>NC_139907.1:26563245-27299096 GCF_905171665.1 Trachurus trachurus
TCTTATAATTCTTATTTTATATAGAAAGGGTCTTGCTTAGAGAGTGTTGCCATCTTGCGCCGCCATGTTTGTACGGAATGGGCCAACCAAAGTCCAGCCGACCAGAGAGCACGTTTCAAGAGTTTCATGTTTATAAATAAACTATTTAATTAATTTAATAGATACAGTAAATAATAGAAACAGAATGCTATATGTCACTGTTTTCTACTCATTTTACACACTGGCCCTTTAAGGGATGGTGTCAGTTCATTTTATAATTCATTATGGCCCCTGAGCCAAAACAGAAAAGTTTGCCCACCCCTGGTTTAAGCTCTGTGTATCTACAGTAACTGAGGAGTTAATATTGTAGGAGCCACCGTCCCTGAAGTTACATGACAAGAGAATATACACAGATGTTTGAGCATACGACTGTCAATATAACATTTATTAAAGGGATAGTTCACCCAAAATTCAAATTCAAAACCACTTTTCCTCGTCCAAAAAGACACACCAAAAAACATCCAAATACCTCCATACTGCTCGTCTGTAATGTCCCTCTTGTATTGAAGCCCCAACATGAGAAATTGTTGCGCCGCTCAAAGAGCAGTGAACTGAGACACTGGGAGCTTCAGCTACAAACAAGCTTAAAATATAGACTTATTTAATTTTTTTCGGAACAATTTCTCATGTCGGGGCTTCAATACAAGAGGGACATTACAGACGAGCAGTATGGAGGTATTTCGATGTTTTTTGGTGTGTCTTTTTGGACGAAGAAAAGTGAGCCCCATTCACTTTCGCTACATTATATGGACAAATGACTGCTGCGCGGACCCCCCCGTAACTCAGAGAAGGCACGGAGGACTCTGAAAATTCTCACAGCTCTTAGGGTGAGTAGATAATGAGTGAAATTTTAATTTTGGGTGAACTATCCCTTTAAACTGCCATATGAGATAAGAAACTGACCACCAGCTGGACACTGCTGCTCCATATGGTCAGTTTAAATGTTGTTAGTCATGTGGTCTGAGCCACAGAAAACACATCTGATCCCAAACCAAAGCCACAACTGGACTCCCTCCTCCTCCTAATCCTCTTTCCTCATTTAGTCTTCTTGTAAATAATTACTTGGAGCAACATGCATTTAAAAGAAGCAAGGGACTGGCCTGGATCCACATTGGGAACTTCATTTACTTCCAAGGGAAATTTAGTTTCTTTTAGTTTTTTTTAGCCATTACAGCAAGTAGCTCCTGGTATTCTGGGAATATCTCTGTCCAGATAGTTGATCTGCACAAACATGACGGCCACTTATTCCTGCACAGACACACACAAAGTGGCTTGATGATCTGGACTGTAGGCTATACATGTATAGCAATCAAGCGGACATACATTGCACTCAAGGGCATCACAGACAAAATATGTTCAAAAAAGTCCATATCAAGTGGTTGGATCTACTGTATGCTGGAATAGTGTCATTTAATGTAGTTGATTTAAAGACTATTTTCACGGATGATGCAACATTGCTCACTATTATTTTAAACTGGCTGGAACAAGATACTGTTTGTCTAAAAGAGATGATAGCTCTGCTAGCATCTCTGTGAAGCTGCTGTACTTATTCTGCATTCACACACAGTTAGCAGAAATGGGAAGAACAACAAAAAGATTAAAAGCTGCTTTTGTTGTAGAAGTTAGACAGGGACCATGTTGGATTCTATTTTAAAGTAAAATCTTGTTACTGTCTCAAATTGTCATTGGTTTTCCTACTCAGCTTATATGCTCACAATGACAATGTATTGTGATTTTATTTTATTTATTTTTTTAGATATTATGGTATTGTTACAAAATCACAATCTTAGTTTAGCATTTTGCTGACAGCCAGTGTCTAAACTCTGAGGCCTTCAGTCTAAAGAGGATTCCCTATTTATCATTGGCTGTTTATTTATTTGTGGAATCTGGTTTCTCTTTTTGGAAAGTGCTTCTTCACTGGCGCACACTGAAACCATGACGTATCCACCTGTTGGATCCTTAAGGATGCCATGAAATGAGAGATGTATTTCCCCAGCTTTAATCCTGTATCTTTATATAGAGCTGTTTCAGAGCGTCTTTAATTGCCCAGGGAAACAACGGACACATGTCTCAGCTGCAGTCTTGTCATTACACAACCGGCCACTGAATTGTGATGCATAGAAAGTTGGAATGTATTTAGATTTAAGATGTACTAGAGGACAACCCAGAGTATTTACAGGTAATACTCAGAAAATTAGAATATCGTGAAAACGTTCATTCATTTAAGTAATTCAACTTAAAAGGTGAAATGAATATATTATTTAGACTCATAACAGGCATTGCAAGATATTTCAAGCTTTTATTTGTTAGAATTTTGATTATTATGGCTTACAGCTTATGAAAACCCCAAAATCAGAATCTCAAAAAATTTGAATATCGTGAAAAAGTTCAATGTTGTAGCTCAAATTGTCAGCCAATTAATCCAAAACACCTGCAAAGGGTTCCTGAGCCTTTAAAAGCTCTCTGTCTGGTTCAGTACAGTTCGCAATCATGGGGAAGTGAATGAACTTTTTCACGATATTCTAATTTTCTGAGTATTACCTGTATACAGTCATATTTTGCCAGTTGAACAGTTGGCAACAAAAAGTATGGAGGGCATAAATAGCTTCATGGCAATCCAGCTCACATTTGAGATATTTAAAGCAGAAGTAAGTGGTCCGGTCGTTTTCGCTAATGCTGCGTTCCAGGCAGGCTTTTGAAATCGTAAATTACAGCTTCAAGTCACAACTTACGACTTTGTAGCGTTTCAGGCAACCCACTCGTGTTTTTCCGACCTGTTTTACCGGTGAAAGTCACTATAACGGCCACTCGTAACTTCCGACCGGTGAACTCGTACCAGATCGAACTGGTACCACTTCACGGTCGGAAAAATACGAGTTTCCTTGAACGCACCATAACAGTCCTCGTCCCTACGTCGCCACATTCACGGCGTTCCTTGGCTGCACACACAGCCCTGCATGCCGTTCTCTCTCCTCATTGGATAAAAACTGTAGGATACGATAAATGTTTTCTCTTCGGCTCAGAGCAGAGCAGAGTGACTGAGAGACCCGTGTTTCAGTCCAAACACTCTATGTAAGTGATTGCTGTCGGAAGATATAACTATTTAAGACTTATATTAACACAAATATATCACTTACTTCTGCTTTAAGTTGAATATAAAAACAAATAAATACATAGGACAGAATAGCTAGATCACTAAGGGCGTATTCACACCAGGAAAGTCCGATAGTTCACTTGCTTTGGTGCAGACTACATTTTTTTTTACTTGGTGCGGTTTGTATTCACATTGCATTTTTTCACAAGCGGATCAACTTTGTAAACAAAAGCACGTGTGTCCCACAGTCGCTCAATCATTGGATAAAAATTATCAGCGGGATCTTCCACGAAAAGTACATAATGGAGGTCATGAATGTGTTTCTTGCTGCCTTTTCAATTCCAGTTGCACCTGTCCTGTGCTTATTCATCACTTGGAGGCTATGTGGCCGTTATGCAGCCGTCCCCATGACGACGGTCAGACAACAAACACACAGACGTCTGCATGTGCGTCTAAAGGATGGTGCGCTAAAAAAAAGAAAAAAGGACGGCGCAGCAAAAAACTAACAAACAAAAAACATAATAATTCTCTCAGGATGCCGCGTTGTCGATCGGCATAAGCCTAGTCACATTTATTTTAACGGTTATTAATAGTATAACGACTTTCTGTTATCAGTTAAAAAAAAATATTAAGAATGTGCGCGTCCTTAACGGCGACGCGTGCGTCCTCTCCAGCATCTGATAAATGTTTTCCACTGACCAGATATCAAGGAGGCAGCGTGTCTGTCTGTGCTCCATGTTGACCCACGGCTCATTGTTGATCATTTCCACATTTTCTGACAACAACGGAAGCCTGTTGAATCCAAAAAGGCGCTTGGATTTTGCATTTGGTTCGGGAAAGGTTCGGTTTGCATTCACACCGGACGCGAACCGCTCCAGGGTTCGTTTGGGACTCTGGTGCGGATCAAACAAGTGAACCGAGTCCCAGCTACATTTCAACGATCTTAATACTGTTATCTCCTTGTTTTTACCTGCCAAGGGACTACAGGTGGAAATTAGCAAATGTTGCCACAGTACAACCTGCCTCAAGGCATCTTCTCTCAATGTTTTTGTGCATTGTCCCTGTTTTAAATAAATAAATTCCTATTCCTATTCCTATGAAGATTATCTGATATTTCAGTCTGACAATACTATACCACTGTGTCGGTCACCGCTCTAAAAACACTTGATGCGTGTCTTTTATTTGACCATCACTGCCTGGCAGCACCCCATCTATAAAGCAGACTTCCTCTGAAGCTATAAAGTTTGTCTGCAGGCCTAAATAGGTACATAAAAGTCTATATGTACTGTATTTATAATAACTATAATATATTTCTCAATATAAAACACTATATAAAGATCCCACAGAAGCACTGAAGACATGATACAACAGTTTCCCCAGGCTGAGCAGCGCATGAGCACCATATTGACCTTGACAAGTAAAACTGCTGAAGTGCCTCTTCAACTTTAACTTAACAGAGAAAAGTTCACACAGCGAGTCACGAGGTCCTTATTAGTCAGAGAGACGCTCGCACAAGCTGTGAGGAAATTCATTAGAGTTTCTATTCTCTTTGTCTTTGCCTTTCTCTGTGCGGCCTCCACCGACGACGCTCTTCTCTTACCATTATTACCACCAGATCTGGATCATCAAAGTGTCCTGTCCTTCCAAATCACATCCAATCTCTCCGTTGCCAATAGATCTGTCATAATAACATGACAGGATGCTTAGTATAGCATGACATTATCAATCCGGAGGGATTCTCACTTGACACCTAAGCCGCGTACGAGGTGTCTCAAAGACTGGCGGTCAGGAGGAATGCTCGGCACGTTTCCTCTGCCCTGCTGTTGCCAGTGTTTTGATCCCGGCGCCGGGGCGGGTTGGACCGAGCTCGTCCCCCTTTGAATGCTAATGAATGATTTCTTCAAAGAGGCCATGTTTCACTAAAGTCACCTTACACTATTGGGCCTGATGTAAAAGACGACTTTGCGCGACATCAAAGCGCACCGGCCCTCGTGCGGGAGTAACGTCTCGCACAATGGAAAATCATTCCATCAGTTGGGTTAACAAGTAAGTAGAAATACACATTAAAGCGAACTTTAGAAAAGTTTCTGATCAAACGCTCGGTGACACACAGCTTAGCTTCCTTTTGTTCCTCTCTAGTCTTGACACACCACATTGTCTCCCCCCTTTTATTTAAACTGCCCATGTCCCCCGATGCAAAAATATACACCACTACTCGCTCTTTCTTTATGTATTCTTTCAGCGTTACATCGCTATATGCATAATCTATGTCCTGTGACAGGGTTGACAGCTTGGCGAGGCATTAAACACGCCTCTGTGGCTTTTTTTTTTTCAACCTCCTCTGCACTGAACCTGCCGTGTTTTCTACAACACCGTGTCGACTCGGTGCAGGCGAGGTGAGGCTGACCTGTTGTCGGCTCTATCTTTAGCTCCCCGGCGCGGTTGACACGGCTTGTGTGTGTAGAGCTTTGGCTACATTATTTATCCGCGTTTCAGCAAAATCAGCTTGAAAGGAATTAATGTTACCCCGGCTCAAAACCACTAGCCGTTTAATCATTATCACGGTGCTTAACAGTAAGAACCAGTCGCTGCACGACCTCCCACGTGAATAGAGCCGGGGTGAGGGTGAGGGACGGGGTATAGGGAGCTGGGACATCAAACACTCATGGATATTTGATAGAATATACATGATATTTACTGTGAGGAGCTGCCATATGTGATCAATGTCTTGGAATGTGTAAGTGCTCTGGTGTGCCATGAGGACAAGGAGGCATGTGACAACTGCTCTGTGTACACTTACAGTCTGTGAAGCAAAACTGCAGTAGTGCATTACATGAGGTAATCTGATAACAAGTTTAGCTTTGGTATATAATCTACTTTTTAGATTTAATTTAAATGTTTCTATATTTAGGTATTAAAACATTCAGTCACTGCTAACCAGAACGTTATAGCAGCAAATAAATGCAGCTGTTGACAGCTGTCCATGTTCTACTCAGCAGCTTTGGCTAGTTTGACCACATGACCCAGTTCTCCACCTGAGCAGCTGCAGTCCAAGGGAGCGGAGTTACAGCGTACGCAGTTTTACTTTTGAATGAAAGACATATGTACTGTATAGTACCTCATGGAAATGAGTGTTAATGAGTGAAAATGGTCCTAATGAACATAAAAGCATAAAAGGGTGATTGGTTGTGAAACAGATGAGCAAAGAAATAGGAAAAAAGGAAGTGTCAAAGTGACAGAAAGACTTTCACAATAAGATAAGACGGGGAACAGCGTGTAGACTGTAATACATGATTGATTGAAAAGGTCCATATGGTCCCCAACATGATACATGATCAAAGTTATGTTCATGTTAACTAGATGAAGCCTAACTCTCATGCAAAAGCACAATTGATACAAAAAATCAGACATGTCTACCTGATGGAACATATGACTGCTCTGCTATAGATGAAATAGCCCTTGGAGGAGAATGACACCTGTTACTTAATAACTTAATAACTCCTAGGTTAGTGTGACTCTATGCAGCTTTTCCTTTTTTTTTAAGGTATTTACCTTAAAGCAGAAGTAAGCGATATTTTTGTGTTAATATAAGTCTTAAATAGTTATATCTTCCGACAGCAATCACTTACATAGAGTGTTTGGACCGAAACACGGGTCTGTCAGTCACTCTGCTCTGCTGTAAGCCAAGGAGAAAATTTTTCTCGTATCCTACAATTTTTAATGAGGAGAGAGAACGGCATGAAGGGCTGTGTGTGCAGCCAAGGGATGCGCGTGAATGTGGTGACGTAGGGACGAGGACTGTTATTGTGCGTTCAAGGCAACCCGTAACTCGTGTTTTTCCGACCTGTGAAGTCGTACCAGTTCGATCTGGTACGAGTTCACGGGTCGGAAGTTACGAGTGGCCGTTATAGTGACTTTCACAGGTAAAACAGGTCGGAAAAACATGAGTGGGTTGCCTGGAACGCTACAAAGTCGTAAGTTGTGACTTGAAGCTGTAACTTACGGTTTCAAAAGCCTGCCTGGAACGCAGCATTAGCCCAAACGACCAGATCGCTTACTTCTGCTTTAAATACAAGTGGAATGAGGCTCAATCTCAAAGTGATTTTAGTCTGATCTGCATCAAAAATGCCAGTTAACCTTTGTTAAAGGGATAGTTCAACATTTTGGCAAATTGGCCCATTGCCATAATCGCTATAGTCATAGCAGTAGGTTCGTTACCTTTAATTGTCGGTGCAAGCTATTTTTAGAACGGCAGAGCGGAGCAGCAGGCTGCTCAGGACTATGCTATGGAGGCTAAAGGAATTTCTTGGTTTCCCTCATCAAATACACAACCCAACAACTCCACAACGCTCTGGTGGACAAGTTGTGACCTGCACACTCACCACACTATGAGATAATAACGGAACATTACGAGACAGAGCTGTTTTAGACGTAAATTCATGCAAAACCGCTGATGCGCATTGCCATGAGGGACAGTTTTTCAGCAAGCAGACTCTGTATTTACCCTGTATTTACCTCGAAAACGCCTCCGTTTCGTAACGTTCCGTTATTATCTCATAGCGTGGTGATTGTGCAGGTCACAACTTGTCCACCAGAGCGTTTTGGAGTTGTTGGATTGTGTATTTGATGAGGGAAACCAAGAAGCTCTGAGCAACCTGCTGCTCCGCTGCGCCGTTCTAAAAATAGCTTACACCGACAAATAAAGGTAACGAACCTACTGCTATGACTATAGCGATTATGGCAATGGGCCAATTTGCCAAAATGTTGAACTATCCCTTTAATGCCAATAAAGTAAAAAAAAAAAAAGAAGTTATGTTTAAACTAGTATCTGAATTCTGTAGTATGTTTACAGACTGAAGCTAAGTTACATTCACATCATATCCTTTATTATGCATGAACACTTAGGAAAAAACGAATTAATAAAAAAATGCGTCCACATTTATTTCTTATTTTGTCACAAAGACATAGACATGTAGGTATCTCCTACTGTATCTAGCTAAAATAATATGTGACCCACATAGTTGTATACACAAGTACTGGGGTTAATTCATTTGTCTGTCTTGTATCTCTAGAGGGTCAGCTGTGTAAAAACAGCAATGTTTTTCTAGTTCAGTATCATTACTGAAATCCAAGTCATTGTAACTGCAATATCACATCTAATAAAAAATGCTTGTTTTAAAAACCAAGAGAGATTTTTTTCCCCCAACCATACATTCCCCATGGGATCCTGTGGGTTGCAGTATCCTCACTCTGTTATGCAACATCCAGCTTCAAGCTTAAACATCTTTCCATATGTTCCACTGTTTTCTGGCCAGTGTGAAATTGTGGAGCCTCCATCATGTCGTCTGTAGAACGTGTGCATATACTGCTCCCTGAAAGTCTGATGCCACATGAGAGGAAACCGAGTTTGCATGTGACTGAGCTAAAAGACAGGCAGAGACATATAGTGTCGCAGCGCAGCCTGCCAGAGTGATGCATCTAAGAGATGAGTAGGTGTATTTATAGTCTCATTTGCATGCAAGATATATGATGAAGCTGCATACAGTAATTGACTGTGTAAGTTGAACCCTCCAGTGCGGCACGCAAGATGAAATATTTTAGCTCCTGACACGTACACAATGGGGGATGCATTATGTATGCAAGGGTAATGACACATTTTAAATTCCAAAAAATTCTTTGTTGTTGTTGTAAAATCTGTTTGGGGGGAATATTGAGAGGAGGCTCACATAAAGAGCCTGAGCCTGGAGCCTGTGTTTGTATCCTGTCAGGTTGTAATGTACTTGTGTCTGTATGCAGGGTGTAAATGGTGAACTGGATTACATCCAAAACAGCCTTGAAAAAAAAGAAAGACAGAAAGAATGAAAAGCTTAATACAGTAATACACCTTTTTATCTCCCTTGTAAAGCAGCTGTGCATTATCCTCCGTTTACACAAGGTGATATTTATTCACATGAAAAAGAAAAAAAAAACTGACTGTGGATTGGTTTTACACCATTATGTGAGCCTACTTCCAGTTACATCATGACATGTAAGGTTCTCAATAAACCTTTGGATACATTTAAAGGATCCATCACCTGAAAATCTTTTTTTTTTCCAGATTATTGCATTCCCTCAGAACTGCTGCAAGCTTCCAGAAGACTCAAGATTTTTTGTCGCAAGACCAAAATTGGGTACACAAATATGGCTAAATTGAGGTGAATGTTGCATATTATTTCTCAAAAATGTGCATTTAATACCGCTTCAACCCCTGAAACAGATATAAATACCAGGCGATGGATGGTTATATAATAAAAACTGTGTTTTTCCTGC
This sequence comes from Trachurus trachurus, assembly GCF_905171665.1. Taxonomy (NCBI): domain Eukaryota; kingdom Metazoa; phylum Chordata; class Actinopteri; order Carangiformes; family Carangidae; genus Trachurus; species Trachurus trachurus. The sequence goes on from NC_139907.1 coordinate 26,572,688, forward strand.
ACTTTGAAGGGCTGGAAAAAATTATATTATAGCGAACAATGGAACTGTGTATTTTTTTTCACGTAAAACCTCTTTTAGGCCGCGAAAATAGGCCGTTTCTTTGGGTCCATTCACAACAATGTATGTTGTAAATCTCTGGGCAGGGCTATGGGCTGGCGTTGCTAACGGGAGGAGTGCAGAGAGTCTTCTACTGCAATTACAGTATTTGGGGCTATTTGTAGATCATACAACCCCACTTTTTGAAAAAATGCTACTATCCCTTTAACTCAGCGGATGCACAATTCATGGTGGTGCTGCAGAGGGGACACTGGTCTCCACTGGTGGACGGTCAGTCCTTGATGAAAACGGATGGCATTTTAAAAGGTCAGCCCATACTGTATGAATACACAGTCTGCCTTTGTTTTTCTTTCTCTCCTGATGGCACACAGTCTGTTTTCTTCTGGCAAATAACCAATGGGTCAAAACTGCAGTTAAAAATAATATGCAAATCCATAAACAACCACAGTGTTGTGGTGGTGTTGTTGCTTTTTTTTTTTTTTACTGTTGCGATTTTACACTTCCCATTTCTAAAACATTTCATGTGTTAAAGGTGCCACTTCCCTTGTGATTTATTTGCGAGTGTTCATCCATAAGTGTAATTGTGGTTGTAAGTTTAAAAAACAACCTTTCAGCAGGGCTCTGGGACTCTTTTCCGATTGGATGATTGTTCACTGAGTGATTGAATAAAAACAGATGAAAACAGATGTGGGGTAAACACAGCTTGGACGGTGGGTAAGGGAGGGGCTTGCTTGGTGCACATGCTGTGTGAGCACTTTGATACTTTCACAGGATCAATACAGAACCTGCGATTAATAAATAAATTAATGAATATGGAGATTTACCACCACATGATGCTGGTCCCTGAAGGCATCCCCTGACAGCTGCCCTGTATTTAAATCAGTCGGACTCTTTGAATGCCCTTCACAAAGACAGACTCTGCGTTTGTCATCAAGACAGATTTTAATTACCGTCAAGACATTTTTATGAACATGTACAGCTTATTAACTCAAAGGCCATTTGTTATTCATTCATGAAAAACAGTGTGTAATTAAGGTTAACTAACTCCTGTTACATTTATGGATGAAGTGTAGGTTAAGTAATGGATGGATTCAGTGTTGTTCTGTAGTCATGGTGCTAACATGTAAAGATAAAGTAAAGTTGCTAATGCCTCAGTTAGTGCCTGAGTGTGACAGTCAGCCTCCTGACTCTGCTTCCTGTCAGAGACCATCACACATGATGAGGGACGTTTTCACATTTTGATGCTGACATCTGAAAACACTGGAAATGCTTCAACATAGCAGCAAGTATTCCCCATCCTCCATTTCCCATGCACATTTTGCAGGTTGTTGTTTTTTTTTAAAATCTAATTTAATTCATCATTACATATTTATTTATTTTGGTCACCCATGTGATGTCACCCATAGCTTTCCGAGGAGCAGTTCTGAAGCTTGGAGTGGGCTTCTCCACCATCACCATCTTGGCAGTGCCTTACTACTTAAGGAGATATATTATGCCGTGGCAGCGTGACCGTAGGTAACCACGGAAACTCAGCGGAGCTGTGGGCTCGGCCTGTTAAAACTGTCACCACTGTGTAGTGTGAGGAAGGACGGAGGCACTGGTGTTGCATTCAGGTGCAGTCAGGCAGACGGCCGTCGGCAAACCAACCGGATGTCATTTTACTCCACGAGAGAAAGACGGTAAAACGTGGGTCAGGTAAACAATACGACATCACCATGACAACATATTGTCACGTCTGTATTGTTTTGCCTCGTGCTGGCGGACCACTTGTTTACATAGAGGCTTGTTTATCCTGTTACATGCAGCGTCTGTTGTCTGTCTGACGTCTGCCCGATTTCACGTGAATGCAACATCAAGAATATGTTCAGATATGCAACCGCACCGCTAGATGGGGGGAATTCCTACACATTATACCAAGACATGTCTGTGACGATAACACTTTATAATAAATACACACCATTAAGCATTAATAAATACTGAATTCATCATCTATAACACATGAATAATCATTAGTATGTAGTTTATAAATACAGTTACTGCGTATCAATGATGAGTGCAACATTTTTAACTGTATCTACATACTGATGAGTATTCATGTGTTATGAATAATGAATTCAGTATTTAATGCTTAACTAATGCTTAATAGTGTGTACTTATTATAAAGTGTTACCGTCTGTGACATGCTTTGGCCAAAATACCGCAAGGATCAAACATCACAGCTCTTTTCATCCTCTCAAAACAGCCCTGTTCAGAATGGCTGGTTTCAGTGCCTGTCCCTTTAAATGCAAATGAACCACTGCTCACCCCACCCCTCCCCTTTTACCACTACCTGTTCTCACAGGTAGGGGTTGTATTATGCAAATTCAAAAAAAAATAATGACATCATTGGATGACAACAGCTCATAAAACACTCTCGAGCCTTCAAAAAGAGATGTTTCCTTTATATGCCCCCTTTAACTCTACGCTGATCCAAAAAAGGCTAAAGAATGTGTGAGGTGTGTGGAAGTATTTCAGTGCATGCTGGTTTGTAGTGAGCAGACCCTCAGCAACCAGAGGCCACAGCCTGAACGCCACACAATGTTAAGCCTAATAAAATGCAAACAGGGGAGTTACAAGTACATTCAGCCCTGATATGGTTGTCTCTTCTCTGTGTTTTTGTATCAGGCAGTAAACATGTTTATTTCTACTGTGAACTTGGTTCCATCTTTAACAAGTCTGTGGGGATTGACTCACTTTTGGATCCAGTATCAAGTGGCCTTTCAAGGAGCTATATTTCTATTTATTAGACCTGCCTCAAAGGCTATATTTTAAAATCGTATAAGCAATTAAGTATGTATGAAGTTTAACTAGTGCTGAATGTCCTCGTTTTGGAATTTATAATATAATTACTATGATGGAAACTCATCCATCTCAATTTGTATGGATTGAATTACTTCAGTTAGATTCTTTTGCAGGTTATTTTAAGATTTGAGATCTCTGCAGCTTGACTATTTTTGGGGGGATGGTTTCAGATGGAAAATTCAGGTGTTTACTTGAACCCCTCAGACAGGAAACCATCTGTCGGAATGTATGTGATGACATATGCTCCGTTCTTTGAATCAAGATTATTCAAGGGCAAAATGGACGTCAGACGAGGGAATTCTTTGTCCTCTCTCTCCCAGAGCTTTGCACTTGAAGCACAGCTGTGGTCTCCTGAGCCGAGCCGACAGCCAGCAGTACAGTACGGCAGTTACATAATTAAGGAGAAACAATTAAAGGTTTCAGCCTGTTAGCTGTAATGGCTGTATCTCTGATTGTAGTACCTGGTAATTATGTTGTCCTTGCAGAGCTCTGAGTTTTTCTTTCTTCTTTTTTTTTTTCATTTTTGCCAGCGAACAGCTAGACAGTGATCCAACCTGCCAGCTTCTATTGTTGTGGACATTTTTTCCCAGTCCATCACCAAGCTCACAGTAAATCTGTAATTCTCTAAAAGCCTCACATACACCTGTAGACTTAGAGCTAGAGAAATGGATTTACTGTCGCTATACCCATGTCAGTTACAGTGAAATGTTTGTTTTTGTCAAAGTGGTAATTGAAATAAACTTTGTTCACTCACTGATTCTTGAGAGTCGGGCCAAAACATGTCCCACATAGAAAAGTCTTATTTATATCAAAAATAAAGAAATAAATAATGATTGACATACTCACAAAGTTAGATCTAAATGAATTGTGAATACTGATGTTATGTTTTAGCATAGATAATTCCTTTTTTGGGGGATATTTGTTTAATTATATGACCAGTGGTCAGACGGCCCATGTTATTTCTCTTGTCCTCAGCAATAGGTCACAACATTCACCAGCCCCAAAAAACTTTAAAAACCTCTACAATTGTGAAAACATTTATATCAAATCAAAGATAAGGGTTATAAATGTATAAAACAATGCATGCCATGAACATCTAAAAATATTTTCCACAGAAATCTGCCCATCAAAGTTGTGTCCTCTGTTTCCGTCAACTCCGTCAGATTTTTTCATAAACCTCATTAAATCAGGCAATAGCATGGCCAGCTATCCCCTGAGGGTCCTTTTTCATTCTCCTGGCTGTGGTGAATGCATCAATACCACACATGGTCTGGTAAAGTTGACATTTTTTGATATTTTAGATGAACAATGTCAATTTTCCTATGGTCACAGCCGGAGCATGTCAACACCATCTCTCACTTATGATACTTTTTTAAAACCATAGTGGACTCAATGAAAGTATTTTATTGAGATTATGGAGACAGGTAGCAATAGCCAAAAAACTAGCTAGCTAGCTGCAGGGCTTTTTTCTGCAGAAGGAAAAAAACATGCCATTTCGTCAACTCCGTCAGAGTCAACTCCATCAGGTTTTCTGTCTGACGGAGTTGACATGTAAGCTGACGGAGTTGACAAATCCACCAATAACTGCTTAAATGTGCTAATATTATACTATTTTCAAATATAGTAAAGGAATAGAATGTTATTTTAGGGGTTTATCTGCACATTAATGTGGGTATATAGCATGCAATTACATATTTTACAATATACTTATGATTTGTAGAGCATGGCCAGACTGTGGTCTGCTTATTGAATAATTTTCTTCTCCTTTCTATCTGCTTATTATTGAATGACTTTCCAGCACATGTGTTATATATAGCACTTGTCTACATGTTTGATTTATTGATTGATGTACAATTTTAAAGGTACAGTGTGTAGTTTTCACTATTGAAAATATACACACTTCTTATAGAGCAGGGAAGAAGTTCAATGTTGCTTTTTCAAATCAGTTTACTTGGACCATCATACCAAAAGTGCACCTGTGGTAATTTTGTCTTGATATATTTTAAGACATGATCCATAGGATCTGTGTCCAGAATGCCACAGCATCCAGTCTCTCTGACTCGGACAGTGTGCAAAACCCTGCCTTTCCACTGTCATTAGTGTAATATATGCAGTACAGTGTCATCTGTGGCAGATTTGTCCAAAACAGACACATCTTCCAATCAAATGCTAGATACTGTGACATTATAGAAGGGCTTCGGAGTACAAAATGAAGAAGTGCAATTTGTTATAGTTTGAAATGGTGTATTTACAGTTTTGTTTATTATAGTTGAATTTAAAATATGTTCATTAAGACAAGGGATTGGTATTTTTTAATTTAGTGTCACTTCCATCTGTTTAAAAAAGCTTTTGCTCATTGATCAGAAATGCAAATACAATTTTGTCAACTCCGTCAGCTCCGTCAGATCTTCATCAGCACCGTCAGATACATGTTTTTGTAATTTTTTGGGAAAACAAATAATTCTTTCTTCAGTTTTTGTTGTTTAAGTAATGAAGGATCATCAGATCTACATCCTCTTGTGTTTTATTCACTTTAGGATTTTTTTCTATAGTGGCAAAATAAAAGATAAAGTTTGAAAATGCTAATTTTTAGAAATCTGTGATTCATAACAGTGTGAAATTAAACCTTAAGTTTATATCTGACTTTTTATTGCATATCAGAGTAACTAAACACTATTAAAACATACATCAGAACTTAAGACTCTTGTTAGGCTATTATAATTATATAATTATATACTTTTAGTGTGTCTGACGGAGTTGACACAAATCAAGTCCTTAAGGTAAACATGTGAATTTGTTAAAAATGTTTTTTAACCTCCAGCCTGCACCTTTACATGGTTAAATAGAACAGATCTTTATCTACATGAATATATAACTCTAATCAATATAGTGTAAATTTTCAAAAAAAGTTTTTCAGAACGTGTTTTGTCCCGACTCTCAAGAATCAGTGCACTATGATCAGCTGTAAACAGAAACCAAACACACTGTAGAACACTAGAACTGCTGCAGAGCTATGAGGTTGTAGGCTACACCTGAAGACATACAGTATGGTCACTGCCTCTCCTGCCTGAGTTACAACATTGAATAATGACCAAGTGTTTTAAAGTGATAGTTCACCCAAAATTGAAATTATTTGAAGTTACAGGGGGTCTCGGCGTAGCAGTGCATGTCCATATAATGGTTGCAAATGGATACCAACTGTCTTCGTAACAAAAAGACACACCAAAAAACATCCAAATACCTCCATGCTGCTCGTATGTAATGTCCGTCTTGTATTGAAGCCCCGAAATGCAAAATTGTCCCGAAAAAAAGCAGCATGGAGGTATTTGGATGTTTTTTGGTGTGTCTTTTTGTTACAAAGACAGTTGGTATCCATTTGCAACCGTTATATGGACATGCACTGCTACGCCGAGACCCCCTGTAACTCAGAGAAGCCACGGAGGACTCTGAAACTTCTCCCAGCCCTTAGTCCACATGAGGGTGAGTAGATAATGAGTGAAATTTTAATTTTGAGCGAACTATCCCTTTAACATAACATTATGATGTCACGGTGAAGTTGATCTTAGAAAATCAGACTTAAGTGATGATATTTAGAGGACCTATTACGCTCCTCTCAGGGGCTTTTAAGATCTTATTGTCTCTGAATGGTAAAGACTCAACGTACGTATAATGTCAACCTCCTACTAAAAGCCTGCAAAATACATTGGGCACTGAGGCCAGGGCCAGGTGAGTTGCCATAATATAGGGAACTTCTCCTCATCTGGGATGTGTCAAAGTGAGACCTTAGAGACAACTCTCCAAACTGGAGCATTTGCAGCAGTTCAGAGCTCCTGATACGCCTATGATATGGCACTTCCACATCCTCTAAAGCAAGTATCCAACATTGTAAACATATTTATACGTTTGAAAAGCTGGAAAACCAACATAGCTCCCCTTTAATAAATGCCATCTCTTGATTTTGTCTATAAGTACATTTAAATCTGATTAAAACCATGGTTTGTGACGCAGTGATCTTGACCTTTGACCTGTTCACAACAAATGTTGCTCCTCGTTGATCTTTAAGTGAATTAAAGTTGGTAAATTTAAAGATATTTGCTAAAGTGTTACTAAGCTATAATAGCATCCACAGGGATATAAGATGGGCAGACAAATGGAAAATATAAAGGGCTCTAACTGAGGCTGTTGCAAATGAGGAGGCATAAAAAAAACCAAAAAGAAGATATGATTCAGGAAGGTTGGTTCTGCTGTTCATATCACTCTGACACAAGAGTTGACATCTGTGATAAGTTATCAGAGCAACAATCACTTCACGCTTCGTCTCCGCTGTCATCAAATCAACTGTGGCTGTGGATCGTGGGTCTGACTGTTAATCATGAGTTGGGAGAACAATTTTTGTGTCAAATTCACTTCACAGAGTGTCTTTGCCTCACCTTCAACTCTGCCACGCCCACTCAGGGAGACAACCGGCTGAATGGTCACAGCCTGTCATTTCACACTGGCTAAAATATCTCATCCCCCAACTCGATCATCCAATCAGATGCTGCTGGAGAGGGTTCCATTGTAAGAAGATATAACTGTGGTTTAAAGAACTACAAACCACCCCTGTGTAGTTTTACATCGTAGAGTGCAATCAACACTTTATGGGATATTGTAGAACTGACAGATCAATATTGAGTTAATGGACTATTATACAAACATGCAAACCAAGGCAGAAATGTAGAAAGCAACAAACAAAGACCAAAAACGCTGTCAGTCAAATATTTGATCACTTCATTAATGGGCTGAATTGCAAATCATGTTGTGTTACTGTAAACAAAGTTCTTTATCAGCAAGCAAACTGGCCTATGAGTGACACGCCGAGGTCTGATCACCTTCACGTGAAAACAAACAAAAAGATATTAAATTAAACATCCACGATGCCGTCAGTCAGTGAAATTCCACAGAATTGCATTCGCCCTCTCTTTGATGAAGCGCTCGTGTTTGTTGATAACACGCCGTATTCTGTTTGCAGAGCCCTGCAAACCAGCTGCTGATGGCAGTAACAAGATGCTGAAGTGCAAAAAAGAAAGAAAGAAAAAAAACAACCAACAAAAAAAAAACCAGAAACGCCCCAGAGAGAGTGGCGAACGAAGAGACGGAGCCGGCTGGCTCTATATTTAGCATCCGCGCCGAGCGAGAGCCTCTGATGAGGCAAATGAAAAGTTGCTCCACATTTGCATGACGTGAGTCTTTTGTTGTTTCGCAGCACAATGTATGTCATCAGTTAATTAGATGGATAAAAACACATCCATCTATCAATAACATGCTTTGATCAATGAAACATGAAAGGCTAGATAGATAGATAGATAGATAGATAGATAGATAGATAGATAGATAGATAGATAGATAGATAGATAGATAGATAGATAGATAGATAGATAGATAGATAGATAGATAGATAGATAGATAGATAGATAGATAGATAGATGGGGGAAGAAAAAAAGATGAAAGAAAGAAAAAGACAGAGAGGGGGTAGAAAGAAAGAGAGAGGGGTAGATAGAAAGAAATAAAGAGAGAAATAATGACACAGGAGATAGATAGATAGATAGATAGATAGATAGATAGATAGATAGATAGATAGATAGATAGATAGATAGATAGATAGATAGATAGATAGATAGATAGATAGATAGATAGATAGATAGATAGCCAGCCTGAGGAATGTGTTTTTATGTCATTAATTGGTATTAATCATTACATATTTTTCTAACCCTGCAGCCTCAGTAAGATGGTTTTATGCGCTATAACCATTTTTTTCCCTTTTAAATGAAACAGCTCCACAAGAGCCTAATTAATCACACATTGTGATATTTCAGCGTTGTCTCTCTTCCTGTGAAACCTTGTATCCACACGTGTCAGCCTCTGTCGACTCTCGCACACGCACTCACATCTCCAGCAGTAATGCCGTTGGTTAATTAGCAGCATGCGATCTAAACAGTCACCTGCTGCGTTGATCAGTGTTTACAAAATTATCTTTGCAGTTTAGAAATATTGTACGTCATTAAGTGATTTCAGATAATATAGCTCTGTATCAGTCGGCATTTTGGTCTGATTATGACATAATCTTTACATACAATGTAATTAACACAAATGGGAGTGTGAGAGGGAGATTAAGGGGGGGAAACAACGAGTTGTGTTGTTCTAATTACACTAGTTAGTGTAATACAAACTCCTGTGGATGTATTTTGCTGAAATGTTCCCCAGACAGCCTGTAATGTCAGTGTACGCCTGCACTCTATATTGATTGCACCCTCCTTGCCGCATATGCAAAGATTTATTTAAAGATAGAAACTGCGACGTCCCTTATGGCAATATAGAGTTGAATTAAAGCAGATTTAAGCATCTAAGATTAAGTGTTCAAATTAAAATGTGTCTTTTCATAAAAAGAGTTTATATAATAGTATGAATGAACGTTGTGTATGTGAGTATTACAATTTACTGCATGAGAATGACAAGACATTTATTACTGGCTGTGTCATGAGGAAATCATAGTGTACAATGGGGTTCAATATGTGTGTATGACAGTTAATTATGCACATGCAAAAATGTTAAAGGGATAGTTCAACATTTTGGCTAATTGGCCCATTGCCATAATCACTATAGTCATAGCAGTAGGTTTTTTACCTTTAATTGTTGGTGCAAGCTATTTTTAGAACGGCAGAGCCAAGCCGTGAGCTGCTCAGAGCTATGCTACAAAGGCTAATGTCTTTGTTTCCCTCATCAAACTCATCAAATACACAATCCAACAACTCCAAAACGCTCTGGTGGACAAGTTGTGACCTGCACATTCACCACGCTATGAGATAATAATGGAACATTACAAGACAGACTTGTTTTTGAGGCAAATGCAGAGTCTGCTTGCCGAAAAACTGCCCCCGATGGGAACGCGCATCAGCGGTTTTGCATGAATTTACCTCGAAAACAAATCTGTTTCATAACGTTCTGTTATTATCTTATAGCGTAGTGAAAAAGCGTCCGACTTGCATAGTTCCCCTCTAACCATGTGATATACCGGCCTTTAGCATAACCACAGTTTGTAGCTGTAACCACAGCCTGCTGACCTCAAGTATTCCAGCTGTTCTGCCGAGCAAAAACATGTAAATTGCTGTCAGGGCCTGGTAATATGACTTTACATCGCTATTATTTCATCTTTTTTATTGAATTCATTTATGATTAATGAGTGAATAATTGGATGCTTATCAGTCTCTCTCCTTCCTGAGCCTGAACTCTTTATATTCCGCAAAGTGATTGTCTTCCAAGTCATTAAATAAATCTGTCTCTGAAATTGTTTCTTCTTCTTTATTTATTTTTTCTTCAGTGTCTGCATTTGACTTTTTAATATGAGCTGCTTAAGTTGAGACTCAGTGGTTGGACTTGGTTCGTCCACATCACCAGTTTGGTTTTCAGTGAATACAGACCATCATGTCTTAGATTTTTTAAGGGAACCGCATGAATTGACATAAGCAAGCCCTTTTTCAGTTTATTGTTATCGCTATTACATACAGCATATACTGGTAAAGATATATATTGATGAAACATATCTCATATTATAATATAAGCATAAAGCATAAATAATACATAAACATACCTACTACCTACATATCTATTTCAAGTATATTGTTCCAAATTTTGATACTGTTGTCTATTGTACCAAATTCTAATGACATATTTAAGCAATACATCATGACAGGCCGTGGTGTACCTTCATTATACCACAGCTAAGAGGGTTTTTGTCCCTCTGCTTCGCGTCGGGCTGAAGAACGCCCCTTAGCTGTGGTATAATGAGTATACCTTGGCCTGTCGTTATGTATTGCTTCTATAAAACGGTTACCAATAATGGCAATAGAAAGAGGAATACACAATTGATTAAATTTAGTTTTTTATTTAATCAGAAATACATATTATCTAATAAAATAGCCCTGCTGTAAAAAATAAAATAGTCCATTCTACCATTGTTAACCCTCTCCAGAGGTGAAAGTTAACCTTGAACATGTGAATTCAACTCATTTAGTCTATTTGTTAAAGGGATAGTTCACCTAAAATTGAAATTTCACTCATTATCTACTCACCCTCATGTGGACTAAGGGCTGGGAGAAGTTTCAGAGTTATCCGTGGCTTCTCTGAGTTACAGGGGGTCTCGGCGTAGCAGTGCATGTCCATATAACGGTTGCAAATGGATACCAACTGTCTTCGTAACAAAAAGACACACCAAAGAACATCCAAATACCTCCATGCTGCTCGTATGTAATGTCTGTCTTGTATTGAAGCCCAGAAATGCGAAATTGTCCCGAAACAAAATTAAATAAGTCTATATTTCAAGCTTGTTTGCAGCGGAAGCTCCTCTTCCCGGTTTGTCAAATTTGGACGAACCAGGGTCTGTCCTCTTCCCAGTTCGTCCAAATTTGACGAACCGGGAAGAGGAGCTTCCGCTGCAAACAAGCTTGAAATATAGACTTATTTAATTTTTTTGGGGACAATTTCGCATTTCGGGGCTTCAATACAAGACGGACATTACATACGAGCAGCATGGAGGTATTTGGATGTTCTTTGGTGTATCTTTTTGTTACGAAGACAGTTGGTATCCATTTGCAACCGTTATATGGACATGCACTGCTACACCGAGACCCCCTGTAACTCAGAGAAGCCACGGATAAGTCTCCCAGCCCTTAGCCGACATGAGGGTGAGTAGATAATGAGTGAAATTTCAATTTTGGGTGAACTATCCCTTTAACTTCGTCAAAACACCGGCTACCTTTTGCTACCGACTGTCACAGTTTGTTGTCATGGATACACGCAGTGATATGCTGTGATAAGGCTTTAGAATAGTAGGCTAGTTGTGGTATACGCTCATTATATCACAGTTAACAACCAATCAGATTGCTGGAGTTCACCTTTCCGTTTCATAAATATGTATAAAGAGAGAGGGAGAGAGATGTACTGTATAGATAAACAGTACCAGAAACCAGAAAGTGGATCGGGTCCTTTCTTTATGCCTCAGCACTGAACAGAGATACTCTCCCTTTGCAATATCTAAACTGCCTTGATATAATTAAAACATACAATACAACATTGATGGCTCATAATTCAACACACAATCCATACATTATAGGACTCCTAATGTAACTGAGTTAGCTGTGGGTGAAAGAGGATAGCACATATCAGTCCTGGCGCTGGATGTACATGAACGAGGTATGTGTGAGTCATATGAGCTGTTGAGCAATTACTGTCAACTCCACATACAGTAACTATTACTGAAGCCTCGGGTCAAGAGACTCCGTGGGCTGCAGCATGTACTGTCTGCACCCATCCCTCTTGTATAGGCCCAAACCAGTATAGGAGTGTTTCATAATGTTATAGTGGTGAGTCATTTTTATTGTGCTCCAACAATGTGGGGAGAAAAAAATAAAATCCTCACACTGGTTTAACAATCAAAGTGTACTAGATACAAACGCCGGCTTTAACAACTTTCCATTCAAGTGGCTTCCATAGTGAAAATCTATGAAGATTCTATTTTTTCAAAGGCCGTCGGCAAACAAAGTCGACCACAGGAGGCCTTGGGCTTTCCGGTATAGGTTGAGACAGAAACTACAGGTAATACAATAATAGAAGGATGAGAGTTATAGCAGAACTCATCTGGGCTCTTTTTAATCCATGACTTTCTGACTTTCTGTTTGCAATCAATACTTTTTAATCAAGGTGTTTTTCTTTTGTTTTGCAGGCGCCTGCTGTCTCCTCTGATGATGACTGCATGTGTACAGAGAACCTTAACTTCTTGAGGAGTGGTTAACACTGAGATCTAATTTGACATGCTGTCAGAGTCGTTGATGGGATGGAGGCTCAGGAGTTAGTGGGATCCATCTTGCTTATCAGAGACAGTTACTTTATCTGACTCTTTAAAGGGATAGTAGCATTTTTTTTAAAGTGGGGTTGTATGATCTACAAATAGAGCCTAAGTACTTTAATTGCAGTAGCAGACTCTCTACACTCCTCCCGTAAGCAACGCCAGCCCATAGCACTGCCCAGAGATTTACATCATACATTGTTGTGAATGGACCCAAAGAAACAGCCTATTTTCACAGCCTAAAAGAGGTTTTACCTGAAAAAAAAAAACACAGTTCCATTGTTCGCTATAATATAATTTTTTCCAGCCAAAAACGTGAGCTGGTTTGGTCCAAATAAAAACTGTGTTTTTCCTGCACTTTGAAGGGCTGGAAAAAATTATATTATAGCTAACAATGGAACTGTGTATTTTTTTTCACATAAAACCTCTTTTAGGCCGCGAAAATAGGCCGTTTCTTTGGGTTCATTCACAACAATGTATGTTGTAAATCTCTGGGCAGGGCTATGGGCTGGCGTTGCTAACGGGAGGAGTGCAGAGAGTCTTCTACTGCAATTAAAGTACTTAGGGGCTATTTGTAGATCATACAACCCCACTTTAAAAAAAATGCTACTATCCCTTTAAGTTTCTGATGGTTAGGTACAGATTTTTTTTCCCTCTGTGTGTCAGAACTGCAAATACTGAGCTTATTCACAGAGAAAACCCTGCAAAGCCCAGAGCAGTAAAATTCAGTATCCTACTATTTCTCCATGACAACACAGTGTCTAAAGCTTCTATATTATATGAGAGCAATAACAAAATCTCGGAGCATTGTTGTGGACTTTTTCAGTACATCACAGTAAAACGACTTGGCACTTTTGGGATATTTTGAAAAGCATTGGCACAAACTGTTTTGACAGCCTGCATCCTGGACCGGCAAAGGTTGATGAGATGACAAAACAAATGTTTGATGATAATTGCTGTTTATAAGTTTGAAGGGTAATTATGTCTGCAAGATTGTTGTTGTAATTGTTCTTTTGTTTGGCCATGTTTTTTTTCTTCCTCTGGATGCATGGTGGATGAATGGGATTGGACAAGATAGAGACTGCTGAGATGCTCATGTTACAGTATGAGCTGTCAATGCAAGTACATAGAATAATGCATATGCATGTTTATGTGTGCTAAAAAAGAAATGGAATAACAAGTTGCGATTGGTCGTACCCTTGTTACTCACTTAGGTTCATTGTCACAATAGCACACTGCTGTTTCATCACTGTATTAGGGTTAGGCGGTATCCAAATGTTACCGTGGTCTACGTTATTACCATGGCCAATTAAAAATCATGTCGTACAGCTCACACAGAGTCACCAAAATGACGTTTAGAAAGGGGATAGCCTACCAAACACCACATAAGAATACTGAAACAATAACAAAACACGTAAATTGCCAACATTAGCAACTTGTATTAACAAATAGCTTATAACAAAATGTGGATGGCCCTGCTAAAAAGAGAAAAAGAAAAAACAAAGACGGTGCTGTGCTGCTGCTGTTCCTCTCTCTTCAGACTGGTGTTTGGCTGCACTTTGTATTTATAAAATGAGTCCCATTCGCACAGCTTCTTTCATTCATTTTATTAATTAATCAATTTATCTTTCTATTCTTATTTATTTACTAACGTCCAATTCCACTTAAGCATCCATCCTCCGCTCCCTCTTCCCTTCTTTCATTCTTTCATCCTTTATCCCGGCTGTCCCTATTTCTTCCTTTTTACCTTCAGAATCAATGCTGTCATTAGTACTATTATAAGTTAGGTTATGTTTGCTATCACAACTGTTATCCCTACTACCCTTTATATCCTGTTTGTTATTGCGACCTATGTCACCGTCGTGATTCTTTAATTTCTTCCTTTATCTTTGCACTATTACCATCACCACACTACACTGCACTCAAACTACACACGCACATCTTGTGTATCCATTGCTATATGTCCGTTATGTTGTTTGTCTTGTGTTTCACAATAAAAATAAATAAATAAATAAAATAAAATGAGTCCAACATTAGAAGATCTAACCTCCATCGGAGCACTGATCAGCTGAGCCAGATCACAGCGGATGTGGCGCTGTGCAGCTGTAGCAGTGTGTTTTTATAACATCGGCAAAAAAGCAAAACGTCGGCACAAGCCTACAAGACACACATGATAACTATGGCAACACAGTGCTTCAGATCCAGACAAGGTTTTTGCAGAACTTGTGTTTTTTGAGGACTAGCTCACTATATGCGCGACTTGCCGTCTTTTCCTCTCTCTCTGCTCTGAGCCGTCATGTGACGACGTCATGCCCAGCAACTGTATCAAACATCTCCCAAAGGGAAAACATTCTACTATTGGAGTAAAATTGAAAACTCAACCACACACATGAAGGTGCTGGACATGAACTCATTATTTAGGCAGTAAAATAAATGATATTTAGTAGGTAATATATCACACCTCTATATGAGTGCACTGCAATTTTTGCAATGACAGTAATGAAATTGATACTGTTGCTATTTTAAAGGGATAGTTCACCCAAAATTCTAATTTTACTCATTATCTAGTCACCCTCATGTCGACTAAGGGTGTGCCTTCTCTGAGTTACAGCGGGGCTCCTGTGCAAATCTCGCAGGATTTGCACAGACACAGGCAGAGCACTAAACTGAGACACTGGGAGCTTCCACTACAATTAAGCTTAAAATATTGACTTTTCTGAACAATTTCTCATGTTGGGGCCTCAATACAAGACAGACATTACAGACGAGCACTATGGAGGTATTTGGATGTTTTTTGGTGTGTCTTTTTGTTACGAAGACAGTTGGTATCCATTTGCAACCGTCATATGGACATGCAGTGCTGCACGGAGCCCCGCTGTAACTCAGAGAAGGCACGGAGGACTCTGAAACTTCTCCCAGCCAGCTAGATAATGAGTGAAATTTGAATTTTGGGTGAACTATCCCTTTAAGACATTGCAGTATATCTTATTACCGTATTACTGCCCCTCCCTAATTTCTGATTCAGCATCATCATTAGTTAACATTGTACAGTCCATGTAATCGTGCTTGTTGACCAACCAAAGTGTGTTTTTTCTATGAAATTCACACACTGGTGAGCAGCACAGTATTTAGTAGGGCTGACCCCAAAAATTCGAAGCTTCGAAGCTTCGTTCGTTGCCATGGTAATCGATCATTCGATTTTCCGATTTGACACCGGTTCTCATCGGCAGTTGTTACATTATAATGAGTAGGCAACTTGGCATCATGGAAACCTGCCTGGTTTTGGAGATATGCAGTCAGTGTTGTGCCTGAACGCGTTCAATGAACGATCGTTCATGAACTCGTTCATATTTTGGGCGAACGTGAACTGAACGTAGGTATTTCTGCTTGATGAACGTTATTGTGAACGCGTTCATTCTGGCGTTTGTGAACGCCGCTCTCGACTTCGTTCAGGAGTGTGCCAGATTTCCATAGAAAACCCAGCTAAAACACACTGTAAACAGGCGTTAATATGTAGCGGAAAGACCACCCAATCTGGCAACACCTATCAGCTGTTTGGATCAGAGGCGCATGGAAGAGGCGGAGTGATACAGCGCGTCGCGGAGGCTGTCTGTGTGGAGGAATACTGACCCAGTTGGTTAGTAAAAGCAAAGATACTCTATTTATTTTATAAACCGTCTTAAACGGGGGTTATGCCGGGGCCACACCGGACGCGCGAGCCGCGGCCCTCCTGTTCACATCAGACGCTTCTCCGCGCGGTCGAGAAGCGCTTCTGCCCCTCAGCTGTGTGTGTGTGTGTGTGTGTGTGTGTGTGTGTGTAGGTGTATGTGTATAGTGTGTGTGTCTGTGTTTCTCTCTCACGCTCTGTTTGGATTAATAAACACAAATAGGCTACAAACGTACACACATTGGACACATCTCACTCAGTTACTTTTTGGGTAAAGTAAAGTAGTAACTATAACTAATACTACTGGTTAAAACTGCTTAAATAATAGCTGTCTGTGGTTCGATATGGGCTGAGGCAATCATTTTGAAAAATAATAGCTTGTAGAAACATATTGGAGAAAAAAAAGAACTATGAACTAGTTCAGTTTTGGAACCGTGAACTTAGTTCAAAATTTTGAATTATGAACTATGAACTGAACTAGTTCATTTTAAAATTTGTGAACTGAACTTTGAACTAGTTCATGTAGAAAGTGAACTTTCCCAACACTGTATGCAGTGTTTGTTTGCCATTACTTTTATTATTTCCGCTCGCGCACCCCGCCCCCCGCCCACGGTCGTCCAGACGTTACGCCGGCGCACCCCGCTGGCCGCCGACGCTTCGATTAAAATCGATTTGATGTCCGCGAAGCTTTGATTATCAAAATATGATAATTGGGTCAGCCCTAGTATTTAGAACAGGTATCTGTTTCAATGGTGTGAATCTTGTATATGGCACACAATAGGTACATGTCTACACACACACACATAACAGATTGTAGCAGTACTGTACTACTTGGCAGTTGTGGCTAATTGTCATCTTGTGCATTTAAAGGGATAGTTCAACATTTTTGAAAATTGGCCCATCGCCATGATCCCCCTAGTAATAGCAGTAGGTTCGTTACCTTTAATTGTTGGTCCAAGCTGCTTTTAGATCGGGGGAGAAGAATACCGAGCGGCGCAGCTACACTACGGAGGCTAATGGAATTTCTTGGTTTTGCTCATCAAACTCAGCAAATACACAACCAAAAAACTCAAAAACGCTGTGGTGGACAAGTTGTGACCTGCACATTCACCACGCTATGAGATAATAGCGGAAAGTTGCGAGATGGAGTTGTTTTAGAGGCAAAGTCGGACTTTACACTCTAGACGGCTGCTCGGCGGAGTGATTTCAAAAGCGCCTGTTTACTGCACGTCCGTATACTACGGCACTGGCTGAGGTGCGCACACTGTGTCCCTCCGACCGGTGGTTCACTGAAGAAAGTAGTTCCGAGTATTTGCTTCACTTCTCTTAACTTTCCGCTATTATCTCATAGCGTGGTAAATGTGCAGGTCACAACTTGTCCACCACAGCGTTTTTGAGTTTTTTGGTTGTGTATTTGCTGAGTTTGATGAGCAAAACCAAGAAATTCCATTAGCCTCCGTAGTGTAGCTGCGCCGCTCGGTATTCTTCTCCCCCGATCTAAAAGCAGCTTGGACCAACAATTAAAGGTAACGAACCTACTGCTATTACTAGGGGGATCATGGCGATGGGCCAATTTTCAAAAATGTTGAACTGTCCCTTTAAGCTTGATGTCAAACACACATTTCAAGATCCACCTAGGAATCAAACCCAGAACCTTCCCACCGAGGCCCAAGAGCCCTAAACAAGTTCCTGTCTCTGTTTCTGTTTATTCAACCTCTGATAAAGTTCAAACAGACAGCTCAAAGTCACAAAACTCCAGGCACAAGCTCACAAAGTGAAGGCTCATAATAAACTAGAATGATGAAACCTCTGCTCTGTCTGTAGCTGCTATAACAATGACACCTTCAGTTTCCACCTAACCCGATACATCACAATATCACACTCCTCCTCTCTCACCCCGTTCAGTGTATGTCAAGAAAAAAAAACAAATCACAACCAACTGCAACAGAACTCAAAGTACATCTGGGTACCAGCATATGGTAAAACACCAGACAGCATCTTTAACCTCCCAGCACTTTGGTTGTCTCAGCTGTAATGACGCAAGCATGAGCAACGTCGGCGATTACATGGCTGACTTACACTCTCATCCACAACATGTGAAGGAGGTGAAGCAGATAAACAAACCGGGCGGCAAACAGTTGATACAGAGGAGAGACGGGGCCCCATTGGAAGATTATTGATGATGGAGGGGGGGGGGGGGGGGGGGGGGGGGGGGCTGATGTGATCCCGCTCCCAAACCTTCATCCCTGGAGGTTGTGCTACTGTTCGTCAACCAGGGTGACAGTTTTGGGACGAGTTCATAAACAGCAGCTGTAGGAGGCTGAGCTATTCAGGGATCTCGCCATCCAGACATTTTCTGATCAAAGCTCAGCAAAGGGAGGCAAAGAAAAAAAAAAAACATTTTGCTGCACTGAAGATTCTCTCCTACAGTTTCATCAGCCAGTTTTTTATATAATCTGCATGACTGTGGGATGTAGCAGACATTGTTTGACTGTCAAGTTTGGTTTGGTCCTTTGAACTAAATTTGTTTGGGTGATGTTTAGAACTCGTCATATATTTCCCCATATTCCTTTTATAGATCCTTAAAAAAAAAAGAAAGAAAAAAAAAAGCTTTCTGTGCACCACCCACACTCACAAGATATCTGCAGAGGAAACAACACATCTCTTCCTTATTCAAAAAGAACTGATGGCACATCACTTTCATTGCAGTGGGTCATGTGCCCATAGAAATATTCTCTTACTGTCACAAGAACTATTCCCTGCCTTTTTTCATATTTATGCCCAGGGGTGACATCCGTGACATACTTTTATTTACATGAACTGCACTTAAATATACTTTTCTAATATCTCACTTGAGTTTTGACTATTTTCTCTTAACGTACAATTATTCTCCATTGACTTATGACCTTACATGTCTAAGAAGTTATCATCACTTTAAAGCAAAGCCTTTAGATAGCAGAGTGAATTTTCTTTGACAGTTATAATGTGATAAACCACGCAAGAGCGTTCATTTTAGAAGAAATGGATTCTTCACCAGAGAGCCACGACCTTATTAAACTTTTAGAAATAAAGAAAGATTCCCGTGTCACCGCTGACAAAAGTTTGCTGTAAGCATGTGGATTGTGGAGGCAATGTTTCCACATCCACTGTCTAGGCAAGGCAAGGTAATTTTATTTGTACAGCCCGTTTTTTTGTATAGCCCGTCTATACCGTTTATTCATGCAGGGTTGCATGGGGTTGGAGCCAGTCTCAGCTGACATAGGGCACCTATATTCTCAATTCAAAGCCAAGTCTTGATAAGAAGCCAGGTTTATTTCTAATTTTTTGCAAGTTCTTGTGAATGTACAAAACCTGCAAAGAAAAAAAGTTTTAAATTGTGTGTTTTTTATAGGATTCCTAGAAGAAACACTCTCTCATTCTGTCTGCACTACTGTTGTATTTACAGCGGCATGACAATAAACTTGGTTTGATTTGATTTGAAAAAGGAAGCCTGTAGTCTGACCCGAGGTATCTGTAGCCTAAATGTTTTTGACCCGAACCAGAGTGACAGGTCGTGTTGTTCCGGCCGACCGGGCCCCTTGAGAATTCCGACTGACACAAGTCTAGATGACTGGAACATGCATTGAATTGAAAACTTCTAATTGTTTTCTTTTTGTTATTGTTATTAGTTAAAGCAGAAGTAAGCGCTATTTCAGTGTTAATATAAGTCTTAAATAGTTATATCTTCCGACGGCAATCACTTACATAGAGTGTTTGGTCTGAAACACGGGTCTCTCAGTCACTCTGCTCTGCTGTAAGCTGAGGAGAAAACTTTTCTTGTATCCTACAACCTTTATCCAATGAGGAGAGAGAACGGCATAAAGGGCTGTGTGTGCAGCCAAGGGATGCGCGTGAATGTGGTGACATAGGGACGAGGACCAATAGATCCATGACGAGGGCGGGGGCTGCTAACTCCATCGGCTGACAAGAAGTTATGGTGCGTTCAAGGCAACCCGTAACTCGTGTTTTTCCGACCTGTGAAGTCGTACCAGTTCGATCTGGTACGAGTTCACGGGTCGGAAGTTACGAGTGGCCGTTATCAGGTAAAACAGGTGCAACAGGAAGGAAAAACACGAGTTATGGGTTGCCTGGAACGCTACAAAGTCGTAAGTTGTGACTTGAAGCTGTAACTTACGGTTTCAAAAGCCTGCCTGGAACGCAGCATTAGCCCAAACGACCGGATCGCTTACCAAGTTAAGTGATAGACAAGGTGACTAAGGGACAAATATGTTACAACACATGGACTAAACATACAGGCAGTTGACATGAATAAAATCAACAACAGGAAACCACGTGAAGTTACGATGATATCGGTAGTATAGGTGTGAGTGCGTGTGTGTAGATGACAGACAGGTGGAGTGGTATAATATGATACAATAAAAATAAATAAATAAAGTATAAAACGTAAAGAAGAAAGAAAAGAATAAATAATAAAACTTCTAAATTGATACATGATCTGGATCTGGCTCTCATTCACATTCTTTCAAACAGTAAGAACAGAATGATTTGATAGGATTTTCCATCTTTGCTGAGCATTTGAATAAGATTTGTTCAAAATTCTGAAAAAGCCTGTCCCATATAAGCTGGGTCAGTTCGGCAGGTGAAGCAAATAAAAGCCTGTGCTTCTATTGGAGAATTTACAGTATTATTAACAATTTAGAGTTTCCAGTCTGTCTAGTGTGCGTGTTGCTGGACATGTGGAGAGTGGGTGGACAGAACCTGAATAGGAGGCACGAGGAGAACATGCAAACTCCACACTGAACCCCACCAGACCCATCTCGCCGAGAGGCGGGAGCACAAAGCACTACACCAACATTTACAAAGCTCCTGATACACTTTACAGTTTCTAGTAGTTGCCTTTGGCCATTCTTGCCACTTTTATGGCCATTTCCAGAGGATATATATCACACTCTACAAGCTTTTTATTCTATCAGTTATTCAGTTGGTTTTTTTCAGAGTCATTATGTTCTGTAAATGCACCATGGATCTATATAAGAATGCAGCATAAAAAACCAAGTACTCCAGTACCTCAGCTCAAATAAAAATTTGAGTGAACAATCTCAACTTGTATTTGACCAGGAGGCTCTATATGTTGACTAATGAAGCCGTTTAGTTTCTCCATCTGTGTGTATGCCCTGCTGTTGATTTATGTTCCAGACAGTCGGCCTGTCGGCTGACGCAGAGAGAGAAAGAGGGAGACAGCAACCAGGACTATTGGATGCATTTGGAGTGAGTGATTATGTGCATATATCTGCATACCTTAGCCAAAGCCCAGGAAGTCAACTATGATACGTTATGTGAATGTATGTTCAACATTTATATTTGGCACCCATGCATTGGCCCTGTGGCCCCCCCACACAGAGCTCAGTCAGCACAGCATGGAGTGACAAAGATACCGTTCCCCCAGGAGGAAAGCTGCTGTTTCAGAGAGTCTGGGATGCAGCAGGATATTAAAGCTGACTGTCTGACCAGGCTTGTAGGCTTCACTGTGTTCTATTTCTCTAACGTTCTAAAATATGTTCATCTGTAAGTTGCCCCGGTCAGGTATCATGAATGGAATTTGTATGTAAATATGATATGTTGAGTTTCTGAAAATTCCTCCTTGTGTTGCTATTTAAAGGGGCAACGAGGAGTTTCTCCAGCGGCAGAACGAAAAATTCCGCGACAATAAAAAAGTCTCATATTAATGTGGATGAATCTACGCTACCCACACTTGTTAATGGGCCCATTTTTGTTAAATATCTCGTTTTGTCTCTATCGTTATTTTGTTATTATTAGTGGTGGCGGAAATGCTGGGCGAGCCGACCAGCGTTTCTTTACTTTCGGTTTCGTGGCGAGTCATGAGAATAACGCCGCCGAATCGGCGGAACTACGATGGTATGTGATCGTCTTTGAACCTCTGACTTTAATTCTTGATGAATGAAAAC
Organism: Trachurus trachurus; assembly: GCF_905171665.1. Taxonomy (NCBI): domain Eukaryota; kingdom Metazoa; phylum Chordata; class Actinopteri; order Carangiformes; family Carangidae; genus Trachurus; species Trachurus trachurus. The sequence goes on from NC_139907.1 coordinate 26,595,099, forward strand.
ATGAGTCTGTCTTGCGCCGGTCAAAGAAAATACGGTGCGCGGAGGCTCATAAATGTAGTGTGAAAACACTTTGCTTTTCCAAAACTCCTCGTTGTCCCTTTAATTTTACTGGAAGTCAACTAAACTCATTTATTTCTCGCGCATAACCTGTCAAAATAAAGCCTTTGCCATTACAATCCATGTTCAGCAAAGGCAGAAGTGGATATTTGAATTGAGTTAAAAAGTTGAAACACCCTCCTAATCAAATAGCCCTAGCTCATTACAGCATAATGCAATCAGTGCACCAAGAGCCCTATTTCACTTACTCAATATGTTGGGGAGTGACATATTGAGATCACATCAATATTCCATTGGCTATTATTAAAATTCATATTATGAAGGGTGGTGATGGTGGGGAGTCTGGGTTTCAAGGAGGATCTTTATATGGCATATCAATTAGCCTGTGTTAAATGTGACAGACTGAATATTGTCCTCCTTCAGGCCTGCAGCCCTTTTCTGAACAAAGAGAAATAAAAGACTGACTTACTGATATTCACTAACAAATGATGCAGTAATTCAGTTCTTGTTCATGTAGGTTGTTTTTACTAAACCCAGTTTGTCCCTAACACAAATGTCTCGGTGCTGTTTTTTTCAGGTAACAATATTTTCTCCATTCCTCACAGCAGCGTTGGCTTGGGTCATGAATATTCATCTAAAAGTGCTGAACTTCAGCGAGTGCACTACAAGTACACATTTGACAGCCAAATGCAAAATAAATCTCTGCGCTGTTATTTGGAGACTCTCTAGAGAGGACAACGAGAGAAAGGTAGCAAACTCAATAAAAGTCACAGTGATACAGAATCGCACAGTCCAAAATGCCTCAGAAGTATAACGCTGCAAATGTGGAACTATTCATAAAATGGCTTTCTTGCTGGGAGCAGAATATGGTGATTGTTGCTTTACATGAGCTTCAACCATCCTTGCATTTATAATACTGAGCAGTGCTACTTTACAAAGCTATCAGAGTTGCTATCAGAAAGTTGGAGCTAGCTTGGTTAGCGTGCTAACTTTAAGGAGAAAAGAAGGGAAAGAGACACAAGTTTGATGCTGAACTGAAGATGCAACTCCAGACTTTATAACACATAGCTTCCAGAACTGTGTATTTGAATTGACTGAACAGATGTAAATTCCATTGGGTGTTGTGTGTTAAGGATACTTTCTGTTCTGTCTTTTTGTGTATTGTGTTTTGCTTTTTTTGTTCGTGTGCTTGGGGGAAGCTCATTTTCTCCTCAGGGATCAATCAATCAACCAGTCAACCAATCAACCAACAAACCAACCAATCAATCATCAATCAATCAATCAATCAATCAATCAATCAATCAATCAATCAATCAATCAATCAATCAACCAATCAATCAATCAATCCACCAACCAACCAACTTGCAGTTCCAGTCACCAGACTAGTGAATAAACAGCAATTATTGCTAAATCTAGCACAGTTTAACAACAAAATAATGTAATTTCATTATAGTTAATTGTGTTTGGATGCTTTGACTGTATCTGTGTTTATAGGGCTGGCAGCTAGAATCACATTTTGTGAGTGCACTGTTATCTTGTACATGGTAAAGATTGTCCCTAATAACAGAGGAGTTCAAACTCCCTGGTAAATATACAGGAAAGAACTCACAAGCTCTTTGTTTTAAAGGTGATGTGGCAGAAAAAAAGTTTCTCTATATGAAAACAAACAAGAAAAGTTTAAGCAGTATCATTAGAAAGAAAATGACAGGCTACAACACATTTGGAAATAAGCCAGTTAGAGCAACAGAGAACCAGCTGAGGCATTAAGATCATTTCCATTTTATGGTCATTGATTTTAGAAATAATTCCTCCCACCCACCACCTCAGCATCGACAGTTATTGAAACAAACTATTGATGCTTGTTCAGCCTTCTTACAGACTTGTTTGATGAAGTAAAGAGTTTCTAATGTAGATCTACATTATCTATACAAAGACAGGTATTCATCCAGTCACTGGATGATTGTCTCAGGGTATCAGATAACTTTGCATAATTGTCCACCACCGGTCTCTGACATGCAGAATTGCCAATCTTCAACCTCTCCACAACATTTCAAGGGAAATCAGATCTGGGCTCTAGAACAGGATTTGGGCAAACTATTCCACAAAGGGCTGGCTGCAGGTTTTCTTTCCAAACAAGCAGCAGCACACCAGACTTGACTCATTTAATCAACTGATCTCAGTCTTCAGACAGCTGATTGGTCAAAGTGTGTGCTCTTGGTTGGTTGGAAGAACGACAACTTGCAGCCACATCAGCAATTTGTGGAATGGTTTGCCCATGGCTGCTCTAGAACATTCCAGCTCCCGCCCATTTCTTCCTGAGCCATTCCTTGCTGGCTTTGTCCGTGCACTTGGACATTGTTGAAAGGCATTTGAAGAGTTCATTTGCAAAAGCAGATAACTCTAACTTAACTTATTATTTACACCAGGTGATATCAGTCAAACCAAAGTTGAGTGGCTTTGACCAAGGAGATGAGATGTACAAAAACAGATGTAACTCCAAAAAATAAAGCTTTATTGAAAACAACATTCTGTAAAGAATAATTGAAAAGCATCAGCTCATTTTTTTTTCAAAATGGCACTTATCTGCTTTTGCAAATGAACTCTTCATTTTCAGTTCACCTACCAACTGTCTATTCAAAATGTCAAAATTCATGGTTGAACCAGTGGCCTCACCCCCAAACCACAGCATTTCCCCTCACATTAGCACAGCTCTTTGTTTGCTCTTTTGACTCATTGACTCTGTCCAGAGCATTATATTCTAAAATACCTGGTCTTTGTATCACTGCTCTAATGGACAGTAATGACTTTTCCTGGTGCACCAACTACGCAGGTCCACTTAGTGAAATCTGCTCCTAATTGTAGATCCATTCAGATCTGGTGATTACATTTTAAGGACTTTCTTTTTCCCATAATCTGCTCTTGGGCTGCATTGGTTGAGGTTACTACAGTAGTTGTGTGATTTTCCTTTTTGTGCAATTAATCAATCAGTCTTTATTAACCATATTAACATTACTCACATGCTACTCAACAAGGACGCCAACATAGAACCAAGGATCACTTTTGAAGGAAACTGACAAATGTCTGTGAATTACAGGAACTGTTAAGGAAATTGAATAAGCATTTACAAATCAAAGCCTTTATGAGTCAGAGCACAGAATATTTGAATGAATATGAAACACACTTTACAGTCTGTCTGTATTGTCAGCTGACCCCTCGCTGTCCTTCACGGTGCCCTGGGATTCTCAACCTACAAAACAGGTTTCATTATCCTCAACTAGTGACATCATTTGGTTTAATATTCTACAAGGACTCGGTGCCAGGCGTCGGTTCTGAGGGGAATGGCACTGCAACCTAACCTCATCTCCAGCTATCATTGCCTCTGTGAGCTGTTCACATTCACAAGGAAGTACAACTGGAATGAGGAAAATCAGGAGGAAATCAGTCAGCCAGAGCCAGGAAAAAAAAAGAATGGAGAGAAGAAACAAACAAGACATAAAGGAAGGAACAAAAGAGAATGCAGGCATGTGGGACCAAAAGACAAGCAGGAAGGAAGGAAGGAAAGAAAGAAAGACAACACAGGATAGAATGGAATGGGGAAAAAAGATAGCAGTGATGAGGCAGATGGCGGAAGAAAAGGAAGGAGGAAAATGAAATGAAGAAAAATACAAGGGGAAGGACAGAATATAGGAGGAAAGATGAGAGGAAGGAACGAAATATGGGGAGAAAGATGGATGAAGGAAGTGCAGTCAGGGATGACAGGAGGGGATTTGGAGGGAAGAGGGGAAGAAAGACAAGGAGCAAGGAAGGGTGGAAGGAAGGGAAGTTTTGTAGAAGGATGGAAGTTGAAAAGGGCGTAAGGAAAAAAAGAAGAGAAGCAAGGATGGGAGAAAGGAAAGAACAGGATGGACCCAGGAGGAAGGAAAAATGGGAAGCAGGGAATAAGGGAATCATAAAGGATGGAAGAGAGGGAAAAGAAACAGGGAGGTGGAATGAATGAAATATGGAAGGAGGGAAAGGAAGGCTGGACTGGTCTGTCTACATGTGCCTTCAAATAAATAAGGAGGGAGGAAGAGGACGAGGGAGGGAGGAATAACAGTAAAAATGGGAGTAAACAGACATATTGATGCTGTTATGATTTCAGACATTTTACATTTTTCAAATTCCATTTACTCTTTAAATCAAAGCAACTTCCATAAATCCAATCAACCTGCACAGCTCCATACGTCTGCTGCCCTGACGCTGACACATGTAGGCTGCAGAATTACACAGTAAACATGATCCTGTCAGGGCAGCTTTGCACGACTGACACTTTAAAAGCTTTCCGAAACCGATGTCAACATTCATATAAAACAGGAAGACGTGTGGGCTATCACCTTTTTTTTTTTTTCCTTCTTCCTTTCCCACTCATATCTGTGGATAAATAACCTCCAACGCTGCAGCCTGCGTGCTGCAGTAACTGTAATTGGCAGCATTCATTGAAGGTCGCAAGTGGCTCTCTCTTCTTATGCAATTAACCCAGTTTCTCAGTGAGGCAGCAATCTGTGGGGAAGCAATTAAAATCCAAATTCCACAGTGTGTGGACTTCACAGGGAAAAAAAAACCTTGGACAGTCTAACGTTTGTTTGGAAGTGTTTATCACCGATTTTCTTTGGATATATAAAGTTTTTCTATTCTAAGGGAGATAAAGGACAGAAGTAAGGGTGAAGGAACAACAGTGAGGGGAAAGGAAGGAAAGGGGACAAAGAACTGTCTTTTATTCATCTGAATCATGATGATGTGATTCAGAGCCTTTACTCTCTTAGATTTCCAACAGATTCTTTTTTTCACTGGCTGAGTATTTGTTCACAGAGGTGATGCAGATCTCATGCCTAACATCACACACACTCACTTGACTCCTCTTAATACAAAACCGTCAGAAGCAAAGACACTCCCTCGCTCCATCTATTGGTGTTCAAGCCTCCCTCTGTGTGTGTGTGTGTGTGTGTGTGTGTGTGTGTGTGTGTGTGTGTGTGTGTGTGTGTGTGTGTGTGTGTGTGTGTGTGTGTGTGTGTGTGTGTGTGTGTGTGTGTGTGTGTGTGTGTGTGTGTGTGTGTGTGTGTGTGTGTGTGTGTGCAAGCGCAGCGCACTGTGTAGTGACCTTGAATTCCTCCTGCGGGCAACAAACAATCCTCTCTCCTCCTCCCACGGATGAGCGTCGCAAGGTGACGTCTGTGTGTGTGCAGAGGAAGAAGTCCTCCACCTCATCCGTTCACTCTTTCACCTGCAGGAAAACAACAAGCAGAGAGACAGAGGATGAGCAATGACACTGATCTTAGACATTTTTTTGCAGCTTCTAATGCGTTCACACCCAAACCCTGGGTCAGGTTTGGCCTTTGATTCATTCTTCTCAGCGTAGTTTTTAGACAAACTGTTCAGATACATAGAAAGAAACTGACTCGACATAGTTTTTATGATTACAGGTGGAGTTCTGCAGGGCTTGAAAGAGCTGCTGTGTGCTGAGTAGTAAAACTGTGGGATGTTGCAGCAATGATTACATTTACAGCATGTGTTATTTGTGCAATGGAAATGTGCATATTGAATACAATGATGCAGAAATTGTGAATTTTTACATGTAATGCAGTGGGTGGTTGGTTGAATGTACAGTATGCTAAAATGAACTGTTTGCTTTGTGTGTTTGCCTTGTTTGTTTCCACACAGAGCAGTGTTAGAATCACAACCTGTAACATATCTGCTTGTATAGGCTACATCAACAGAAGAGATGCAATATATTGAGAAATGGGATGTAGAGATAGAGATGGTGGCCACACCACATGGCACCACTTCAGTTTAGGATTTCTCCTTTCACAAAACATATATATCTCAAATGATGACACACTAACACATGGTTTTCTGTTTCTGGTCGATTTGAGTGCACGCATTTTAACTGACTGGCTGCTTCAAGTTTCTTTTCTCTATGTTTGAATAGAGGCGACTGACCTTCCTTTACTTCTTTTGCATGGCTCTGGCAGCTCTCCTTACTTCCATAGAGGAAGCAATGCCATTTAAGATGGCCTCTTATTGTGGCGGGACAGGAAGTGGAAGAGGCGAACTTGGAGGTGGCAGAGGGGAGGCTGCCTTTTCTCTCAGAGTTCATTGTTATGAATTAATTTAAAGCTTGTTTGTTTGCTGCATGGTTTGACAGTTATTTTAAATTGTTTATAGTTTACCAATTTAAAAGAAAATGTTAATTTGATGTTTTATTATTATTATTTATTGACCTGACATATTGCTTGACCTAAGTAGGCCTACTGCATCTTGTTCCTCACGTTCCATGGTGTGAATGACAATTAAAGATGGATCTATCTATCTATCTATCTATCTATCTATCTATCTATCTATCTATCTATCTATCTATCTATCTATCTATCTATCTATCTATCTATCTATCCATCCATCCATCCATCCATCCATCCATCCATCCATCCATCCATCCATCCATCCATCCATCCATCCATCCATCCATCCATCCATCCATCCATCCATCCATCCATCCATCCATCCATCCATCCATCCATCCATCCGCCTGCAATATTGAATGAATTGTTTGTTTTTGTCGCACACTTTTGTGTCATCAGGTAGGTCAGTTTGTCTTGATCAAAGCATTTGATTTTAAAGTCAAAGGCAATACGAACAATTGTGACAAAGATTCGTACAAAGCGGTACAATTCAGAGTGTCTTTCTTGCCTTAGCTATGAAACACATGTATGTGGGTGACAGAAATAATTTAGGTTGGATTATGTTGTATTTGATTGCACTGTCTCTTTAATAAAGGTCTTTAAAAGCACAATTTGCACACAATATACCACACACTTCTTGTGCTTTCATTTCATTTTAGACCAAACATCTGAAATAGTTCAGTTAATATTGATAAAGATCAGTGTTGCAAGCTGCAGCTGCATTTCAACAGTAAAACATTACATTTCTGAGAGCAGTTTCTATTAGAAGGCTCTCCTGACCTTAACCTCCCAACCCCCCCCTAACCCTCCTCGTCGCTCCCCACAGCGCTGCTCCACGGGTCACGAGCCGAGGTTGTCCCATCACAGAGCCTTAGGTCAGCATGATAATTGGGGGCGCCTCTTTGTGTCACACTGACTTTGCAAATCACCTCCGCGTGTTTTCCAGCCAGGTGCCCGCAGCATACATCACTCAGCCACCAGCCAGCTTCACTTGAAGCTAAGTGCTGTGGCAATTATTGCATGACACCGTCATCCATATCTGTTCTCATGGAAATTCATAATTTATGACACATCCTCGTTTCTGCCTCTGGGGATCCGAATACTATTATCCCGCTGAAGTGAGATCTGATTGGGCAGCTTCTATCTCAGTTGCTCCTTTGAAGTCTCATCTCTTCAAGTGCCCTTCTATAGTCTCTATAATGTATCATCATCCAGCAGAGGAGACATCCATGCCTTTCTGGACCAACAGCAGCTATTCCTCTCTCAAAATGGCAGCTGTAAACCTTTTGCTGAGAGTAAATGCTTTGGGGCGTTAGAGTTAGTGCTGAGATATTTGAAACCATATATCTGCTCGTGGACTGACAGTCTCTCCATCACCCGTTCTATTTTGGCCTGGATGTTGTGCAGAATATCCCCCAAAATATCCTGTGGAAATGGTACATTTTTGCTCCGCCAGCTGCTCCCATGCTTTACACCTACACCAAATAAACGCATCTATGTTCAAAGTGATGTATATATACAATTGAATATGCAATTGCTGAATACAGTATTAATATAAACTGTATATGAACACCTGTAGAGGCTACAGTCCTAAATCATTTCTTTTCAGCCTTAAACCGCTTCACATTATCTTGTTTTTTTATGTTTAAAAATCTCTTTTCAACCTTCACAAACGCAATTTAGCCATTTGAACGCTAATTAAAAAAAAACCCTAATGTACAGTATGTGTCATTAAGCCTCTGGGTTGCCGACAGCTGTGCGAACTCGAAACTGGAAAGGTTAATAAGGAATGTTAGATTTTTCAATGCATCATTAACACATGAGTCAGCAATTAGGTGTAATGTTATGATTCATCTTGTCAGGCTTTGTAGAGTGGATGCTTTTTAAATATGCCATACATTATCTCAGTCTCGCGGCTTTAAACTCAGATGCCTCAGCCTCAACAGCCAGTTAACATCCCATCTTATCTTTTCAAAGTGTGATAAAGATAACAACTGCTTACAGATGGTTTTATATGGTTATTTCACTGATGAATAAAGACTGGACTATTTTGTATTACTCACACAAGAGTAGAACATGAAGATGTCATGGAGGGTAAGAAGTGGTCAGTTTTGTAGTGCAATGGGAAAGAAAAAACAAATTCTCCTGCGCTTAAACAGATATCAGGCCCTGGGGCCCGTTGTTCGAAAGTAGAATAAAGATATCCAGGATAAGTGGAAAAGCCAGGTTGGACAAAGTCTCATAAATCCATCCTGGCTTAATTGGTTGTTGGAACGCCGAGCCAGGCAGAGGAGGGGTGGCTTTGTCAAGCCAGGTGTAACTTATTCTCTCGTCAGTAGACCACAGAGATTGATCACAGATTCACCGATGAGAGGACAGGTGTGGCCACTTTCCTCCAATCAACAGCGGATCTTGACGTAAGGTGACACACCTCTTAGAAAAAAAAAAAAAAAGGACCGCTGCTGTCGTAAAGCTCAGAGAGAGTGCAGCGGACAACTGCGGACTGATTGAATGTGGAAGTAGCCTAATCCAAAATTATAATCACAATTTAAGTTCCTTTCACAAATTAACAGCTGTGCACTTTGCCTTAATGATGAGCAGTGGAAGTTGATACATTGCACTCATCTCTTATCATCTAAAGTAAAGTTCATACAGCACAAATACAAGTGGCCAAAAGTGCAACAGGTGAAAATTAATTAAATATAAGAACATTATGCAGTCTGATGCTTCAATAAATTGCCGATAACAATGTTCAAATGAGGTGTATAAATTATTTGGAAGGTGCCTGCTCAAACAATTGTATTCTTGTTTTCTTCCCTCAACCAATATTCGGCCAATAAACTGTATTTTGTAACATATTTTATAATAATAAAAATAAATCTATTGCTAATTTTGCTTTTTTTTTTTTTTTTACTAGTGGTCATAGAAAATATCATAGATGGGTCACAGATATCGAAAATAGTTTGTATTGTCTCAAGAACAGTGTGCACAATTCTGTGCTACAGATTTCACAAACCGTCAGACATCTTTATGCCCTGCATTTGAAGAAGCAGGCAGCGCTGGCAGATGCAATGATTCAGTGTGAGAAGCACATGAATAGCCCTAATTATGAAAAAAAGAAAAGAAAAAAAACCTAATAAATATTGTAAATGTTTCATGTTATTTGATTATTGTAAATGTATTTAGTTTGTTTAGAAATCAGGCCAATATGTAGGGTACATAAGAACATGGAATAACTGTATAAAACATTGATTTCTGATCAGAGTGACTGCTGACTTCACAGATAAAGACAACAGAATCAACTTAGCCTGGCTGTTAGCCTGGGGCCTGTTGTTCGAAACCTAGATAAGGGATTAAGCCAGGATATGTTGGCTATCCTGGCTGAATTTAGCCTCAAGTCGGTTGTTCGAAAGCTGGATACCTTTATCCTGGTCAAGTTACTATGGTGATTTATTCTCTGCAGCTAGCCTGCTCCAGACCAGGCTAACAGCCAGGCTAAGTTGATTCTGTTGTCTTTATCTGTGAAGTCAGCAGTCACTCTGATCAGAAATCAATGTTTTATACAGTTATTCCATGTTCTTATGTACCCTACATATTGATCTGATTTCTAAACAAACTAAATACATTTACAATAATCAAATAACATGAAACATTTACAATATTTATTAGGTTTTTTTTCTTTTCTTTTTTTCATAATTAGGGCTATTCATGTGCTTCTCACACTGAATCATTGCATCTGCCAGCGCTGCCTGCTTCTTCAAATGCAGGGCATAAAGATGTCTGACGGTTTGTGAAATCTGTAGCACAGAATTGTGCACACTGTTCTTGAGACAATACAAACTATTTTCGATATCTGTGACCCATCTATGATATTTTCTATGACCACTAGTAAAAAAAAAAAGCAAAATTAGCAATAGATTTATTTTTATTATTATAAAATATGTTACAAAATACAGTATATTGGCCGAATATTGGTTGAGGGAAGAAAACAAGAATACAATTGTTTGAGCAGGCACCTTCCAAATAATTTATACACCTCATTTGAACATTGTTATCGGCAATTTATTGAAGCATCAGACTGCATAATGTTCTTATATTTAATTAATTTTCACCTGTTGCACTTTTGGCCACTTCTATTTGTGCTGTATGAACTTTACTTTAGATGATAAGAGATGAGTGCAATGTATCAACTTCCACTGCTCATCATTAAGGCAAAGTGCACAGCTGTTAATTTGTGAAAGGAACTTAAATTGTGATTATAATTTTGGATTAGGCTACTTCCACATTCAATCAGTCCGCAGTTGTCCACCGCGCTCTCTCTGAGCTTTACAACAGCAGCGGTGCTTTTTTTTTCTTTTTCTAAGAGGTGTGTCACCTTACGTCAAGATCCGCTGTTGATTGGAGGAAAGTGGCCACACCTGTCCTCTCATCGGTGAATCTGTGATCAATCTCTGTGGTCTACTGACGAGAGAATAAGTTACACCTGGCTTGACAAAGCCACCCCTCCTCAGCCTGGCTCGGCGTTCCAACAACCAATTAAGCCAGGATGGATTTATGAGACTTTGTCCAACCTGGCTTTTCCACTTATCCTGGATATCTTTATTCTACTTTCGAACAACGGGCCCCTGGTCTGGAGCAGGCTAGCTGCAGAGAATAAATCACCATAGTAACTTGACCAGGATAAAGGTATCCAGCTTTCGAACAACCGAGTTGAGGCTAAATTCAGCCAGGATAACCAACATATCCCGGCTTAATCCCTTATCTAGGTTTCGAACAACAGGCCCTGGTTGACATGATGGTTACGATAATAAACACACAGCCTGTACTGAAAAGAGATAGTTCACCCAAAATTGAAATTTCACTCATTATCTACTCACCCCCATGTGGACTAAGGGCTGGGAGAAGTTTCAGAGTTATCCGTGGTCCGTAAGTCTATATTTCAAGCTTGTTTTGTAGTGGAAGCTCCTCTTCCCGAGCTTCGAGAAGCTTCCGCTACAAACAAGCTTGAAATATAGACTTATTTAATTTTTTCGGGACAATTTCGCATTTCGGGGCTTCAATACAAGACGGACATTACATACGAGCAGCATGGAGGTATTTGGATGTTTTTTGGCGTGTCTTTTTGTTACGAAGACAGTTGGTATCCATTTGCAACCATTATAATGGACATGCACTGCTACGCCGAGACCCCCTGTAACTCAGAGAAGCCACGGATAACTCTGAAACTTCTCCCAGCCCTTAGTCCACATGAGGGTGAGTAGATAATGAGTGAAATTTCAATTTTGGGTGAACTATCCCTTTAAGTGTGGACACTAAAACTATTGGGCGTCATGGTGGTCCAATGGTTTGCACTCCTGCTTCCGAGACAGAAGGTCCAGGTTTGATTCCCTGTTTGCATGTTCTTGCCCCGTCTGTGTGGGTTCTCGCCAGGTTCTACAGCTTCTTCCCACAGTCAAAACAACAGGGTGATTGGCGACTCTAAACTGCCCATGGCCTTGTGTTACCCTGGCAACCTGTCCAGGTTGTACCCCACCATCGCCCTGCGTCAGCCGGGATTGGCTCAAGGCCCCTGCAACCCTAAATGGATAAGCAGTGTATTGACAATGGAAAGATGGACTAAAGTTATTTGCTTAGGTTTTGCAAAACATCATGATTTCTATTAAAATGACTTCCTCATTATTAGATGATCTTTTGTCAGGGTTACAGGAATAACAGTGTACTTTCTTGGACAATAGAAATAACACAAATTACTATATTCACACTACAGTTCTCAGTCCAACTAGCAACCAGACTCACTAGCATTAATTCCTGGCCCTAAGCTAGACAAAACAATTACAAAAAAAAACCTGATGGCGTTATCTGCGTTCTAATACATTCTACTGTTAGCAGACAATCATCACCAAAATGAACAGTGCCGATTCAGTGCATTTCACTATGAACAACATACTGTACCAGCAAGCATGGGTGCAGATCCCGGGGGGGATGGGGGGGGATGTCCGCCCCAATTTCTACAAAACATGAATTGTCCCCCCCCAATAAAAAATACCCTAAATTATTCAAAATTGAACAAATTAATTTTCAGACTTCACATTCTTCACATTTTAGATTCACATCTAAAAAGAAATGATTGAAATGGTGAAACAAATTATGTTTGACAAATATATTTCCGACTCCACATTCCATCTCTGGTCTCCTCCACTATGATGCAAATGAATGGGTAGTTTCTTACACATCAGCAGGCTTTAAAAAAACGACCCTCTCAATCTTAGGGATTCATATTTTGATATTCATCCATATGAATTAATCATGCATAAAGTAGTCCCATACACTGGGAGAAAAGGAAGATGGTGAGAGGAATTGGGGATCTGGGAGGGTCGGAGGGAGGCGAGAGATAAGAACGTGAGTAGACATTACATGTCCGAGACCCTTTAAATTATGATTTACTAATTTAACAGTTGAGTAAGCAGTGATATGCGCTGTTGGCTGTTTACTGTAGGTATGGTAAGCACAGTAAATTATTCCCTGTACAGTTATTTTTGAATGATATGGCGAGCCTCTACGAAGTTATGGTGGCATGGTATGAGTTGCATACAGGCAAAAAAAATCACTTTTGTGTCCCCCCCAATCCTGACATCGGATCTGCACCCTGCCAGCAAGATGTGTTTTATTAAAAAAAAAGAAAAGGAAAAGGTGGCCAGTAATTTGTATAGATTTTCAGACTGAATCCGTGCATCCGGTCTGGTTGGTCGGCCCTTCCTGGCTGGTTGAGAACTGTAGTCCACACCAATCAAACGCCACTCTCCTCTGCCTATTGTTGACCCATCCGACCCTCTTAACCTCCTCCTGACGTACACTTTTTCACATTTTATACCACATTAGCCTACCACACGTCTTTCTTCAGTCATAATGGCCACTAGAGGTCGTCTCAGAGGGCAGACAGCAATGCTTAACGACGACCTGTTACACAGACGACCTATGGGCTGGGGATTTTGTGCTATAGCCGACAGTCTCTTGTGTTGACCTTATCTCTGTGTTTCTCTCTCCTGTCTTTAGTTATTAGCTCACTCCTTGATAACGCTTTGACAGTCATCCCACCTGTCAAACCTAGTCCATTTACTCCACAATATCTGTCGCAATGACTGATGAAAAATGTGATTCCCGGCGACATGGCTCAGGATTTCATTTGTTTGTACGGATAGGTATCAAATGTAACACAATTTCCTTTAAGGTAGGGGAAACCCACTTGACTGTGTTGTGAGCGAATAGGTTTTAACTCGACTAGGTTTCTTTGAAGCTTTACAAAGACCAAGCAACACCAAAACACACAGCATGGGGAAGTGTGTTTGATCCAGAGAGATTTTTATAGTAGGAGACAAGCTGTGTCTACTTCATATGAATTGGGGGGAGTTAAAATGCATTCACCCACCAAGATTTCTGCTGGGCACCTATGGTGACCAAAACACATCAGTTTGAGGCTACCCCCCTCTCTGTTTCTCATATTTTCCAGTCTATTTCTTGTCATTTCACTGCCTCATTTAACCCCCCCACACCTCTCTTCGGGTGGAGTTCTGTAACTCTGTTAGCGAATCTGCAGGAGAGCGCCAACTCTCATTCTTACTCACACAACCAACGCCGTCATTGCTATCAAATGCATTCAATTTCAAACAGTTTGCACGAAATCAAAAACCATTCCTAAGAGCTAAACTGAGTCTGTTTTGTGTGACTTTTCTGGCGCAGAACACAGACAACACAAGAAAGAAAGTTGCCTCACAATCTGTGGAATTACTCACCATGCATCATCCTCTACAAGGTCTTGTTTTGTCACTGCTGCAACTGGAACCGTGCGTTTGAGTTGTGTGACATGTTCATGACAAAAGGCAAAAGTGTTTTCATCTATATCTAAAGGGAGCAGTTAAAAGGAACAAGGCTGCCATCACAGCTCACGTCTGTAACATAGTTTGTATCGCATGACGTATGATTTGTTGAATTTTATGTCTATGGAGTTGAACTGACTGACTCTCTTCAGCTGTGTAAAGATGGTACTAGCGTTTTAACTATACTGATACTGATAACCTTGGAAATACCTGGCGAAAAAACTTTTTTTTGTTGTTGTTTTTTTAGCAATACAGATAGCATGAATGTGCTTGTGTGTAAACTGAGATAATTTCAATAAGATCTTCTTTCTACATTGATCTTTGTGTTTCTAGGTTGTTTGTAAATGTGACGGTTTGGTCAATGCAAGTAATAGGGCTGGGACGATATGCTTTTCTCCCGATTCGATTCTTCGACGATTTATTGGATGGCGATTTGATTTAAATTGCGATTCTATGATATTGCCGATTCTCTCGATTTTTAGTCTGCATTTTTAACATTTATCTGCACACAAATACTGTAGGAGCCTATAAATTGACATACTCTATTATAAAGTGAAGTTAAACCCTTTTCAAAACCTGTACTCTCTGTATGTAAAAAAGGCTAACAAATGCACATTGCACAATATTAAAAATCGTCAAAAAAGATATCGCGATATTTATGTGAATCGATTTTTTCTCCCACCCCTAGCAAGTAATCATCTAATGACCTGCAGCTGTTAAGGTTGCTAGGCGACAGGAGCCACACTTTGGGGCCTGGAACTTGAGCAGGCCTTCCTCCATAAGCTAGACCAGTGTTTTTCAACCTTGGGGTTGAGACCCCACGTGGGGTCGCCTGGAATTCAAATGGGGTTACCTGAAACGTCTAGTAATTGAAAAAAAAATACTGAATAAAATATTTTTAAAGTAATTATTACTTCTAAATTAAATTATGATTAAAAACACTACACACGGGGCGGTGCGTGGCGCAGTGGTTAAGGCGGCAGCCCCATGTAGAGGCTACAGTCCTCAACGCAGGCGTCCCCGGTTCGAATCCCACGTCAGGCAGACCTTTCCTGCATGTCATTCCCCCTCTCTCTGCCTCCCCCTTTCCTGTCTATCTCACTATGTATTATCAAATAAAGGCAAAAAACACCCAAAAAATATATATATATATTTTTTTTTTAAAAACATTACACACAAAATTAAACAACTGTATTCTATACTTTCACTTTCTGGATTATCAGGCTGAAACTTGTGCACACCGGCACGGACGGACAGGTGCGTAGGAGAAGACCAGGTGGTCGAGCAACATGAGAAAAAGCTCCCGCACACTGTCATCACTTGCAGAGGTTTTATTGAACAACGTTTCGGTCCTGAGACCTTCGTCAGGTACTGAAGGTGTGTGTGAGGGAGGAGGCGGTATAAATAACCTCGGCACCAATCAGCGTCCTCACGTGATAACACCCCAGAGAAAAAAAGCTACACACAGTGTCAACAAAATACACACATTATATCAAAACACACATCACATTACAGAATCTCATACATTAGGAAAAAATCGAATAATTAAGAATTTTTTAAGGTTTTTTAAGATTATTTAAGACCCTGAGGGGCACTCGGGGAGACACAGAACATAGAAAAAATCTCTAGAAAAACATCTTTGATAACGATTTAAGTAGCCTACAAATCTGAAACAGGCCTGCATGTGAGGAGACCGAACAAGACATCACCCACATCGAAAATCACAACACATCATATCGAAAGTAGCCTATCGAAAATGCAAACATAATTCATTCACTACAAACACTAGACATCTTCACAAATTACTTCACACTTCTTAACAATTTCCAAGCCAAAGAGGGGAGTTAGGAAGAAACATATCGAAATTATTACAAACACACATGAAGAGGCAAATCATCATTCAGACCTCTAGGTGACAGAGTCTGCAAGTTGTAAATCCAGAATGCTTCACAACGTTTTAACAGCAAGTCATGATCCCCCCCCCTGCGTGGTGGGACTACTTTTTCGATACCACAGAAGCGCAGGGAGGAGATGTCATGTCTGGCGTCATTGAAATGGACTGCTACCGGGTATTCCCTATCATTCCGGCGTATAGAGCTTTTGTGCTCACTAATGCGCTGTTTTAATTTTCTTATGGTTTTACCCACATACACTAGACCACACGGACAAGAAAGAATATACACAACATGCGTGGCATCGCATGTGATAATGCTGTTGATGGGGAACTTCTTGTTTGTGTGAGGATGGCTGAAGTGGTGGGTTTTGTATGTGTTGTTACATTGGGCACAGTGGCCACAGCGATAGTTGCCAGTGGGAAGGGGGTGTATGAGACGTTGTTGTAGCTGCGTGGGTTGCTGGTTAGTGACGTCAGCGTGAACCAGTAAATCTCTCAAGTTTTTACCCCTCTTGTACACAAATAACGGCAGATCTTTAAACGAAGAAGACAATTCTGGGTCTGACTGTAGAATGTGCCAATGTTTTTTAAAAACAGGTTTTATGACATGTGACAGGGGAGAAAACGAGGTAATACAGGTGACAGAAAAACTCTTTTCTTTTTTCTGACTTTTTTTCAATAAGTCAGAGCGAGTTTTTTTCAGGACGGTTTCATAAGCTTTCTGAATCCATTCCTCAGGATACCCACGCTGGACAAATCTAGCTCTCATGTCCATCGCTTTCTCTGTAAAATCTTCGGTGGTCTGACAGATCCTCCTAAGTCTACAAAACTGACTTTTAGGGAGACCCCTCTTCAATGGGGTAGGATGAAAACTGTTCGCCAGCAGGAGTGTGTTTCTGTCAGTATCCTTACGATATAAGGTAGTTGTGAGAGTACCATTTGTATTGCTGACCCACATGTCCAAAAAATGTACTCTCTCCTGGCTATAGTCCACAGTGAATTGAAGATTACTATTAAAACAGTTCAATAATGCAACAAAGTCGCGTAGTTCATTCAGATTGCCTTGATATAAACAAAATACATCGTCAATATACCTGTACCATTTGAGAATTCTGGGCAAATGTGTGTTTTGTTCAGGATTCAAAACAAAGTCTCTCTCAAAAAAGCCCACATAAAGGTTTGCATAGTTGGGCGCACAAATAGAACCCAGGCCTGTTTCAGATTTGTAGGCTACTTAAATCGTTATCAAAGATGTTTTTCTAGAGATTTTTTCTATGTTCTGTGTCTCCCCGAGTGCCCCTCAGGGTCTTAAATAATCTTAAAAAACCTTAAAAAATTCTTAATTATTCGATTTTTTCCTAATGTATGAGATTCTGTAATGTGATGTGTGTTTTGATATAATGTGTGTATTTTGTTGACACTGTGTGTAGCTTTTTTTCTCTGGGGTGTTATCACGTGAGGACGCTGATTGGTGCCGAGGTTATTTATACCGCCTCCTCCCTCACACACACCTTCAGTACCTGACGAAGGTCTCAGGACCGAAACGTTGTTCAATAAAACCTCTGCAAGTGATGACAGTGTGCGGGAGCTTTTTCTCATGTTGCTCGACCACCTGGTCTTCTCCTACGCACCTGTCCGTCCGTGCCGGTGTGCACAAGTTTCAGCCTGGTTTTGTCTCAGCCGGCTGTGTTCCGGCTTCTCCTTGTTGCACCCGACTCACTTGCAAGTAATCAGTTATCCCTATTCTGGAGGATGGGCTCCTTTCAAGAGATCAACGCGCTCACCCAAAATTGCGCAACTGTTTTCGAATTCACCGAGGAGGATGCCCACAGAATACTCATACCGAATCACGGAATGGAGAGATCCATATCCTCAGAAGACCTGAGGGTCAAAGCAGAGAGATTGCACCTGAAAGAAACACGTCTCCGGATGCACGGCTCCACTTTGAGCGAGTATTGGAGAAACAAAAAAATCCCGAGGGGTTTACGCATCCAGAAAGCTCCCACGTTTGGGAAAGTAGATGAAACTTTCACCAAAAGATGGGGAGAAATTCTGAACAAATGTTCTCTGGACCTCATGCTGCTTATTATTGAACATGTATCCATTGCAGCACAGGAGGTAAAGACTGAGATTCAGGAACTAGAAGAGAGCCTTAAACAACAGTTTGGCACCGAGTTCTCTACCATAGAAAAATCTATAAAAGACTCTGTTGACAAATACAAAGATAAACTACAGTCCATCAAGCTGAAGAAATACAGACGTGACACAGAGGATTATCTCAGAAATGAGGTGTATCACTGGGAGACAAAGGAACACGTGGCACCCTCCCAGCCAGCATGGACCCAGGGACGTCGTGGTGCGCAAAGACGCGGGGGCGCGCCAGGACGCAGGAACGAGCCAGGACGCAGCGGTGGTCCCGGAGCATTCGCACGGAGCAGTGGCCGTACTCCTGCAATGGACACCTCCGAGAGTGAGTTCACCTTCGATAGCGACTCCAGTGGTCCTCCACACGCTGCCTCTTTTTTAGGAGGACGAGGGAGACACAAGAGAACAGGCCAAAAAGATGTAGGAGAGGCAAGCGGTCATCCAAGACCAGACCGTCCATGGACACGCAGCCTCAGACAGACACGGTAATTAATATCTCCTCCAAGGCACTATCGAATGAACAGCTGTCACTTCTATCAAAGGGCTTATCATTTGTTCCCACCTCAGGGGTCAATACGTTTGGTTTAAAGGTAGAGCTGTTCAGATGTTTCAGACAGATTAAATTGAGACATTTTTTTTCTAAAAGTCCTGTCAACACTTCCAGCACTGCCTCCACCCCCTTTAGACCCAAGAGTTTGTTTTGCCCGAATGTTACAAATGCATCTATTAATACTTTCTGCAGGTTAGTGGAACTAGACATTATGAAAAAGAACAAACCACCTCCACATGTTTCACGTAACCTTACTGCATGTGAAGAGACGGCACTGAATGAACTGATTGCTGACAAAGACATTGTGATCAAACCTGCGGATAAAGGTGGTGGCATTTGTGTCCAAGATGTAAATAAATATCATGCAGAGATTATGTCACAGTTGTCTAATTCCAAATTCTATAAACGCCTGCTCTCCGACCCCACCAGTTCATTCCAGCAGGAGGTGCATTCTTACTTGGAAGAGGCCAGATTACAAGGTTGGATTACAAAAATTGAGTTTGATTTTTTGTATTGTCAGCATCCTATACGCCCTGTATTTTACACCTTGCCTAAAATACATAAATCCCTCATTGATCCTCCTGGCCGTCCTATTGTTGCTCAAACGAATTCACTACTGTCCCCTTTATCAGAGTTTGTTGATTTTTTCATTAAACCATATGTCCATTCTTTACCTACTTACATAAAAGACTCGACTGATTTTATTCACAAAATCGCGAGCATAACTGATCTCCCTGACAGTGTCTTTTTGGTAACTTTAGATATTGCCAGCTTGTACACTAATATACCACATGACGGTGGTCTGGATGCTTTAAGTTTTTATCTTCAAGACCGGGACAATACATCGGTCCCGCCTAATCAGTTTATCATTGACCTGGCCAGTCTAGTTATGAAAAAGAACTATTTTTGCTTTAATGGTGATTTTTATTTACAAGTGTCCGGCACTAGTATGGGTTCTATTTGTGCGCCCAACTATGCAAACCTTTATGTGGGCTTTTTTGAGAGAGACTTTGTTTTGAATCCTGAACAAAACACACATTTGCCCAGAATTCTCAAATGGTACAGGTATATTGACGATGTATTTTGTTTATATCAAGGCAATCTGAATGAACTACGCGACTTTGTTGCATTATTGAACTGTTTTAATAGTAATCTTCAATTCACTGTGGACTATAGCCAGGAGAGAGTACATTTTTTGGACATGTGGGTCAGCAATACAAATGGTACTCTCACAACTACCTTATATCGTAAGGATACTGACAGAAACACACTCCTGCTGGCGAACAGTTTTCATCCTACCCCATTGAAGAGGGGTCTCCCTAAAAGTCAGTTTTGTAGACTTAGGAGGATCTGTCAGACCACCGAAGATTTTACAGAGAAAGCGATGGACATGAGAGCTAGATTTGTCCAGCGTGGGTATCCTGAGGAATGGATTCAGAAAGCTTATGAAACCGTCCTGAAAAAAACTCGCTCTGACTTATTGAAAAAAAGTCAGAAAAAAGAAAAGAGTTTTTCTGTCACCTGTATTACCTCGTTTTCTCCCCTGTCACATGTCATAAAACCTGTTTTTAAAAAACATTGGCACATTCTACAGTCAGACCCAGAATTGTCTTCTTCGTTTAAAGATCTGCCGTTATTTGTGTACAAGAGGGGTAAAAACTTGAGAGATTTACTGGTTCACGCTGACGTCACTAACCAGCAACCCACGCAGCTACAACAACGTCTCATACACCCCCTTCCCACTGGCAACTATCGCTGTGGCCACTGTGCCCAATGTAACAACACATACAAAACCCACCACTTCAGCCATCCTCACACAAACAAGAAGTTCCCCATCAACAGCATTATCACATGCGATGCCACGCATGTTGTGTATATTCTTTCTTGTCCGTGTGGTCTAGTGTATGTGGGTAAAACCATAAGAAAATTAAAACAGCGCATTAGTGAGCACAAAAGCTCTATACGCCGGAATGATAGGGAATACCCGGTAGCAGTCCATTTCAATGACGCCAGACATGACATCTCCTCCCTGCGCTTCTGTGGTATCGAAAAAGTAGTCCCACCACGCAGGGGGGGGGATCATGACTTGCTGTTAAAACGTTGTGAAGCATTCTGGATTTACAACTTGCAGACTCTGTCACCTAGAGGTCTGAATGATGATTTGCCTCTTCATGTGTGTTTGTAATAATTTCGATATGTTTCTTCCTAACTCCCCTCTTTGGCTTGGAAATTGTTAAGAAGTGTGAAGTAATTTGTGAAGATGTCTAGTGTTTGTAGTGAATGAATTATGTTTGCATTTTCGATAGGCTACTTTCGATATGATGTGTTGTGATTTTCGATGTGGGTGATGTCTTGTTCGGTCTCCTCACATGCAGGCCTGTTTCAGATTTGTAGGCTACTTAAATCGTTATCAAAGATGTTTTTCTAGAGATTTTTTCTATGTTCTGTGTCTCCCCGAGTGCCCCTCAGGGTCTTAAATAATCTTAAAAAACCTTAAAAAATTCTTAATTATTCGATTTTTTCCTAATGTATGAGATTCTGTAATGTGATGTGTGTTTTGATATAATGTGTGTATTTTGTTGACACTGTGTGTAGCTTTTTTTCTCTGGGGTGTTATCACGTGAGGACGCTGATTGGTGCCGAGGTTATTTATACCGCCTCCTCCCTCACACACACCTTCAGTACCTGACGAAGGTCTCAGGACCGAAACGTTGTTCAATAAAACCTCTGCAAGTGATGACAGTGTGCGGGAGCTTTTTCTCATGACACTTTCTGGATTATAAATTGAGTTCAAATAAAATGCAGCATGTCAAAAAAGGTTGGAAACGACTGGGCTAGACCGTCTCATTTCCTCTCCACTGTAAATTGTGTCAACTGGAGGAAGCGAACGAAATTCATCTAATGCAATAAAAATTATTTTGTTGTTGTTGCTGTTTTTGACAGCCCTGGTAGGCCACTGTATAAATGCCACTGGCAGCTTTGTACAATTGCAAACATTTTATAAGATTGTCTGTATCTCCAACGTGTGACTATATACTATGATCTATAGAGATCATCTAATCCAGTTCAAACAGGGGCGTTGAGCAGCTGCCCCATATACAGAAGATGTTGTCCTCGCTGCAGCGGCCCCAGTTCGATTCCCCCGGCAGCCCTTTGCTGTGTGTCTTTCCCAAGGGGGTGGATCGGACTACACGCAGGCGTAGCTCACAGTCGGCCATATTTGAACGGGCAGCTTGCTCTGACTCTGGCTGCAGTTACAGTGCAGTAGAGAGGTGATCCAGTCATCTTCATTAAAAAAACTATTCATAACTCGGTGAAAAATAAATCTGTATGTAGCTATTACTTTAACTATTTGCATAATGTCACTATAATGTTACTTTTACAAAAAAAAGTACTTGATTAAAATTATCCGTGATTTTAAAGCAGAAGTAAGCGATATTTTTGTGTTAATATAAGTCTTAAATAGTTATATCTTCCGACAGCAATCACTTACATAGAGTGTTTGGACCGAAACACGGGTCTCTCAGTCACTCTGCTCTGCTCTGAGTCGAGGAGAAAACTTTTCTCGTATCCTACAAGTTTTATCCAATGAGGAGAGAGAACAGCATGAAGGGCTGTGTGTGCAGCCAAGGGATGCACGTGAATGTGGTGACGTAGGGACGAGGACCAATAGATCCATGACTAGGGCGGGGGCTGCCAACTCCATCGGCTGACAAGACGTTATGGTGCGTTCAAGGCAACTCGTAACTCGTGTTTTTCCGACCTGTGAAGGCGTACCAGTTCGATCTGGTACGGGTTCACGGGTCGGAAGTTACGAGTGGCCGTTATAGTGACTTTCACAGGGAAAACAGGTCGGAAAAACACGAGTGGGTTGTCTGGAACGCTACAAAGTCGTAAGTCATGACTTGAAGCTGTAATTTACGGTTTCAAAAGCCTGCCTGGAACGCAGCATTAGCCAAAACGACCGGATCACTTACTTCTGCTTTAAGTATGCTGCATCATAACTGCATAGACGTTCATAAAAAATCAAACCGTTTTGAAATCGGACAAAAACTGAGCAAGTTCTGGTCATTATAGCAGAACATGCACCAGAGGCTTAATGCTCTGAGGGAGAGAGTTGCCTGTCCCACGATGGCCGCCGTACTGGCTACGCTTTGTCATTGGGCAGCAGCGGTGGGTGAGTCATCTAGTCTTCATATCTATGGTCTTTCCCCCTCTCTGTCGCCCTATTTCCTGTCTCTCTCAGACTGTCCCGTCATTAAAGGCGTAAAAACTCCAAAAGAAAGACGGACTGACCCTGTCCAGACAGTAAATAGCCTCCTGCTCCTCATTCCCCTCACACAGTTCACAGTCAAGTGATTACCTGAATCCAGCAGCTCCAGCAGAGCCAGGTCACACCGGCCCACCTGACCTCTGTTGGGGCTCTCCTGCTTCGTTTGAGACCTTCACACTCTGCATGCTAAATGTCAGCCAGATGCAGAATGTGTCTTAAACTGGATACGCACACTTTAGCATTGTGTTTACACTGCTCACTGTAGTGCTGCAGTTATTTCATCATGTTAGGATGTTGTAAATCAAACACCGCCCTCGTGCCCTCACTGTGAATGATGATTGCAGTATATGGCCACGGTTGTTGTCCACCTGCAAGCTGCTTTGCTCACTTGAGTCGTCCCTCCACGTCAACAGTGCTCTCTGTGTTTCCATACATGTCAATGTGAACACACTCGTGTGTGCTGAAAATAGCAAGTGTATGAGCATCAGCCTCTATGAGTTAATTGGCATCAGCTACTTCACAGTCACAGTTATATGAACAGCCACATTACAAGCTGACACCTATCACTGTTTCTCTGCCTGGCTGCTACAGTAGGCTACGTCTCTGCTCCTTAGTTTAATCTCACTGATTTGAAGGTGGTGGACAAAATAAAAGCAACACCCGTCCATAGCAGCATCACAGACTGTCTGTGCAAGCTACTTTTAGAACGGCGGAGCAGAACAGCAAGCTGCTCAGAGCTACGCTACAGAGGCTCATGGAATTTCTTGGTTTCCTTCATCAAACTCATCAAATACACAATCCAACAACTCCAAAACGCTCTGGTGGACAAGTTGTGTCCTGCACATTCACCACGCTGTGAGAAAATAATGGAACATTACGAGACAGAGTTGTTTTTCAAGGTAAATTCATGCAAAACCACTGATGTGCGTTCCCATCGGGGGCAGTTTTTAGGCAAGCAGTCTATGCACTTGCGGCTCTGCTCCACTGTTCTAAAAATAGCTTGCACCAACCTACGTATACTCCAAAAACTACAGGGATTATGGCAATGGGCCAATTTGCCATAAATGTTGAACTATCCCTTTAAACAAAAATAGAAGACTTTAACCTTGATGCAGGAAAGTGTAGTATATTGTACCAAACAAAAATATGTGCACGTTGACAGGATATTTGTTGAAAATACCTGTCCAACAGTTGCTATGGTTCATACACAGGAATACACAAAGATCTCAACAGCAAACTCCTCAAAACCAGTCAGTATGGCCAGTAGGCATGTAACCTGACTGTTGAGGTTACATCTGCCTGCACTTCTTAGGATGTTAAAAAAAGAAAAAAAGAAATCTAAATGTGCCAGGACAGTAGACACCGCATGCACCGCTATAAAAATGTGGTAATGGCTAATCCTGAGAAGCTGAGAAGCAATGAAGAGAGGTTTATGTAGCGGCCAAGGGGCCATTGCATATATCTAGTATTAGCAATTACTGCTCCGAATGATATTTTATTACACTTGTTGCAATAGAGATACAAGTTATTATGTGTGAAACACTTGTTCCTCGTGGCAGTCGGGGCCTTTAAAGAGATTTTTACACAGTATGTTGTCTCATCCACTCTAAGAGTCACCTGCCCTATTCTGACTATACTAAACGCCAAGTGCATGTAATTATGTGAAATATTATTATTATTTTTGTTTATTCTCATTCTATTTTTATCCTATTTTATTTCAGTAATAATATTTTATTCATATCACACTTTATGTTGATTTTCTCTTACTATGCAGAGTTTGTAACAAAGGAAAGATTTTCCTCCAGGGATCAATACAGTTATTCTGAATCTGAATCCTCCCCAAAGTGGTGTTAGCAACAGAATCCAGCACAGACCATGATAATTCAAAAACACTCAGGCGTAAAGAAACACAAAGAACTGCACTTCAGTCCATCCACTTATGTCAGAATAGGTCTGTGAATGAGCTGTAGCGAACTAGGCTGCTAAAGTGAACTATGATTCTGGATAGGTCAGTGTTTTCAAAACTTGGCAGTTACTCTGAAGAATAAAAGAGGGACACCAAAGTAGGTCTGGTAGGCCTTCAGATATTTCCACATGAACGCTACAGTATGCAGTGTGAGCGCTCCACGTACAGTACAGTGCCTCTTTGACATGAAAGCAGGCCCGTGGCTTTCCAAACACCGACTCCTTCAATCTCCCTGGCTGAAATAGATTCACCTGCTCATGGGTTTACTGAGCTCCTGGACATGTCTTGATCAAAGGTGTGCTTTCCAGACTACTGCCTCCGAGAGGTTTTAATACTTGTCTACAAAGCCAACCATGCACATTGATGATGACACACGGGGGGGGGGGGGGGGGGGGGCTTAATGTGATTTCCATGTTCTGCTTGTCAGCATTACCTGACAAAAAGAAGCCCGTGGACTCATTTAGATCTTGCACGCTACTGATCTACAGCACCAAAACAAAACAGGCCGGCCAGCCAGCGCATGTGCAGACGCGCCGCAAAAAGGGGCCGAGGGCGCTCACCCAAGCCCGAGGAGGGTTTGGGTATATAGCTCTCTCCTCTCGCTGAGGTAGATTTGATTTACAACTCTTGATTTATGAAGCAACAGCTGACGCTTTGCTCCCAGAACTGCAGGCCACGGGGTGACATTAAGAACTACTTAAGAACCAGTGGAACCAGCCAGTCCGCGTACGGCCTCTGGGGTCACAGCTCAGCACAGTCAAGGACGTCGCCTCAGCTCATCCATCTCTCCCTCTTTCACTCCAGTCTAAAGCATGAACCTCAAGCTCCATTCAACTGACTAACTGCTTGTGGAGTATCTCCTCCTGGTTTACATTAGCCCATGTTTTTTGATATATTTTTTGATAATTGTATTCCTATATATTATAATTTTTGATAATTCTATATTTTGTGGTTATTTATACTGTATACACTCCTTTTTGAGTTGTTACAGTACATTTATGTATCTCATTATTGTAATGGGTCCTAATTATTATACTTTTTATGATCTACAATGTTTTTTTCATCTATATTGTCTCCTATAATGAGAGGTGACGCTTGTCAAATGATGGAATTTGTATTACTCTTTATATCTTTCTCATGCTATTTATGGTATGTGTATGTACTTGCATTTTATACTGCAGATGAGCTTGTAAATTGGTACTTTTATCTCATTGATTGCTTGTCAGGCTTTCATGATCATGATGTCACCTGATGACAATCTAGAGTGAATCTGATGAAGCAACATGTGAGACGCTTTGTTAGTCCCCTCTGTTTTTACTTCTTCTTTTTTTTAAAGCACTTTACTTAGAGACTTTTTTTCAGAACACAACACAACACATTAAATGTATTCTACCTTTACTTTACCAGGCAGATTGCTTGAGATAAAAAATCTTGTTTCCAAGCAAGGCCTGGCATCAACCCCGCCCACGCACTCTCCACAAAGCCAATGAAGAATATGTAAATGAATAAATAGACATATAAAATATTTAAAAAAGCAATGTATATATCTTCATATAGGTGTAAATGTATAGTATATGTACTAAAGGAAAAAAAAAAAACACATGTTCCTACGCCTGCACAATCATAGTTACATGGACACGCTACTCATGCAAATACAACCATACATGTTCACACGTAAATATATCCATACTTATAAACGTATACAAACACATACACACATACACATGTACCATTATAAGTGAATACGCAAACACATATCCACCTGAGAAAAATACCCAGCATATATGCAGGCTCCCATAAAGTACTGTTTTTACTTTTGCTAATAGATCTTGTCTATCCTGTGTTGTAGTGTGCGCTGGACGTTTTTATAATTTTTACCTCCATTCAACTGACTTGTTTTTTTCTGCTCACTGCAGCGTCACTCAACTCATGTCATGAAATGAAATTTCTGTCAACAGGGGGTTGAAAAAACACCTGTTCACAAAAATAAATAGACATATAAAATAAAAACGGTGTGAGCAATCGCTCACGACCGCCAATGAACTGTCAGGCCACGAGGAACTCTAACCTCTCGGTGACGGTCCCGGCGTCCGAGCGGCGAGCGCACGGTGAGACGATGCCACAGAGAGGAAACAGCAGGAGAATAATGAGGAGAGAGGGAGAGAAAACAGCTCCTTCTGTTTGATCAAGAGCTGAGGTCAAAGAATTCATTTAAATGGCCATCTCTGCAGAGTGCAGGAGAACAGACACTCCTGCAGAGGTACACACACGCAGCACTCACTGCTGCTGCTGCTGGCTGCTAATCATTAGCAGTCTTTGTCTGAGAGTTTGCTACAGCAACACAACATGCAGTGTTTGTCTAAAAGTGTCGACCTAGTAGTGACTAAGCAACAGTGCAACACGTCTTCTGCTATCTAATTAGTATTTTGTATAACATACAATGATGATATTACTGAAAAAGGGGAAAAAAGAAGTGTCTTTGTCCGTCATGGTTTCTGTTAGAACGGTCATATCTTGCATTTTTGAAAACATGTTAATTCACATCTGCAAGGACACAAGAAGGCCGTTCAACTCGGGACAAGAAAAAAAGGATCATTACAAACAGAAAATCTCATTATAAAAAAACAAAACAAAAAAACAGACACACAAAACAGGCACACTGACAAAGACAGAGGGGAAGACAGAAACCTGAATGCACAAGGGAGGCAGGGGTGAATGAACACAGGTGAAGCACATCAGGACGGACAATCACACTGAAGACAAACAGGACAAAGACATGACGCAAAACGAACATGAGACACACAAAATAAAACAGGAAATGAACAAATGTCTAACAGACCTGTCATTTGCGTGCAGAATCTCTGTAGCACCACGTCTCATTTATGGTTTTACTGTGACATGTTTTTTTCTCATTATCAAACAATTACATTTCCTACCATTTTAATATTGCACTTGGCTGTATTGCAATAATATTCTGATTAATTGCTCAGCTCTAATGGATTAATACCACTTGAACACAATCTATATATGTTGTTGTGAGGCATATTTAATGCTGTTATCATATATTTCACGCATGCTGATGCTCTTTAATAATTAAACAAAGGCTGTCATTAATTTATTTACAATTCATTCCATGGTATTGAGGAGACAAACTTACAAAGCCTGTGTTATTCATCATAGGGGAAAAAAAAAAAAAAACATTAGTTATCTATATTGCATGTGTAATGATATAAATATTGTTAAAGTATGGGTTACACTGCTCTTACTATCTGCTATCAGACGTTTAGTTGTATTTGTCAAAAGGATGCATTTCCTCATTGCTATATATTTCACATTAAAGTACGAGGTCCTGTCTTTTCAATGGTTTCTGAACATTGCTGCATCTCTTACACTCAGGAGCCACTGAAAGGCAACAATGCAGAACTGAGGTATGCACTTAATGTGTTCTTTATCTGCCTACATTGCTGAGACACCCAGACTCCATACGCTCCAGTCACATTAGCAGAAGCAAAGAGAGACACATGTATGCACACAAACAATAACGCACCCTCTCTCGCATGTAAAGTCACCGCTGACCTTGCACACAAACCTAGAAACCCCAT
This sequence comes from Trachurus trachurus, assembly GCF_905171665.1. NCBI lineage: Eukaryota > Metazoa > Chordata > Actinopteri > Carangiformes > Carangidae > Trachurus > Trachurus trachurus. Next base: position 26,623,675 of record NC_139907.1, read on the forward strand.
CCACAGACAACAATCATATTGGCTCTAAGTGCCTGTTTGTGACTTTCTCCCCATGTGAGCTTTAAGTCACGTGTCTGGCTCTTCTCATTAAGCTAATTCAAGGCTTTGCTCAGCGGCACAGCTTTAAATCCCAAGCTAAAGGACGCTCTGTGGCACAAAGAGGTAATGAGGGGTGAACCTGCCTCGCCAAAGCCACAACAATACTTCTCTCGGAGATGCCGGTGTCTTAATAAGGCCAACCTTTTTTTTTTCTTTTTTTTTTTTTAAACTCGCTTACCATTGCCAGCGCACAGCAGCCACCTGTTTATGCCCATAGGTGTCTGTGGATAAAAGGAAATGTGCCTTCTGCTCTACCTGGATACAAGTCAACAGCCTCACTGACACACTTAATCCATCCTGTGGAAAGTTCTCATGAATTCACAGGTAGACTTTCCCAGCAGGGCTTATCCATCACTGGGGGAAGCCTCATCTTCTACAGTATATTTCAATTGTGTATATATTTTTAGTTTTTTTTTTTTTTTTTCCAGGGCATTTACCACATCCAACCTCCTGAACGCCGCAGCTGAATAACTTCCCTTATTCTTTCCTCGCCCTCGCGTTCCCTTAACTCTTCCTTGAGGAAACCCGAACTGAGTTGAGCTTGGCATCCAGAGAAAGCAATTTGTTAAAGGACTGTGGAGTGCTCTCGTCTAATGTTTCATTAAATTATCCCTATTCTCCCGCCTCTAGTCTGTAGTAAAGCCTCTTATGGCGGCGCTGGGATTTCGAGCGGCATTGGCCGGGGTCACTTGCAATCTGATATTTCTTTCTGTGGTCGGAATGGAAAGTGCTTCAAAGCCACGGAAAAGAGGAAAAGAGGGGGGGGGCGGGGGTCAAGACTTTGTTTTTGTCATCACATGTGACACTTGTGTTCTTCCAAGCTAACACTGATAATTAGGAAGCTGCAACGTGAGCTATATGAGCTTTGTTGTTTCACACATCAGTGTTTTTGCTTCGCTTATTCTCATGTTTGTTATCAGTTTGTTGTTTTCCTCCTGTGTGAAGACGCTCATTAATTTTCATGTACATACCCACAGCTACACAGCTACACTCTTGCATATTCGCAGACACCAACTACACACACACACACACACACACTTGATCTGAAGCACATCAAACCAGCCCACATCTCCAGATGAAGCTTCCCTGCACTTAACCCCTAACGCACGAGCGTGCATTTTCTTTTCCAAAGGCGACGTGTCACACAACAAGCTGTTGAAGCTGGAGGTTAGCAGCACCCGGCCCTCCCTTAAACAGTGAGCTGCTGTCACCTGCTTGGCCTTTAGCCTTAAGGCAGAGCTGTTAGCATCTTGCGAGGGGGCCGTATGAAGCTGCCACTGCTATAGCGTATAGCCGCGGCGTGTCCTCGGGGCAGTTGTGGTGTTTCCTCGAGTTTACTCATCAAAAACAGAAAATAATGTTTCCACAAAGCCTGAGGCGGAGCGGTATCTCAGAGGGCGCAGGCACATACTGTATCATGTAGCTACAACGTTATGCCTGGATCACATTTAATCTATAATGGATCTGTGCTGTTAACCACTCACATTTAGTTTTTTATGGAAATTCTGTGTAAAGCCATGCAGCGCTTCAAAAATACAGCTTTTTGTATTTGGATTATTAACTTCAGAAACAAATGTAAGTTATTTTTTACATACAACTCAATTCAGCTTCATTTATTATAGCACATTCAACACAATGCAGACATTGATCTGAAGTGCTTCACAGCAAAACAGAGAATAAAACGGCAATAAATATGATAGAAAAATAAATTATGATGGAATTATGAATTGTAAGAAAGGGAATCAAACCAGGATACATAAAAGAAAAAAAAACAGAAAGAAAACTGAACAGGTTCAATGCAATGAACCTGAATTTAGAAGTCTCTGTAAATCTACAGGAGGGATGGAGACCGTTCTACCAAAAGATATTCCCTCATTTGGTGTTTTGATGATCCATTAGTTGTTTAATTGGGTTGAAATCTGTTGACTCAGAAGACCAGAGCACATGATTCACATCATTTTCTTATTCATCAAGTCACTCGGTGCCTCCTGGTGCCCTGTGTCATCCTGCTTCTCCACGCATTTCCTCAGCTTTTTTTCCCCTCACTGATGCGCTTCTAAAAACACAGATCTGATACTCGGGGTGTGGTGCCGTACCCCCCCGTGTCTCCATCTTCGCAGGAGCCTGACTAACTCTCAGCCCATCCAAGAAATGAGCTGGAGAGGATGGGGGAGGGTGGATGTGGAGCTGAGACTGAGCTGTAGTAACTGTGTCAAGCATCCACTTCTGTTAGCATTGTTAGCACAGCTGGGCATCTTGCTCAAAGGCTGGCACTAATTCATGGTTAATTAGTTCATTTATTTGCTCGTTAATTAGCTAGTTTAAAAAAAATATCATGTACACTGTTGCCCATAAAGTTGATTTTTTATTTTTTTTAAGCTCTTCTCATGAAATGATTGTGACAATGGGATTTATTCTTGACAGATAAAGTGTATAGATTCTCAAAACTGGTAATTGTGATCAGTGCACCTGCTCAAAGGTATTCCGATGTGTATAAATAGGTAAAAAAAAGAAAAAAAAAGAGGAATGCTGCCCTACAAAGGCAAAGTGCAGTATCTGTAAAAATGCCAAACTGAGAAAAACAGCTTTTTGTGTTTTTCATTGTTTAATCATCAAATTATGAATAACTACCAAGTCAGACAGATACGGCACTTTGCCTTGGTTTTACTCCAATGGAATTAGTAAATGATAGAATGTAGGGAGTACTCTTTACAGATACTGCACTTTGCCTTAGTTTCACAGTGCTTTTTTGGATGGACAGTAAAATAAAAAGCCCAATAACTCTGGAAATGTTAGCAGTACCAATATCAAATTCTACCAGATTGAAGAGTTTATGCCAGACTTTTGATTGGTCAATAAAAAAAAAAATGAAACAATGCAGATACTGCGCTTTGCCTCTCTAGGGCAGAACGTGTCTGAAAACAAAATTATTCCAACTTCATGGGCAACAGCGTATACAAATCAAGAGTTTCTATAGAGATTTGCTCTGTTACGTAGTTATTTGACTGTGCAATACATCAATGTTTGCATGGAAAAATCCTCAAAATAGCACAAAACCCACAAACATATGACTCATGCCCTGCGGGTTGGAGGCAGTCATCCTCTTTGCCCTAGCTCTTTCAGGGTTTTTTTGTGCTTTGATTAGCTCAGAGACACGTCAAACAGGGCTGGCTTTTACCGCATGCGTGCAACTCTGTGGCCCAGGTTTAGTGCATCTGCAGCGATACGATACGGGAATAATGGATTCTCTCATTTGAAATTAATGGACCTCCATAGCGGAGTAATGCATACATACATACAGTATATATCAGTTTGTGGCCTCTGTTGTGTGCCATCTCCTCTTCATGAGCTATATTTTACATTTTTCCAACCTCCGGAGATAAAAAAAAAACAACCACTAACCCATAAGTCCCACGCTCTTTGTTCGCACACATTGCACGTCAAGCCTCTTCTAGTGCAGTACTGTAGCATGCATGGAGCTAATCAGCTAATTCACTACCACACACTAAGTAGCTCAAGTGCATTTCACTATCGCCCTAACCCGTTTACAGAAAAGGAGGGTGCTGTAGGTGTGGTGGCTTGTTTCCAGGGATAGTGGCCTCTTTACTTTCCTCTGCTGAGCACAAACCCACACTATGATTTCCCGTTCCAGTTGGTACATGTGCGGTGTTGTCAAGAGCAGACTTAACGCACAGCTTAATTGAAGCAACAGCAGGCACTTAATGCTCGTACCGCAGTCCCACCGCCTTTTGTATCTCACTGTTCGATGTTGTGCAATTACTCAAAGCTCTTGTAACATCCACCTTCTCACATGCAAACAGGAAGCAGGGAGGATGACGCACAAACACAAACGCAAAACAACAGTCTGAACAGTTGAGTCTCCGCAACCTTGGGTATTTCTTTACATGAAATGACACCGGCACGTCCTGAATAACAATCTGCGCGGGAAAGCGTGCTGATATAGGCTGCATAATGTTGACAAGGTGAAAACGTTTTTACCTCGGTGGCTGAACACATAAATTGCTGCTATATGATTATAGCACCTTCGAATAACGGGTGGGAAATGAGCGAGAAAGGCATGTTGTGTTGTGACTTTTTTTTTTGAGGGAGGCAGTGAAGGATGACACTGTTGGTCCGTCAGTCCACCGCTTCGGTCGAGACTCATCCATCACAACAACAACTATTGGATCGCCATGAAACTGTATACAGACGTTCTACACGTCCCTAGAGGAGGCATCCTGACTCCTCTAACTGTTGTGTAGATTTGTATCACATGTATCACATAGATCTGTAAAGGTGTTTTGTTTTTTTCAACCGTGAAAGTGAGCCCTGACACGCTGCGACACAAGTGATGCTGAATATTCTGGTGAGGAACATTTGTCTGAAGTTTTTTCACCACTAGGGATGTCACAATTACTTGTTTTTACAATTAATCGCGGTATTAAACGCCACAATTAATTAATCGCAAAGATTCCTAAATACCGTCACTTTCTGAAAAAGATGATGTATTAATCGTGTCGGCAGATGTGCACCAAAGTTAAAGGGATAGTTCAACATTTTTGAAAATTGGCCCATCGCCATGATCCCCCTAGTAATAGCAGTAGGTTCGTTACCTTTAATTGTTGGTCCAAGCTGCTTTTAGATCGGGGGAGAAGAATACCGAGCGGCGCAGCTACACTACGGAGGCTAATGGAATTTCTTGGTTTTGCTCATCAAACTCAGCAAATACACAACCAAAAAACTCAAAAACGCTGTGGTGGACAAGTTGTGACCTGCACATTCACCACGCTATGAGATAATAGCGGAAAGTTGCGAGATGGAGTTGTTTTAGAGGCAAAGTCGGACTTTACACTCTAGACGGCTGCTCGGCGGAGTGATTTCAAAAGCGCCTGTTTACTGCAGATACGTCCGTATACTACGGCACTGGCTGAGGTGCGCACACTGTGTCCCTTCGACCAGTGGTTCACTGAAGAAAGTAGTTCCGAGTATTTGCTTCACTTCTCTTAACTTTCCGCTATTATCTCATAGCGTGGTAAATGTGCAGGTCACAACTTGTCCACCACAGCGTTTTTGAGTTTTTTGGTTGTGTATTTGCTGAGTTTGATGAGCAAAACCAAGAAATTCCATTAGCCTCCGTAGTGTAGCTGTGCCACTCGGTATTCTTCTCCCCCGATCTAAAAGCAGCTTGGACCAACAATTAAAGGTAACTAACCTACTGCTATTACTAGGGGGATCATGGCGATGGGCCAATTTTCAAAAATGTTGAACTATCCCTTTAAGGTAAATGCTCAGATACTGGTCCATTTACCTAACGTTCATGTAGCATTGAATTGGTAGGAATTTAAATGCTAGAGTGTCATTTGTAATAAAAAAAAAAAAGATTGACATTAACTTAAACATTTGGTATCTATGACACTTCCCCTGGCGGATTAATAATTAGTCATATTTTAATAGATATTTAAAATATTTTATAATTAATAATGTATATTTTAACACACATTAATAGTGTTGTGAAATTAATTAATGCATAATAATCATAATACCGTGATTATTTCTCTGACAATAATCGTACCAAAAAAATCTATTATCGTGTATCCCTATTCACCACACAGTCGACATATAATATTATGTCCACATACTATTTTCATCATATTATATTCCATTATGTTATTTTAAATTATAAATGTATTATTTTGTTCCCATTTTCTGCAGTAGATTTATGACCAAAATACCTGCAGATGACTCTTTAGAGTGGATATTCAGTCAGCTTGCAGATACTGTAGATAAGATTACTGTGTGTCATTGTGTCTTTAGCCACTGGCAAAAAAAACACAAGGCTTGAATATAGTAAAAAAGAAAAAGGAGAAGGAGAAAGTAGCATTCATTAATGCTTCATGTTTTTCTTTTTTCCCCGATGATGGAGGGAAGAATGCCTGAAAACACAATTAAAAACATTCATGAACAAGTAATGACTTTAGCCTTTCTCCCCAGCTGCTCTTTGCCTGTAGCTGTTACTAGTGTTCTTTTCTTTTCTTTGACAGTTTTCTTTGAATGGTAGCCAAAGCCTACTGGATTTGGCAGTGAGTGCCCTTCAACTCACGCCTCCTTCTGCAGACTGCCGGCATGTATCTACTGACCTTTGGCCAGCGCTGACACCATTGCTTATGTACAGTGATGTAAAAAGAAAAAAAAGAAAAAAGAAAAAAAAGGCTTTGTCCCCTTTCTGAATTCTTACTTTTTTATATATTTGTCAAATGTTTTGTAACTCATGTGTGAATGTGTGAATTTCTTTAGAAGGCAGCATGGTGTGTTGCTTTTTGAGATCTTTTACCCTCCTTCACTTTGTGAAAGAGGTTCTATTGAAGTGAGTTCTTGATTCAACAGATCTGACATGGGTGTGAGTAGTGAAACTCAGCTTTCTAAAAGGTTTATGTTTATCACAGTTAGTTCATGATTGAAGGGGGAGAATTACTTTTTCACATAAGGTTTGGTAGGTTTGGAAAGCTTTTTTTCCCCTTAATAAATGAAATCATTTAAAAACTGAATTTTATATTTACTTGGGTTATCTTTGTCTATAAAATTTGATGGTTGTTGTAAGAATTCAGGAAGGGGAAAATTACTTTTTCACAGCACTGTATGTGTATGGCAGACTGGACACTTCAACAGGAGCTTTCCTCTAGGAAATGATCGACAGTACTGGAAACTGTGGATGAGTTCATTTGATGCACATGTGTTATGTGGGCTGATGATTTTTCTGTCTTCTTTCTTAGAAAAAAATATATTTTTAAACTTTTTTTCTGTCTTTTCTCTTGATAAATCACTTGATGCACCATTTCTCACGCAGAGGATACAAATTGTGCTACTTCCAAGAAAACGGGCTCAAAGCAAATATTTCTCCAAACAGTCAATTTAGGAGCAGTGCACCATGGTGAGAAATATGAGAACCAGAATAACTGACTTCCAATATATTTAATTATACACTCCATTTTTTATTTGAACTGAAACTCCCTGCTTACAGTCGCTTTTAAAAACCACTTGACACGACGCTTCCTCTCACTTCTCACCCAGCGAAGTGTAAGATTATTTGGCAAACCATAAGTACACCACCCACATGAACAGCATCTGTTGCTACATTTCCCACAGTCCCACAGTCGAGCCTCACCAGACATCCTGGGACCGAGGGAATTTAATTTAATCTATATTGTTCTTGGATTCACTTAAAGTAAGTGATTAATCAATGATTGATTTTTTTTTCATGGTTAGAGAAGACCTCTAAGGGCCTCAGTATCAACTCAGGAGAGATTTGATGGTCTAATATTAGGTCTTTTTTTTCTACAAAGAAACAAATTTACCAATTTTATCCTCTATTGTTTTTTTTTTTCTAGTATTGATCTCCCTCGTTTTAATCTGTCATTGTATTGTGGAGTCTGTGTGATGGACCTCAGTCCCACAATAACCCCTTGTCTCTTAGTAACAGTCAATGGCATCTTTAAAAGAATAAAATAAAAAAAAATAGCAGAGGAATTTGTTTGCAAATGTGCATCTTTAATTCAGCGCAACCTGACTTAAAGCTCCACTAATCAATGTGTTTGTAAGGATAATGGGTCAAATTACTGTGTAATTACATAAAAGATGTTTGTTGTGACAAACACAGACAATTTTCACCTCAATGCAGCAATTCTATTCAACTCTTCAAGCACATTTTAGCACCTTTCCACAAGCTGTTTTGGCTTCTACCTTTACTGCTTTGATTTAGTCCCACCATTCATCCAAAACAGAGGTGCCAGACATTCCCCAAGTCATGACCCACTGCAGATAAAATGTTAAAAAATGTTGGTGTAACTTCATTTTTCATCCTATCATTGGCTTATGGAGAGCTTTTAAGCTTTTAATTCTGCTAAATATCATTCAATTTTTATTCTTTTGAGAGTTTTATCACTTTAAAACTACTGTTTTGCAAATTATTTGTTAATCCTATTACAATACAATGATCTAAGATTAGGTGCAAAATAACACTGACCACATGTAAAGACACACAACTCCAATTGAATATAAGGTAATGAGATTGCGTGTTAGGTTAGAAGATGTATCCTTCTATACTGGTGGTAACAAAGAACACCAGAGGGTGGAATTTGCTGAGTACCAGTGTCATACAGTTCATGATGAAAAATTATGGGAAAAATACCATTTACCATTAGTCTCCATAAATATAACAAAACTGTTATGTGCAACTCTGATGCATTTGGAATGCAGACATATTTTTCATTCTGCTCATTCTGCTCCTGGATGTTTTCCAGCCCTGCCGGCTGCTAGCTCTAGCCTTGACATTTGTCTGGGATTAAATTTGAGGAAAGTTGGCCTTCACTCTCCTGTGGCCTTATAAATCATTAAGTGTACAAAATCTAATGTGCTTAAGTTTCAAATACATTAGAATGAATCATGGAAGACACAGACATAACCCCAATCTCAATTTCACACCGCAAGTTTGCTTCAAAATTGGGCTGTGGAATATGTGTTACTGAAACTTGGAGAAACATTTCATCTTCAGCAAACCTGAGTCTGCACCTGACGTCTCTTATTCTGAGTCATTTCCAACTTTAGTTCATTTCAATTCATCATCATTTAACAGGAACGGCAATTACAGAACCTTTGGGACCATACATTGCTGTATATGTGTATATACACACAATTTACATGCACAGACACAACATATTCACCTATGAAGGCAGCAGTTGCACACAAGCTCATATAATCAAAGTCTAACAGGTGCTTGGATGTCCCAGAATAGCATGTGTGAAACTCTATATAGTTGTTGTGAAAGCTCTCCCACAGTAGTTTGTGCAGTCAAACTTTCAGAAGTGATTTGCTGGTTCACCAAAAGGCTTGTGCTGGAATATCATCAAGCTTTATGTCTGACCTTTTCTCCTTTATGAGCCAAATTACAGCCTGAGGTTTCTCAGGCAGGGCACAGTTTGTAAATTGAGCCTGACAATGAAAACTGATTAGGTTTCAATGTATCAGTGGAGCACAATGCCCGAGGAGATAAGGCAGTTTCTACACTTGCTTTTTTTTCTTTTTTTTAATGATGCCTGAACACATCCATCCATTATCTAAATCCACTTATCCCCGGTGGGGTCACAGAGGTCTGGAGCCGACCCCGGCTCACACAGGGCCAGAGGTGGACTGCACACACACACAAGAAAAGACAGCTCGACATATTGTCTGAGGGCTGGCTCATGAGGACAGATATCATTTCACTGTGAAATTTACGCAATACAAATGATCCAGTTAAAGGGATAGTTCAACATTTTGGAAAACAGGCCCACTGCCATAGGAGTAGGTTCGTTACCTTTAATTGTCGGTGCAAGCTATTTTTAGAACTACAAAACGCTCTGGTGGACAAGTTGTGACCTGCACATTCACCACGCTATGAGATAATAACACAACGTTACGAGACAGAGTTGTTTTAGAGGAAAATTAATGCAAAACCGCTGATGCGCATACCTGCCAGGGGCAGTTTTTTGGCAAACAGCCTCGGCATTCGTCTCAAAAACAACTCTGTCTCATAACGTTCCGTTATTATCTCACAGCGTGGTGAATGTGCAGGTCACAACTTGTCCACCAGAGCGTTTTGGAGTTGTTGGATTGTGTATTTGATGAGGGAAACCAAGAAATCCCATGAGCCTCCGTAGCGTAGCTCTGAGCAGCTCACGGCTCTGCTCCACCGTTCTAAAAATAGCTTTCACCGATAATTAAAGGTAACGAACCTACTGCTAGAACTATAGGGATTATGACAATGGGCCAATTTGCCAAAATGTTGAACTATCATTTTAACCTAACCTGTGTGTCTGTGGGCATGCAACAATGTTACCGAGAGGACAGCGACACACACAATGACTCACAAGATCAATGCCACCATACCACCCCCAAATACTAAGCTGTTTTTACTTAGGTTGCAGACTTATTGCATAATGGACTGGAACAGGGACAAACCTTTCATTTCATCAACACAGATATAACACATTCACTGTCAGGATGTCACATCTGTCTTTGTCTCCTACACAGTATAACACTGTGAAGGCGCAGAAAACTGAGACTGTAAATTACATTAAACTATTATCACATCCTTCCTACTGTAATTTAAACATGTAGATACCCCCCCCCCCCCCCCCACTCTGAACACTGACCTTTCATAGAGAGAGCCAAGCTGCTGTTATGAGAGATCATTAGTGTTCAACAGCATCAGCCAAGACAACCCTTCAGCTCTCAACCACTCATTACTTGTTTGGCCACAGACCTGCATATTAGTCAGATCCTCTCAGTGGAAATTCACCAGAAAAGTTAATTTGGTGGTTGGATGAATGGGCTTAATTATAAGGTGTGTTCAGTTGATTTAGTGGTACAGTGTCATGAATTATGGATATTTTAAAGAGATAGAAAAAAAAAATAGTCACAATCAAATCTCCAAAGAAGATCATTTCTGGCAACACTGGATTCCCCATAAAGCAACCTCTCACATCTCTCTTTCCCCTGCTTCAGTCGAGTTAACCCTAATGACATCATTATGGCATCACCATGGTTATTCCCTTCGACTTGTATGTAACACAAATGTATAAAATAAACAAAGGACGTGCCATTAAAACATGGCAGACAACATTTTAACTATATGCAAACAATATATGCAAAACAAATGAATAAATTGCATACTGGAAAAGGAAGGAGTAAGTACACGTGAAACGTATAGGCTCCCACCCATTCTCCATAAATTAATACAATATAAATAATAGTAAGATATAAATAATCTGCTTCAATCCCCATACCACCTGGTAACGACCAACATTTACTTCATTCAAATCTTTGTATTTGTTTTACAGTTTCAAACTTCACTCCACTTCCATAGATTTACGCCACTCACAGATATGCAAAACATATTGCAGGTCGTGCAAACGCAACATATTTTGAAGTTGAAATTATTCTTGAGGTCGTAGCCCACATCCCGACTACTGAGCAGTCTCTGTGTCCTTGTAATAGGTTATTTCTGGCTTTGAACATTATTTGTACTGTTGGATACTCTACGATGTCAGTAAATTTCATTCATTTGGACTGTAATAACAGTGAGTTAGTGTGTTCCAGATGACCAAGTGTGCTATTATGCAAATGGAATCCACATTAAATCATGTGTCAGGAAGCTTAGTTTCAACCTCACTGGAGGTTTGAGCCCCAGCGCCTTCAGTCCATGTGTCCAAATGTCCACAGGCAAGATACTGAACCCCAGATTGCACCAGTGTGTGTGTGTGTGTGTGTGTGTGGTAGAGCTGCACTTTACATAAATAGTATGCAAGTGCCATATGCATTTGTGTAGGAATGGGAGAATGTGACTCACAGTGCAAAGCGCTTTGAGTGGTTGTTAAGAGTTGGAAAACACTATATAAATGCAGCCCATTTAGCCTTTACCATTCTTTGTTCAGCCATTATTAAATGTCAGATATCTCATTAGCCAAGGTTCCCTCACATACGCTGGCTTGTGTCAGCTGTCTAAAACAGAGGGTGCGAGGAAGTGTGAGGGCGGCGGGTTTATTGTCACAATGTGGCGATTGAAATATCAGAGTCTCAGTTTGTGTTTTCTTGTGTCTTAGTCACCTGTGTTTTGTAAATGAAGAGGAAGAAGAGAAAAATCTACAAACTACATGCTGGTGGAGAAGACTGTCCAACATGTCACTACAGAAGGTGTTGGACTGGGTTGAGATCTGGTGGCAGGGAAGGCCGCTGCATACATGTATGACTCACGAACATACTCTTCAGACCGGACAATGATGCCTTGTGCCTGGTGGTTTCAATTAGCTGTGCTGAGTAGCCATGTGCTCAATTATGTATAACTTTGAGCCGCAGGTTTAAGTATCTCTATAAACGTTCACCTCTGCACACTCATTGTGAGGGATGAAATAAACTGCAGAGAACAACTTCTGCTGTGAAACTGGACACTTTAACAAGGGAGACTGTGGGAACTGACTCACTGTTGTGTTTCAGCCACATGGGTTACTACTGTATATTGTCGGTTTAGTGTAGCTGTAATGTTTTGTTTTGTGCGTGTTTCTGTTGTTGTAGTTTTTGTCCTATATTGATAGCACCTAGTGTTTAGTGTTTAAGTTCTGATCGTGGATATGAATGTCTGTGTAGGGGGACACTAAAAATGTATTATGAAGTATCACTTCAGTGTAAATGGTCATAGTCACAGTGGAGGGTATAACATCAGTTGCACTATGTTTAGTCCCACCTGTGATATTACTACCTCTAGTGAGAATACATTCATACTAATGGTAATGCTAGCTAAACCTAATCCATTGTATAATATATGATTGATATAACATTAGAAAATGGTAATCCTTTCATTTACAGGCCGCTAATTACGTGATAATGTCAAGAAATAACAAGTGATTGCATCATAATGTCTAGAAATAACTTAGAAATAGCTTAGAAATAACGGTCAATTTCAAAGTAATTGCAAGGACTTGGTGGAGAAAAATTCTGGCCTTTCCCAAAAAATTCAAAGCATGAAAAGCATGTGTAATCTTTTGCCTTTATGAAAAACTTGACACTGTTATTTCTAGGCTATTTATTGACATTACTATGCAATTAATTGCTATTCCTTGGCTATTTCTTGACATTATCATGCAATTATCACGTAATTAGCGTCCTGTAAATTAAACGGTTACCTAGAAAATTTCAGTGGGAATCTTAAAAAGAACAAAAGAAGCTAGGCTAACTCAAGACCTCAGCTAGCTAGCTTAGCTTTTTAGTTTCCCCTTTCCACTGAACAATACAGTAGATCCATTAGATGCTTTGCAATCTCAATAAAACAGGACAATACACACCCACTCAACCAATTCCTCATCCCACTACCCTCGTTGTCGTAGGTTTCAGACACTTAAATTCAAAAAAGCTTGCATGGGGAAGAGTTTAATCCCGGCAGCCAAAGCCCATGTTGACATTCATCTCTTACTTGCCCGTCACCATGTCCGCTACAGTTAATGTTTGTGCCATACATTGTTCATGGTGTGTCGCTTTTGCTTGTGTGACAGTCTGTTTTGCTGCTCTGTGTATTTATTTGTATGATGTCCTTTATGTAATGTACAGTTGAGTGGAAACAAATTTCCCTTCTGGGACGGATAAAGTCTAAGTCTAAGTTTAAGTCTTCTCGGATGAATGCAAACTCAACAGCATGATGTGTTCTCCCATCTGTGTCATGGTTGGAGATGAAAGGTGAAAACCCCTTGTATCAACATTCTTAGACTCCACAGCATGACGTGCACCAGTCAGCAGGCGCTGACAGCGAGGCTGCCTCTGAATGTCAGTCAAAAGGGCTTTGTCCTCTTTTGAAAGATGAAAATCTGCAGTATCATAGTATCTTCATGCTCTTCATGCTCTTTTAAGAAACTACATGTATAGATTCATGTGTTGACTTAACCAGGCAAGCAATAGCATCATAGCGGCACTAGCTACACACAGTGATACGAAATACTTGTCAGGTCTTTGGAGACACTGCAAGGTGCCTTTACATGTTTTAAAACTAAGATGGTGTTTTTTTTTAAATCTTGTATTGTATTGTCTTCTTTTATTTATAATGGAATAATGAATCTATCTCTTGTACAAAACAAGAAGTTGTGTTAAAATATGGTTAAATACAGATGTTACTGGTTCAAATTTGCGGACTTCACGCGTGGTCCACGCGAGACGGCACAAGACTCATGCATTTTTTTTCTTTGGCGAGACAAGAGGTTTTAATGAAAAGCCTCAATGTGCCAAAACAACCGCCAGGTGGCATCTGTGAGAACGGAGGACGACAGGCGGATGACTCAGTGATCTGTGCAGTAATCCGCAGCTTAAACTCTAGGCTATTAAACTAGAACTAACTACTGTATACACTGCCTAAATCACAGAAACTATTGTAATATGATAAAGCCTGTCTTGCTTTATGACTTGATGATTATGTATCACATATCGCCGCGATTAGGAGTGGCGCTGTTCATGATACAGAATACAAGAGGATGAAAGGAGAACTAGCTGCAGACAGTAAATAATATAGTAGCCTAGTTTTTCAATGACAAAATGTAACGACGGCAGCTACAGTAGACTATAGCCCACGTCTCACTCTCTTTTTTCGGTCATCTGTCTCGTCATCTCCAAAATGTGTTTTTAAAATGAGCCAACTACAGTACTGTGCAGTAGTGCCGCAGATTTCTCACTCCGCACCTTGTTTGAGAGTGCAGCTGGATGATTTCTTGTGAATGAACGGGTCTGTGTCACTTTGGGGCTGGGCGATAAAACATAGGATAAATAACTTTCCCTCGATAGAAGACGCGGCCGATACAAAGTGACACCGTCAGCCATGCAGCCGGCCTGGACTTTTTATTTTTAATTATGAAGGATCATCTGCGCAAGGCAAAGATGATAGCATCAACAAAACACGGCGTAACACACGCGGCTGTATGGGACAGGCTTTTATTTAATTCAGAACAAACCGCTTAGCAAAAATGGAAAATATAGTCTATAATAATTAATTGATCTGTTGTTTGGCCACTGTTTGAAAATAACCCGAATTATGAGCAAATAATCTGATCCAGAACAGCAGTCATAATCAGACTTCTTCTAAATAAACCTAAACATTCAATAACTGGGTCAGGTCGGACCATGGGGTTATTTTTTCTCTTCTTCTTCACAGGAGAAAATGAGGTGCGCTGCGCTCACGGACGCGTTGATGTTTTGTGATTTATCTGCTGCCTTGACTCTGCCCTTTATACATGTGCGTTCAGATTAACAATAAGACAAGCCATGGTTGAGTTTATTGAGTTTTAGCTGCTCAATCTCATTGTTTCAAAGAAAAGGGATTGATTTTTATAACGAAATGAAACGAAAACAATATTATATTGATACATTGTTGTAAAAAAAATCCAAAAGAAACGAAAATGAACTAAAGAAAATAACTTTCACACACACACATTAAAACAGTGCGATTGGTTGAAAGCTGATAATTAGCCATGTGCTTATAAGCTGATTGGCCGAAACCAAGAACAAAGCCGCGTGAATGGCCAATCGCCATGTGTTAACATTTCCATATTCCGCACATTCTGTGACAAACTGTAAACTGTTTTCTTGTCTGTAACAACATCTATTGCACGTCTGTCCGTCCTGGGTGAGGGATCCCTCCTCTGTTGCTCACCCTGAGGTTTCTCCTGTTTTTCCCTGTTAAAAGGGTTTCCATGGAGTTTTTCCTCAGTCGATGTGAGGGTCTAAGGACAGAGGATGTTGCTACGATGCCATGTAAAGCCCTTTGAGACAAACTGTTTGTAAAAACGGGCTATACAAATAAAATTGCCTTGACTTGCCTTGCCTTAACGGCCGACATGTAAATCAGCTGTTTCGATGGGCGTTATATGAATAGAGATGTTAATGTGGTACTTTGCACATAGGCTACTTTCTGTAACTGGAAGAAAAACAGCCAGTTGGAAGAATGTGTTGCCTAAATCTTTTACTGTGTGGGAGATCTCCACCAACGTAGCCGGGGAGAAAGTGATCAAAAGTTGTATTGTGTGTTTAATGCAATAATAATATGACCTAACAACAGATGAATTCGTACATAAACAGGTCCTAAATTATGAAATGTCATAGTTTTGAAGTTTAGAGGCAAAACAGGTTTTATTGTCAGTAGTCGCTGGAGGGACGATTGATACAGCTGTTTCAAATGTCCCTCACGCCACCGTGCGTAGTGATTGTGGTCACACTGCGCGATCAATATCTGTATATAAATCACCAAATTAATAGCCTAACTGTTTTGCAATGAACAACAACCGATTTGAATGAACAACATGTATTTTTAATAAACACCACATATTTTTAATGTTCGTGTTTATGACGTGAATCAACAGATAGGCCTATTCAGCAAAGTGAGGGGAAAATGCCGAGGGAAAAATGACAATATGTTCAACTGTGTATCCATAAACATGACTTAGGGCAGGGAAATAAGTAAATTAAATGAAAATGCAGTTGTCCAACAACTCGTACAAAAGAAGAAAGGCGAGTTTAATCGAAATGCGGATCTTGACAATTGCGCACGGGACAAAAATATTTATTTGACCTATTTATATTGTGAGAAATTATGTGACATTTTGGCAATAACAAGTACACTAGTATGTTGTCCGATATGCTTCATAAAAACGAGAGTAATGTCAGTAGTTTCTGTTTAAAACATGCTGTTTCAACCGTCCCTCCTCTGTGTCTCAAACGACCCGCATAGGTGGGGCGTTTGAGACAAATGTCAACTTACGTTCAAAGTTATAAAACAGCGCGATCATCCAACATATGTGTTAAATTACACTTGTAACTAAGAAAATACACATGTGAGTTGTTGATCACATGATAAAAATTTTTGTGTACATAACGTCATCTTTGAAAAAGACGTTTAAATGAAAAGTGTATCAATCGACCCGGCTCTCCCCTAGACTATATTTTCCATTTTTGCTAAGCGGTTTGTTCTGAATTAAATAAAAGCCTGTCCCATACAGCCGCGTGTGTTACGCCGTGTTTTGTTGATGCTATCATCTTTGCCTTGCGCAGATGATCCTTCATAATTAAAAATAAAAAGTCCAGGCCGGCTGCATGGCTGACGGTGTCACTTTGTATCGGCCGCGTCTTCTATCGAGGGAAAGTTATTTATCCTATGTTTTATCGCCCAGCCCCAAAGTGACACAGACCCGTTCATTCACAAGAAATCATCCAGCTGCACTCTCAAACAAGGTGCGGAGTGAGAAATCTGCGGCACTACTGCACAGTACTGTAGTTGGCTCATTTTAAAAACACATTTTGGAGATGACGAGACAGATGACCGAAAAAAGAGAGTGAGACGTGGGCTATAGTCTACTGTAGCTGCCGTCGTTACATTTTGTCATTGAAAAACGAGGCTACTATATTATTTACTGTCTGCAGCTAGTTCTCCTTTCATCCTCTTGTATTCTGTATCATGAACAGCGCCACTCCTAATCGCGGCTATCAGGCTGTCAGCATTGTCCCCAAAATGTCTGAGCAGTATTTAGTACGGTGCTGCCACCTAGAGGAAAACAGTTGTGGTGAAAAGTCACGCGATCACGCGATCCTGCAGTGCAGGAAAAACCCCGCAATTTTGAACCAGTAACATCTGTACACTTGTGGCTCATTTAGCAGTGTTTTGACTGTAGGGTCATCATATTGTTTCTACCCTATGTTCCACCAGAACATTTGGTAATGTGCACACCAGGATCACAG
The DNA here is from genome assembly GCF_905171665.1 of Trachurus trachurus. Lineage (NCBI taxonomy): Eukaryota > Metazoa > Chordata > Actinopteri > Carangiformes > Carangidae > Trachurus > Trachurus trachurus. Next base: position 26,641,069 of record NC_139907.1, read on the forward strand.
TCTTTTTGCATGGCAACAGCTGGAGGTGGAATGATGAGGTGATATAAAAGAGTCAGGTTCTGAAAATCATACAAAAATAAACAAAAGTATTTGGTTTATGGTTTATAACGTAAAAAAAAAAAAGTTTAAGACAATGCAGAGAATTGTTTTTTGTGATAATTGAAGGGAAACAATCTACCCCTCAACAAAGGTACATTTAATTTGCTGGCAAGTCTGACTCACATGTTACACAATCACTTTGTGTTAGCTTAGAAGCTCACTCCTTTGTTGCAAAAGCAAACACGTCTCTAATCCTTGCGCAGCACTGCTGTGGAACTCTTGTATCCTTGACTTGACCTCCGCAGTGGAATAAACTGGCAGCACAAAGCTCAAAGCTTTTCTTTTTCACTCCTCACTTGCATTCCACAAGCACATGTGATCGCTCCTGAATTAAACATACACCAGTGAGCTCTTGTTGAGATCCAACAGGCTATACCTCGCAGACAAATCCCAGTCCAGAGATGTGTGTTTTCCCTCAAGGCTTAGTTTATTCATTCATAATTCCATTAACCTCAATTAGACATCTGCTGACTATAAGAGAGCACATAAACGACTCGAAATGAGCCAGATTGTCTGCAATAGTGTGAATAAAATGCACAGTATCTGCCCTTCAGGTCCACCGTTCACCATGGATCAATGGAAATTATAAAGGATGCACAATTGCACATGGCTGATGCTCTGTAGAAACTGTGACCATGTAGTCTCTTCAGGAGCAGTCTAGACAGACAGACTATTTTTACTCTCCATTATATGTGAGCAATTCAAACTGTAGCCTTTCTATTTTACTGTGTCTCCGTTGGCCAGCTATAAGTAAAAAACCAAGCATTCTTTAAAAATTGCACTTATTTCTAAATATGAAGTGTTGCAGCAGTTCAGGCTCTGGCTGAGCACCCCCTCAGTCCTATTCTCTCAGCTACCGTTCATCCTCTAAAACCTCCATGCTAAATGCTTCTAGTGTCTTGAAGAGATCTGAACTTTGGCTCTTTTTTTACCATTACTTTTAAATGTTCAACAAAAACAAGAAGAAGACAAGCAGAAATGGAGTGAGGAATCCTTGAGAATAAAATAAAATAAAATAAATAGGCTATGGATGAATCTCTGGGTGTATTTTTCCGAGCCACCTGCTTTCACTTTAACATTAAAACCAATTTTCAGATCCTTTGAAAGAAGTGCTGAGCCAAATGTAGCTGATGCTAGAAAATATTCATCTTAAATAGGCACATTTCTGTCAGTAGATTGATCTATGAAAGCATGCTTGCCCTCTATTATGTGCATTCATATTATGGGATTTCATTTCCTGACTGCAAGTGTTTGGTTGATCTTCTTAAAATTGCTTGATTCAGCTGCCCAGAGGAGCAAAAGGACAATTTCTAAAGTCTAACCAATCAATTGTAAAATGTGTCACACATTTGAAGAGACAATGGTGTGAAAATTGATTCTACATATGAAATTGCTGTCTTTTGTTCTTAAGAGGAAGCAATGTTAAAACAAGACAAGGTGGTCTACAGGGAGGTTTAGAGCCCCATTAGCCTGCACAGTGCAGCTTATCTTTAGCATGATGTCTATTCATCCTGAGGGGAGCATGAATGGGAATACCAAATACCAGGTCTTCCTATCGAATACAGAGGTTTGTAGTTTCAGTTGAAACCAAACAAACTTCATGGGGTGCAGGAGGGAAAGGAAGGGGATCACCAAAGTCATGAGGGTACATCCTCTTAGAACCATGAATACTGGATATTGTAGGTTAGTAAGGACTGTATGGAAGGAGGTACTGTATCTACACAATAGACCAGCTGGTTTCAATTCATTTTCCACTGGAGCCGATAGCATGCATTATGAATTTATTACCCCAGAGCCAGTATGCATTTATTCATGTGTATTTTACAAGCAAAATATGGTAATAGCTCTTTTAGAAATGGGCCTTATATAGGTAAGTAGATTAAAGTGATTTAACGGGATTAGAAACAATTGCATTCATATTATGATCGAGATTTATTATTTTGGCAGAAATTGATATTTATTAAATAAATGTATTTTATCTGTATTCAATTTTGTATGGTTGGTAGATAGATAGATAGATAGATAGATAGATAGATAGATAGATAGATAGATAGATAGATAGATAGATAGATAGATAGATAGATAGATAGATAGATAGATAGGTCAAGAGAGACAGGGTAGATAGAAAAAAACACAGCAAGAGAAAGACAGAGAGAGAGGGATGGATAGATAGAAAGAGACAGAGAGGGATCAAAAGAAAGAAAGAAAAAAAGACAGAGAAGGTAGATGAAAAGACATAAAGAGAGAAAGAAGGAAAGAGACAGACAGACAGACAGACAGACAGACAGACAGACAGACAGACAGACAGACAGATAGACAGATAGATAGATAGATAGATAGATAGATAGATAGATAGATAGATAGATAGATAGATAGATAGATAGATAGATAGATAGATAGATAGATAGGTCAAGAGAGACAGGGTAGATAGAAAAAAACACAGCAAGAGAAAGACAGAGAGAGAGGGATGGATAGATAGAAAGAGACAGAGAGGGATCAAAAGAAAGAAAGAAAAAAAGACAGAGAAGGTAGATGAAAAGACATAAAGAGAGAAAGAAGGAAAGAGACAGACAGACAGACAGACAGACAGACAGACAGACAGACAGACAGACAGACAGATAGACAGATAGATAGACAGATAGATAGATAGATAGATAGATAGATAGATAGATAGATAGATAGATAGATAGATAGATAGATAGATAGATAGATAGATAGATAGATAGATAGATAGATAGATAGATAGATAGATAGATAGATAGATAGAAAGAGTCCAGTGAAAGGTCAACACACTGAGACTTCCCCTTGTGATGTCGGAGAGTCAGACGGAGCAGCAGGTCTGATTCAGTCAAAGACAACAACAGGAACATTAAAGTTGACCCCAGAGAAGCTTCAGGTCAAGGACAAGCCTACTGTACCAAACCAACAAGCATGATGTGCTGATCTACAGCAGTGTAAACTGATGGGGATTCATGATCCAGTTGACTGACTCACAGTGAAGTGAATCAACCAAAAGGCGTCTAACCCATCACTGGTGGCTGTTACTCCATCTGTTCCAGTTGACCTCGGTGTACAAACTGCCTGACTAATCTGCAAACTTGACAGCAAACTGTGGAATTATGGGAGAAAAGATGCAACATGCAGACCAATTCCTGTTCTCTTTTACTAGCTAAGTACCGTATTTGTTCATTATGGATTTTTTTTTTTATTGTATGCATCATGCTTCATCCACTCTTCAGGTGAACAAACAGTCTTAAGGCAATGGCAGTCTATTATCACAGACTGTGACATCAAGAGCTACTGGCAACGTTCACAATAGAGCATCCTCTCTCTAACAAAGACTTTCATTTCTCCCCTCGTATTTGAAAAGCCGTACATGTCGCGCTTGTATTTCATCATCCCCTTCTGGGAGACTCCCGTTGTTCCTCCCGCGTCGCCGAGGGAAATAAACAACTTCTTTTGTGATGTTTCCTGTTGTTCTCTTTAACGTCACACTTCTGCGTCTTTGTAATTAAACCAGGTCGCCATAAGGAGCCAATTTAAGGTAGAAAAAGAGGTTGAAGCTGCAACCCGCACACATGCCAATCATTCTCAGCTCAGGCAGGATTTCAGAGGAGGGTGAAGGCGAGAAAGCCAGTTATCGTTCCAGCACCTTTACAGCTGGAGGGGTGGATTTTGCTTACCTTCTTTTGACCTTCTTATTTGTACTCATCATGATGTAAAACGGTCCAACTATAACTTTAATAAGCACCTCACATTTCCCTTTTGTTTCCTTTGTTTTGTTCTATAATGGGGCACACAGGAGGGGAAGTATTAGATTTCAAATTGTCACCTCACCTGACACCTCCCTTTCAGCCTTTATGAAATATTCCATTTGACCGGTTAATGGATCGTTTTGTATTGTATCTATATCATGTTTAGTAAGAAAGACCCAAAAGAAATGAATTAATTATATATGAATTATAGATGCTTTCGCTGATGCAGTTTTGAAAAGAGCAGCATGCTCTGCCTGGCTAATTCAGTCTTTTGTTTACTGCTGCTGCCCTGATTTATTAGTTGATTCACTTTGTGAACATAAATCAACTAATCAAACCGAAGACAATGGGAGCTCCTGACCCAGCGTTAATGAGATGTTTTATATCACCAGTCCTGTTTCCCCTGTTTAATTCCAACATTGTCAACAGCAACAATGGCTTGTGTTTCCCTTTATCCTCACCTGCCGTCCGTCCATCCATCCATCCATCCATCCATCCATCCATCCATCCATCCATCCACCAGTAAGACTGTTTCTCATCACTTAATCTAATCCAACAGTAGCTTTGGACAAAATCTCTTCATTTCGAGGTGTGGGGGCAGTGAGATGAGTCTACATGTACCATTAAAGGTGCTATTACGCAAGTTTACTCTGCCACAGAACATGTTTTTTTTTTTTTTTTTTCACTGGAAGCAGGTGGAGGTGGTTATCACTTGACCCGAGCTTCAGCCATCATTGTGTTTACAGGGAAAATAGGTTATACTACGTCTTCTGGGCAGAGCTAAGTCTTGGGGGCAGTTTGGAGGCTACAGTGAGTCACTAACAAACTAGCTGGTTAGTACAGTATGGCAAGTCCAGAAGGAAAGGAATGAAGTTTGATGCCGAAATCACAACAATATCCAAACAGTTCATGTCCGCTGATCATGTGACACATGCAGTTCATGTGTCCCTCCAATCTTGTTTATCTGATTGGACTCCAAGTTTGTCAAAGCCTGACGCCAATTAGCTTTTTGTGATGCTGTTAGGAGAGGAGATCACATTTCTTTTCCAACCTACTGCACACTGTGAATGTTTGTGCAGTTCCAACAACCATATAATTTGATTGTGTGAGTGTTTGTTTAGTTCTGTAACATAAACTTAGACAAGACATAGAGAGTTGACACTTCTCTTCACTGCATGTCTCTATTTTTACCAGTAATAACACATGTGGATTATGCAGCACTTTTGATTACTTCATATTCTGCACATCTTAACCACTGTGCCCTCGTTTTACTAAAAAAAGGCCTTATAGCACCGCATTACGTAATAATGACGCATTATGTTATAATGTAATACATTTTCACCTTGTGATGTAATAACGCCACATTTTGTAATAATTTGTCACATTTTGTAATAAAATTCTTGATGCAATATGTAATAAACATTGCCGCATTTTGTAATAAATTGTTACATAATGAACAGAATTATTAAAAATGCGAGTGCTACACTTGTTTAATAAAAAAAAATTAAATAATTTGATGCTTTATGTAGAATAGAATAGAATACAATAGAATAGAATAGGTACTTTATTGTCATTCAAATACACAGTGTGCATAGAACGAAACAAAATGTAACAACTTATTACAAAATGCGTCAAAGTTTCTAACAGCGTTCAAGAATTTTATTACAAAATGTGGCAGATTATTACAAAATGCGACATCATGAGGTGACATTTTATTACATTATTACATAATGCGGCGCTACAGGCCTGTATGGCAGCTGTGCAGTCAGGGGTGAGACATCCCCACCACCAGCAAACAGACAACAGTTAGCCTTATTAGCGTGTAATGACAGGGGCAAAGCAGCGGTGTCTAATTCATGATGCATCAACTGTGTTTGTGAGGTCAGTGAGCAGCTACTCGTTTAACAGCTCCTCCTTGCACAAATAAAAATTAACGGGAATTCTTTTTTTTTCACTAGCTTGTTCTGGGAACATTAGAAGGTGTTTCTTAATAAGCCAGCGATGTGAAACAGTGACACACTGAGCTCCTGCAGAGGAGTGTTTTAAGGTCACCTCGTTAAACTGAGACACGATAACCACCGTTGTAATCGCACAAATCCTCCACTATTCTACTTTATGATATGATGACAGTAATTACAAACTGGATGAAGTGAAAAGCTCATCCTCTCCCTCTGTCTCTCTCTGTTTGAACTTGACGTGCACTCTAAAGCATATCTCTTCTATTCACACCCGGGACTCAGCCATAAAAGTTGCATGGCTGTAAGCTGACCCCTTTTTTATTGTGATATCAAGCTCTTTGTGACGAAAGCTGCCAGTCAACTCACAACTTCAAAAAAAAAAAAAAAATCTCCTCCCAGACAGCCAGTGTCAAAAACCGCTCATGAAAAAATAAAACAGCTTTCAAAGAATAAGAGCAGGTTACGAGTCCTGATCTTCATTAATGTGTAATGACGGGATGCTAACTCGGCGCAGCTGAAACAGTGTGGCTTCTCCATTGTTTTTGGTACACGTATTCCCAGTCCACAGGGCTTTCTATTATTTATAACAGCCCACATCCAGGCTGCAGGAAACTGGCAGTGGATGTGAGTGCTGGGCATGCTGGGAAACAGACAGATGACACCACTCTGCTGTTGTCAAGCAATCCACTGTACAGCACACTGTTGACATGCTTGGTCTCTCTTCTGGGGGAGGATGAGTGCTGAGAGACTGTCGGCAGTCTGGTTCATACACCGGCTTCGGTCTCGGTGTGTTTGTGTGTATCATGATTTGAAGATGCCACGTGACTTCATAGGGAGTGTACAAAGGAGTTTTGTCAAGCTTTTCTACAAAATAAAAGACAGTCATGCCTTTAAAGTTAAATCTGCCGCTGTTCCCTTTGTCTGGATCTAACTGTGTTTTGTCATTCCTGTGCAGGTGTTTTTTTTATCTACTCTACTTCTCATACAGAGAGAGATCCAAACCAATGTGGACACAAAACAAGCACCTGCTTTCTGTAAAAAAAGAACAAAAACAAAAAAAAAACACACACAATAAAGCAGGGTTGCACATATAAATGTCAAGTGTTCAAGTTCCTCCCTCGTCCTTGAACTCACCAAATAGGAAACTCCAGGGCCACAAACCTTTTTGTTCATTCTATTTCCTCTTCTGACACTAATGTTGAAAAAAAAAGCCAAACACAAGTAAAGTATTTTGTGTCAATGGCTAAAACCACACTCATAAGTGAACTTCCTTTCTGCCTCATTCACAACAAGATGCCCCAGTGTTCAGGTTAAATGTTTCTAAAGTTACAAAACGGAAAGTGCAGATATTCACAGTCCCTGGCAACAAGCAGTCACACCTGCAAGGTTCTGTAAGCTGGTTGTTATAGCTGCAAAAATGAATAGATATCAAGGAGCATGAAGCACACAGAACAGCAAATATTACACTACGGCCTATGACCGATGCGATAATCTCATTATTCCATCAACACAATATGACATCACCGGTCTAAATGTAACACCAGGTGCAAAGCTGCCCGCTATCTAAACACACCACAGTGCATGCTGAGCGTGTGATATTATAACGCAGTCATAATAAACAATAGAATAAACATGAGACACCGCTTGCTTCTGCAACACACACGCAACACACACACACACACACACACACACACACACTGAATTTACTGTGAATGGAGCTCTCTCTTGTTACATTGACTTTCCTTTTTAGTACACCTGAAAAAAAACGTTCTGTTTCTCTTTTATTGTCTTTATTTATAAGAAATATAAAGACAGTATCTTTACTGGATCTTTACAGAAAATAAAAAAAAAATGATGTCTAAGGAATTTAAATGACAAATTTAAAACAATGTCTGGGAGCCAATGGGTGGGCACTATGAGGTTGTGGGCGGGCCATGCCCCTTAAGGCCCGCCCAAAACAGACCAATAACACTGCGCTAAGAAGCGCTATAGAGGTAGCATGGGGCACATTTTGTTGTGAGTGTTACAAAGTGGGTGATTTTTTTTTTTTTAATCAGTAATTACTGAAATATTTCAAAGTTCTAATTGTTACAGAGTGAAAACAAATGTGCATTTTGTTGGCGTTTGTTAGCTGCAGTTCATGTTGTTTAAATGTCTTCACCTTATGTGCTGCTTTATCCTTCTGTTAATTCTGTTAGAAGTGTCAGCTGGTTTATGTAGCTTCATATAGCTACATAAAGTCGACAGTCACCTGTCATGTTGTTGTATCTGTTGGTGCGCATGGCTGCAAAGTCCCTGGCTGGAATTAACTGGTGTGATTCTCACCTGGGAGCGGTGTACTGTATATGCATTGAAAACCACTTCACATACAGCTGGTAATCTAAAGCTGTTAATTAATAGGAAGTGTGATAATATTGAACTTTTTTTAAGATCCTTCCAAAGCCCAGTTTTGTTGTGAAGAGGCTAAATTCAGTCAAAAGTGCTGATAATTGCATCAGAAATGTGTCTTTCATCCAGTCTGCCTGATTGAACATCAGACACTTTGTTATTAATCAACCTGTCTGAAGATCCGTGCTGTACAACATCAGTCAAAACCTGTTCAGCGTCTCTCTCTGAAAACATCCACAGCCGCGTGAAGACATTCGGGATTTTGATGTGCACATCTGAGGTCTGCGCAGACAACCAGCAGAGAGAGGAAGCAATCGAACTCGGGCAAGCACCCAACTCGGTCAAGCCTTGTTATCCAAGGGAGAGAGAGAAAAAAAAAATCAATGTTCTCCCATGGTGCTCTGCACGGCATCCACACACGGCAACACTGTGGGAAGCATAGGGCCGGGCTGACTGACATTAAAGACAGTAGTTAGCAGGGATGTGTTTACTGCAGCTCTTAATTTGGATGTATGTGATGTCAAACCCCTCCTATCTTTACCTGCAAGTGACAATAAGGCTCAAGTTACCACGAGGAAGTCAGTCAAAGTTCATGCTGAGTCAAGCAAGACAGGTCAAAGCAGACGGAAACAAGTCCCAATTTAGGTTTTACATAATTCATAGGATCAACCCCTATTTCCATGTTTAAAGGGGACATATTATGGAAATATCACTTATTGAAGGCTCTTTAACATATATTTAGGTGTTTGTCTTGCCTTTTGGCGCCCAAAATGTGAGAATTGACAAAATAATCTGTAATTTCCAGGCTCCCAATGTTAAAATCGATGTGGTTTTATAAGCAGTTCCCTCAATTGTCTTCAAATGATGTAACTAGTTTTCCGATTTACATAATCCCACCCCTACCTGGGACCAGTAGAAGGGGTGGGGCAAGCAGTGGTTCATTAGCATTTAAAGGGACAGACACTGAAACCAGCTGTTCTGAACAGGGCTGTTGTGAGAGGATGAAAAGAGCTGTGATGTTTGATCCTTGGGGGATTTTGACCAGAGCATGTCACAGACATGTCTTTAAGACACCTGGGAACTATTTTAATTTGTGGAAAAGGGGGCATAATATGTCTCCTTTAAATTAGTTACAATACATTAGTTATAAAAAAGTTTTTATTTTTTCTCTCTTGCTGCTTTTCTTCATGAAGGCTGGACTGCAGATTTTGCAACTACACCGATCAGGCCTAACATTCTGAGCACTGACAGGGTGAAGCGAAACAAACTGAATAACACTTCACCGTGGTGTCTGTTAGTGGGTGGGATATATCAGTCAGCAGGTGAACACGTTGTCCTCAAAGTTGATGTGTTAGAAGCAGGAAAAATGTTCAGTGTAAGGATCTGATCCAGTTTGAAGAGGACAACAGGGTCTCTCTCTTCTGAAAAGATGAGAGAGACCCTGTCTGTTGGCTCTTCCTGGTCTGCAGTGGTCAGGATCTATCAGAAGTTGGTCTAAAGAAGGAGTGGTGAAGCGGCCACAGGCTCATTGATACACGTGGGGAGAGAAGGCTGGCCCGTGCGCTGCAATCCAACAGACCAGATACTGTTGCTCAGACTGCTGAACAAGTTCATGCTGCTTCTGATAGAAAGCTGTCACAACAGAGCAGCAGTTTGTTGTGTGGTGGTCAGAAGGTTATGCCTGATCTGTGTAGATCAATTCAGTCCAATCATGTTTGAAAGACAAAATCTATAATATAAACTGTAGGACATCCAGCTGTAACCATCTCCAGCTCTGATTGGGTTTTCTGCAGTGACGTATCAGGTGCATCAATCAGTGTGTCATCTTCAAACACACTATGAATGGTCCACCATATTTTTATTTAACAGATAAAATTAAGACACTTAACGTAAATTGTTTCATGTCTCACATTAAGACTCTTGTATTTAAATGTTCCTCCTTCTTCCTGTCTCCTCCCTGTATAATTTGCATACAGCCTCTCATCTCAGTGACTGCTTGTCGCGCAATAAAAATGAATCCATAAGGTAGGGTTATTCTTATTTTTGTGTTCCCGGACAGAGCAGTCAGTTATAAATAGCAGTGGCATCAGTATCAAACATACCGTTAAGGGTGGGGTCACTGTGCTTCTTGTAGTGACCTGGCAGACCTCCAGCCCCGTCCTCCTGCCACGTTGTGAATATTAGACACAGTGTTCTCATAATGAGACTGAAGCAGGAAACCATATACAGCAAATGTTGTTTATTTCTGTCAAGATATCTTTTTTCCTTAATTTTGTTCTTTTTTTTCATATAACAGACGATTTTGAGTATTTAACAGCACACAAGTCACCATTCTTTCTTATTAGGGTTTAAATTTGTGGGACATGTACATTTTAGGGTAATTATAAATATATATAAGATTGTGTGGATACTAAGGGGTAGGTAGGAAGTTAGGTTGGGAAGTTGGGGTAGCATTGGCCACTGGGTAACACCTGTGTTCTGTGATTTGATGCATGGAAAACTGATCCCCGTTTAGCTGTTGGATCTACATCTGTCCAAAATGTAACTTTAACAATCGGTTCATGTGTGAATGCTTCGCTGGCAGGAGGGGGGGGGGGTGGAGTTCCTAATCCTAACGTTCCTGTCTGTGGGTGGCTGTGACTGCAGCTTCAGAATCGAGGCATTGCCGTCAAGTGAAGCATCTGACTGGACACCTGTCACTTCCACCTCTCCAATTATTTCTTGAATTCATAGTTCTACCTGCGAGACTGTCATCTCCTCCAGTTCCCCCGACGGTTGTCACCGCTCGTCAGGTTGTCATTGTTCAGACAGTGGATTTTTTATTTTTTTTGGTTCCATTATCATGTCAAACCATTTTCTTTTAATTTCAGCCGGTGTGCATCCCTCAGCCTCAGTGGCTTTGTGACTGTCCTGTAACGTCGGCATTGAGACTCTGGAAAAATCACATCTATATAACGGTATGTAAGGGGGAATTGCTGTTTTTTATCATCTGGACCTTATTTGTTTATTGTTTATTTCACACCAGACCACAGCAACCAAACAGAACAAACTACAGACACCAACATACCAATACAACAACAGCACAGTTAGAAAACAACAGCACCTGGTGTGAAAAGGGGATGGACGAAGCATAGCTTTTAAATTTCCATCCCCCACATAAAGACACCATCGAGACATACATAACAAAAAAAAAAAAAAAAAAAAAACACAAGCGAGCAAACAAACAAACAAAAAGCATTGAAGTAGGAGCATTGCGAGCTCCCTCAGCAGTCCTACATTTGTCCTATATTATTTATGTATTTATTTAATCAATTTAATTTAATTTAATTTAACCACCACCGTCTTCCCTACCGTACACATCAAACATCTGCTGTTTAAACTTTCTTTTAAACTCGCTCAGGCTTTTACTATTTCTAATGTTTTCAGCCAAACCATTCCACATAATTACTCCACAAACTGAGACACACATAGATTTAAGGGTTGTTCTTGTGAGCTGCTGTGCCAGTTTATGTTTCCCCCGAAGGTCATATCTCTTGGCACTTTCCCTTTCACAGAAGAGACCTTGTATAGTATCAGGTAATTGATTATGTTTGGCCATATAGGCAATTTGTACAGTTTTTAGTTTAATCAGGTCCAGGAATTTCAATACTGCTGCCCTCAAGAACAAGTCATTTGTATGATCATTGTACTTTACATTACAAACATTACGAATAGCTCTTTTCTGTAGAATAATCAATGGGTGCAAATTAGTGTTGTATGTATTGCCCCAGACCTCCACACAGTAGTTCAGATAAGGAAAAACAAAAGCATAATATAGTGAAAGTAAAGACTTATGATTTAGTATATACTTAACTCTGCGGATGACACCCACACTCCTTGCAACTTTAGAACAAACATGTTTTATCTGAGGTTTCCAGCACATTTTTTCATGAATGATCACTCCAAGAAATGTAGTTTCTTCTACTTTTTCAATTATTACATTATCAATTTTAATTTGAACTGGAACATCAGTGTTGTGTTTACCAAATAACATAATCTTTGTTTTTTTCAAATTTAGAAATAGTTTGTTCAAAGTGAACCAATTTTTCAGCTTGTTAATTTCATGTGTAGTCGTTTCCAGGAGTTGCTGTAAGTTTTCACCGGAGCAAATAATGTTGGTGTCATCAGCAAAGAGTATCCATTTCATCACATTCGATATCAAACAAATATCATTAATGTACAGTATAAATAGGATGGGGCCTAATACCGACCCTTGAGGAACACCACAAATGATATCTCTACAGGTTGAAACATGATTATCTATTTGGACAAATTGCTGTCTCTCATTCAGATAGCTTCTCAGCCATCCTAGAGTAATACCCCTTATACCATAACGCTCTAGCTTATTTAACAAAATTGTATGATCTATCGTATCAAATGCCTTTTTAAGATCGATAAAGATACCGACTACAAATTTCCTTTTATCAATACAGTTTGTTATTTCTTCAACCAAGTCTATCAACGCCAAAGCAGTTGATCTCTTTTTCCTAAATCCATATTGGCAGTCTGAAAATAAATTATGTTTCTCAATAAATACATTCAACCTATTAACAAAAAGCTTTTCTATAATTTTTGAAAACTGTGAAAGGAGTGAAATGGGCCTGTAGTTTGTAAAAAGATGTTTGTCACCTGTTTTAAATAATGGGATTACCTTAGCAGTTTTCATTTTACTTGGGAAAACTCCTGTTTGGAAGGACAAATTACAAATATATGTGAATGGTTTAATCATTCCAGCCATGACCTTTTTGATTATTGTCATATCAAAATCATTAAAATCTGTGGATGTCTTATTATGACAATTATTTAGTATGCCAATTATTTCATTTTCATCTGTTGGTTTGAGAAACATTGTATGTGGATTTCGCTCCACTAATTCCCCTGGTGACCCAGAATTTTCCATTCCACTCTCGATGATTTTTTTAGAGAGCTGGGGCCCAACATCCACAAAAAAATTGTTAAAACCTTCCACCACTTCCTCCATATTTGTAATTGATTTATTATTTTCCATAAAGTAATCTGGGTAAAAGTTCTCATTTTTCCTACTGATAATGTTGTTAAGTACTTTCCATATGTCCTTCAAATTATTTTTCTTACTTTCAATTAAATTTGCATAATAGTCCTTCCTGCAGAACCTCATAATAGTAGTCAACTTATTTTTATATTTTTTATATTTCAGTTCTGCCTCCTTGGTTCTACATTTAATGAATTGCCTATATAAATGATTTTTCTTTTTACAGGCATTTTTCAGTCCTTTTGTTAACCATGGGCTGTTTGTACTTTTATTTTTCAGATTGACCTTTTTAAGTGGACAATTCTTATCATACATTTGTGTAACTATTTCTAAAAAATGATCATAAGCTATATCTACATCGTTTTCTTTCAAAACTGGATCCCAGTTTTGAGCTAATAGGTCAGCTTTGAATGCATCAACTGATTCTTCTGTTCTTATTCGTTTATATTTGATATTTAATTTATCTTTCCATAATCTATAGTTACAATCATACACCATAAAAATATTTCTAGCATAAAAGATGATCGTTTACTCAGCCAGATAACTTTGGTGTCATTACGAGTCCATATAATATGAGTACACAGGGCAGCGGAATGCAGCCTCTAAATAACACATTATCTGCTGCGAAACTTGCTCACTTCACCAATATTTTGTCATGATACGCTAGTGCTAGTCCCCTCTGAGTCCGGGGTTAGCTGTTAGCAACATCCGGGGTCTGTAGGTTGACCTACTAACCTCTGACCTGGATGATGTCATCTCTGAGTGCCGCGCAGATTGTTGCCACCGCTAATGCTACGGTTCGTTTCTGCGCGTTTCCGACTTGTCAGAACAAAATGAGCAGCTGGATGAAGTTCAGCTTCCACAGGCTTCCTCTCCGCAGCCTGGACTCACTAAAGCTCTGGCTAGTTGCACTTAAAATGGACCCGAATGCCGAAGCAAACCTACAGCCCCGGATGTTGATAACAACTAACTCCGGACTCAGAGGGGAATAGCACTAGCGTATCATAACAAAATATTGGTGAAATGAATGAGTTTCGTGGCAGATAATATGTTATCTAGAGGCTGCATTCCGCTGCCCTGTAGACTCGCATTATATGGATTACGCGGCTCTCGGCTGGAGCTAATTTTGTTGGAAGGAAACCAAAGTTATCTAGTCGAGTAAAAGATTGTATTTTATGCTAGAAATAAGGTCCAGATTGTAAAAAAAAAACGGCAATTCCCCTTTAAATTCTTCCACTGTTCTTAGCCATGTATTTGCATATTATTCTGTATGTACATGTGTTTGCTGTGTACTTGCTCTTACACAGTGGTGAGGGTCTGCCTATGCCAATAACAATCACCACTGAAATTTGGATGTTGGTTGCGTCTGGATGCACAAGGTAACAACACTGTAAAAATCTTTGGAGACTTTTAATTGAAACTGTTGATACATGGAAATGTACAATCTGTGTGACAGGGCTGCTGCTGTGGATGTAGACGCAGCGAGTTACAGCGGAAGCAGCTAATCTGGTCGATGTCATTTGAATCCAGATGATGAAGTGTTTGCCTCGTAAGCAGTGAAACAAAGCCTGATTCACTTCAGCTCACTCTGGGCTTTGTGCTGATTTGGTTTGGGGCACGGTGGCTAACGTTTGCAAATTTTACAGATATTGCTGTCAACCTTTAATTGCAGCCATTTCACTAATTCCATCGATTTTCTCCATTTCTGCTACTTTTACACATTTTATAAGTCAACACTTTATTGCGTAGCGTCATCTCTATCTCCACCTTGACAAAGAAACTGATACCTGCCATCAATTAAAAGATCTAACACCAGTTTCTGGCTAGAGGGAATTTATCTGTGTGAGATTTTATTTTATTTTTTTGCTGAGATTACAGTAGTACTACATTTAAAAATGATTTAATTATACAAACTCCTTTGAAGAGATTTGGCCTTGTGCTGTTTTGATCTCTCTCTTATCCTTTCATGGTCCCACACATTAACACCCAACCGATCAAAGGCATTTTATTGGCCCATTCAAAGAAATTAACTCCTGGCACAAAACCAAAAAAAAATCAAAGATTCTCCACAAATTAAGAGGAGTTTATAATATAATTTAGAATATAGGATAGTTCATTGATATGATGATAAGGTAGTTTAAATGAAAATCCACATTACTAAACTCAGAGATGATATTCTGATGTCTTTTTGTCTACAGCAGGAAAACAGTGTTGAGCTAGGCTGAACTGCCCTGATTACTGCCAGCCGCCCTAACAACAGCTTCAACAACAAGTCTGACAAAATACATTTCTCTAACCACTGACGTGTTTCACAGCTATTGTCCAGCTGCCTGAATCATTCAGGTTCTGCCGAAATCTTTCAGAGCAGAGGAGAAGTCAGAGTTACTGCAGTGTGATCTTTAAAGTTAAGTGGCTTTGGTGGGTTACAATCAAACTACTCAACCAAAGAGGCAGTTGAGTTTCCGCTGCAGACGTTTTGACATGTCACAGCAGAAAAAGATCAGGTGGAAAGAAAATGATTCACTCTCAGGGTGCTGGTACTGGATGTGCTGGGAATTGTTAGTGAACGAGTAGAGCGAAAGAAGAATAGTTGTGGTTTTTACTAATATTACTATTTATATTCCATCCATCTATTGTCTATACTGCTGCTTATATATACAGTGGAGCCAGCTCTGGATAGGTCAGCAGTCTATCACAGGAACACATATAGAGACAAAAAATTCTGGGAATTTTCAAAGTTGGAAACTTTCCATGGGAATTAACGGGAATATATGGGAATACATAGGAATACATGGGAACATTTTAACATTTCAACAGTCATATGTTGTTGTTTAGTAAAAAAATTGATTGTTCATACAAGAATTAAAACTTGATAAAGTTCTACTCACAAGTAAATCTGTTGAAATGTCATGTTTTTTAATTGTATTATTTTGCATGGACAAAACAAAATATTTACATTTATGTTTGGATATGATACAGTTTGTTTAAATTATCCCCAATTTCCAGTTAATTCCCATAAATTCCCAATAATTCCCATGGAAAGTTTCCGATTTGGAATATTTCCAAAATTCCCCATGGAAAGTTTCTGGATATTTACAGCCAAATAACACACACACATTCATTCACACACTACTGACAATTTGGAGTCACCATCATCATCCTATGCAAACCCAAGGAGAACATGTAAACTCCATGTGTAATACATAATAAAAATACAATTGCTGGACTGTTACTGAGGAACTCGTCCTCATGTGTTGTTGATGTGCCACGTCGTGGCTACAGCAAATTTTCTCAGGTGTGTGACAGTGTTTCATGTTCTGAACATTAAAATGACACCTCTTCAAACTGTCATCTTCCCAAACAGCTGCTGTAAACCTTGATTAAAGAACGCCAAGCCAGTCAGTGGTGCTCTGATCAGCTATGGTCATCAAGCTTCCATTCATCTGTAAAATACTTCAAAAGATGATTTTGTTGACACCCAGACTCAACTCTGATGAAAATAAGGCATCAGCTCTGTCCTCTGAGACCTTCCTAATTGACCATAATCAATCCTCATCAATGTTAAAAAGAACTTTCACATTAGTTGTTCTGCTGATGACACACAACTGTACATCTGCTGAATACCATGATGCTGCAGCCATAAATGCTATTAGCATTTGTCTTCTAGCAATAAATAAATGGCTGATTGATGATTAAAAGGTAGTAAATGAAATAACAATTTTTTTTTTTCAATAATCAATAATCCTTTGATAGGCTATCACAGGTTTTATCTACTCCACATCAACAAGGTGTTCAAAACATATTTTTTCACCCTGTTGATGTTGGATCTGAACATATAGCTATACGCTTTATAAGTCAAGAAGATTATCTGAGGATGATTCATGCCTTCATTTCAGACAGTAATTGTACTGAACATTTTCTGATGTATATTTACTATTAGAGGCTCTTGCACACTCACTGTAATAATTATCTCGCAATTTTTCCCTCTCCGTATCTATTCAAACAGCACAAAGCGATCCTCACTTTAGGCGCTACCCTTGAAAGCGGTAATTTGCCGTGCATCTGCCAAAGGCCATCTTTAATCCATCTCCAGCGCCGCCACTAAGTTCCATTAATGCAGGTAATTGAGCTAATTTTGCCCCTGTGAAAACTCATTTGACTTCTAATCACAATCTGACTGCTCATCGGAGTTCGGAGGAGATGTGTGGCCTCTATTTGTTTCTGCTCCTGTTCACTTGAATATGAGAAGAAGGAGAAAAAAAACAGCCTCATAGCAGGTTTTATAAAGATAATACCCGAACTGATTTTCTTCCCTTTAGACTGAGGGGAGAATACACACTGCCTGGTCACATCAGCTTGTGACAGATTTCATGTGGGTGGTAAGACTTTTCTTTAGTTTAGTTTTTTCTGATGTCGGGGTGCCACTCATGCGCCTAGTCTTGACAAAACGACAGTCGGGTAGTAGCCTACACACAATGAGAAAAAGCAATCGGTGGATAACGTTATAATATATGACGTTACAACCTGTATATTTGTGTAGTCTTATCTGTCATAAACAAGAGGTTAGGGATTACAGGGCGTATTTGTGTTGCGGTGCCCGATCTTACAAGGTTGGTTTTCAGGAAGGAGAGGTGGAAGGCAGAGAGCCTCCATTCTCCATGGAACTAGTTACAAGTCATTTATTTAACCAGCAGTATTACCCTGAAGCTGTTTAATTAAAGTGAAAATGTAGCATAGTTCCTCTTTAAATCCCCCCACAGACAACCCAAAACAAATGTTTTCAAATAAGGAAAACTCAACACAACTTGTTAAATTTCAATCAATAACTCCACTTTTAACCGTCGTCTTGTGCTAGCTTTCTGTTAGGGTCAGTTTTGACCTGTGTTTTAAATCAGCTGTAAAATACACTAAAAACTTTTTTTTTCATCCAATTTGTTTCTCATCTCTTGGTTACATTGTTAGGCTTCCTTATCCATTAAAATATTGGTTTTACTATTTTTTTGGTGTGGGTCCCTGGGCCTTTTTTTTGTCAGTTTACCCCTTGTCTTCAATGTAACCTTCCTCTTGTTAGCTTTCTGCTACCATCTATGGTGTTAAGGTCGGTTTTGACCCAAGTCTTAAATCAGCTGTAAAACACACTAAAAACAATTATTTATCATTCCATTTGTTTCTCATCTCTTGGTTATGTTGTTAGGCTTCCTTATCCATGAAAAGGTTGGTTTTACACTTGTGATTTCAGTTTTAACTCTTATTATTGTTCTTATCGTTATAACCGGGTCAAAATTGACCCTAACACCACAAATGTCATAATTTTAACAAGAGCATTTTGAAGTTTTGAGGAAAAAAGTTTTATTTGGTTTAAATAGAGGTTCCAATCCTGACAAAGTCAAAAAGCCTTGATACAATAAACTAATGTATGTGGAACTTTTATGCATTTAAAACCTGAAAATGGGTCACTGGTGACTCGAACACAAGAGGAAGGTTAATGCGAGTCCTTTCTCAGTCCAGTTCAAAACTTGCATCCATCAGTCCTCTTGGGTAAAACCAGTCACAAGAGAAATATAATAATCATAGTCACAAAGCAAAACACACAACCACAGCAAGGCAGGCATTGGTGCAGGTTTGTTTTCAGTGTTTTAGGTGGCGAGGAGAACTTGAGTAACTGCCTCGATCTGCTCTGTGGTCCTAAATGTGGTCACTGACTTCTTCTCGCTGTCTCTCCACACCGGGTGTCGGCGCCACCATGACAATAACGTGTCTAATAAACCTCTCGTTGCCCTGCAACCGGACCAGTAACGTGAGCGGGCGTGGCCCTGTGTCACGGTGAGGCAGCTTGTTACAAGCCAGGGCCGTTGTATAGGGGAGAAAGGTGATGATAATTCTAGGGGCCCAGCGCCCAGTAGGACCCACAAAAAACCCCGGTAGTCTAATCTTTGTATGACTGAATTATTCTGCTTAGACCCTGACTAATACTCATAGTAATGCTGCTTTAGCATCAAAACAAAGTAGGCTAAATAAAAAAATAATACATGCGTAGTCTAAGAAAAAAAGTGGAAAAGTCAGGGGCCCACTTTAGTATTCTTTCAGGGGGCCCAGAATTCCTAGCAACGGCCCTGTTACAAGCTGATGTTATTCTCAGTACAATAACTGATAATGAAGTTTCACAACCAGCTCTATGGTGGTAATTTTTCATTGAAATATACGGCGTCTCATCCGCCTACAACAGCTGTGAAAATACCACCTCACCATTGTGACGCTGAACGCCGGGATGACTGGAACTCTAACCTTTAAAAGGCCTTTTTACCCCCCCTCCTTACCCCCCGCAACAAAACATTTCAGCGAGTGAATAAACATAATGACACACTCGCGAAGCCGTCTAAAATGTCATTGGAACCATTCATAAATGCCAGGGGCATTAAGCGCATTAAAAGGGTGTCATAGCGGCCGCTGGGGGGGGAGGGTCTCTGAGAGAAGGGAGCCATTGAGCCGAGCTGGACATCAGCCCTGTCTGTCTCAACACCAAACCACCACAGCTATCAATTCAGGCCCGGGCACAAAGATGCTGTGTGTGTGTGTGTGTGTCTGTGGCCAGGGAGTCTGCAGAGTCAACAACAGCTCTCTTCACCATTCTCGTCAGGAGAACGAAGCAGCGACGGTAACCGGCTATAAGGCCTTCGCAGATTTAGTGCTCAGGGATCTTCACACATGTCGCCGAGTCTCTGCTCCCCGCTTACAGCACAGCACAGCGGCATGGGGGGATTGTTGTAGCCCCCCCTGAAAAAAGAAAAGCTCTCTGAACGATTTTTATCACCCCCACTAAAGCTTTCCATAAAAGCAATATAGGCTGTAATTTCCTCCAGCAATGACTGTGTCTGGAAATATGATTCAGGCAGCCGGGAACAGTCGCTACATTTATGTAAGTGCATGCGCTTTACTTTATGATTTTCCGCAAAGCTCCGGTTAGTATTTTTTTTTAACCTTTGTTTATTGAAGGTTGTTTCACTGACACACAGACCCTACTGATTACATTCACACATACAGGATCACATGGAGGCTGCTCTGTATGGCCTGCTGGCAGCTGGCAGTTCACAACAGTGGAGCTGATAAGGGAGCAGGGCAAGTGTGGTGTTTTCCACATTTAATCCTGCTGGTTAAAATAAATATGTGACCCGCTCTGGCGAAATGAGTTGCAGTCGTCGCAACGTTTTAGATAAATAGCTGATAATGTGGAAAATCAATAAAGAATCCAAAAAAAAATGTTTTAGCTAATTTCAAAGAAATGACATTCAAAAACAATCTCCCAAAGTTTCAGAGTCCAGATAATTGAGAAAAGGCCCGTACATGACGATTAAAGTTGATTTGCAACTTTTAACCCTCTAAGGACGAGCACAACATTAAATAACTTTGACCATTTATGATAGAGACGAGCTGTAAAAGGCATCTGCATCGTGAGACCTTGGAACAGACGCCTGAGTCATGGAAGCTTTAAACCAGAGATGTTCTAAATTGTTTGAACGCAATTTTCTCAGGTTTTCAATTGGAAGAGTAGAGTGGAAGACCATAATTAAAATGGCCATATCTTGAAAACCATTTGATGTATGACTTTGACTATAGAGTATCATTTTAAAGCTTACTTTCCCCTCTTTCCATTGATACCAAAATCTCAATTTTGAAATTTGGGTCACTGTGACTCATTTTGCTGGATCAGGTCACCTATAATAATAAAAGTAAACATAACTTTCAACCCACTTATGTGGAAAGATATGAATTGTGCTCTTCCTCCAGAAGTCAGCCACTAACCAGCTATATCTTGGTCCAGTTCATTGCTATTACTCTGTCATTACTACAGTATATAATTGTATTTGGCTCAGACAAACCAGTGAGATGAATTAATAATGAAAATAAACAATCACAGTTTGCATCTACCTTCCACATTTTTAAGATATCATGGCAAACGAACAAAAAAAGAGAATCAGTCAGACAATACACAGCTTTGTTTTCAGCTTCTTGCAACAATTTGTTGGTAAGTGAACTGGTGTTATGTGGTTGTGTGAGGCATGCTGGGAGACAGAGGACAAAGCAGCTGGAAATATTGATTCTCTAAATGCCTGAACACGTGGTTTGATAAAGTACTTACTCGCCTTTTACTTCTTATCTTCCCCTCACCTGGCTCTGTATCCACCACAGCTTCTCTGCTCTGCTGTTCCCTCTGTGTGTGTGTGTGTGTGTGTGTGTGTGTGTGTGTGTGTGTGTGTGTGTGTGTGTGTGTGTGTGTGTGTGTGTGTGTGTGTGTGTGTGTGTGTGTGTGTGTGTGTGTGTGTTCGATTATTGATGTTGATGCATTTTTTAGTGTCAATGTCATTAATTACAGCGACTAATCACCCAAGCTTGAGGGCATTGTGGACAAGAGAGAGAAAGAGAGACAGTGTGTGAGAGGTGGTGACCACAGTTCTCACTATAGCTGTGAAAGCAGCAGTGCAGTAGTAGGCTACCGTACGTGTGCACTTGAGGCTGTTTGAGGTCAGAACTCCAGTCACATTTCTGGAATACAAAGTAGCTTTGCTGTTTGACAACTTGACTTTTATCAGGGTACAAGCAATGTTTTAATTGTAAGAATGAGGTAGAAGAAATTCTATTTGTCAGTTTGGATGTCAAGCTAAGGAAATACAGAATGCTGCTTTGTCCGTGGAGTGAGTGAGTCAATTGACTGTAAATACTGTGAAATGTGATTTTCAGATGTTTTTTTATTCTATTCTACACACATCATCTTCCAGGAAGCGGTGCAGAAAGGTGAAGATGACTACATGAGATCCTGATGGTCGGTTTGGAGTGTTTTGCTGCCACTGAAATGATAAATTTCTCATGGGTGAAAGGAAGTAGAAAGTGTTTTCCAGCTAACAGCTTATAAAACCAGCATAGAAAGCTGATTAGACACAGAAACACTTCAAACCCCATGTGAGGATGTGAGGTTTGTTCTGATTGGACTGACCGCTGTCAGGTCCTGAGCACAGCAAAGCTAAATTACTCGTTAAATAAAAGAAAATTGATTTTAGTGAATTCTACAGGAGGATAGGCTTCCATTGGCTCAACATGCTTGTTCTTCATGAGA
This sequence comes from Trachurus trachurus, assembly GCF_905171665.1. NCBI lineage: Eukaryota > Metazoa > Chordata > Actinopteri > Carangiformes > Carangidae > Trachurus > Trachurus trachurus. Next base: position 26,663,428 of record NC_139907.1, read on the forward strand.
TGAAAGTGGACAGATTGGCTATAAAACAGGGGTCTTCAACATTTTTTCAGGCCAAGGACCCCCAAACTGATGAAGAGAAGGAGAAGTATAAACTGGGCCTAGTGCCATGTATAGAGTGTACAGTCAGTAGGGGGACATGCCATTTATGAACACACCTGATACCAATGCCATATCAACAATGTCCGTCAACTGCATGATAATCATGCTACTGTACAAGCTATTCAAATTGATGTTTTTTTTTAAACGTAAATGTGAAAAGGAAAACATATTTAAAGGGGACATATTATGAAAATATCACTTCTTGAAGGCTCATTAATATATATTTGGGTGTTTGTCTTGCCTTCCGGCCCCCAAAATGTGAGATTTGACAAAAAAAATCCATAATGTTCAGGCTCCCTAGGTTGAAATTCATGTGGTTTTATGAGCTGTTCCCTCGGTTGTCTGACAATGATGTAACTACGATTCGATTTTGCATAACACCATCCCTACCTGGTACCAGTAGAAGGGGCGGGGCAAGCAGTGGTTCATTTGCATTTAAAGGGACAGGCACTGAAACCAGCCGTTCTGAACAGGGCTGTTTTGAGAGGATGAAAAAAGAGCTGTGATGTTTGATCCTTGGGGGATTTTGACTTAAGCATGTCACAGACATGTCTTTAAGACACCTGGGAACTATTTTAATTTGTGGAAAAGGGGGGGCATAATGTGTCTCCTTTAAAAAAAACAAATTGTGACCCCTCTGCAATACCTCTGTGGATCCCATGTTGAAGGACCCTGACCTAGATTTCTGGACGTGGGGTTCAATCAGTCAAATAAGGATTTCCATACATTTTGCAAACATAAAACAGGCGCTTTTTTTCCTACATTCATGTGGGATGGTGGGTTGCTTTAAATGTTGCTGTGGCAGGGAATTGTGGGATTTTTCCTTTCCTTGTATATCCACTGTATCCGGCTAAAGGAGATAAGAAAGGAAGTATTGAACCTCCAGCTCTTTTCATGGCTGCTGCTTAGACACTCCTTGGTCATTTCATTCAGTTAGCAGTCTTCCTAAGCACTGGGGAATTAATTTGGCCGCAGCCAAAGTCTTTAACATCCACACATCCATTTTGCAATGCAACATTATGTCACAGGATATCTTAATATCCTCTTATAATCTGGCTGTGCTGACTTCCTGATCTTTCACTTCTCACCACACAGCAGTGACGCACATCTGACCACAGCAAAACCCAAACCTTCAAACAAAGAGGGCAGTGAGGTATTCTTGTCTCAGAGTCTAGACCAAGATAAATAACCCCGATGACATCATTAGCGGCATTGAAAAGGCTCCTCCAAAGACAAGAAAACATGCTCTGTTTATTAAAGACTGAATAGAACTAACCCTGCAGCTGGTAAACCTCTGATATTCTGCTTTAGGTTCGGATTTATTTCTATTCGGGGCACGACTGTTGTTACACAGCCGTGCCTACTTTAGAATACAGGAATGAGTTTTGTTATTTCCACCTTTGTCAGTAAAGCTCTCTTTGTTTTATCGGGCGTGTTTGAAAATGTGCAAACCATCAAAAGAAATGCTGCTGTGACCGCAGAGGAGCTATAATTGATAACCCAATATCCTTTTTTTTTTCTCTTTCTGCTTGTGCTCCTGCCGCTGCTGCGAGTTGTGCACACTCTTCAGCATCACCGGTGGATGACAGGCTGACTACACAGACCGGGGGACCGGCGCTGGACTAAGATCAGCGGGTTCCTTGTTTGCAAGAAGCAGCCGACGCCACAGGGCCGTGCCATACGCAGCGCCATGCAGAAAAGAGCATGCAGGCGAAAAATTGTTCCCCACAATGAGCTGCATGATAGATGGGAAAGGAACATTGAGTGACACTTTTTTTTTTTTTTCTTCTTTGCCGAAGCCCCTGTCAGCAAGACAGCTATTGTTGCCAGCAAAGAGAAGAAGCAATTTATTCAAGCGGAAGAATGGAAGCAACAGTTTTCTGGGATAATTTGCCTTTGAGTGATTCTGAATCATGTGGGCACAGTCGATCCCAGCGTGGGTCCGGCTGGTATTGTTCACTGATTATCCCCTGGTAAGTTCACAGGGTTGTTTCATGGGAGGAGAGGCTCAGTAATATAGTGCTCCAGGCCATTTAGAAGAAAAAAAACAAAATCATATTAAATGGGTATATGATGAAACTGTTATTCTAAATGAGCCGGATGATGGATGATCTCAACCACACAAACCAGAAACTGACGAGAACGAGCGCTTTGTTGCTTTTCTCTTTTTCTTGATCTGACATTTCCTCACTTGATTCTCAGGTGTGTGTCTATGTGTGTGTGTGTGTGTGTGTGTGTGTGTGTATAACTGCTGAGTCACCACACAGACAATCATTCTCACACAATGAGGCATCGGTGCCTTTGTATGAGGCACTGTTGTTCCCCAAATGTCATTCTTGACATCCCTTTCTGGTTTCTCCACTGGTTGGTAAATGATTTAAAGCGGAAGTAAGCGGAATGTTTGTGTTAATATAAGTCTTAAATAGTTATATCTTCCGACAGCAATCACTTATATAGAGTGTTTGGTCTGTCAGTCACTCTGCTCTGCTGTAAGCCGAGGAGAAAACTTTTCTTGTATCCTACAACCTTTATCCAATGAGGAGAGAGAACGGCATAAAGGGGCGGTCCTCTCTGTGTGTGCAGCCAAGGGATGCGTGTGAATGTGGTGACGTAGGGACGAGGGCGGGGACTGCTAACTCCATCTGCTGACAAGAAGTTAGCCAAAACGACTGGATCGCTGACTTCTGCTTGAACTAAATAGCTGTCCATCCAAACACATTCTTAGGATGTCTCAGCGCCGCCAAAACGAGCATCATCACTCAATCCATTCTGACAGCCAAGCTAAATGAGCAGTAAAATGATATGTAGGAAATGTATTTTGCATTTAAAGGTTCCATGTAGTATAACGTTTTTTTGGTTGCAAAGTAGGTTTGGGTTCTAATCACAGAAGGAACAGTCATCCAATCAGAAGACAGACTCAGAGCCTCCTTGTTTCTGATTGGCTCGATGACCTGTTGTTACTAGAGATCCAGAGAGATGTAAAACTACACCGAGATGATTTTGCATACATCTTCTATGGATCAACAATTCAAAACATTTCAAACACCGGAAAAGTGAATAATAATGGGAAATTCAATTCACAAGTTGTTGATTATAAATACATTATAATATTGCAATGTGAAGGAATGGCAAACAATTAACAGCAGTAGTAGTAATATGGTTCACATAGAGGTTAAGACATTAGACAGGTCATTTCTGCATCTGCAGTGATAATTTAATCACCATGTTCTGACTGTATATCAATGTCAGTGGTAACCTCTACAGAAAAACCACCTGTCTAAGACTGTGTGTGGACCATGGTACTTACGGTGACAGTTAATTCCAACATAGAGACCAACCCTTTTAACTCAGCTTAAGGTTTTTTCTAGTAATTCCCAGTAATTATACTGCTGCAACTTATATTAAAAATGTCATTACACTGATTTTACTCGGCTCTTATTTGTTGGCACTTTCTCCACATTACTAGATAATTATTACACAATTAACTACCTGCAAATGAAAGGGTTGTCAAGTTAGTATTCTCTCTCTTCATTAGCATTTTAAATCTAAGAAGTGGAGAGTTGAGCGGCTAAGATATCTGTGCCAGATGATAGTCACAGTAATGACAGAATTAGTCAAACTTGGTTTTGTGAGCTGTGATTACACCGGTAATAATAGAATGGCTGACTGTAACTTTGACACAATGTTTTACAACCTTTTGAGAAAGTAAAAATGAATTACAGGAGGTGGGCAGTAAGAAGCTCCTGGGCTCCATAGACCTGACTGAGTGGAGTTTGTATGCGTCTGTGTGACTTCTCTCGGGTTCTCCAGCTTCAGTCCACAGACGTGCACACTGGCTTAACTGACAACTCTAAATTGTCCACAGGTGTGAATGTTTGTCTCTCTGTATGTGTGGTAGCTTGTTTGTCCCTAAATTGGCCCTTTTCTACTCGCACTGCTCAGCTCGACTTGACTCTACTCTCTTTCCACTAGTGATAGTTCTACCTGGTACTTTCTTTGGTATCACCTCAGCCAAGTTTCCAAGCGAGCTGAGGTGATACTAAACCATGACGTCAACCGACTCCTGGCCACTGATTGGCCAGAGTGTCGTCACTGCAGTAGTCACTAGCGGCAGGTCAAACCCGCTAGTTTTTTAAAAAAAACACACCAGCAACAGAGACCACCACTGTTTAGTGAGACTGTTGTTATTCTTCCACCTGAGGCAAATGGCTGCTGTGTGGAAAACCACACCATGGTCCATCCACCATAAGCAGACAAGTGAAGAGAGGATTGAAAATAGAAAGCAAGATGGTGTGCTATGACCCCGCCCACACTGAGGAGATACTATTTAGTACTCAGCTGTAATGGAAAAGAGTGGAGTTAATGCAAGTAAAGCTGTAATTGTGTAGTAGAATGTGACCCTGTGAGCCACATAGTATACAGTATATGAGACCTGTTCAGGTTCTACCCACCCTAAGCCTGTGTCAGCCCCCCCATGACACTGCATGGATAAGCAGTATAGACAATGGATAGATGGAGTTACAATAAAATTTGGTTACATGCTGTCATTCTGACATCCCACCATTTAGACATACCACCATTCCGACATGCCTTCGTCCCACCATTTGAAGGCTTTCAATATAAAGAAATGTACATTACTCAACAGGTGACTCCCCCCTTATCTGGACTCGTTACTTCTGGACTAGCTCTATCTGTCTGCCCTGTCTAGCCCTCTACCTGGTCTTTTTACTAAACTTAACCAACTCCTTTCATCATTGCCTGCAAAAACTTTTGGGGAAAAATACTGTACACTATTAAAGGAATTGTCTGAAAGGCAGATGTTTAATAAAAGAAAAATATACCGTCTGGTATATAAGGACAGTTGGAATGATGGGACCTTTGATAGAAAATTAAGTGTTGCCACAATCTGTAGACAATTGGAGATGTCAGTCTGGTGGGATGTCAGAATGGCAGTTGCCCCCCATTCCATTTCCAATCATGACATACCATTCAGTTTTAACTCTTTGCACATTTGGTAAGAGCCGTCCCTCTGCTGTGGTGAGCTGACTTCATCTACGTGGGGTGTGTATTTGATTTTGAACAAGGCAGGTGAAAAAGAAAAGAAAAAAAACAGAATTCCAAATATGTGGTTTCTCTGCTAATCTCCACCACGCAAAAAGGACCCAAACTCGGAGCTTACATAGATGCAGATCATGAAAGCTCATATTGAACATTTTCTGGTGTTCTGGGAAACATATGTAAATCTTCCACATCAAAGCCTGATACCAGGCATCAGGGGGGTTTACTGCATATGTGGAGAGAAAAAAAAGAAAAGAAGTTGTATGAAACCTTTTTCGTCTCTAGATGGATCTGTGTGAAGTCTGATAAATGTACTCAGGAGATGTCACTGGGGCTGAGGACAAGTTTAAGGTAAAATAAACAAGGGAGAAGTAAGGCTATCAGACCTGTGCAGCCCGCTCCTCATCACAGCTCAGGGCTACATAGCGACAAAGCCACAGTGCATATATACCACATCTAAATCTCTAGGTTCTGTGTGATGTTGACACTGTATTTTTATTCTGACAGGAAGAACAGTATGCAATAAGGACAGCGAAGCCGAGGGCTAAATACTACAGGTGCATCAGAAGTATAGGCCATTACCTCCTCCTGCACTCTTCTACCTACTGCAATAACACACAGATACATCATCCGCCGCGCCACGCACTTCCAGGATTGGCCCAGTTATCAATAACCCTCTTTGATCAATGGCAGCCCCAGACAACAAAGAAACAAACAGAGGAGGAAAAATCTAAAGCTGAAGTTCGCCACCTCCATATGAAGAATCTGTTGTTTAAGCTGAACCAGACCCGCTCCAGATAGCAGAGCTGTCCCGCTGCTGTTCCCGACTCGTCTTCTAACCACTGTGAAAACTTATTTTTTCGTTGGCAGGATCTAGAGTATGGTCTGAGATCCAATTTCCCCCCCGACTGTTTTACCGTCTGCCCCACTCAGCTGTCCTATTTTACTGTCTGTTTGCTCCTATCCTTATAAACACAGACACACATATGTGTGTCCCTCCTCCAGTCCCTCTGACACAGTTAACACAAAACTCCTAAAATCTGTCCTCCCTGTTTTGTTTCGTTTTCTAACATCATCATCTTTCAGAGCCAACCAGTCTACTCAATCTATACAGACGTGGACAAAACTGTTGGTATCCTTCAGTTAAAGAAAGAAAAACCCACAATTGTTACTGAAATAACTTGAAACCGACAAACATTAAGTGAAAATGAACAAAAATCAGACATTGCTTTTGAAATCTGGTTATTATTATTTGGTAACACATTACAATAAGGGTCCCTTAATTAACATTAGTTAGTACATTATTAAGCATGAATATATAAACTAATGTGTTAACTACTAACTAATTACATTATTCAACTTTTATTATTACTTAATAATTGATTAACTGAGTAGTAAACATTAATTAACTGCTTACTAATAGGCTACATTAATTAATATGTTTCCTAATCCTAAGTAATACATAATAATGTAAATATATCTTTAAACAGTTAATTAATGCTTAATAATGTACTAACGTTGATTAAGGGACCCTTATTGTAAAGTGTTACCAATTATTTTAGAAATCAAACTAATGAAAGACGAAAATGATGGTACCCTTAAATTAATATTTTGTTGCACAACCTTTTGAGCCAATCACTGCAGTCCGGTGGTTTCTGTAACTCAATGAGACTTCTGCACCTGTCGCCTCCTCGTGAGCAAACTGCTCCAGCTGTCTCAGGTTGGAAGGTGGTCCTTCTCCAGACTGATCCAGATCAGGGCTCATCGAAGGCCACTTCAGAACAGTCCAGTGATTTGTTCTTAGGCATTCTTGAGTGTTTTTAGGTGCTGTGTGTTCTGCATCATTACCCTGTTGGAGGACCCCTGACCTGCGACATGGACCGGTCTTTCTGACACTGGGGCAGCACATTTGGTTCCAGAATGCTTTGATAGTCTTAAGATTTCATTGCACCCTGCACATATTCAAGACACCATGTGCCAGGTGCAGCAAAGCAGCACCAGAACAGAACCGAGCCTGTTCCATGTTCCACAGTTAGGTCCAGTCAGTGTTGATTTCTTTGTTTGCTTCATTTTTGCATTTGTGTACGATTAACTGATGTGACTTGCCAAAAAGCTCCAGTTTCATCTGTCCATCTGTCCACAAAGCTTCTGGGAGAATGTGCTTTGGTCCTTTACTTTTATCACTTTCAAGTTATTTCAGTGACAGTTGTGTTTTTTTTTCTTTAACAGAAGGATACCAACAATTTAGTCCATGTCTGTAGATGGATCTTGGAGCTTTCAGGTGCTTTTATTCATATTTGACTTATAGATATTTCAACGTTTGTATCAACAATCCTGTGTCCTCAGCTCTGCTGCCGACTGGAGTCCCTCAGGGTTTGGTCCTTGAGCCACTCTACTTCTCACTGTACACTGTACTGTGGGTCATTTGTTCAGCTGCTTGCAAGTCATACACTATCACTGCCATACAGGTTTATTGGATATAGTGTATATCCCTCAACAACTTGAATAGCTCTGAGAAATAAATACACCGTGATTTTCTGTAGTTTGAAAAAGAAAAAAGCACCAATACCAGCACAGGTTATAGAGCATACAACCTTCATTATTCTCCTTATAATGTCTCAACCTAAATGGCTTCTCAACTTGTAAATTCCTTTCATATTATACCATCCCAACACTTCAGCTCTCTCTCTCTTTGAATTCACGTCTTCTTACATCGGGGTCAAGGATAAGTGAGCTTTTTTTTAACCTCTCCACTGCACCCTGGTGTGGGAATGAAGAGCTTAAAAGCCCTGATGCCAGCATTAGAAAGCTTCTAGGCTGGGTAATGCTACCAGTCTGCTCCCTCTCTGACTTTTTTTTCCTTTCTTTGATGTCCGGATTCTGTGTCTTGTGTAGTCTTCATTCAGCATCTTATATTTATGTTGCTACTATTCTGACGTGTTGTCAGAACAGTGGGCCCCCACCCCACTCCCACATTAACCCTGTTAAAGGGATAGTTCACCCAAAATTCAAATTGCACTCATTATCTACTCACCCTCATGTCGACTAAGGGCTGGAAAAAGTTTCAGAGTCTTCCGTGGCTTCTCTGAGTTACAGGGGGTCTCGGCGTAGCAGTGTATGTCCATATAACTGTTGCAAATGGATACCAACTGTCTTCCTAACAAAAAGACTCACCAAAAAACATCCAAATACCTCCATGCTGCTCGTATGTAATGTCCGTCTTGTCTTGAAGCCCCGAAATGAGAAATTATCCCGAAAAAAAATTAAATAAGTGTATTTTTCAAGTAGCGGAAGCTCCTCTTCCTGGTTTGGAACAATTTCGCATTTCGGGGCTTCAATACAATGGTATCCATTTTCATTTTTTATTTCATTTTCAATACTAGGCCATGCGGCGCAAAACACATTTTTAGTTACTGGTGAAAGGAAGGGTTCCGACTAAATGACTGTATTTATGCTTTAACAACAATATGGACTAATGTCGGAATTTTGTCAACACAAATTTTCATTATAACTGTTTAGAAATGAGACTAAATGAAACGTGATTTACCAGGGAAACGCAATAATTCCCATATTCCACAAGGAAGTCTTACTTTTTATCAGCTGATTCATTTCTACTCTTCACTGAGTCGTCTGGACAGAAAGCACTGTGGTCATTTCTCAGGTCATTTCTCAGTTAGAGACTAGTATACTAGGTTTGTTATTCTGGAAGTAAAAAAAAAAAAGCTTTATTTCTGTCACCACAAAAAGTAAAGCAAGAGAACAAAAGCCTTATTTTAAAGGTCCCTCCATGGGGAAACACTGGCTATTATCCTCCAGTTGTAGCTAATAGCCTTTTTGTGTGTCAATAACAACTTGGCAGGTCAAGAAACCAGACACATACTGGTCCAGTCTCAACACAGCCTGTGTGTGTTTCTCTGTGGACTGGAGCTTTGATACTATCATGTTAGAACTTCTTTAAAGGGATAGTTCACCCAAAATTGAAATTTCACTCATTATCTACTCACCCTCATGTCGACTAAGGGCTGGGAGAAGTTTCAGAGTCCTCCGTGGCTTCTCTGAGTTACAGGGGGTCTCGGCGTAGCAGTGCATGTCCATATAACGGTTGCAAATGGATACCAACTGTCTTCGTAACAAAAAGACACACCAAAAAACATCCAAATACCTCCAATATGCTGCTCGTATGTAATGTCCGTCTTGTATTGAAGCGATGCCTTCAAGCTTGTTTGTAGCGGAAGCTCCTCTTCCCAGTTCGTCCAAATTTGACGAACCGGGAAGAGAAGCTTCGAGAAGCTTCCGCTACAAACAAGCTTGAACTATAGACTTATTTAATTTTTTTTTCAGGACAATTTCGCATTTCGGAGCTTCAATACAAGACGGACATTACATACGAGCAGCATGGAGGTATTTGGATGTTTTTTGGTGTGTCTTTTTGTTAGGAAGACAGTTGGTATCCATTTGCAACCGTTATATGGACATGCACTGCTACGCCGAGACCCCCTGTAACTCAGAGAAGCCACGGATAACTCTGAAACTTCTCCCAGCCCTTAGTCCACATGAGGGTGAGTAGATAATGAGTGCAATTTGAATTTTGGGTGAACTATCCCTTTGATGGCTTTGTGTAAAGTTTAGAATAAACTCCAACATCCTGCTGAGAACAAGGCTCTGCATAACCTCACCCCCAGTTACACCTTTGATTCCCTTGTTCGTTCCTCTTTCCACCACTCTGATCCTCACATCTCAGACTTTTATCCATCCCTTTGCTCCAAGTGCAAAACAAAAGGTGATCACACCTTTGCTGTGTTATACCCAACACTCCCATCAGATTTGCTGAATCTTTGAAATCCCTTAAACCCCGTCTTTATAGCAAAGCCATGTTATAGACCCTAGTCTGGCTTATCTTGTTTTGTTCCATCTGTTTGTTTTTCTTCTTAAAAAAAGTCTCTCACAAATAAAGCTTCTCTCACTTAGTACCTCACCTTTAGGAAATGCTACACCACACTGCTGAGCACTTACAGATGTTACTGGTTCAAATTTGCGGACTTCACGCGTGGTCCACGCGAGACGGCACAAGACTCATGCATTTTTTTTCTTTGGCGAGACAAGAGGTTTTAATGAAAAGCCTCAATGTGCCAAAACAACCGCCAGGTGGCATCTGTGAGAACGGAGGACGACAGGCGGATGACTCGGTGATCTGTGCAGTAATCCACAGCTTAAACTCTAGGCTATTAAACTAGAACTAACTACTGTATACACTGCCTAAATCACAGAAACTATTGTAATATGATAAAGCCTGTCTTGCTTTATGACTTGATGATTATGTATCACATATCGCCGCGATTAGGAGTGGCGCTGTTCATGATACAGAATACAAGAGGATGAAAGGAGAACTAGCTGCAGACAGTAAATAATATAGTAGCCTAGTTTTTCAATGACAAAATGTAACGACGGCAGCTACAGTAGACTATAGCCCACGTCTCACTCTCTTTTTTCGGTCATCTGTCTCGTCATCTCCAAAATGTGTTTTTAAAATGAGCCAACTACAGTACTGTGCAGTAGTGCCGCAGATTTCTCACTCCGCACCTTGTTTGAGAGTGCAGCTGGATGATTTCTTGTGAATGAACGGGTCTGTGTCACTTTGGGGCTGGGCGATAAAACATAGGATAAATAACTTTCCCTCGATAGAAGACGCGGCCGATACAAAGTGACACCGTCAGCCATGCAGCCGGCCTGGACTTTTTATTTTTAATTATGAAGGATCATCTGCGCAAGGCAAAGATGATAGCATCAACAAAACACGGCGTAACACACGCGGCTGTATGGGACAGGCTTTTATTTAATTCAGAACAAACCGCTTAGCAAAAATGGAAAATATAGTCTATAATAATTAATTGATCTGTTGTTTGGCCACTGTTTGAAAATAACCCGAATTATGAGCAAATAATCTGATCCAGAACAGCAGTCATAATCAGACTTCTTCTAAATAAACCTAAACATTAAATAACTGGGTCAGGTCGGACCATGGGGTTATTTTTTCTCTTCTTCTTCACAGGAGAAGAGGAGGTGCGCTGCGCTCACGGACGCGTTGATGTTTTGTGATTTATCTGCTGCCTTGACTCTGCCCTTTATACATGTGCGTTCAGATTAACAATAAGACAAGCCATGGTTGAGTTTATTGAGTTTTAGCTGCTCAATCTCATTGTTTCAAAGAAAAGGGATTGATTTTTATAACGAAATGAAACGAAAACAATATTATATTGATACATTGTTGTAAAAAAAATCCAAAAGAAACGAAAATGAACTAAAGAAAATAACTTTCACACACACACATTAAAACAGTGCGATTGGTTGAAAGCTGATAATTAGCCATGTGCTTATAAGCTGATTGGCCGAAACCAAGAACAAAGCCGCGTGAATGGCCAATCGCCATGTGTTAACATTTCCATATTCCGCACATTCTGTGACAAACTGTAAACTGTTTTCTTGTCTGTAACAACATCTATTGCACGTCTGTCCGTCCTGGGTGAGGGATCCCTCCTCTGTTGCTCACCCTGAGGTTTCTCCTGTTTTTCCCTGTTAAAAGGGTTTCCATGGAGTTTTTCCTCAGTCGATGTGAGGGTCTAAGGACAGAGGATGTTGCTACGATGCCATGTGAAGCCCTTTGAGACAAACTGTTTGTAAAAACGGGCTATACAAATAAAATTGCCTTGCCTTGCCTTGCCTTAACGGCCGACATGTAAATCAGCTGTTTCGATGGGCGTTATATGAATAGAGATGTTAATGTGGTACTTTGCACATAGCCTCCTCTTCTCCTGTGAAGAAGAAGAGAAAAAATAACCCCATGGTCCGACCTGACCCAGTTATTTAATGTTTAGGTTTATTTAGAAGAAGTCTGATTATGACTGCTGTTCTGGATCAGATTATTTGCTCATAATTCGGGTTATTTTCAAACAGTGGCCAAACAACAGATCAATTAATTATTATAGACTATATTTTCCATTTTTGCTAAGCGGTTTGTTCTGAATTAAATAAAAGCCTGTCCCATACAGCCGCGTGTGTTACGCCGTGTTTTGTTGATGCTATCATCTTTGCCTTGCGTAGATGATCCTTCATAATTAAAAATAAAAAGTCCAGGCCGGCTGCATGGCTGACGGTGTCACTTTGTATCGGCCGCGTCTTCTATCGAGGGAAAGTTATTTATCCTATGTTTTATCGCCCAGCCCCAAAGTGACACAGACCCGTTCATTCACAAGAAATCATCCAGCTGCACTCTCAAACAAGGTGCGGAGTGAGAAATCTGCGGCACTACTGCACAGTACTGTAGTTGGCTCATTTTAAAAACACATTTTGGAGATGACGAGACAGATGACCGAAAAAAGAGAGTGAGACGTGGGCTATAGTCTACTGTAGCTGCCGTCGTTACATTTTGTCATTGAAAAACGAGGCTACTATATTATTTACTGTCTGCAGCTAGTTCTCCTTTCATCCTCTTGTATTCTGTATCATGAACAGCGCCACTCCTAATCGCGGCTATCAGGCTGTCAGCATTGTCCCCAAAACATCTGAGCAGTATTTAGTACGGTGCTGCCACCTAGAGGAAAACAGTTGTGGTGAAAAGTCACGCGATCACGCGATCCTGCAGTGCAGGACAAACCCCGCAAATTTGAACCAGTAACATCTGTAGCACCGTGAGTTTACAGAAACACCACAATAAGACTCTCATGACCTTCTGTTGCCACAACACGTCAGTGCTGTAACACACTGTAACACATAAACTCTTTAATTTGCTGCATTAAAAGAAGAGTTCAGACTCATCGGTGTGAAATATTATGCACAGGATGAGTATTTGTTAAATCAACTCGTTTGCATTATTGTCTCCATCAGCATGTGTATTTGTGTTTGTGTGTGTGTGAGAAAGAGAGTCACTGTTTATTTCTTTGCACCCACTTCATACAAACTACAAATTGAGGCTTTGTTGCCGCTGTTGACATCAAAAGGATAGCCTGCTGTGGAATTATATGGGCTCAATGCCTGAGGCTGTGTGGCTTTTTTTGTGTTCATTTCAGCAGAAAAAAAAAGAAAAATACATCATACTAAGATACTGAGTTTGTTTTTTGGTTTTTTTTTTTTTTTTTTGTACACATGATCTGTTGGGAACTAAACCCAACATCTCCAAACAGTGATCACTACATACAGTACAGCGCACACTGGCTGAGGCACATCACAACTGCTGCTTCATCAGATGGGATTAGCAGGGGCACATGGGCGCTCGCTATCACACAGTCAGCTCTGGCATGATTTCTGCTGTGAGCTGACTTTTTTTTTTTCTTTTTTTTTACACAGTGTCTGTGAAACCTGCTGTTTTGTGTTGGAATTTGCAGATGCACAAAACGATCATCAGAGGCCCGCAGCGCTACATCTTTAAACTCTCACCTAATTTTCCCCACTTTTGGCAGTTTCCCCCATGCATCCCTGGATACGCTTGCCAGGAGCTTATTACAAATTGCTAATTGCAGCACAATCACACCATCGCATGTAATCATGTGGAATACTAGGCCATGCGGCGCAACACATTTTTAGTTACTGGTGAAAGGAAGGGTTCCGACTAAATGACTGTATTTATGCTTCAACAACAATATGGACTAATGTCGGAATTTTGTCAACACAAATTTTCATTATAACTGTTTAGAAATGAGACTAAATGAAACGTGATTTACCAGGGAAACACAATAATTCCCGTATTCCACAAGGAAGTCTTACTTTTTATCAGCTGATTCATTTCTACACTGCACTGAGTCGTCTGGACAGAAAGCACTGTGGTCATTTCTCAGGTCATTTCTCAGTTAGAGACTAGTATACTAGGTTTGTTATTCTGGAAGTAAAAAAAAAAGGTTTAGTTCTGTCACCATAAAAAGTAAAGCAAGAAAATAAAAGCCTTATTTTAAAGGTCCCTCCATGGGGAAACACTGACTATTATCCTCCAGTTGTAGCTAATAGCCTTTTTGTGTGTCAATAACAACTTGCAGGTCAAGAAACCAGACACATACTGGTCCAGTCTCAACACAGCCTGTGTGTGTTTCTCTGTGGACTGGAGCTTTGATACTATCACATTAGAACTTCTTTAAAGGAGTCATCACCCGGAAATCACATTTTTCCTTGTTAAAACATGTATACTGGTGTTGGACCTCAGTGGAAACTTGCCTGAAAACCTGGGGTTTGAAAGTGGCTGAGTTTTTTGGTTTGGGCTCTTTGTTTAAGCCAGAGTAGCTCATGAGGCTGCACACCGCAAAATTACGAGATTTTGATTCTGCTCCTACGGTGACGTCACCGTGGAGACTGCTTTCATAAACACACCTCTCTTCCACCACCCCGACTTCCGCCGCGCCGCCATTACTTATTGTTTTATTTCCCACTGTAGCGCTGCTATTTCGTCACTTTATTAAGTTTTAATAATTTTTCATGCGAGAAAGTAAAGGTTTAGATCCCCAATGTGCGGTTAGTTTATCTAAATGACGGCTGTTGGGAGAAGTGAAGCTCCAGCGAGCACCACAGCAACGGCTCCTCACCGAACTACATTGATAGGGTTAGGGTTAGGGTTAGATGTTGGTCTCATTGATGAAATCTAACAATTGTGGCAGTCGTATTAGTTTGTTTGAATGAAAAGTGAAACTTCACACAGAGCAGCATCAGGTCTGCCCTGGGGCTCTGTAGCCTACGTACAGAAATCACCACATTTGCATCAATAAATACATGTTTTACAATGAACCGATACAATTTTGTTTTATTTTATGAAGTTATAACATGGTTACGGTACACGACAGAGCAGCATATGTGGTTTCCAATACAGCCTGCATGTAGCCCACTGGGCCAGTCACCATTCTGGCTCTGTTCTTCCTGCATCCAATCAATGCGCACCTCATTACATATTAATACAATGAACATCCGGACCAGTCAAAACCTTGCGCTTGCTCTCATGAGAGAAAGTTGCCGTATGAAAAAGTGTCAGAACAAGCTCTATCTTTGAATTAAAAAAAAATGTTTCCAATAAGTTTTAAGAATTGATTCAAAGCAATTTATTAAGGGGGATTGGATACGTAAAAAACCAGGTGATGACTCCTTTAATAGTGCTTTAATAATCAAAGACATGCATCTACCTTTACATAACATGGGATCTTTAATGGCACAACCAGAACACAACAAGAACCAATGCAGGCATCTCTAAGTCACACCTGGTATGTGCAGCAGCAGCACAGTGAGATCTGACTCACAGGGTTCAGTGATTAATAAATACACTGTAAACTAATCACATCACTGGTCTCTTTGCTGTGATGAAGCAGAGCCCAGCTATTGTTGCCAAGCATGACAACAATAGCCCCAAACAGAAAGACAGCTTCTCCAGGTAAGTTGTATTGTACACAAACTGCACCACAAATATACAGCCAAAGAAAAATTGTTTTTGTTCAGTTAATAAATGACAATAGACATATATAATGAAACCAAAGCATTAATCTAAATTATATTTCAGTCTTAATTCAGATTGATCTCCTTTCATAAATGGTGTCATGATATAATAATTGATGGAAAATTGCTTCTAAGACCTTTGCACAGTTTGTAGCTGTGTCACCAATCTATACAGTATACAATGTATCCACATAATAGCTGTTTTTGTAGCTGTGCAAAGGTATCGACACACTTTAACATTTTTAGCAGTCAAATGGCAAATTCTATACTGCAGCTTTCACCACCACCCTCACTTTATTTTAATGTTATTATGGGAGAACAGTGTCAATCAACAGCGTGCTCAAACATCAACCATATTTAGCATGCATTCTGAGTAGATTTTATTCTGTCACTTCTGCCGTGTGAACATGCTGCATACTGAAAGCCCTGTCACTGCCAACAGACTCCCACTGTTACATGTTGACTATGAAATTACCAGCCCGCCAGACAGGCGGCAAATTGAAGGTCAAGAAAAGAAGTGTTACTTCCACTGACAGCGGAATCACAACAATAGAGCTCAATTAGTCTCCAACGCTGACATGAGCTCGGTGAGACTCAAACACTCACCGAGCTGAAAACTAGATTTTTAGATGAAAATACAAAGTGAATGTCCAAAATTCAGTTTTTGATTCTTTGCTTTGGGGATGATGTAAACGTAAAAGTGGACCCGAGCAACGTGTTTAAAGGAGACATATTATGGAAATATCACTTTTTGAAGGCTCTTTATAATATTTGGGTGTTTGTTTTGCCTTCAGCCCCCTAAAAGGTGAGAATTGACAAACAAAATATGTAATGTTCAGGCTCCCTAGGTTGAAATCCATGTGGTTTTATGAGCCGTTCCCTCAGTTGTCTTCCAGTGATGTAAATAGGTTTCGAATTTGCATAATACCACCCCTACCTGGGACCGATAGAAGGGGCGGGGCAAGCAGTGGTTCATTTGCATTTAAAGGGACAGGCACTGAAAGCAGCCGTTCTGAACAGGGCTGTTTAGAGAGGATGAAAAGAGCTGTGATGTTTGATCCTTGGGGGATTATGACCAAAGCATGTCACAGACATGTCTTTAAGACACCTGGGAACTATTTTATTTGTGGAAACAAGGCATATTATGTCTCCTTTAAGGGTTGAACTGTGGTTACTTAGACTGTCTGCAGTACTACATCTATTTGAAGTGCATGCTAAGTGCTGGTTAGACATGTAGGGCACTAAAGGTGTTCGGGGAGGAAGTGGCCTCAGAACCGATGAGTCTTCAAGAGCTTCTTTAAGATAGAAAGTGAGAAAGAGGTCTGGCCTGAGACTGCATCAGTATTTCAGGATGTTGTGGCTCAGGAGAAGATTTGGCGGTTTAATACTCGGCTCCTCCAGTCCACATGTTGTACTGTCATGTCTGTACTGATACTGAAACCTAAATTGCCTCCAATGTCATTGGTGTGTGAATGGTTAGACGTATAATGCACAATAGGGGAGACTGGGGTCAGTTGAGCCACTTTTCATATTTAGGGTCACTACATCAAGGCAATTATAGTTTTGTTGCTAACTTATATATCTGCATGTATTTCAGGATGTTGTGCATCCACACAAACAGAATGAAGGGAGTAATCCTTCATCTTTCTCTCTGAAAGTAAAGCTTGGCTCAGCATGAACAGCTCTGCCTCTTCACAGGAACTTGCTTACTGTAATCATACAAATGCAGAATCTTGATTTAATAATTTGTACATATAGTAGGCCTACAGCCAGAACACACTCATTAAGTGTATGGGGCAAGTGGCTCAACTTACCCCACAACTACCATAATGACTGTATTACTACCGCAGCTGATATGGTGCACTTTCATGGTCAGTTCACTACCTCATGTTGTAGCTCATAGATACCACAACTGATGTACAAAACAAATGTATAATTTTCTCTTTTGGTGTAAACACAATTCTGATTCACTTTTGAGAATGAAAAATGTTCTTTTTGACATAAACATCTAACCAAACTACTCATGTGGTCCTTCCCTTCACAGACCCCATGTACTCCTAAATATTTGGTCACTTTCTCAATTTTACTTATGGTTTCCTAGCAACAACAAGGGGTGGCCCAGCTTGCCCCCATGCTCAACTTACCCCAGTTTCCCTTTTATGTAGAAAGCAGCGCTGCATGAATGTGCATGTTGTGAAGAGGTGAATGTGACTAGAAAAGCGCAATACAAATCCAAGTCAATTTCCCATCGTCTTGTGTGCAGGGATGATCATACCAGACCATAATCTTTGGAGGAACACAGCGTCCAGTAGAGGCTGGATTGAGCCAACCTCTGAACACAAGCTTTAATGACCTGTATTTGATCGGGGCGGCCACAGGTAGCCAGTGGAGGTCAATATCTAGTGGAGTGACATGTGCCCTTTTAGACTGATCGAAGGCCTGATGTGCTGCCTCACCCCGGTCCACATGCAGCCGCACTGTGCTGAAATGATGCAGTAAACAGAAACCATAGCATTTTGATAACCTGTATGCGTTTCAGTGACTACTGGGATTCAAAATGTAAAAAAAGGGGGGGAGAAAAATCACTATATTATCATATTTCACCTCACTTGATTCCATAATAAACAAGCAAGAGAAAAGGTTAATGTTCCAACGCGGCATCAAGGGAATACAGCAGCGTGCATACTGTGGGCTTACGCTGAATGAGAGATGTAAACGGGCTGCTCTGAGACAAGGATGGTGCTTTACAAAGAAGCCATCAACAGAGCAATCATCTGGGAGGACCGGAAAGGAGCGCAGTGAGATTAAAAGACCTGCTATCAATTTATCAGAGACACCGCTGAGAGGGAACTTCAACTTTAAAGCAGAATTGGGACAGTTTCCTCCTAATGACTGCAATTTACAACAGAGCATGTACTAAAATCTTGAGAGCAAATTGTAATGAACACTTTGAGTTTTTTACCCCTCGTGATTTTTTTTTTTACCTGTTGATAGCCGTGCCGTCGATTGTGCAACAAAATGTGTTAATGTCTCTTTTTGCATATGGCTCAGACATGCTATCTAATGCTCCAGCCCCTGACTGTGCCGGAACATAACATCCAGTCAGCCAAACAGTTTTGTCACAGCAAGACAAGCAGAATATCTCATTTCTCGTCTAGCTTTTTCATTTCCCCGCCGCAGGAACCCCTGCAGCAGAACAGACAGTCACCTGCGTGTAGTGCCAATTGACCTTTTGGTTCCAGTTTGGGTGATTCTCACTGTCTTAACATAAAATTTCATGAATAATAAGTGGGGCGGATCTCTCTTTTTTTTGACCACAGAACCTTCATCTCTAGTTTTTTACCCGTGTTTGCCAACGAGCGTATCTCGTGGCCTCCGTCTTGTGTTTTCGCCCCCCTCCCGCTACTTCTTTATTTGGCTCACGGGCTCAGGAAGATAAGCTTTTCCAACCCCTCTCTAAATTACAGCCGCTTCACAGTGGCAACATCCCCAGCAGAGCCTGAATGTTATCACTCCGCAGTGGCACGAGGAGCTCTCCATTTTGGATCTCTGGAGCTAAACACTTTTTGTTGCTAAGCTCGGGGCCCATTGCACATCAGTGAGTAAGAGGAGCTGCTCTAACAGAGCTGCTGTCATGCGCTCATTGATAACTTAAGCAGTGGCTGTGTTTTCCCCCTTCACAGTTGGTGTGAGAAGCAGTTTGCGTGAGTGTGTGTTTGTTGAATTCTCATACTAATGCAAAATATGAAAATGCTAAGTGTAGTTATTTAAGCCTGTGCAGGTTTGTGGGATGAATGACTACAGTGTATGAAGTGATTAAACTAGAGGCGGACATGATTATCTTATATTGTGGACAAACCTATGTTTTAAAATGATGTGTGTCATGGAAAACTTGTTTTTTTATGATCTGTAGAACAATTTCTTTGTATCTGGGTGATGTCCTGTTTTTGTAGGAGTTTTGTTTGAACAAACTGTATGAACTGATTTGGGCAAATACTCTTAATCTAATGGCAAATCTACAGTAGGTAAAAATACATTGTACTTTAGATGAAAGTTGAACCGTTTCATTCATTTTGTGTACAGATGACCATCACTGTATAAAAGAACCAATCTTACCATCAGTGGGTGTCCAGACTCTTAAAGGGATAGTTCAACATTTTGGCAAATTGGCCCATTGCCATAAATCCCTATAGTCATAGCAGTAGGTTCGTTACCCTTATTTGTCGGTGCAAGCTATTTTTAGAACGGCGGAGCAGAGCCGCGAGCTGCTCAGAGCTACGCTACGGAGGCTCATGGGATTTCTTGGTTTCCCTCATCAAACTCATCAAATACACAATCCAACAACTCCAAAACGCTCTGGTGGACAAGTTGTGACCTGCACATTCACCACGCTATGAGATAATAACGGAACATTACAAGACAGAGTTGTTTTCGAGGTAAATACAGAGACTGCTTGGTGAAAAACTGTCCCTGAAGGCAACGCACATCAGTGGTTTTGCATGAATTTCCCTCTAAAACAACTCTGTCTGGTAACGTTGTGTTATTATCTCATAGCGTGGTGAATTTGCAGCTCACAACTTGTCCACCAGAGCATTTTGGAGTTGTTGGATTGTGTGTTTGACGAGTTTGATGAGGGAAACCAAAAAATCCCATTAGCCTCCATAGTGTAGCTCTGAGCAGCTTGCGGTTCTGCTCCGCCGTTCTAAAAATAGCTTACACCGACAAATAAAGGTAACAAACCTACTAATATGACTATAGGGATTATGGCAATGGGCCAATTTGTCAAAATGTTGAACTATCCCTTTAAGACCTTTATGGAAAGACTGCACCCTATATTTGGTAATAAAATCTTCAAATCTTGATAGGATTGTTGTTTCTCATTCCATACCATAGGGCAAGGTTTTTGCCACTATGTAACTTTTGTTTTTTTTAAGTATTTTTGAGGCTTTTTGACAGTAGAGGTCGACAGGAAATGGGGGGCAGAGAGAGGGGGAATGACATGCAGCAACAAGACAATGCATATCTGTATATGGGGCGCTGCTCTACCCAGTGAGCTATACAACACCATGAACAATATGCAACTTGAAATCTTTGGTTGCTGCTAACCAAGCTCATTGTGCTGCTAGTCACTGCGGGGTCATTCCTATGTTCCCACAGCCCTATGTTCCCTCAGCCCTATGTTCCCTCATTTCTAACTTTTGTTGTCACTGAAAACTAGGCCTTATGTTCCCTCAGCCCTTTGGTCCCACCATTGGTTGGGTTTAGGCAATGAAGAAAGGAGTTGGTTAAGTTTAGTAAAAAGACCAGGTAGAGGCTAGACAGGCCAGATAGACAGAGTCCAGATAGGTAGAGAGAGTCCAGAGGGAACATAGGGCTGAGGGAACATAGGGCTGTGGGAACATAGGCACGCTCCCGTCACTGCTAGCCCGCTAACTGCAGCTGGCATCTACAGTTGTTGTTCTGCTCTGCAGCCTCAGTGACTTTGGCATGGCTGCAAATGTAGCACTTCTCCACCAGAGCAGAACAACAACCAGTGCCACCAGCGGTAGTCCAAGAAGGTGGAGTTACACTTCATCCTTTTATGCAGAGCAGGGAGCAGGAGGAGCTGCAGCCGGTTGGTCAGTGGGGACTTTACTTTCTAATCTAAACTAAAAGCTTACACAGAGCACAGCAGCACCATCCACACAAATAGTAATGATGTGTGATTGGTTGTTACATAATTAGTGAACACTGGGAGAAGAGTAAGATCAAACATCCAAAATAAGCTTTGAAGTGGCAGGAAATAAAGGGATCACAACTTCCTGTCAGGATTTTCACAATAAAATCAGAGCAGAAACAGGATGCACATTGAGTCTCTGATCACCCGCCTCTGAATGGAATTACATTGTGCAGAATATATTAAATATATATGTACATAATAGGATTTCCCCCCTCGCTTTCATTGAATATTCAAAAGATATTAGCGAGAGGAATAAAAGTCCTGGTTTTACAGTAGCCACCGCTCTCCACTCTTTTATTATTCAAGTTTCATTTTATACTTTATTAATTTTTCATCTAATCCAGTACAATTAGTTTGTGAGTGTGTGTTTTTCACACAAAAAAGATTGCTCTAACACTTCAATTTACCTCTGGGATTAATAATTCTATATAAAACCGACCCAAATTAAAGATAAGATTGACATCTTTGTAATGACAGCGTGTCAGATAACAATGTGACAGTGTGAAACTACAGAGATTTAACACCGGGATGTGCAGGTTTGAACCTCTGTAGCCTCAGTGGATGTGAGGGTCTAAGGGCAGAGGATGTTGTTACGATGCCATGTAAAGCCCTTTGAGACAAACTGTTTGTAAAAACGGGCTATACAAATAAATTGCCTTGCCTTGCCTTGCCTAGCTACTGTGCATGACCTGCTCAGCACCAAAAAAAACAAGATGCACAGTTGAAATCAAATCATGATTTGATTTTATCCGACTCAGTTAGAGACTAGCTGAACACCGTGCAGATCAAAGAGCCACAAATCTAACCTCGGGGGGTAGAGAGAAGCCATAAGAGAGAGTGATTATTGGATTAGTATTTGACAGGTGGCCACAAACACAAACCTAAATGAATGACGATGTTACCGCTGAATGCATGAATAAGCAAAGTGTGATATGGACTTTAAAGGTGATGCTGTGTAGTAAAACAACACTTGTGTGTGTGGCAGTTGATCAGAACTGTGTGATATGACTCGATAGTGAAAGCACTGACTTTGTACTGATATGGCGAAGTTAAGCGCGGCGAAAGCTGCAGATGAGACGGATGAATAAAATAAAAATGGCATAAAAGGGCTCTCACACCATCCCAACAAATAATAAGTACACTGGACTTTTGCTCTCTGTCGATTGGACCATTCTGTGACTTTGTGACATGCCAAGCTACAAGATGAGACTGTTGTTCACTCATGACGGACACATGTGCAGACACACATGTTATCTGTATGTACTGTCTAGAGCAGTGGTTCTCAACTGGTGGGTCAGGACCCAAAAGTGGGTCGCGGACCCGTTCTGGATGGGTAGCGGACAGCTGGTCAAAAAAGTAAATAATATTTAATGCACATCTGATGTTGGACATGTCTTTTATTTTGAAAAATAACTTATTATAGACACGTGAACACATGCAGTTGTAATGCTCCTCCTCAGTTTCTTATTAATGTGGCCTGAATGCAGTGAAAATACCTTGTTTTGTGGGTCTTTATTTTGTGCAATTTGATATTTATTCACTTTTGTGAACATGCTCTGAATGCAGAGATGCATTAGAAGTCAAATATATTGTTTTGTTGGTCTCCATTTTGTGCAGTTTGATATTTTTTTATTCACTTCCGTACATGCAGTTGTCATGGTCCTCCTCAGTTTCATTCATGTGCCCTGAAATGCACTTTGCTCAATAAAGAGCAAAATGAGTTTTTAAAGGCTTTAAAAAAAGATTCTTGGTTTGAATTCTATAAAAGTAAGTCGCGACTTAATGACCATGGGAAAATGTGGAGCCCAGAGTGAGACTAGTTGAGAACCCCTGGTTTAGAGCTAGACTTCATAATACTACCTACTGCTGTAACATGTTATGTCAAAATGTCATAAGTAAAAGAAAATGTTATGTCAAAATGTAAAAAGCAAAAAAAAAGAAAAGATTATGATAAAGATTTTATTCTGTGGGACTAGATAAGCTTTTGCTTCTCCCGCTTTCCCTTTCGGCGTGTGTATTGTATTATTTGAACTAAGATGAAGTGTGATGATGATGATTTAATTGACATGCCCGAAATAAGTAAGTAAATAACTAACAAGGATGAGAAGGCCTAACAGTGGATGGTTCACAGAACAGCTACTCAGCCTGCAAGTCAGCAGAACTAAAGGTGTGGAATCGTTAGCTCTGTTTTTTTTGTTTTTTTTCCATGGGAAACGAGTTAGCCTCTGCCTCTACACTAACAACCAAACTCTGTCCTGGAGCTGAGATAATCGCTGCTAGTTAGCAGGTCGGCAGCTGCACTGACATGAGGACATGTCATCTCTCTCCCCGGAGCCTGTGATCCATGAGCCTGTGAGCCGAAAATTGCTACAGGCGAGAGTACATTACACCACGGGTTTGATGTCGGAGAGCCAGGTCAGAGCCAACTTAGGATGTGTGATCTGGAGATCGGTGCACTATGGGAAAGGCTGGGATTTACAGCAGGAGAATATGTGACCCGTTCTATCAAAATGAGTCGGAAGTCGCAACGTTCTATTTTTAGATAATCAGCTGATAACGTGGAAAACCCATAGAAAATCAAAAAAAAAGGTTTTACCCTAATTTCAAAGCAATGACATTCAAAAACAATCTCCCAAAGTTTCACAGTCCAGATAATTGAGAAAAGGCACGAAAATGATGATTAAAGTTGACTTGCAACTTTAACCCTCTGAAAATCAGCGTTGCATCGGTGCAAAACACGAAATATCTTCTGAACCGTTCATCATAGAGACGAGCTGTAAACTGTATCTGAATCACGGGATTCTCTGCTTTCCGAGGGTCATTGAATGGTGCCTCTATGACGAGAAGGGACGGGTACAGAAACAGATGCTAAACCGAACGTAGCAATCGACACAACTCTTGCACATGTTTTACAAAACATCAACAAAACATGACAACTTCTGAACCGTTTATGAAAGAGACGAGCTGTTAAAAGCATCTGAATTGTGAGATTCCCTGCTTTCCGAGGGTCATTGAATGGTGCCTCTATGACAACAAGGGACCGTATAGGGTGCGTGTAATCACGTGGTACAGGAACAGATGCCAGAGTCACTGGCAAAAACTTTAAGTGCAATTTTCTCAGGTTTCAGAATGGAATAAGAGAGTGAAAGATCCTAATTCAAATGTATGACTTTGACTAGGGTATCATTTTAAAGCTTATTTTCTAATCTTTCCATTGATACCAAAATCTCAACTTTGAAATGTGGGTCACTGTGACTCATTTTGATGGATAAGGTCACATATATGTTTACTTTTCAATGTCATGGGGGAAATAATGCAATATTCACACAAACTGTAGCATCTCTGGAAGAAGAAAAGTCATCTGAGGTACCTTCATTGACATTAGATTTTTTGTGCAGTGTAAAACACTTAAAGCCACTGGCCTTTACTCAGAGTCGATCAGCTGTGCCGAATGCTCTGTGAGCAGAGAAAAAAAAAGCCTCAGACTCTGAGGCTTTTAAATTGTGAAAGTTTGTTGAAATACAGTAAGGCTGAGTGGGCTGGAATCGCTGACTATGATGAATGATCTCGCCATTAAATGCCACTGTTTTCAAAAGTGCAGCAACAACAACAACAACAGGGAATTCGTGTGGGAGTGGAGAACAGGGTCACAGTGAAATTAGAACAGCGGCTCTCAATGCTCATGGGCCTATTGAATTCAGAAATCAAACAAAAGGAGAGAACATGAAGCATAAAGGAGAACATAAGGTGAATTTAGCCTTTGTAATCTGACTCAGAGTATAATTATTCCTAATGTTTTTAAAGTGCTCGGTGGTAGTAACAAGAGTTTGAGTCATGACTCAGACACACAGGGCTCCATAACGAGAAAATATCTAGCCATTGACTTGAGCTGGTCTCCAGTTTCACGCATGTAAAGCTGCTCCCGTCTGTGGCCTCACGCTCATATTGGTCAGTCAGCAGTGACATCCTAATGTCCCGACTACTGTTTCACAAAGGAAGGGAGCCGTCGCCTATGTAAACTCTCCCCCGGCTCTCTCTCTGGAGCTCCACACCGGCCCTGCCCTCTGAGTCTGCAGCTCACTCTGACACGTCCCAGACCCAGAGTCAAGTGCTTCCTGTCTGGACCATCGTCTGAAGCAGGAGATAGTGGAGGAAGGTCAACTAACTAACACCAGCTGGAATGCTTCTTTGTAAAATGTTACGCTTTCACCCGAAGGCAAAGGAGCAGCGACAGTGTGTGTGTAACAACCTCTGTGGTTGTTTTTTTTTAAATAATGAGTGCTCATGTCAGCTAATTAAAGGAATAGTTCACCAAAAAATGAAATTCAGTCAGTAGGTGCATTTCCATTACCCCTTGAAATGCGCAAAACCTAAATATCGAAATGAAAAACTGGTAATGGAAACATCTGCATTTCGAAAAAACTCTCAATTATCGCTAAAAAGTTTTTTACGCTCTCATATAAGGTGGTTTTTGAGACATATCGATACAAACCTGTATCGCAAAAGTGTAATGGAAACACTTTTTTTCACTTTCCTACACGTCAGCGGAGTTGTGTGTGTCAACGCTGTGTTGGTTTATGTAACTTGAGGGGACAAATGAACCACATGTTTTTTGTCATGCATTGCTGACCTGGGCATTGTTTCTCAATAAATTAGAAAAACCTTTCCTATTCCCCTTTTCCGTGCATGGTTGAAGGAGATTGGCTCGCATCCACGCTCCCACTCCCACTCCCACTCCCTCCTGTGCCGACATGTCCCCTTTAGTCGCATAAAACCAGTACAGGTGTGTGGACACAACCCCCTCATCAACGATGGTGTCTCTTATTTGTGGCCGCTGCCGGCGCCACACGGGCTTTGCCTTTCAGCAATCAAGCGCTGCCTTCGTCTTTCTTAAAAACAATAACAGCAACAGCTGTGGCAGCTGAGATCGCTGAGCTGTCACCATAGGAACGCAATCTTCCGTCCATCTTCCTCAAAGTGAAGTCTCGTGGGGTGAGAATTATGGGATATCGCGAGATTAGATTACAGCTCATTCGCAAAACACCTTTCAATGGAAACACCCAAACACCCAGGGAAACACACGCAAATAGCAATTGCACTTTTTCAAAGTTTCAGAAATATCGCTTTTATTTTGCGAAAATCTGTAATGGAAACACAGCTATTGTTGACTCATCCTCATGCTGATGAATACTCCGGAGTTTTTTATTCCTCAAAGTGCATCTGGAGACCTAGGAGGCCAGTTTGTAGTCCAATAAAAACTTTATATGAGAGTAATAGGGCCCGACACAAAAACGTCCATAAAACTACACAAAAACCATGTAATATTCCTCCATGCCCTTCGTCCGCTGCATTCCAAGTGTCCTGAAGGGAGATAGTCCAGAGTTTACTCAAAAAAACATAATTTAGGCAAGTCCGGTCACGTCTGCGTGCATTGCGTGATCGCGCACCAGGCAAATTCAATACAGGACTGTTTAGGCTGTAAAAATGTCCTAAATGACGTCGTTTCAAGTAAACTCTGGACTATATCCCTTCAGGACACTTGGATTGGAGCGGACAAGGAGCATGGAGGAATATTACAGGGTTTTTGTGTAGCTTTATGGACGTTTTTGTGTCGGGCCCTATTACTCTCACATAAAGATGCATGAATAAAAAACTACTCCGGAGTATTCATCAGCATGAGGGTGAGTAAACAATGACTGAATTTCATTTTTTGGTCAACTATTCCTTTAAATATGACTGAAAAGAGTTCAGAAACTCATGGGAATGTCAATATTTTCAGGTTATT
The DNA here is from genome assembly GCF_905171665.1 of Trachurus trachurus. Taxonomy (NCBI): domain Eukaryota; kingdom Metazoa; phylum Chordata; class Actinopteri; order Carangiformes; family Carangidae; genus Trachurus; species Trachurus trachurus. The sequence goes on from NC_139907.1 coordinate 26,690,547, forward strand.
GTCAGGTAAAGTTGGATAATCGACAGTCTACAGTGATGTGTGTGTTTATAACTTTTTACCACCCACAGTTGCAGAGGAGGGATTCCTGGCACAACTTTACCTACTTTCAATGTGCATGGAGAATAGAAACTGTCCTGAATGGAAAGCCACTATTGTTTATACCATAGTGAGTGGTATAAATCCACCAAATGTGCCTGAGCAAGGCAGCACCAGGTGCTCAGCAGTGGAAAGTTAAATAATGATGTCTAGCATGTATAATGTTGTGTTAATGCTTCAGTTAGTTAGCTGCTAACATTTGCTTAATTATCTCCAATGTCAATACCTAAAGGTCATTAAGCTTCATCCACCTGACACAATGGACATTTGAATCAACATCATGGAAACATACAGCAACATCAGCATACCTAGAGCCAAGCCAGTATCTTCGAAAAAAAAAAAAAAAAAAACTTAGTCCAACAATGTGGGAACGAGGTAAATCCTCACTTCACCAGTACATGAATAAACCAACTAGAATACATATTAATACCCATAAGAAGGCTTTCCTACTGCATCGTCAACACTGATATGATGGTCGGACATACATAAATTCATGCACACATACATATCGTACATACATACAGTAGCCTATATATAGTAGATAATACATAAACCAATGTAGTTAATGGGCTGTGTGAGCCAGAAACATGAACTGTCTTTGCAGACTCTCCACTGACCTGTGAGTGCATCTTTGTGTTTGTATATTAACACTGATGTTTTTATGTATTTTGCACCTTGAGAAATGCACAGTTTAACTTGCACAAAAGAGATCTTTACCATACACAGTGAATCAACTTCTTTTCTTAGCTTCAACTGATCACATACAGTACAGAGGGTGAGTGGGTGTTCTGGATGTATGTGTTTTGTCATTCTGAACTGATTTTAAAAAGGATAAGAGGGGAAAAAAAGAGATATTTAACAAAACTATCCTTCCTTGACATCCATTCCTCCACAGATAAGAGCAGCACCCAAGTAGATGATATCTCTGAGTGCAGGACTTACTTTTCAACATATGCAGTACTACTCCAGCAGCTGGGGTGTATAGTCAAAGGGCATCAATGCAAACTAAAGACCAACTCAATGACAACGGGGAGCAGCGATTAAATTCATCAGGGGAACGCCTCCCTCCGATGCACGGCAATCGGAGGTGAAGAAGCACGTGAGCGTTCCCTGCAGCTGCGCTCCATTCACGATAAAGCGTTCTACCGAGTTACAGCAGATCAAACGCATCTGACGGCCTGCGTGTCGGCTCCTCCTAGCTTCTGTTTTGAATTTATTTGTTTATGTGCTCTGTGTTCCAGCCCATTCTGCCGGTGAAGGTGAGTGAATGAAGCCATAAGGGACGTTCTACTGGAACGCAACCAACTGCTAGTGTTTCTTTTCTCCGCACAGCAGACTTGGTGATGAAAGTTGCATGGAGACACCAGAGGGTTTTTGCAGCTAAAACCCAGACTTATTTTCCACACAATTGTTTTGGAACTACATCTAACTGCCTTCCATCCAAGCTATTCTATGTGAAGCAGAACCGAATAGGAATTGAGGAATTGATCCCTTTTTCTATTATTTGCTGTGTGGAGTCAGATAAAACACTCCACACACCTCTCTCGCATAATTTCCCTCGCAAAACAAGAACTTTCTAAAAATTCCCTGGGAGCCTTCTGTGCATGTCAGGCGTCTCCCTAAGGTAAAAGTGGCCTACTTCTCAGTGCATCCTCAGCATCCATCTGCCAAACCTGTAAATTATCTCATCTGTCAAAGCAGGTCTATCAATTTCGCTGAGCAGACTCGACAGAAGGCATTAACCCTCCAATGTGATTTTGGCATCGAGCACCGACAGACAATAATGGCTCGTGATATCCGCACATCTGACGAACACGGTCGACATCGACACTGATCTCTCGGTTGGAATAACGTCACTGTCTAGTTGGAAGCCACAGTGAACTGCGTCGACGCAGACAAGAAAAGAAAAAGACACTACATTTCCCACAATGCAACTCAAAGTATTTCCCATTCGACCCTCAAGACCAAAAGTTTTATCTCTGAAAATGGAGTTAATGTGATCAGACTGACCTAAGATTCCATGACTTTGTCTACAAAGAGGGAATGAACAAAATAAATTATACACACAACTTTGTGCTTTTTATTCAACTTTTGTACACTCTTGTTGTGTCGGTCAGAAATGACCGGCCATTACAAATGTATGGGAAACTACAGTTACAGTGGTGTAAAAAACTGGGCTCAAGTACATCCTCATTTGTCAGATGCCATTAGCTCAGATGAATGAGGCATACAGGCCATAAAGAACAGATTAGAAATTAAAAACCTGTAGCCTAATGTTCACAAGAGCTTAAAGCTTTTTATTAGCAAAAATCAAATATTGCTTTCATAAATACGTATTTCACTTAAGTCGAATCACACCCACATACAAATGAAAGCTTTCTCGTACCTTAGAATGAGTTGTTACAAGTCGTTACAAATATACAAGGGGGGGGCGCACCGAACCGAGGCGGCCATGTTGCATCGCCATTTTTTTACGTTCAGTGTCAGCGTGACCACAGGTAACCACGGAAACTCAGTGGAGCTGTCGGCTTGGGGAGAAAGTTTTCCAGGTAGCGCCTGTTAAAACTGTCACCACTGTGTAGTGTGAGGAAGGACGGAGACACTGGTGTTGCATTCAGGTGCAGTCAGGCAGACGGCCGTCGGCAAACCAACCGGATGTCATTTTACTCCACCAGAGAAAGACGGTAAAACGTGGGTCAGGTAAACAATACGACATCACCATGACAACATATTGTCACGCCTGTATTGTTTTACCTCAATTTCATGTGAATGCAACATCAAGAATACGCTCCGCTATGCAACCGCACCGCTAGATGGGGGGAATTCCTACACATTATACCTTTAAGTTGATTAAGAAAACTATGATGACTCTTAAAGCAGAAGTAAGCGATCCGGTGGTTTTGGCTAACTTCTTGTCAGCAGATGGAGTTAGCAGTCCCCGCCCTCGTCCCTACGTCACCACATTCACGCGCATCCCTTGGCTGCACACACAGAGAGGACCGCCCCTTTATGCCGTTCTCTCTCCTCATTGGATAAAGGTTGTAGGATACAAGGAAAGTTTTCTCCTCGGCTTACAGCAGAGCAGAGTGACTGACAGACCCGTGTTTCAGACCCACTCTATATAAGTGATTGCTGTCGGAAGATAGAACTATTTAAGACTTATATTAACACAAATATTCCGCTTACTTCTGCTTTAATAGAGCGGTCATTTTTGACCGGGAACACAAAATTGTTTAACATGAAATGCGAGGTGGAAATTACGCCACTGCATCAGCTGGCTCCTCTTGCTAGTGGAAACTATGGCCTGCCGGTATGTTGATTTACGTGATATTCCACTGCGTAGCCAAGACAGCGATCATTGAGGGTGGGAAGTGTCCATCATTCCAACTTCTTGACCATTATGAGTGCAGCATCCAGGTACTTACGTACACTTGTCAATGTGAACACTTACATACTAAAAATAGCTTGTGTAAGTACTGTATGGAAGTATTGGAACTGAGACACAGCATTGGACAGCTCCTCCGGGGCTGTGGACATTACACCGCTCAACACCATCCATCCATTAGCTATACCACTTATCTGTGTTGGGTCATGGGGAGCAGACAGATCACCAGTGTATCTGACATCCTCACACACTCTGAAACACTCAGGGTCACACCCAAAGTACATATGTGGAGGCTGAACCACCAGGAGAGAATATGCAAACTCCACACAGAAAAGCCCAGAGTTCAGACCCCAGAGTTTCCTGCTGTGAGGTGACAGTGTTTCATACAGTAAGTGCAGTGGTTATAACTGTCTACCCATTTGGATTGCATAGAAGAAAAACTTCAGGGTCTTTAAAGCTGCAGTAGAGGTTGGTTTTGCTTGTTTGGTTTGTTGTTTTGTGGCCACTTGGGGGCAGCGCTAACAAGTTATGAACACATAACTAGCATAATCAAGTCTGATATTCATCCTTTTCAAATCTGCCTTTGGTCACAACCGACTTTTAAGGGGAAACGTCCCAGGAATCCAGCTGCTAAATGATCAGCCACCTTCACCGACTCATCTCTGACCGTGTCTGTCTGCCGTTGGTTGCTGAGCAGGAAGTGCTCAGTGAGGTTTTCAGAGGTTGTGCTCTGGAAGCAGCTGCCAGCTGTGCCACAAGTTAAACAACAAGCTGAAACACCTTATAAAGCTGAGTAAAGCTGAGGGGAGCTATAGATTCAGGTGATGTCGGTCTCTCTGTGGGTTGGAGACTATGAATGAACTCTCTCACACTGATAGACTGCCATTATAAAACATTAATCAAAGCTGCTTTAGGGAAGTGCACAGAGAATGGAATAATCAGACATTTGCTGCATTCTTTTTTGTGTTTTGTGTTGGAGACCGATAATGAAAAACACAAACAGATATTTTTTTGTGTTTTTCCACACACCCTGCAACTTGGAGAGCTGACAGAAATGAACGACATGGCTACAGCAATGCCTTGTAAGGCTTGGACATACTTTACAGTGAATCATTTCGACTCAGAATCGTTTGGTTTTCCGTGAATAAAACACAGTTGAATCTCTTTAGTAAACTACATGGCTTTTCTGTGCTAAAGCCAAATCCTGCACAGTGTGATTTTTTTTTTTTTTAGAATAACAGCCATGCAAAATGCCGATTAAAGCCCCGTTGTGGCAGGGAAAACGTTCCCTCCTACTGCAGTTTCATACATGTGTGCGCTGCCGCTGTCCGTGGTGCTGAACCGACCACTAACCGCCCTGTACCTCCACTCCGGGGTTTCTTATGAACAAGTGCCATGGTACCGCTTGTAATCCCACAAGAGGGTGGTGATTACAGTGGGTGCTGCCGTTCCACTGCTGCCCACGGAACCTCATGGCGGCCATCGATTCCTTAACCAAACACGCACACACAAACACACAAAGTCGGCTGCATTTTTCTCAGGACGTGATAAAAATAATCAGCACATAGGCGATATAATCCTCTCTCTGTCACACATACACACGCACGCACGCACAGCAGTCCACCCATGCAACTTAGTAAAAGGGAGTTTAATAAACGTCTTATCCTAACTGTAATCACAAGGGAACATTTTGAAAAGAGTAGGCTAATCTCCCCCCCACCACCCCTCTCTCTTTCACACACTCACAAAAAAAACAACACACACACACATGGGCAGCCAGTCTCACAGAAACGCGCACACACCCAGGATTAGTATGCGTCGGACACAACTACCCACCCTTTCAGCTTTCTGGATTTCCGCACAACGCAGGGTCTATCCAGCACATAGAACAGTGAAATAATAAATAAGAAGTAAATAAGAAAAAAATAAAATAAAAACACCTAAGTCGCAAGTGGCAAGGTCCACTACACAGGTCACTTTCTGCACCTGTAATTGTGCAGGAGTGTGAGCCATCCCTCATCCCATTAACCCACTGCCGCCTTCCCTTATAGGTAATTCAGATCCACAGCTCGTGGAAACCTCAGACACAGTGTTTGGCTTTTCGGTGCATTAGTATGTGCAATCTGCAGACCAACGGGAGGCGAAGTGGAACCCAAACAACAACCACACATGCATTAGAAAAAAAAAGCTGCATAATAAACTCCTAACTGCGTGGCAGTCGCAACTCCTGCATGGATCAGCCAGTTAAGGTTGTGTCTTACCTTCAGAGACGGACGAGTATCCATTGCATTGTGTGCGACCACAGGCTGGGTTCAGTATATTCTGCTCCCCGGTTCAAGGCTCCAGCCGCTCCCTTTCCCATTCATCCACTAATTCCAGGGGACGAACTGCAAAAGCAGCTGCCTGCCCAGCCGCATATCGCTTCTTCTCCCGCACTCCTCTCTCTCTCTCTCTCCTTCCTCTTTTTCTTCTTCTTGACAATCTTTTTTTCTTTCCTCCACCAGCAGATTCTCTTGAAACCTGCGCTGTTTCTCTGCCGCGAGCCAAGCTGAGGCGACGAGCTTCACAGCATATCTGTAGCTTCCCCCCCTTCAAGTAAAAATAACTAGATCGCTGGTGTGTGTGGGCTTCTCTGTGTATTTCCAGGCGGGTTTTTTTAGAGAGTGGAGCAGCCGCGTTCTCCTGTGATCTCCCCGCGGTGCAGTAAAAGCCTATAGTTACTTGTCAGTGAAAACACAATATGTCCTTGTATTGGGTTCCTTCTTTTTGGCTCCTAAACGCCAATCAAAGACGGGTGGGGAGAGGAAAAAAATAAAAAATAAATAAAATGATAGATCCACAGGAAAGTTTCTTTTTTTTCTCGCTTGTTTCCAATAATACAGGAGTTCTACGTTGGTCCCGGAGTGAGCGGATAGAGACACTCGGTGCGAAGTCTCTGCGCTAGACTGACTGCAATGGAGCGACGGATAAACCTAGATGGCACAAACTCCGTGGAGTATTACGCAGCCAGCCGGGGGCAGAAGCAGTGGAGGGGGTAGGGTGGGGTGGGATGGGAGGGAAGCTGCCTCCAGGTCAGCCACAAGCATAGCGCCTGTACGCGAACGGGACACACGGACGGACGTGATCGTATAGGGATGGTTATGCGTAAAGAAAAAAAAAGAAAGAAAGCCACTTTGGCACGGTCCCTATGTGTGTGCGTGCGTGCGCGCCGTGTTGTCTGCAGGAGCTTAAGGACAGACCACGGATTAGTATGTGCTTAGGGGTGTTAAGCGTTCACAGCAACAAAGTAGCCTATCAGGGCTGCGGGGCAAACCTCGGTCTTATATTGTTTGTCGGTCCTTTGGAAATGCAGCGTGTTGTTTCCCGCAGGAGGCTGGAGCGCCAGCCTGGTTCCGTTCTGCTGCTCCAACTGCTGCTCGTACCGCGCTCGACCTTCAAAATCACCAGGGTTCACTCCCATGGTTGTGACATTTTACAGGGAGGGGACACAGCTTCAACAAATCACTAACTCACTGATGACGAGGCAGAAGTTAAACAGAGCCTTAAAAATGTGAATGTAGTGTAAAATTTGGCCGAAGAAAGAAAGTGTGAAAGTTTACACACATAAAAAAACTAAATATATATTGGAAGATAAGATAAGACATGACACTGATACAGTAAGATTCATTCAGTGTACCTTTAAATTTGAACTCATTGTGTAAGCTACATTTTGTTACAGGGAGGGGACACAGCTTTCAGGCAGAACAAATCACTAACTAACTGATGATGATCAAGTAGTTAAATAGATTCTTAAAAATGTAAATAGTGTAAATTATGGCCAAAGAAAGTGTGAACGTTTACACACACACAAAAAAAATCTATTAAAGCAGAAGTAAGCGGAGTATTTGTGTTAATATAAGTCTTAAATAGTTTTAATTCCTAGACAAATAACTAAGTCCAGTTGCTTTCGATTTAACCTCCTTTGAAATACTATGACCTGGACAAATGAGAATATGCACCGGCTCTTAAATAGTTATATCTTCCGACAGCAATCACTTATAGTGTTTGGTCTGAAACACGGGTCTGTCAGTCACTCTGCTCTGCTGTAAGCCGAGGAGAAAACTTTCCTTGTATCCTACAACCTTTATCCAATGAGGAGAGAGAATGGCATAAAGGGGCGGTCCTCTCTGTGTGTGCAGCCAAGGGATGCGTGTGAATGTGGTGACGTAGGGACGAGGGCGGGGACTGCTAACTCCATCGGCTGACAAGAAGTTAGCCAAAACCACCGGATCGCTTACTTCTGCTTTAAATAGATTCTTAAAAATGTAAATTGTGTAAATTATGGCCAAAGAAAGTGTGAACGTTTACACACCCAAAAAAAAAATCTATTAAATTTAAGAAATAAGATAAGATAATGCAATGAAACTGATAGGATCCACTGAGTGTAACTTTAAGTTTGGACTCATTGTGTAAGATACATTTTGTTGCAAATAAGGGTAAAGCTACTGTTGCATCTCTACTTTTAGGACAAATTATGATTTTTGTGCACCAGAATCATAATCTGGCCCGGAGGAAAGCTCTTTGAAACGTTAAGACAACTATGTGGGGAGCTAAAATTGATGAGAAGCAGAATTTTATAGTTAAATAAATTAAAGAAAACACAAAGCATTCTGGAGGATGCACATCTCATGACAAATCAATACACAGCCATTCTGGCCACGGCTACACTTTCTGAACAAGCTGATCTGATTTACTCTATCTCCTCTCAAAGTTACCACACAGAAAGTTATATCACCAAACAGCATGATGACTTGATGTTTATTTCCACATTGTGAGGAAAGCAAGGACAGACGGCTAATTTGAACGAGGACTTTAGCTCTTCAACTGTGGTCTATTCTATGTTGTGACACTGACGATGTCTTAGTATTCACAGTCATATAAAGAACTGTCAGAGTGATGGTGAGATAAACTTTCAACAATAAAAGTCTTTGGGTTTGTTTTTTGACGTTTGGAGGAGGTCATACATTGAAATACAGGTGATTTGAGTTAGAAACAGTACAATATTAGTTGTTTTAGTGCAGGGGTGTCCAAACTACGGCCCGCGGGCCAAATGCGGCCCGCGTTCAAATTCCAACCGGCCCGCCGCCTCTGTCATAAAATCAATAATATGCGGCCCGCCAGCACGTACAATTTTTTCTGGGCGCGTTTGTTCCATAGCGGAATGAAATGAAGGGAGTGAAGCCTCTTGTCAGTCATCCAGGATCTTTGTCTCTGTGGGGGGAGGCGGGGCCGCTACCACACACACAGTGCTGCATGTGAGGAGCAACGCAAGGTAACGTCAGTTGGCAACTTGGTGACTTTCTCCCTAAATCTGGCAACTTTCCAAACCCTCTCATCGACTTTCTTTTTGACAAAAGCCACTAGCGACAAATCTAGCGACTTTTCCGGTGCTGTTACTGTTACAAATAAAAAACGTTTCTGGTTTGGAGACTCGGACGTGAAGGCACGTCATCACTGCTGTTTCCAACGAGCAGCGGTGCTGCCGTGAGGTCAGTCTCACAGTGTCACGGAGCTGTCCCCGCTATGAGACCCGCTCCACGCCGCTGACCCCCCCACCACACCCGTCTTTAGAGCGACATACACAGCCTCAGTCACTACTCACCTCATCTACTGTGATGACACGGTCAATATCTATTCAAGTGCAGTTTTGTTGAGACTTGATAAGCCATTTTATTTATTGTTTTGGTTGTGTGTGGTTTTTATATTTGAGTGCATCTTTTCTTAACAGAGGACAGGGTCTATTCTTGTTTTTGGTTGTGATTTTTATTCAAGTGCAATTTTAGATTTTTGAAAATATAATATAATATAAAATATAATAATGTTTCAAATTAACCTAGATATGTTTAAGCTTCCTTTTTTTCCAGACATTTATGTCATTTTATGTGGTCTTCTAATATGAAAAGCAGAGTAATTTTGGTAAAAATCAAAATTAGATTTATTTATGTGAAGAAATGAAAAGAATGGCATTTGCAATGAAAAAAAAAAGTATTAAATAGTTAATTTGCATTTAATGTTAATGGTTCAAAGGATGTCAGGCTGAATGGTCGGCCCCCACACATTTTTACCTCACCAAATCTGGCCCTCTTTGCAAAAAGTTTGGACACCCCTGTTTTAGTGTAACCCCACTCTGGAGACAGTAGTAGGTGCTTTAACTGTAATAGCTGGTTATGGCCAGACGGCGGCGCACTGAATAGAGGAAGGTTGTATATGTAAACACAAGGAGTTTGATAAAAGTTGTCTAGTTGCATCCTGATACTTGAGTTGTGTCTGTTAAAGGGATAGTTCAACATTTTGGCAAATTGGCCCATTGCCATAATCCCTATAGTCATAGCAGTAGGTTCGTTGCCTTTAATTGTCGGTGCAAGCTATTTGTAGAACGGCGGAGCAGAGCGGCGAGCTGCTCAGAGCTACGCTACGGGGGCTAAAGGAATTTCTTGGTTTCCCTCATCAAACTCATCAAATACACAACCTAACAACTCCAAAAGGCTGTTGTGGACAAGTTGTGAGCTGCACATTCACCACACTATGAGATAAAAACGGAATGTTACAAGACAGAGTTGTTTTAGACGTAAATACATGCAAAACCACTGATGCGCGTTGCGTTCAGGGACAGTTTTTCAGCAAGCAGACTCTGAATTTACCTCGAAAACGGCTCAGTTTCGTAACGTTCCGTTATTATCTCATAGCGTGGTGATTGTGCAGATCACAACTTGTCCACGACAGCGTTTTGGAGTTTTGGGATTGTGTATTTGATGAGTTTGATGAGGGACACCAATAAATTCCTTTAGCCTCCATAGCGTAGCTCTGAGCAGCCTGCCGCTCTGCTCCGCCGTTCCAAAAATAGCTTGCACCGACAATTAAAGGTAACGAACCTACTCCTATGACTATAGCGATTATGGCAATGGGCCAATTTGCCAAAATGTTGAACTATCCCTTTAATAGAGGAACAAAACACTGACCGTCATGAAACCTTGTCATCTTCATCATAAAACAATTCATCCTTGACTTTGACTCTGTATTCAAGCTTATTGCCAAGTTCCTCTTAACTGCAGAAAATCCATCTGTTGCGTACATACAGTAGTGTGTTACAAAGCTCCATTATGTTAAATTAACCACTTTTTTTCTTTACCATGACTTTACTGAGGCTCTGTGGCATTTACAGTAGTTATCCCTGTCTCCTTGGAATCACATATACAGTATAACAGACATTCATCAACCAACATGTGCAGTGTCAAGGTCTGGCCTCTGCAGCCTTCCACACACAATGAGGAGCCTAGTAAATTCTAGCATTATACTTTATACTCAAACTTTGCAAAGGAAATGACAAAAGATGGTGACTGACTACGTTCCCAAACAGCAGAGTCAACTAATGGAATAAAAGACATAATATCTGAGAGACAGCAGCGTTGCAGATGATGTAGTTCTGTTGACTTCCTCAGATCAGTGTCAGTGTTTCCTCTGTGGCTCAGCTCAGCACTACAGACAGTGAGGAGCATGGACATGCAGAGGGAGCTGCTCCTCTGTGTCAGTAGAAGCCAGTTAAGGTGGTTCTGGCATCACAAAGTCAACTGAATACTTACCTTTTTATTATTGCTTTTAACTGAATTTACCTTTGTTATTATTTTAATTACCGGTATAATGTTAGTTTTACTGTTTTATTCTTTTTTCCTTACTCACTGTTTTATTATTACCTATTGTATTATTAGTTTACTGATCTTACCATTATCATTTTATGTTTTAGCATGTTTTTTTTTTTGATTCAGTATTTTTACTCCTTTCACTCACTAATGTATCCTGTTTTTCTCCTTCCCTTCCTTATATTCATGGTTTTACCCCTTAATTTGTTCCAGCTCTATTTATTCTAACTTTGAAAGACCTCCAGTGTTTCCCCACACATTATAAGATAATGTTTCCTCAGATCAGTTCAGTCCCTTCTTTTAAACATTCTATATTTACTTTAATGTTGTATATGCGTGTTGTGGGGGGTGGGGGTGGATGGGATAAAAAATGTTTTACTATGGAGAGCACTTTGTGTTGCATTTTAACTAAAGTGGTCTGTGGAAAAGTAGAAACTCACAAACTGCTTCTTGCTTGGCATCACCATTTAATGATTAACTGACGTTTCGGTGGTAAGACCTTCCTCAGAGTGTTACAGGTTTTTCACATCTCGGACCTTATATTGACTCTGTTCCTCCCCTTCACAGTTTGTAAAATTTTTCATTGCCAATTTGTCTCATAATTTCTACCTTGTAGTTATCATAGCCCTGAACTACAATAAATCCCCCCTTATCTGATGGTTTCACGGTAGAATCTTTCGCCCCTCTTCTCTAGACATGTTTTTTTGGAGACGTGGCTTACTGAATTCAACCATAACTTCTTGCTCCACAAGTTTGCAGTATGTATTTATAGATGAATTGTTCACTATGGGACAAAACGTGCTTTTTGGTTTGAAAGGTGTAGCTACTAATTTCATAGAGGAGGGTTTGGTCCTGATTTGTAGATCTTTGTGAGGACCACTGTTTCTTTTTCATTTTACGAAAAAACTTAAATAAATCCACTCTTACATCAAATTCAGTATCAACAGTCGTAGGGACGAATGAAAGTCCTTTTGACAGAACAGAGATGTGTGCATCAGTCAATTGTTTTTTTTTTTTAGATGTTGATTACCGCATCCTTCTGTTGTAGTTGCACATTGTAGGTCTGTGTCCCCCACTATAATCTATAATGTCTGTATGCAGAACATCAGTCACATTGACTTGTTTGTAACGAGTGGAAGTGTCACTATGTTAACCTGCATTGTCCCTATCAAATAAACTGAATTAAATTAAATTAAATTAAACCTCTTCTTGGCTCGTTTCCCCCTACTGCAGCGTTTTTTCAGTGTCGGGGGATGCTCCTGTCTCTCTGTGTATGTAAAGTGCCATAGAAAGATTGATTTGGATGGATGAATGGATGGATGGATAGATGGATAGATGGATGATTGATCTAAGCCAGCTTCTAGTGCAGGTTTCCAGGCACTTCCAACTGGACAGTGGACACATAGAAGACTACCTCATCTGGCCTGGGACCAGCTCAGGATCCCACAGGATGAGCTACAGTAGGGAACACATGGGACCCAAACTGAGTGGATCAACTGAAGGCATCAATGGAAGAATGCTGCATTTGTGCTTAAGTGAAAGTTATTAGTCATTAATCATCAGTTCTGAATCATTAATAACTCATTTGTTTTAGACATTAGCTGAGCTTTTTTTCCCCCTTTAATATTTGAGCAGTAGAGGATCCCTGGGAGCTACTGTATCCTGCAGCTGCTGTCTTCTGCAGGTGGAGTGAATTCCCTCTTTTTGCTTTGCCTTCCTTTGCTTTCTCACCGTTTGTTATTGACACAGACAGTGGGAGACATGAATGATGGGCATCTCTTGCCCACTGTGCTATTGATTCCTGTTTAGATCTTCCTTTCAAATCCCCCTTAAAGCAACATTCAGAGGAATAAAATATCTCATTTCAATTAGTTCACATTTCTCTGAGGGGAATATTACCGACGTGTTATGTGGTGTGTAAACACTCGAGTTGTTTGTATAGATCTGAGCCCTGGTGTACAGAGAATCTTAGCGCTGTGTCTTGAATATTGTTGTATTCATCCTGATGGAGAGCACTGCTCTGTGCTGTTCATGCTGCTCGCCTATGACACTGGTGAATAAAGGCTAATAAACCAAACGGTGGGTCATTTCACTTTGACTCTGAGCTGTGGTGGTTGTGCCTCTTTGTGAACGGCCTTTGAGCTGTAAAGATATTATTGTACTTCTAATCGATTTGCAATCAAAGCTGTTAGCCACAGATAAATTGCAGTAAAAGTGCTGTAAGCAGGCTCTAAGTGTCCCTGTGGAAGAGACACGTAGGCTGTTTCATTTAGTTAAAACCCATTTAATGACCAAACTGTCAAAATACTATTTGTGAAGACAGGCAGTTGATCAAAATAAACTAAAAGATATTGAAGAGAAAATAAAAAATGGAAGGACACGACAACGAGATTACAACAAAACAGGCGGAATACAAGACACAATAACGTGTCTCATACTGTATGCACTCAAAAGCAGACATGACAAAGCCATGGCAACAAAGGCATTCAAATATAAAAAAAAAAGCAGGATAACGACATATACAGATGCAGTATGGGTAAGTGGGCAGCGGTGACAGCAGTGATTACAGTTTTCAGTAGGCTGAGTGGGATAGAAATGGAGGCAAGATGGAAAAGTCCACCAGCTGAGATGGAAGTTGTTCAAAGAGGCTGTGACACTTCTATATTCAAAACACCACTTGTCCCGAGAGCTCCGCTTCTGTGTGGACTCAAAGATTGGAAGACTATTGTGTTGGTAGATTACTTCAGAATAAGCAAACATCCTACCAGAACGTCATCATAAAGTGTGTATATCATCGAGGCCTAGAAAGCCACAGTGCAGACATACCAGGTCTGGCACCAGCCACCAACCTGATGAAATTCAAAGTACGAATGTACAGAGTAATGGACCAAAAATTGACCCATCTTTGATCTGCTGAATTTGAAGAGAAGGATAAGAGAAGGATTGCTTGGTGTCGGTTTCATATCAACAGACATTCCACCAGGGCCTGTAATGTTTTATGCATGTAAAAAATCTTGTCTATTAATTATTTTTATGCTTGTAAAAATCCTTGCTATTAACTTTTTTATGTTCTTGTTTTTTGCTGAATGTTGGTATAGTTGTGCATATTTGCTATTGTCTTTTAACCATCTTTTCTCCTTCACAGCCCCCTCCCCTCAAGAAGCTCATGCCTCTTGTCAGGCCATTATTGTAAATAAGAACTTGTTCTTAATTGATTCCGCCTGGTTGAATAAAGGTTAAATAAAAAATAAAAAGTCAGCTCCAAAGGATCAACAAATGGAAATTAGAGGAATTAAACAAATCTCCAGTTTGTGACATTAAGACTTTTACGTGCTGATGATTGTTACCTTTGTAGGAAAAGTGATATCAGAAAGACAGTGATGGTGTGAATGTTTAACTATACACAAATACACTTACTAGAGAGTCTCTTCCTCTGCCTCATACACTACAAACCACATTCCAACCCTGAGTGGAGACCAGCAGGACACAGATCTGAGGAAAGATGTAAAATCAAATGTCTTACTGTTCTCTCACATGTGATCTTATGTCAACTCCCAGAGTTTGGGTCATCTACAGTGTCTGAAATAGCCCACAACGTACAGCTTCCAGGGTCATATCCTTCATGTGACCATCCTGTTAGCATCCTTCACACATACATTATAAACTCCCATAATGTTTTTTATTATTATCAATATAATGTAAGCAGTGTTGTGTAATTCACATTTAATCACTATAAGCCTTAGGACATGTTTATTATTATCTTTGATCAGCCAACCACTTACTTTATGCTAAAATCAATCTCTTAAATGATGTATTGATTAATATTACTAGATGCATTTGTTGTTTCATTTGGTATTTTATGGTCATGCTGGATGACAGGTGTGTGAGTTAATGGGCAAACTTGAGGTTAAATGGTTCAAATGTTCCACAGAAAGTTACTCTCCTTTCCCAATTGAAATGAAGGAGAACATGGGTAAGTTGGGTAACACCGTGGAAATGTGCGCCAGCCCCTCAGGAAAAGAACTGTTGTGATTAGGTCACACAGAGTTTAGTTCGCCAAGTGCCTTAGTACTTATAGTTTCCAATTCCTGTTCTAACTGCTCAGCTTTCAGCTCTGTGCTGTTAGCCATGCCTATTAGTGCTGCTTAATCATGGTTCCATACCCAAGGCCCTGACTGAGTTATGCTCTTCACTGCAGCTTTTGCCATCTTGTTGTTGTTCCTGTGATTGTCTCTGCAAAAGCTTGTGTTTTTATAAGTCAGGAATAAATCCAACTGAATCAATCAGCAGAGGTATACAGCTACATTAGAGTGATTTTCAACCACGTGCAGAGAAGCTGACAGCAAAACCCAAGAGTGACCATGACAGAACATCTACTGGCAAACTCCACCGAGGCTGACCCGCCGAGACACCGTCAGCAGCGCTGTGTGTTAAAGGGATAGTTCACCCAAAATTGAAATTTCACTCATTATCTACTCACCCTTACTGTATGTGGACTAAGGGCTGGGAGAAGTTTCAGAGTCCTCCGTGGCTTCTCTGAGTTACAGGGGGTCTCGGCGTAGCAGTGCATGTCAATGTAACGGTTGCAAATGGATACCAACTGTCTTCGTAACAAAAAGACACACCAAAAAACATCCAAATACCTCCATGCTGCTCGTATGTAATGTCTTGTATTGAAGCCCCAAAATGCGAAATTGTCCCGAAAAAAATTAAATAAGTCTATACTTCAAGCTTGTTTTGTAGCGGAAGCTTCTTGAAGCTCCTCTTCCCGGTTCGTCAAATTTGGACGAACTGGGAAGAGGAGCTTCCGCTACAAACAAGCTTGAAAAATAGACTTATTTAAAGGTACAGTATGTAAGAAATCTAAAGCAACTGGCCGTAAAATCCTCCTAATATGTCACAGAGACTTAGGAATAATGTTCATATAACATTGATGAACTCACCAACAACAATAGTACAGCCAGAGTATTCGCATTAAAAATCTTTTTTTGCAGACTGCAAATCATGATTATGTTTTGAATTTACGTGTTGGCACGTTGCGCCACCTAGCCCTCTCCCCCAGTCACAGCGGCGTCAGTGGCATTTCAGCCTCCGGTCTGCTTCCACTGAGCTGCCGCTACAACTGGGAGAAAAATCGAGATCGCTGTGAATTTGACTGCAGTAACTTTTTGGCCACATTCTTACATATGTGACCCGCTCTGGCGAAATGAGTCGGAAGTCGCAACATTCTATTTTTAGATAATCAGCGGTAAACATGGAAAATCAATAAAAAATCGTTTTGTTTTTTTTTAGCTAATTTCAATGAAATGTCTTTCAAAAACAATCTCCCAAAGTTTCATAGTCCAGATAATTGAGAAAAGGCATGTAAATGACAGTTAAAGTTGATTTGCAACTTTTATTTTTTACTAAAATGTGCTCAGAATGTGTCGGCTGCTCTCATTCCGCCTCCTCTGCTTCCCCTCCTCCTCTCCGCTCCTCTCCTCCCCTCTGCCGCTATTTATGAGGATTCCCTAACACTGTGTGGGGTTCCCCAGAGCAATTAATGGCTCTGGGATTTCCCTAATTCCTACTGTACGTACCGCTTGAAACTGACGATTGGTCCAGCACCCGGTAAACAAACCTCCTCGGAAAGTTAGCCTGTCAATCAATATTACTATAGCGTCTTGTCGTGTGTAGTATAATATAGTAGTGTGTTTATCTGTTTATATAGCCTATTTGAGATGTCCTTGTCAAAAGCGAGCAAAGTCGCGAAAGCTTTGAATTCATTAGAAGCTGCCAACTTAACCTCCGCTGCTGTCCAGCAAGAGTGGCTAACGCTCGTCAGTGATTTTTTTGGATCCGCTGATGAGCTGTCAACAGCTGATGAAGACAGCGACAGCGATTTGGAAGGTCCGTCTTTGGATGAAGAAAAAATAAAGGAGAAATTCAAAACTCATGTGGAAGAAGGAGAAGAAGAAGATGATGATGAAGATGATGACGATGGTGGTGGTGATGAAAACACTGCTCAACCCGTGGCTGATGTGGGTGAAGTTAACAGGGCTATGTCGAGCTGTGAAGCGGTGTGTGTGGGAACAGTTCACAGTGACCGAGAAGATGAGATGGCAAAAATCCGTGCCTTTTGTTGTAATGGTTGTAAAATCAACAACGGAGAGCCGTGTTTTCTTTCATTCAGTGAAGATTTCGTATATGACCTTCGCATGTCTATGGCGTCTTTCACCGAATACGAGAAAGATCTTGTCCTGTTGGGGAAGATAAGCTGTCACTTCATGAATGACAAGATGACAATATCTTCAAAGAAGAAAGAGCAGCGAGAGCGTCAGCACCAAAGGACTGAACATTATATCAATGGGAGAAGAGTCTGTCGAGAGACATTCAAGTTTCTACACTGGTAAGTAGCCGTAAAAACAAACTATTCAGTTCTCTCTTTTATTTAAAGCACTTTGATCTTCAATGTTTGCATAGGCTAGCCTACTAATAACGTTTAGGCCTATTATTAGGCTATTAGGATTATATTAGGGCTGGGCAAGTTAACTCATCAAACTATTAAGGCCGACATTTCCTATTGTATCTCGCATTAACGCGTGTTGCTCACGTGCTTTTATTTTGTAAAAGTCTGTCGCCGGACACTTTTTACCCCGGTAAACATGCGCTAAAATTTCATGAATGAGTCTATTTTTCACCACAGAATAATATCCCTCCCCCTGCTCTATGCTGACCTGACGCGTCTAGGAGTGGTTGACAGCTCTCTCTCTCTCTTTTTTTCTCACTTTTAATGATAAAGTCACGTCAATATGAGAGAGAAGGTGCATGCGCTCTGCTCTACAATATTTCCATCTCACCCCACACACGTCGACCTATGGCTTGTGTAGAAAGTGTATGGCTTGTGAAGACGTACAGCGCGATAGAGAGAGAGAGAGAGAGAAGAGGGATCATAGGCGTTTAATCGTTGCCCAGCCCTAATTATTATTATTATTATTATTATTATTATTATTAGTAGTAGTAGTAGTATTGAGAAATAGGCTGCATATGCTTTGCATTTTAGTAACAGTTGGCTCTTCTTATTTTATTTCAGCCTAAGCCAAAATAAGTTGACCGCTCTCCTGAGACATTACAAGGAGCATGGCATGACACCCCGTCATAAGAAGTCCGGTGGCCGTCAGAAATCCGACAAGCGCTTGTTCACGCATGATGACATCTGTCGCGTGGTTTCGTTCATTATTAACTTCGCAGAGCTCCACGGATTGGTTCTTCCTGGTCGTGTCCCTGGCTACAAACGTTTTGACATCAAGTTGCTGCCATCGCATTACACCAAGGCCACAGTTTTTCGTGCCTATAAAGTTGCACTTAAGTCAGGGGGTAGGTATTCTTTAAATGCGTATCCCTGTTCTGAATTGATGCTGATAACCCTGATAACCTATTATGTTAAAATATAACAATATGACAGCTTATTCATTGTAGTTTGCACACATGTTGCCTTTGCATAAAAGTTAAAAGATTGTCACAATAGTCATTGACTCTAATTGATGAAAATTTAAAGCAGTACTAAAGAACTTTCAGTTTTGGTTGAGTTTGGCGGCGCCTGTGGACCAAAGCGGTAGTGTTTTGCCTGAAGGAAGACTCCATTTCCCATGAACACTAGCGTGAAGCCCTGTAAATATCCTGCATTAAAATTAACAAAAGACATCAAAACTAAGTTTCTGTTTCCAGTGGATCATTTCAAAGTGAAAACACAAACATAATCCATTGCTAAAGTGCCGTTTTGCCTGTTCCCTCCTTGTTGTGACTCGCAAAAGTGAAAGTGAAGGAAGACTCCATTTCCCATGAACACTAGCGTGAGAGCAGGGTTCCTACCATGCTCCTCAAAGCTGCTTAGTGCCAGAGAAAGAGATACAGACTCCCTCAGGCCATGACAGAGGTGTCATTCAACTTGTTGTAAGTCGATGTATCATCACAAAAGTTATGAAAATATTTTATGAAGGTTGAAAAGTTCCTTAGTGCTGCTTTAAGGTGTTTTAATTGCATCAATATTGCATTACAGTCAGTGCCGGTTTTAGCAATTTGGAGGCCCAAGGCGAATGAAGGCCCCCACCCCCACAGATACCAGTTATTGTTGGTCAATTACATTTTGAGATTGAACATTTAAACATTCTACAAAAAAACCTATGTTCATGATTTTCTTTTTATTATTTTTTGTTCTTTGGAGGTTGTTGAGGGCCCCCACTACGACCGCTGGTGGGGGGCCCCAAGCAACAGCAGGGCTGTTCTTAACATAGAGGAGGGGCCCCCACCAGCGGTTGTAATAGGGCAGCCCCAACAACCTTCAACAAACATTCCCCATGGGCCCCCAAATGGCTAAAACCGGTAGGCTACTTCACAACTTTTGTTGTTTTGTTTTGTCAGAGCATCGTGTGGTGAAGTTGGTGACCTTTCGACGCCTGTGGAAAACCCTTGTGCCCTACATAGTCCGGACAAAGCCAATGACAGACTTATGTTGGCAATGCCAAAAAAACAACTCCGCCATCTACAAGTCTGCCAACCTGACTGAGGCAGAGAAATCTGACCGATGCAGGAGCCAGGAAGACCACCTCACGAAAGTGATCCTAGAACGCTCACTGTATCAACATATGGTTCAGAAAGCCAAAGATACAGTGAAAGACCATGGCATTCAGGAACTCTGTCATTGTGATCCATCTTCCCGAGAAATCACAATGCATTACTCGTTTGATTTTGCACAGCAGGTGCATTTTCCCTCTAATCCACTGCAGCCTGGTCCCATGTACTTTTTGACCCCTCGGAAATGTGGCTTGTTTGGCATTAACTGTGAGGCGCTCCCAAGACAGGTCAACTACCTTATCGACGAGAGTGCATGCATCACTAAAGGACCAAATGCTGTGGTGTCATTCCTTGACAATTTCTTCACCCAGTATGGCATGGGTGAAAAGCATGTCCAGTTGCACTGCGACAACTGTGTAGGCCAAAACAAGAACAACACTGTACTACAGTACCTGATGTGGAGAGTTCTTCATGGACTGCATCAAACTATTTCACTGAACTTTCTCATTGTGGGCCATACAAAGTTTGCACCCGATTGGGCATTTGGCTTGATTAAGCAAAACTATCGCCGAAACATGGTATCCTGCCTGGAGGACATTGCTAATGTTGTTCGCAGCAGCACACTGACGGGAGTGAACATCCCACAACTGGTTGGACGGGAAGATGGGGAAGTCGTGGTGGAGCAGCGTGATTGGCAGGCATTCTTGAAGCCCTTCTTCCGCAACCTCCCGGGTATAACCCAACACCAGCATTATCGGTATGTGAATTTATTGTATTATTGTAAATAATACTAATGGAGTATGTCTTTGGTTTGTCTGTGGATTTTTTACAGCTAGTTTTCCTCAATCTTCTGTGTCTTTCAGTATGAGCAGTGACCATCCCGGCTGGCTATTCTACAAGGCCTTTGCCAACTCGGAGGAAAGAAAAGTATGCCTGCTCCGGGAGGATGCACCACCAAGCCAGAGACCACCTGTCGTCAAGCCTCCTGGACTGGATTTAAAAAGACAGAATTATCTGTACCAACACATCCGTGAGTTTTGTACAGAAAAAACAAAGGACATTACATGCCCACCACCGCCAATGGGAAAAGAAAGCTGTCCCTCTCCCTGCCCAGCTAAGAAGAGGCGTTCTGAAATGTGAAATGTCCATTGTGAATGAATGTATTTATAGGGAGAATCCATGAAATGGTGTGTTAATTTTAATACAATATTTAACTGTTGACACACACACACACACACACACACACACACACACACACACACACACACACACACACACACACACACACACACACACACACACACACACACACACACACACACACACACACACACACACACACACACACACACACACACACACACACACAATGTTCTGAGTTTAGAATGGAAAAAGCAAATCAAGATAGATGTAGATAGTTGTAAATGCTGAAAGTTGGCACTGCCTCAGCAAAACGGTTTTCTTGAAATTGAGCACAGGACTGTTAATTGCCACAACTGGTGCAAAGTTCAGCAGCAAAGTGCCCAAGGTAAAGGTTAAGGTTACAAAAAGCTGAAACACCAGAAAACGCAATGTATACTGCTATAAGATAAAATAAAAAAAAGTGTAGGTAACAAAGGAAAACAGAGTGTTAGGCCAGGCATTTCACCATTTTCAGGAAGAATCCATGAAATGGTGTGTAATTGATTTACACACACACACACACACACACACACACACACACACACACACACACACACACACACACACACACACACACACACACACACACACACACACACACACACACACACACACACACACACACACACACACACACACACACACACCATACCCTGACATTGACACACCCTCTCCCTCAAGCAGATAACACTTATGCTCAAACCTTCCGATTTCGGTCGAAAAATGCCTTTGTAATATATTTAAATAAATACTTGTAAATTATTTGGGCTTCAGTGTGGTTTTTATAAGTGTACAAATGCCTTTGGTAACATTAAACTTCAAAATAAATAGTTTATCCCTTTTAATTTAAAGGATTTTGAAAGATATCAACAAAAAACGGGCAAAAAACTTTAAACGCAATTTTCTCAGCTTTTCAATCGGAAAAAGAGAGTGGAAGACCATAATTCAAATGGCCGTATCTTGAAAACCATCCAATGTATAACTTTGACTAGGGTATCATTTTAAAGCTTATTTTCCCCTCTTTCCATTGATACCAAAATCTCAATTTTGGAATTTGGGTCACTGTGACTCATTTTGCTGGATCAGGTCACATATGGCACCTTTAATTTTTTTTGGGACAATTTCGCATTTCGGGGCTTCAATACAAGACGGACATTACATACGAGCAGCATGGAGGTATTTGGATGTTTTTTGGTGTGTCTTTTTGTTACCAAGACAGTTGGTATCCATTTGCAACCGTTATATGGACATGCACTGCTACGCCGAGACCCCCTGTAACTCAGAGAAGCCACGGAGGACTCTGAAACTTCTCCCAGCCCTTAGTCGACATGAGGGTGAGTAGATAATGAGTGAAATTTCAATTTTGGGTGAACTATCCCTTTAACAGGACAACTCAGAACTACCATGGCGACCTCCACCACATCCACAGGTCTCCAGCTCCAGCAGTTCACAGTAGGCTAGCCTCAACATTCAGCTCATGATGGGGCTGATGTCAAAATTTAACAATATTCGCTCATCAAACCTCTTTGAGAGTCATAGGAGCCATTATGTGTACAGCCAATTGTAAATATTCAGAACACGTTCTCTCCCACCATCACCGACTCATCAGGCAGTTCATTCTATTATTTCTTTCATTTTGATGATTATTAGACACTGCATTCACTCTGCAGTGGTAGTCGAGTTAATAAATCTCGTTCCACCCGGCTGCTGTCTTGCCGTGTTCTTTTGAAGTAGAGACTGGAAACCTATTGAATGGAGAAGTCACGGCCTCTGTTTGTGAGATTGATCATAATAATCGATACATAATTCAAAAATGTTGTCTTCTAGTATGTTTCTTATGCATAAAATGTGCTTTCAATTATGATGAACAGTTACTGTAATTGATTCCACATCCATAAACAGTCTACTACATCATTGTACAAATGTGGATTAATCCACCACTTAAAGGGATAGTTCACCCAAAATTGAAATTTCACTCATCTAACCACCCTCATGTCGACTAAGGGCTGGGAGAAGTTTCAGAGTTATCCGTGGCTTCTCTGAGTTACAGGGGGTCTCGGCGTAGCAGTGCATGTCCATATAACGGTTGCAAATGGATACCAACTGTCTTGGTAACAAAAGGACACTAAATACCTTCATGCTGCTCATATGTAATGTCCGTCTTGTATTGAAGCCCCGAAATGCGAAATTGTCCCGAAAAAAATTAAATAAGTCTATATTTCAAGCTTGTTTGTAGCAGAAGCTTCTCGAAGCTCCTCTTCCCGGTTTGTCAAATTTGGACGAACTGGGAAGAGGACAGACCCTGGTTCGTCCAAATTAGACATACCGGGAAGAGGAGCTTCCGCTGCAAACAAGCTTGAAAAATAGACTTATTTAATTTTTTTCCAGGACAATTTCGCATTTCGGGGCTTCAATACAAGACGGACATTACATACGAGCAGCATGGAGGTATTTGGATGTTTTTTGGTGTGTCTTTTTGTTATGAAGACAGTTGGTATCCATTTGCAACCGTTATATGGACATGCACTGCTACGCCGAGACCCCCTGTAACTCAGAGAAGCCACGGAGGAGAAAATTCTCCCAGCCCTTAGTCGACATGAGGGTGAGTAGATAATGAGTGCAATTCGAATTTTGGGTGAACTATCCCTTTAACAGGGTTAATGTGGGAGTGGGGTGGGGGCCCACTGTTCTGACACACGTCAGAACAGTGACAACATAAATGTAAGAGGTGAGTAGATAATGAGTGAAATTTCAATTTTGGGTGAACTATCCCTTTAAGTGGTGGATTAATCCACATTTGTACAATGATGTAGTAGACTGTTTATGGATGTGGAATCAATTACAGTAACTGTTCATCATAATTGAAAGCACATTTTATGTATAAGAAATATACTAGAAGACAACATCTTTGAATTATTTATCGATTATTATTATCAATAATAATATCAATTTTGGATGAACTATCCCTTTAAAATCCCCAGAGAGTCCACCACTCCTGCTTCAGTAATATTTGCTAAATTTAAGTTGTGTCCATTTGTTTGAGAAGATGAAAAATTATGAGGAGTTCCTTGTGTTATAAATACATGCTATATTATCATGGACCAAACATTATGGGAGCAACTCTGTTGGACTCTTGGTAAACAATAATCTCTTTAAGGAATAATAGCAGGCCAAGAACGTATCCTTGAGGCACGCCACCACCACGAAAGTGCACTACACCAAAATGGAAACTTTATATGTTTTGTATTCAGAACACCTTACTGGGATGTGTTTGAATTAGCAACAGAACTGCAACATGGAAGTGATTTAAAGTCATTAAAGCAGAGGACGGCACAGGGAAGCAATGGGGAGAGGGACAGGGTTCTGTGGTTGCATTCATTATTTTAGTGCTGTCAAAATGTGAATCATGCTCACAGACATGTGGCCTGTTTTTAAAGATCCATATCACCAGGAGGAACTAAGTCCACAGTCTGGGGTTGGAAAGTCACAGAGTGTGAAGAGAAAAACTGGTGCATCATGGGAGCAACTAATGGTAAGTGAAATATAGAGTAACCACAGACATATTGGGTGATGCATGATTGTGCCTTTGCTTCAGTGAATACATCTGCAAAAAATCTTAAGATTTTGAAAGTAGCTATCTGTTTTATATTTGCTGGTAATATACAGTTATTTTTTCAATGTAAAGGTTATTCAAAAATAATATAATTAAAACCACCACTTTTAACATTCAGTCATTTGATGTTTCAGTTTCTGACTAGTTGTGTAGTTCTGTTGTCTATTGTAGCTGCACTTTGCTAGAAGACTCACTAAATCCCTTTGCTCCCTCTCATTATTCCCATGGTGAATTAATATCCCATATACATTCAGTTCAGGTAGCCTCAGTAGGAGATTCACAGACACTGACCTTCCCTATCCTTGAACTTCTGTGATATTGCAGTGCATAAGAAAAGCAAAGTAACTTTTTTTTATTTTTATCTCACTTATAATCACTCTTACACAGTACCCAGAGAATGAGAATCTCTGAAGGTGCAGCAATCTGCAATGTTAAGTCTGCTGCAATTTGACAACTGCACAGCTGAGCTACTTAGGAGGACAACTTCTTAGAAGAAGCTGTTCCAGTCTGCGATGGTGTGAAAACATTAGTTGTGTCTTTAAAGGGATAGTAGCATTTTTTTTTAAAGTGGGGTTGTATGATCTACAAATAGCCCCTAAGTACTTTAATTGCAGTAGAAGATTTACAACATACAGTGTTGTGAATGGACCCAAAGAAACGGCCTATTTTCGCGGCCTAAAAGAGGTTTTACGTGAAAAAAAAACACAGTTCCATTGTTCGCTATAATATAATTTTTTGCAGCCCTTCAAAGTGCAAGAAAAACACCGTTTTTATTTGGACCTAACCAACTCGCGTATCCCTCCGCCCAGGGTTAGCGCCCGCCGATCAGCAGTTGGTTAGGTCCAAATAAAAACTGTGTTTTTCCTGCACTTTGAAGGGCTGGAAAAAATTATATCATAGCGAACAATGGAACTGTGTATTTTTCTTCAGGTAAAACCTCTTTTAGGCCGTGAAAATAGGCCTTTTCTTTGGGTCCATTCACAACACTGTATGTTGTAAATCTCTGGGCAGGGCTATGGGCTGGCGTTGCTAACGGGAGGAGTGCAGAAAGTCTTCTACTGCAATTAAAGTATCTTAGGGGCTATTTGTAGATCATACAACCCCACTTTAAAAAAAATGCTACTATCCCTTTAATCAAAATTATGAAAAGATACAAAATGTCAGGTGAACGTTTCCAAGATTTGTAGTGTTCTTGTTTTTGTCAGTTGTCACAGCAGGGCACTTTACACTTGGTGAGTTGCATCTCAGTTCCCACAGCTTGACGGTAGAGAACGGAAGGGAAGATTACCTCCACGCTCTTTGTGTTCTCTGTGGTTTTTCACGACAGCCTGGCAACATTACGGTGAAGGTGCACGGCCCTGACCCTTCATTACTCTGTAGCAATCCATCAGAGGTGAAGTGGATAGAGTTTAGTTTGTCACTCCATTTCTATCGATCGTTTGTCTTGAAGCAGAGAGTCGATAGGTTGCCGGGGTATCAGTATCTGTGACCTGCTGACACACTAGCCTCCGCGGAGACGGCTTAACTGAATAAACCACTTCAAAACACAGTTACAGTAATGACAATTTAAAAAAGAGGGGGAAAAAAGTGAATATGAAAGGCCTGACTAATTTCACCAGCTAATTGTGTTACTCCCACGATCAGTCAAATGAGCCTTCATGAAGGGTGGAAAATCAGTTGATTGATGTCGTTCGCTCGAACCGTATCATGTGATCACGAGGCCGTGAGTGATGGGAAGATGATGTGATTGTTATCTATTTGTGATCATGTAGCGTTAAGAGTTGTAAAAAGATTACAGCTCGTGTGTTTGTTCTCTGGTCCTGTCATTTCATGCGATGACCTTCTGATGTCTGATTGTGTGGAGAACAAAGACACTTCCTCCCTTTGTGGATGACTTGCTCTCAAACTGACATCAGAAACTATAAACAGGCAATTCCAAGTGACTGTCATTTTAATTTGAGAGAATAAGATAAAATTAAAAAAAAAAACACTTCCCACTTCCTCACAGAGTGAAATGAAAAATAGACTATCTCTACACCAACATCTAGAGAATGTATTAAACTTTTATGAAATGTAATTTTAGGCTATTAATGTTAAACCTGAGGGGAAATGAGCAGTGCTACTACATCACACAGTGATGGTCACACAGAGTGAGTCGGAACTATCATCAAATACACTGTTAATGAAATTAGATGCATCAGGATGTCTGATGTCTGAGGTGGTGGCTGATCAATCACAATATGTTCTTTTCTCATTAATTTATCAGCAGTGCTGGAAACTAGTATTAAGGATTAACTTTTTTTCTCAAATGAATATATTCGTATGAAGCACCATTTTACTGAATAATCAAAAGGAAAAGTGCTTATAAGGCAAATGGGGTGCTATATTAAACATGCATAATGTATTTATTGGTATATAGTGTGAGCACCATTTTAATCTTCTCTTGGTCAAACTAATTTCAACTATAGGCTACTGTTAGGTAGAAACAGTAATCTTTATTTATTATTCTTTTTTTAAATATAGTATTATGTTCACAATTATGATAATCATCTGAGAAACAACTACTGAATACTACACAAAAAGGAGCACACTGGAATACACCGTAGTAGATCAACTGAGCTGACTGAGAAAATGTGGTTCCAAAATAAATAGCCTAGTTGAAAACACTTGAAAACAAAGCACAGATTTCACAGACTGATTGATAAACTGACTGATCACTGATATTCATCTTTTTTCAGTGGGGATGTTTTTAGGAGGTTGCAACACATTTTTCTCCTGACCGTGTCCACAGCTGCACATTGCTCTGCTGCTGTACCAGTTTCCTCTGTCTCCAAACTGACAGATCTAAGATAATGAAGTTTATTATATGTACTGTACAATTGAAGAGATCCATTCCCATCTCATGCTCATTTGAACCTTGGAGCATGGATGTGTCATGGGATGTGAAAGTGTCTTTGACCGTCTGTTTCATCAGGCAATTGGAGCTCTTGGCAGTCAACATGTTAGCTGGCATGCTAATAGCACATACAGTATAGCATGCATTTGTCACCATCACCAATTCAGGGCCGTTGCTAGGAATTCTGGGCCCCCTGAAAGAATACTGAAGTGGGCCCCTGCCCCCTGACCTTTCCACTTTTTTTCATAGACTACGTATGTATTATCATTTCTTATTTAGCCTACTTTGTTTTGATGCTAATGCAGCATTACTATATTAGTCAGGGTCTTATGCAGAATAATCCAGTCATGCAAAGATTAGACTACCGGGGTTTTTTGTGGGTCCTACTGGGTGCTGGGCCACTAGAATTATCATCACCTTTCTCCCCTACAGTATACAACGGCCTACACTGCAGAGGCTGATGGGAATTGAATTAGTTAAAGCAGCCCTTAGTACCATTCTGGGAACTTGACACTTTTCTTTGTTTAAGTTAAAATGATATTAAGAAGCTTGTGTCATACTAAAATGTAAGGGAAATCCACCAGGAATAGAAACTAATCTTTATTCCATTCTCATGATTGGTCAGACTTTTTCTCAGAACCATACATCAAGTGAACTGAGCGTAGTTATGGAACAGCTCACACACCCCTCTGTGCCCCCGGCCCGGAAGAACACTTAAAAAAATAAAACTTTTATTAACACCAATGATTCAGAACAGTAGCAGGACATTTTAGCCTTTTAGCGCCCTTTACCAGCCCCCTGGTCTTACTGTTTTTATGGACTTTATGTGGTTTTAACCTGATTTTATTCTGTGAATAAATATCAGTGTTTATGCTCCTCAAGTATCTGTTGTTCTTGGTTTTAGCAATTGCTCTCTCGCCTGATTTTAAACTATAGCCTACAATAATTTTTAGGTAGCCTAATACACCTTTTATACAAACATACACATAGCCCCTCCACATTCAGTTCAAGCATGGAGCAGTAAACCTCAGTCCACTCCACTCACTGGTGTGATTATTGCCCACTCAGATAATACTTCATGGTGGCAGCGGTAATGAAACGTTTGTGAACGCCAGATATAAGCCTCCACATGCCTGATGTGAGCTAAATGTGATAGTCTGGGCTTTGTGATAGAGTTCTCACTAGGCCTGAAGATCAAAACACCACTCAGTCTGGGTGTTGAGGTCCAGGCTTATTTTCGACCCAAACCAGCGCATCTGCTTTAGGCCGGCCCAGCTCGTTGAGAACTCTACTCTGTCACATTATCTTCCTTGTGCATAATGTTACCATCTAACACATTATTAACTCATTGAGTGCCAACCACGTAATTTCTCGTTTTTCGTTCCCATGCGTTGAGTGCCAAAAAGGAGATTTTTCGTTTTTTGCTTTTTTTTTATATTATGAAAATAGACACTTTAATACACATTATATGTAAATTTGGGGACTCTACGACGAGGAGAACTGAAATAGATGACGATCAAAGTCACATGACAGCTCATGATCTGGAAGTTTTTATCATAACTCGGCTTCTGCAAACGGAGTTCTGCATGCAGATGCAGCGCAGCTGCTCCGCAGCTGCTCTGCTCTCACCCGCGCTGCTGCAGCAGCTCAGAGCAGAACCAGGAAGCTCTCAGCCGACAGTCCCGCCCGGTCTTCACCTCGAGCAACACCGTGTCCTTCCCAAAGTCCTCCCGCGGTAAAATCTGATGGTCTCTGGGCCAAAGCAGACCGGTACCACCGACCCGTACCACAGCAGGACCGCGACCACCGGCGGGACCGTTGTTCGCGAGCCGCTGTGGCCGACAGACCCTCACGTTCCGCGGCGAGTGGCTGTGACACGGCACGGTGCGTCTGTGTTATTGTTGTTTAGTGGCGCCCCCCCCGCCCCCGCTGGTGGATTTGTGAATAGAACAACCAGTGTTGTATATATTTATCTTATACGAGCCCTTTGATCCAGAAATGCGAGTGTCAGAAGAGCGACAGACACAAACAGCGCACCTTTCATAAAAGACGCTCTATCTCCTTTTCTAGAAAAAAAGGAGGGATTTTGGTGAAACCCAGCCATGTTTAGCTTGAGTTTTCTCAGGAACGGAGGCACGTAGAAACAAACGGTTTGTGGTCATTTGAAGCATTAAGTTAAACCTTTCAATTGAGCTACAGTATGTGTTGGTGGCAATAATATAGAATACACTATGGCTCTACATAAAAAGTCAAAAATGGTCTAAATTGCCGGTACACTTGACTAAAACTTTGGAAAGGAGCGCGGCACTCAATGAGTTAAAAAATCATCACTCATCACTGACCCTGTTTAAATTTTAAAGGAGACATAATACGCCCCCCTTTCCACAAATTAAAATAGTTCCCAGGTGTCTTAAAGACATGTCTGTGACATGCTTTGGTCTAAATCCCCCAAGGATCAAACATCACAGCTCTTTTCATCCTCTCAAAACAGCCCTGTTCAGAACAGCTGGTTTCAGTTCCTGTCCCTTTAAATGCCAATGAACCACTGCTTGCCCCGCCCCTTCTACTGGTACCAGGTAGGGGTGGTGTTTTGCAAATCTGAAAACTAGTTGCATCACTGGAAGACAACTGAGGGAACAGCTCATAAACCACATGAATTTCAACCTAGGGAGCCTGGACATACAGATTATTTAGCCAATTCTCACATTTTAGGGTCCGGAAGGCAAAACAAACACCTAAATATTATAAAGAGCCTTCATAAAGAGATATTTCCATAATATGTCCCCTTTAAAACACCAGGGTTGTCTTTGTGTTTGTTGTAACCTTTGAATCAGACTCAGAATCAGAAACGTGTAGGGCCATGTGGGATATAGATTTGTCGTGCTGTGCTGTCTGAAATACCAGAAAGGTACTGTAAGTGTTGCTTTAACTGTCATTTGCTGATCGAGCAAACATCATGGCAGTTTACCCAGACAGTTCACATAAAACCAAAAGAAAAGAAAAAAAAAGATACAAAGGGTAAAATAACTGAAACCTAATTGCAGATGTATCAAATTGTAACCTGTCACACTGGCTATGAAGCTTTTACCACCTCCACCAACAGGTTCCTTGGATAACACCCTGTAATCGAATAATCCATGTGTAATAATGCGTCGGTGTCAGCTGATTCTGCACCTACATGTCTAGACTGGTCCCATTTTCAGGTCAAGGCAGACAACCTCTGAAAAAGAGTGAACTCAAGCCACCAGCTCTATGATCTCATGCTCCTGATAAATCTCATACATTCTCTTTCAGCCATATGAGCAATTATTGAAGCAATACAGTCAGTGTCACTGTCTCAAAATGATGAATTAACCGACCAGATGACAGTGAGTGCCTAAATCAGTCAATCAGTCCATATACCACCCTGGGGAGACAGAGGGACATCCGTCTTCTGGTGACAGTTGATTTATTTACTGATCAGTGACCACTTCATCCCCCCGGGGAAAAACGCGCTCAAGCTCTTTTAGGCGACAGAGAGAGACACCGTGTGGCATGCAGATGAGGAGACAATAACAGGTTGCTGGGTTTTTTTCAGTTTGACTTTGGTTTATTCTGAAATCCTGATATCATCTCACCGTTTCTCCGTGAATGTTCTCCTTTTTGATTGGTATCATTTAATGTGAGGAATCAATACACGGTGGTTGTTTTTTGGGGGTTTTTTTTACCTGGACTTAGATCTTCCCTGAGCTTTCCTCTGAGAGTGTGGTAGCAATGGTGACTACAGAGAGATAATGGATGGATTTAGAAAAGCTTCAGTTTTTTTTTTCTTTACACCTTTAGTCACATGGGCAATCACTGGAGAAAGCTGGCCTCACTCTCGTTTATATTCACTGTGTCCAAAAACTGGTCTCCGGAACATGAAAAAAAAAAAAAAAAAACAGACCGCAAAGGCAAAAAAAAGAAAAGAAAAAGAATAAAAAACACATACATGGATTAAATTTTGCAAGTTGTTAAACTCTTGAATCCTTTGCATGTGACCCATCCACACGGCCAAAACGTCTTAAAGGGATAGTTCACCCAAAATTGAAATTTCACTCATTATCTACTCACCCTCATGTGGACTAAGGGCTGGGAGAAGTTTCAGAGTTATCCGTGGCTTCTCTGAGTTACAGGGGGTCTCGGCGTAGCAGTGTATGTCCATATAACAGTTGCAAATGGATACCAACTGTCTTCGTAACAAAAAGACACACCAAAAAACATCCAAATACCTCCATGCTGCTCGTATGTAATGTCCGTCTTGTATTGAAGCCCCGAAAAGCTTGTTTGTAGCGGAAGCTCCTCTTCCCGGTTCATCCAAATTGGACGAACCGGGAAGAGGAGCTTCGAGAAGCTTCCGCTACAAAACAAGCTTGAAATATAGACTTATTTAATTTTTTTCGGGACAATTTCACATTTCGGGGCTTCAATACAAGGCGGACATTACATACGAGCAGCATGGCTATTTGGATGTTTTTTGTTGTGTCTTTTTGTTACGAAGACAGTTGGTATCCATTTGCAACCGTTATATGGACATGCACTGCTACGCCGAGACCCCCTGTAACTCAGAGAAGCCACGGAGGACTCTGAAACTTCTCCCAGCCCTTAGTCGACATGAGGGTGAGTAGATAATGAGTGAAATTTCAATTTTGGGTGAACAATCCCTTTAAATGTCAGCGACATACATCACCCTAAATGTCATATGGAAATAACAGCTATAAAGTCGCAATAAAAACACAACATTAGCACGGTCAGGTGATGAGAGATGATGTCTACGTATAGCACAGGCTACAGAGTGGGATTTTCCATGTCAGACATATCTGTAATTTGTGACAATGATAATATCTCAGGAAGGGGCTATAACCAATTAACATGCTGTTCACAAAATGAATGCAAATGCACCGACTGCTGGCAGCTATCCAATATTAACACTTGATTCAGCCAAATTTATGGCAGCTATATACACCCTCTCTGCATCAGGCCTCGCTCGGTAATGAACTGCTACCAGGACATAACACAACAGAAGTAGCTTAAAGTTGGCGCCGGGGTCCCTCAGCTCAGACTAATGTGTGAAATCAGGTCAGAATACTAAAGGCTGTTTTTTTTCCTGTTATTTCTCTTCTGTGCACTGCAGAAATACATGAAGGCTCCTTCAGTCAGTATGTATCCTTTACTTTTTGCTGTATGACATCAAAATACACCAGACAGTAAAGACTGGATTCTACCTGTCTTATGTGATTACTATCAGTTAATCAGCCAACAACTCAATTGAAATCAATGGCTCTGATCAGTTTTTCAGATACAAAGAATACTGGAGGATGCAAAGTATTTTACACATTTCCAACTCATCACCTTTGGGTTTTTTCGTATTTTTTACCACAATCATGAGTCATCAAGATGGTTTCTCAAGAGAGATCAGGGGCTGTATTAACTCATTGAGTGCCAATGACGTGTATGTATGTCAATCAAAATCCAATGCATGTACATCAAACGCAGTTTTCTGCGGCTGGTAAATGGGGGCGCTGTCACGCACACTGTGAGTAATTGTGGGGCTTCTGGGATGCGTAGAACGAAGTAGACTGTAGATCAGAGCAAGAAGTGAAGAAGAAGAAGAAGAAGACGAGCGTGATCGGTACGGAGATAACAAAGTTGGAAAAAGTTTCTATTTCTAGAGAAAAACGACAGGCAGAGCCTGGAACAAGTGTAACGTGGAGCTGGAGGAAAGCTTAGCCACGGATGCTATTAGCATAGCTCCAGCATGAAGTGATCGGTGGAGGCAGGAAAGGTAAACTGATCTAGATGATCAGCACCAAAATGCCAAAGCGAAAGCGGATCGTGGAGTCAGTTTCACCAGTTGCTGTCTGAAACCGACCCCGAATAGTGACGACGAACCGAGATATCAGCGCGGTGAGTCGCTGCCGCGTCCAGCAAAGAGGCTGAAGACGCCATGACGTCTCCCTCCCTTCAGAGACGATGCAGCAGGAGGAGAAGTAGGAGGGGGGAGGGGAGGGGGTTAGGAGGGGGTGAAGGGGGAGGGGGTGGGAAGGAGGGGATGAGGGGGCAGCAACTGCAGGAGGAGAAGTAGGAGAGCAGGCATCACTCTGCAGAGTAGGACTCCTACTTGTTGTATTTTTGTTTTTTTTTGTACAATGAAAAAAACATGTGAAATGAAATTTTCAGATGTCTTACATGTTTTTGAAGCCAAAAGTCTTTTTGGTGCAACCAGGCTCTATTCAACTTCAGATAAATCAAGAATGGAACAAGGTACAAACAAATGGTTTTGTCCCTAGTTAAATAGAGAGTCTCCTCTTTCCTTTGAGCTGTTTGGTGTTTTCAGAGTCAAAGTACAAAATATTCTCTGGGTCTTGAAATATTACTCAAAATGCCCAAAAACGCTGGCACATGGCACTGACCATTTTATAAAAGGGCTGGCACTTAATGAGTTAATCAAGCAAGCTTCTAAAGGCAGACAGAGTCGTACGTAATGTGCGCATACTGTGAGCCGCGTGGTCTCCACACGCACTCTCCGCAGAAGTTTGAGGTTTCATCGTCAAGTATGCAAATGCGTTGTGTGCGCGGTCGTAAAAATTGAGCTTTGCGCGGACGGATCTGGCGGACGACCGCTTTGTGTCCGCATTGGGTCCGCCTCGAGTACGCACAGACTTTAGAATTACTCCAAAGAACACTGCTAAGAGTTGACTTACGAGTAAAAGATTCTTCGATGAAAGCTGCACTTAAAAGTTAGTTATCAATCTTACTCACACATTTAGCGAATCAGTCTCGGAGCCGAGTTACGACATTACTAGGCTATGTGCCGTAAATAGAATTTTAGATGACGTCACTACCAAGTCCATAGGAATGACCAAACACTGAATTCCCACACATCCCTATCGCCTCATTGCCATCTCCTATTGGCAACTCCTCACCACTTAGGACACCTCTGGAGGTCTCTTAACTCATTGAGTGCCGCGCTCCTTTCCAAAGTTTTAGTCAAGTGTACCGGCAATTTAGACCATTTTTGACTTTTTATGTAGAGCCACAGTGTATTCTATATTATTGCCACCAACACATACTGTGGCTCAATTGAAAGGTTTAACTTAATGCTTCAAGTGGCCACAAACCGTTTGTTTCTACGTGCCTCCGTTCCTGAGAAAAGTCAAGCTAAACATGGCTGGGTTTCACCAAAATCCCTCCTTTTTTTCTAGAAAAGGAGATAGAGCGTCTTTTATGAAAGCTGCTCTGTTTGTGTCTGTCGCTCTTCTGACACTCGCATTTCTGGATCAAAGGGCTCGTATAAGATAAATATATACAACAATGGTTGTTCTATTCACAAAACCACCAGCGGGGGCGGGGGGGGCGCCACTAAACAACAATAACACAGACGCACCGTGCCGTGTCACAGCTTCTCCCCGCAGAACGTGAGGGTCTGTCGGCCACCGCGGCTCGGGAAGACCGGTCCCGCCGGTGGTCGCGGTCCTTCTGTGGTACGGGTCGGTGATGCTGGTCTGCTTTGGCCCAGAGACCATCAGATTTTACCGCGGGAGGACTTTGGGGAGGACACGGTGTTGCTCCAGCTGAAGACCGGGCGGACTGTCGGCTGAGAGCTTCCTGTTTCTGCTCCGAGCAGCTCGAGCAGCTGGAGCAGCAGCGCAGGTGAGAGCAGAGCAGCTGCGGAGCAGCTGCGCTGCATCTGCATGCAGAACTCGTTTGCAGAAGCCGAGTTATGATAAAAACTTCCAGATCATGAGCTGTCATGTGACTTTGATCGTCATCTATTTCAGTTCTCCTCGTCGTAGAGTCCCCAAATTTACATATAATGTGTATTAAAGTGTCTATTTTCATAATTTAAAAAAAAAGCAAAAAACGTAAAATTACGTTGTTGGCACTCAACGCATGGGAACGAAAAACGAGAAATTACGTGGTTGGCACTCAATGAGTTAAATATCTGTGGGAGTTGGAGTGATTCGACTTTAGAAAGTTGATGAATAGCTTTTATTCTTAAATTAAATAGGATTCAATTCTACAAATTCTCAGCACTTAAGAGTAAAATGGCACTCTAAGACGGTTTTCTACCTGCTGTTTCTTCAGGAACACTGTGTACCTACTTGTATGTGGAACTGATGTGGAACTTCAAATCAGCTGTAGAGACACCTATTGATATTAATGGCACAGCACAGTATTTAAAGTCTTTATACAGCTTTGTAATTCCTGGAGGCTTAAGAAAATGAGTTTGGTGTAATTATCCATGTTGCTGCTAACTGAGGACTGTTTTTATGATTATTTTATATTCTCCCTGTAAGAACCATGTCAGTGCTGCAGAGAGAAATGCCACGGTTTGAACTCGACCCTTTCCCCCGAACACACAGGCTTATATAATCAAAGCTACCGAGCGCAGCGCGCCGCTTGCAGATGGAGTTTTGAGCATTCAGCATAAACACATTACCTTGCCTGAAAATAAAGGAACATTGCTTTATGAATATGTTCCACAGCGGATCATTGAGTGTGAGACTGTTGAGACAGAGCACCAGAGTTAACCGTGGCCCTAAAGGCGTACCTTGGAGAGATTATGTGAAAGAAAAGTTTCTACAATTAACTTCCTTTTTTTTCTCCCCTGCAGCTTCTGAAAAAAAAGCTTCTTTTTCAAGCTGTTGTCAGATTATCACTTAGACATTTTGTCGACATAAGCAGATTTCTGAATAGCACTCCTGATTTGCAGGGAGGTACAACAGAATGTTTTCATTCTGTTTTGAGCAAATTTCATTTTGCTTCTTACAGCTGGCAATTACCTCCTCAGGTCTGGATGCTGACGGAGCATTGTGAAATGACTGTACCGCGAGTGGCTAATACTCTACATTCCTTGTATATGAAATATGGTATATAGGGCCATGTGGGAAATGTAATGGCTGTGGTGCAGGAGGGAGGAACCTCATTGTGGAAATGTGCATGTACTTTTGAAAACTAGTGAACCATTGCATCGACACACATGTGTTTGACAGATAAGGAAAGATGGGGGTCTCTTTTAAAGCCTGGGTATTATGATGCATGTAATGGCACCTGGCTTCTGTCCAGCTACAAAGACTGTGTCCCTTTTTTCAGGGGCCACATCTTTCAGAGGTGTAGCTCTTAGTAGCCACAATAGACAGAGTGTTATGGCCTTGTGTCACTACTTGCGCCCACCGTTACTGCCTAGCAACCGCATCAACATGTATTCCTTTTCATCCAAAACCCCTCGGTTTTAACAGATGGAACGTTTGCTGTTGAACGGAGGTGAGATCCCTAAGATCTCTGTCAGCATCATTTTTGTTTTTATAGCCTGTGCTACCAGTCTT
This sequence comes from Trachurus trachurus, assembly GCF_905171665.1. Classification (NCBI taxonomy): domain Eukaryota; kingdom Metazoa; phylum Chordata; class Actinopteri; order Carangiformes; family Carangidae; genus Trachurus; species Trachurus trachurus. The sequence continues at coordinate 26,727,295 of NC_139907.1, forward strand.
CATAACAATTATTGCTGCAATGAACCTTAGGTCATGATCAAACCTAACAGGATCTGCCTGTTGGACCCTGTTGTTGTCCAGGAAACAAAGGCAACGTTTATCAGCTGCATTTCACGGAGCCTTTGAAATGGCACCGCCTAGTTACACAGTGGGTTTTTAAGCACAGTCTCTGAGGGGTGTGGCCTCTGGATTGAGACACAGCTACTGCTCCTGCCTTCCAATGTGTCTGATGAGTGTTCTCTGATCTGGTCCCCCTGGGGTTTGATATTTGTGTTTGTCAGTGCACCCCAAACCTGCTGTTTATTTGTCAGTACGTTTACATGCACAGCTAAATTGAGTTATGCAGGCTTCCTTTTTTTTCCCATTCATCTCGCTGTGAAATGCACTCAATCAGCACTGACACTGCTTTTTTTTTTAATTTTCTTTGCTGGGTTTAGGCTGTGTGTTGTGGAGCATGCGCACATGCATTGTCCAGTTTAACTCTGATTAATGTGCATGCAGAAGAATTGCATTATCTTGGTGTCTTAGGCGGTTAAGGAGAATTCTTATATAAGTCAGTTGTCCAGTTATAGTAGGATTAAAGGGATAGTTTAACATTTTGGCAAATTGGCCCACATTTCTGCCATAATCCCTATAGTCATAGCAGTAGGTTCATTACTTTTAATTGTCGGTGCAAGCTATTTGTAGAACGGCGGAGCAGAGCCGCAAGCTGCTCAGTGCTACGCTATGGAGGCTAATGGGATTTCTTGGTTTCCCTCATCAAACTCATCAAATACACAATCCAACAACTCCAAAACGCTCTGGTGGACAAGTTGTGACCTGCACATTCACCACGCTATGAGATAATAACGGAACGTTACGAGACAGAGTTGTTTTCGAGGTAAATTCAGAGTCTGCTTGCTGAAAAACTGCCTCCGACGGGAACGAGCATCAGCGGTTTTGCATGAATTTACCTCAAAAACAACTCTGTCTCGTAACGTTCTGTTATTATCTCATAGAGTGGTGAATGTGCAGGTCACAACTTGTCCACCAGAGTGCTTTGAAGTTTTTGGATTGTGTATTTGATGAGTTTGATGACGGAAACCAAGAAATCCCATGAGCCTCCATAGTGTAGCTCTGAGCAGCTCGCGCCATTCTAAACATAGCTTGCACCGACAATTAAAGGTAACGAACCTACTGCTATGACCATAGGGATTAATGCAATGGGTCAATTTGCCAAAATGTTGAACTATCCCTTTATAGCATTATTTTTTTTAATTATTATTATTATTATTTTTTTATGTGTCATGTAAATGTACCGTGTGTTTACTATGGTTATGGTTCAGTTTCGTTAGATGGTCAAACTTTAGTCAGAATTCATCATTCATTTCTGATTCAGAGGGGTGACACATGGGTTGAGTTTGGTTTGGTGTATCGCTGCTGAGAGGTCAACCAAACCAGACTGCTGTTAACAAGGGGAATTTAAAGCAGAAGAAAGCAGAATGTTTGTGTTAATATAAGTCTTAAATAGTTATATCTTCCAACAGCAATCACTTATATAGACTGTTTGGTCTGAAACATGGGTCTGTCAGTCCCTCTGCTCTGCTGTAAGCCGAGGAGAAAACTTTCCTTGTATCCTTTTTGCGCATGGTGTCTAACCATTCACACACATTGACACACTGATGATGCATTGGGGGCAAGTGTGGGTTCAGTGTCTTTCCCAAGGACACTATCGGCCCGTGGAGGGGAAAAGCCAGGAATCAACCGACCTTCTGGTGTAGTGGACGACCTGCTCTACCTCCTGAACCACAGCTGCATGCCATGTTACCACGTCACCTGATGTGATCGGCAGCAACACTGAAATAATATGACCTTAAAAAAAATTGTAAATGTTAGCAAATAGTTGTGAGAAGTAATATCCATCCATTGTCTGTAACCACTTATCTGTGCAGGGTCACAATCCCAGCTGACATAGGATGAGAGGGCTTCACCTTGGACAGGTCACCAGTCTATCACAGGGCTGATATATAGAGACTAACAACACACACACATTCACACCTACAGGCGATTTAGAGTCACAAATCAACCTAGTGCACATGTCTTTGTGGGAGGAAGCTGGAGAGTCCAGAGAGAACCCCTGCAGACACAGGGAGAACATGCAAACTCCACCCAGAAAGGCCTGAGGCTTCCTGGAGCCAACCACTGCACCACTTTTATTTTATTTTTTATTTTATTATTATTATTATTGGTGCTGGGTCAGGGATCCGTGTGTTTGAGACATTCAGGCAATAGGTGGTGACGCAGGAAACTGAATTTGATCAAAGCACAAAAAAAAGAGCTGATGGGAACTGCAGTCTTTGTGGTTTTCTCACATCGATACTGTCGACATATAGATATTCTCATGTGGCAAACAGACTTATTAAAAAATGCAAAAGCCTCTCCTTCATTTTACATTCTCTTGAGCTCTACCGACTGCATGCACGTTTACATACTACTGTATGTAATGACTGCAGCAATAATTATCCTGCTTGACATCTTTCTTGATTTCATCCTTTTAATTCCCTCCTGTGTTTTCCCTCTGAGAGACTGACTGACAAACCCATCCTGATTGAACACCCCATATTTGACAACATTAAGCTCCCGATCAATAGATAATTACCAGAAATTTAATTACCCATTCACACTGTGGATACGCTGCAGTTAAAAAAGAAAAAAGGGGGGCAACCAATAAGCATGCTTAATGTGGAGTGACTGGAGAGGAACATTTGAAGTCAATGGTGATCACATTAGCCTGGTCATGCAGCTGGGAACATGATGATGGCTGCACTCAACTCCTTCCTCTCACTGTATTGATCATGTATTAACAGCACACATTCACCTCCATACATTTCTAATGTACGTTTATTTTATTATTCTATTTCAACTCATGAATTTCATGTTAGCGGCACAACAATGATGACTCTCTATAAATTATATCAAACTTCTATCATTTTTCATTGAGCTCCATTTTCATTATATGAAGCCTGTGAAAACCTTTCATCAGAATAATTACACTACTTCTATATCAAACCGACTTTGAAGGTTCCACTTAAACATTTAGACCAGTAGATGATAACCTGTACTGCTTCTGTTGTAATCTTCATGTCAAGCCAAGACTTTCCACATTGTTCTTGTATGTTAATTGTGTTGTTATTCTGCATTGTTTCTGTATTTTAATTGTCGTTATTTTTAATGTAGGGGAGAGTGGGGTAAAGTGAGACATTTTTTACATTTGCTCCCCTCTAAGCGAGCTAAAATGATTTATCAGTAAAATTTACACATTTCCCATTAATTCAGGATGTTTCCTAGCAATGGAAATTATCAGAATGTATTTAGAACGAAGGGCAGTGACAATATGATTGTTTTAAAAAAAAGTGGTCTTGTGTCTCACTTTACCCCAGCTCAGGGGTAAACTGAGACAGACTAGAAAAATCAATGGGGTAAACTGATCCACTTACTTTTTCCACTCTGAAACTACCATAACAACACATGCTGTAACAGTTAGAATCCTGACAGCTTGACAACCACACTTCCCAAAACTAATGTTGGACTAGTAGCAGAAACATGGGGATTTGTCAATTAAGCACTTTTGTTTTCTCAACACAAAGTGACTCAAGAACAAAATCAAATACAACACAAAATGTTTTAATTAACATTCAAATGACAGATAGAACCAGTTAGATAGGCTGGGGGTCAGATTGTAGAACCCGACAATTGTGACCATTTTTACCAAAAGTCCTCTTGTGTGTGCGGGGGAACCAACAAAGTGGAATGTGACTAAAATTGAGTTAATTAACCAACCAACCAAAGAAGTGAGCTGACTGAGAGCACAACAAAGCAGTGTGGCTATGATCATGTTTGATCACGCAAAATTTCTGGCTTGGGGAACGAGATTCTAGTGTAAATCTTTGTGTGTGGTGTGCTCACAGTCTCACTCATGGATAAGGGCGTAACCACCATATACTTTGGGGGGGACATGCCCCCCCCCAATATTAGGGGAAAACCAATCTGTCCCCCCCAATAATATGTTAAAGTATGTGACATACATTCTCCTTTTAAGAACCCCAGCTGTCGCAGCATTTGTCTCACTTTACCCCAACACCCCCATTTTAGAAAAAAAATGACGTCTCTTAGAAATTCAGGCAAATTTTCAGCCAGCATCATCACATGGTTTTATGTGTTGGTAGTTCATCATCATGTATTATATAAGTTTTTCTACCTGAATCAATTTGCTTTGGCACAACAGTTGATTAAGTTGAGAGCAAGACTTTTATATGCAGAAATAACATTTTTGTGAAAAAAAACATGCTTTCCACAGCATCATGAGGTCCTCTCCTTCATGACCATGGGGAAATGGAAGGGGCTTGAAAACATAATGGTCAGATGACCAAAAATGTGTTCCGTTTTCTAGATACAGGGGGTGTCTCACATTGCCCGGTGTCTCACATTACCCCACTCTCCCCTAAGTGTCTTTGAGCACCTGTAAAAGCATGTTATAAATAAAATGTATTATTATTATTAATGTAAGAGCACCTATCATAGCTGCAGACTATCGTTTTCATGGCACACACTTTCACAGGTGAGAGCATGGGCTTGATCTACAGATTTAACCTCCTGCCCATTTTTCAGATGTGATGTGTCTGTGTTTCCAGCAGAGATAGAGAGAGATGAGGCCTGCTGATGTCTTTGTGATGATGCTTCCACCGGGGCACCAGGTGTTCTTGTTTCTTTTTGTTGCTTCACTTTCAGGTGGAACACATCAGGACCAGCCTGATGCGCTCCACCCGGGCCCAGTATGCACCATAAATCCCCATTCACTTCTGTCACACTCTCTTTTTGTCGCTGATGGCGCTGACAGCCAGAGCGCGTTGTCACTGTCGGAGATTCTGCACTCCCATATAGCAAACTGAAACTTTCCACTGGAGTTTATCTAAGCTGAATATGTCACATGTCAAAAAAAAAGAAAAAGAGAGAGAGCTCAGAATGGCATTTTATCGCCATACTCTGTCAAAAATCAATCAGAAATGAATTAATTGTGAAAAGAATCCCACTTGCTGTAGCCTGCAAACTCTGTGTGGTGGCCTGGGAAAACCCTTCACATGGTGGGATTTTCATTTTTTGATATTTCCATAAACTAGAAGTTTTCAGCCATTCAAAACTGTTTGAATTACTGAGACAGCCCTTTCAGATCAAAAGTTATGGACATTTTAATCTATTATGACCAAAAAGCTGAAAAGTGAGAAAAATGGCTTCAAATAGAACGTTGCTGTTTTAACCCTCTAAAGACAAGTGTTTTACAAAACATTAAACAACTTCTGAACCGTTTATGATAGAGATGAGCTGTAAACTGTATCTGAATCGTGTGATGTTCTGCTTTCCGAGGGTCCTTGAATGGTGCCTGCGTGTAATCACGTGGTACGGGAACAGACGCTAACCTAGCGTAGCATCGATGCTAAACCGAACATAGCATCAATGCTAAACAGAACGTAGCATCGGCACTAAACGGAACGTATCATCGGCACTTGCACGTTTTACAAAACATCAACAACACATTATAACTTCCGAACCGTTTATGATGAAGACGAGCTGTAATAAAGCATCTGAATCGCAGGATTTTCTGCTTTCTGAGGGTCCTTGAATGTTACCTCTACAATAACAACGGACCTGTCTCCTCTAGCGCTGCTGCTGCAGCTCAGCTGTTCTGTGGCTCAGCTGAAAATGAAACGTGTTACTCACCACAAAAACATAAAAATACGTATTTTCCGTTTTGTTTTCTTAACATATTTATTCACCACGATGTAGTAGGGAGTTCAAAGTACCAGAATCACACAAAATATCAAAATCGTTGAAATAGTACTTTTCTAGGCCTACCTATTTTGGCTATTTGCCACAATAGAACGTCAGCGACTTCCGACGGGTTTTCCCAGGCCGCCACACATATAGTGAGGTGGAAGAAGCAGAGACGCAGCTGGATGTGAACATACATGAGATTCTCCACAGCAGCTCGCTGGGGTCAGCTGCCACGCTCATGCAGCGCAGACTGTGTGTTCCTGCAGTTATAAGCTCAAGCCTGTCAAACTATTTTACCTTAAAGCTTAAAACTCACACCCCCTGCCCCTTCTTCACAGGTCACGACAGCTCTGAGAGACAGCTTCCATCACAACAACAATGGACACATGACTGAATGATGAGGCCTTTAAATGCACACATGCTGTCAGGTGGAAAGAACAGAGATAATAGAACTGCACTGCACTGAAGAAAATACATACAGAAAGAGGTTACGCATATGTTGTGTCCTAAACAAATTCAGGCTTTTGCTCACATTAGCTGGGACAGACAGATTGTACACCCAAAGGCAATTCTCATCTCTGCTGCTTCAGTATTGATCTGATTTGTCTGCTACATGTGTTCAGTAATAATTTCATATTGTTTAAATTAGTGTCAATAAACATTACAGTTATGTCGGCTGTCATATTTTAATAGCTTGTAGTCAGAGTTGTATTGAGAAAAAAAAATGAAGCAGAGTTGTGCTTGTGTTACAGTGACACACGGATGTCAGCTGAATGAATTAAATACGGCAGTTTCATTCTTTATGACTACAATAATTACCACAATTACTGCACGTCAATCATTCCCAGAATCAATACCTTCCAGCCTTTGTCTTTACCGCTGAGATGTGTATCTTGTCAAAACATTCCCAACAGAAGAGCAAGGGTGGATCAGGGGAAGTGAATTAATGAGAAATCCAGCTACATAGCTGAATCCCATAATGAGTGGAGCACAGAATAATCTATAACATAATGCTACAAAGCCACTCGTGTGATCGTCATATACACACACTTTGTTCCTACAGGCAGAATGATGCTTCAGCTGAAACTAACACCCCTTAAATAGAGACTACACAATACACGTGCAGTTTGATGAACAAGAAAAGATGGTGCTTTTTCAGACAATTAGAACTGCATGTGTGTGTTAAGTGTTTTTTGCAGTGTATTATTTGCGTTTGTGTATGTATGTGAAATATAGACTTATTCAATTTTTTTCGGGACAACTTTGCGGGGCTTCAATACAAGATGGACATTACATACGAGCAGCATGGAGGTATTTGGATGTTATTTGGTGTGTCTTTTTGTTACGAAGACAGTTGGTATCCATTTGCAACCGTTATATGGACATGCACTGCTACGCAGAGACCCCCTGTAACTCAGAGAAGCCACGGATAACTCTGAAACTTCTCCCAGCCCTTAGTAGATAATGAGTGCAATTTTAATTTTGGGTGAACTATCCCTTTAATGCCAATTCTACATCCAAAATCATCCAGATGGGTCAGCTGATGAGGGTAAGTTCTATTGTCTAACAGAACCACACAATGACAGGTCAAATAGTATGTGTCTATATGTGTTGGTATCATCCATTGATAAATGATTTCACACTGTACCATTCCAGTGGAATCCAATGGAATGATTGGCTAGGGGGGGTGATACAAAATCTGCACAAAAGATGGTTCAACCTTAACTTCTGAACACTTGTGGATTTGTACAGTTTTCTATCACCAACCAGTCATGACAGAACTCAACTTTTTGGGACCATAGAAGACAGATTTATTTTACTTTAAAGACAAAAAATACGAAAAAAACAATTGTTTTAAGACAGCTATGAGATTGGATCACAAAAATACAAGAACCTTGACTAAACTTTGACAACTTATTGTTTCTTTTGAGCCAAAATGCCAGAGGAAGGCAGGGAGAGGAGAAGGAAAAAAAAGACAAACTGGCAGCTACACTGGAAATGCTAATCCCGACTGGTTAACGAGTTAATGGTCGGCTCACCAGATGGAGCACTCCAGCACTAGCCCTGCTCCTACTCACGCATCTATTTTGCATGGTAATGATGATGGCTAAAAAAGATTCTTAGAAAAACATGAGCAGAAAGCATAATTGCTTGCGTGTTTGTCTGGTAAGTTAGCTAATGATATGTTAAGTAAACATGCCACAATATTGACAACAGATCATCATGAGTTCTCAGCCTGGGAGCAGAGTTATACAATGGCTTGTGTTTCTCTTGTGTAGCTTTGTCAAGGCTGAGAAGAATAACCCTGATCTGCAGCACCATTAAATCAAAACCCTGTGACCCCCAAATTCTTCTGACAACTCTTTTGACACATGTGGCTTTGACATGAGACATCTCTTTGCTTATCTGCTGCGAGGCCGAACGCTTCAGAGATGTTGCTTTGAGCTCCATCTGCTTCTGTCACTTTTCACTTAGATGTCTCTATTCAAGCTGTGCCGCTGAGAGATATCCATCTCTCCAGCTGGAGGTTTTTTTAAATAAATAAATATGTTTTTCTTTTTTCTTTTTCTTATGTGATGCAAATGGCAGTTTGCAAACATTAACATTATTCCGTTTCACATTTAATTTAACCATTTATCTCAGACAATGCTTTACATTCATTTCTGGTCATGGGTTGTCCGTGTCTGGTAACATCACAGTGGGCTGTAGACACTTTGGGCCCTAGTTTCCTGGCGCAGCGCAGGTGGCGCAAGGTAGCGCAGCCGGTCTAATGCAAGTTTCGACCAGCGCAGCCTAGCGCAAAGTCAGATTGGAAGATTGGCAGATCGCGCTGCGCTGAGATAGGCGTGGCCGCGTAGCAGGGGGAGGCGTCACAGATTCAGCTTGGTGCAGTGGAAGTTTTGTGCGAAAATGTCTCGCCGAGGTTGCGCTGAAAGCTCGCCACCTCCAACCAGGTCTACTCTCAGCGCAGGGCGAAGCGCAGCAGGTGCAGTGGAAGTTTGACTGACTGACCTGCAGTGCACACACGTCACCAAGACCTCACAGGCAGATCTCCACAGTTCCAGACACATTTCAATGCAATAAATATCCACAATAACCACTATTTAATGCAACTAATGGAATCAACAGTGAATTTATATCTATATAGATTGTCCCGTCACATCTGACGTCAGATCAAAGCAGAGATCAAAGGCTGTCGGCGCGTAAAGGAAACTCCACCTGAATTAACACAGCAGGGACGAACTGGCACTGAAAAGCAGCTGTGGATGTCCCAAAAGCAGGACTGAGGGTGGATGACTGCATGTCGCTGCCCTGTTGAGATACCACTCTGCCCTTGTGATGATCGCTTTATTTATTTATTTACTTATTAATTCATTAGAGCGAGCGACCGCATCAGGCAGCCGTAATGAAAAACAAAACACAAATCTTCATCTCTCTTAGTCCACCACAGCCTCGGTATCAGATAGTCAGTATATAGCCTACTACAGTATACTCAGCATCTCTATCACAGAAAAAAAAGAGAAAAAAAGAGACGGACAGAGAGAGAGAGAGAGGAGGACAGAGAGAGAGAGAGAGAGAGAGAGAGAGAGAGAGAGAGAGAGAGAGAGAGAGAGAGAGAGCGTCCTTTACGCTGATTTCATCCCGCATGGTGTTTGTTTATGTTGTGATTGTGTAAGCAAGATGAGAGGTGTAGGCTACACTAGAGTTTGAATAAATGTGAGTTTCTTTATTAGTTTATTAGTTGTTGTTTCTTACATTGGGCAGCCGTTCTCAGTGTATCAGATCAATCCTGGTTAAGTATATTAGTAAACTCATTATTGGTCACTCTGAGCTCGGACCTCCGGAGGAACAGCTGTTTCCTCCGGGGAGAGGTTCGGCCTCTGGCGTCGCTGTTTCCTCCGTCCATGTCCAAGTATAAAATGACAAACTTGCAGCGCGCATCACCCGCCGCGCAGTTAAAGGTGAGGAGAGGAGCTCATTTGATTGGTGAAGATCTGACTCGGCTGTGTCAAACCCACTCCACGCCTTTCTCTCCTCCTCCTGTCTCCCTCCCGCCCTCTTCGCCGTTTGCGCCGGTGGGAGGGACGAGGGGAGGGTTTACGCTGGTCTAAGTCTGACTGCGCGGCCCACCAATCTTGCGAAAAGGACCTGGACCACACCCCGTTGGCGTGGCGAAGCTGCGCTGCACTTAGACTTCGCGCGGTCTACGAGACTAGGGCCCATAGTCTTCTTTACCGATCTCTATAATACTATATATGTATTTCTATATAAATCTCAGCATTTATCCAATGATAAAAATGATCTAGTTTTGCTGCCCCATTGAAGGCCATGGACCCTGAGCTTCAACACATTTAAAGGGATAGTTCACCCAAAATTCAAATTTCACTCATTATCTACTCACCCTCATGTCGACTAAGAGCTGTGAGAATTTTCAGAGTCCTCCGTGCCTTCTCTGAGTTACGGGGGGGGTCCGCGCAGCAGTATTTGTCCATATTATAATGGTTGTCAATGGATACCAACTTTCTTCGTCCAAAAAGACACACCAAAAAGCATCCAAATACCTCCATACTGCTCGTCTGTAATGTCCCTCTTGTATGAGAAATTGTTCCGAAAAAAATTAAATAAGTCTATATTTTAAGCTTGTTTGTAGCAGAAGCTCCCAGTGTCTCGGTTCACTGCTCTTCCTGTGTCAGACTGGTGGAACAATTTCTCATGTCGGGGATTCAATACAAGAGGGACATTACAGACGAGCAGTATGGAGGTATTTGGATGTTTTTTGGTGTGTCTTTTTGGACGAAGAAAGTTGGTATCCATTGACAACCATTATATGGACAAATACTGCTGCGCGGACCCCCCCGTAACTCAGAGAAGGAACGGAGGACTCTGAAAATTCTCACAGCTCTTAGTTGACATGAGGGTGAGTAGATAATGAGTGAAATTTGAATTTTGGGTGAACTATCCCTTTAATGCATTAAGACACTACGTGAATGTACAGTATGAGAAGAAAATCACATCTTCAAGTCTTAGAATTGAACATTTTCTACGCATTTTTAGTCAATGCAATGTTAATACAGCAGTTCCTAATTGACCAATTATCTTAGGACATTTCAGAAGGAGCAGAGCTTCCCTTACATTCTTAGAGTAATCATCTCTGCTACATCAACACGTTCTCACTCCCAGTGCGTCAACCCCCTGACGAACGGTCACTGTCCCTCCTCGTCACATGCCTGACTCATTAGGTACCCGTTTTTCGTCATGAGGTGACGAGCGGGGATTTCAATTCATTCCAATGTAACCCCCTTCGCGGCGATATGTGACCCTCAGAGTAAAGTGATCCAGCCGACCGGACGCGGCGCTGAACGACGCACTGAGCTGGAAAACTTTTTTTCCCCTTTGAAGCTTTATTGAACCTGGTGTGTCTGACATAGCTTTCATCCAAGCCGTCATTTTGGTTATTATTTATTTACTGATCTTGGCGTTGGTGCAGAATAATAAATAAACAAACAAACAAATAAATAAATAAATTACATCCTTGTCGGAAGACCAGACGGGGTGGGGGTGTGTAATAAATAAATAAATAAATAAATAAATATTTTTGTCCCGTGCGTAATTGTCAAGATCCGCATTTCGATTAAACTCGCCTTTCTTCTTTTGTACGAGTTGTTGGACGACTGCATTTTCATTTTATTTACTTATTTCCCTGTCCTAAGTCATGTTTATGGATACACAGTTGAACATATTGTCATTTTACCCTCGGCATTTTACCCTCACTTTGCTGAATATCTGTTGATTCATGTCATAAACACGTTTTGTTCATTAAAAATATGTGGTGTTTATTAAAAATATGTTGTTCATTCAAATCGGTTGTTGTTCATTGCAGAACAATAGAATATTAATACGGTGATTTATATACAGATATTGATCGCGTAGTGTGACCACATCACTACGCACGGAGGCGTGAGGGACATTTGAAACTGCAGCGACTACTGACACTTCAACCTGTTTTGGCTCTAAACTTCAAAACTATGACATTGCATAGTTTAGGACCTGTTTGTGTACGAATTCATCTGTTGTTAGGTCATATTATTATTGCATGAAACACACAATACAACTTTTGATCACAAAAAAACTACCGCACGTAACATTTTACTTTCCGTAGTAAAAAAACAGGTTCGCGCTAATAACTCTTGAATGGCGTGACGTAATTTCACAAGCTTTCCCAGGATTGGTCGGTGTTGAGTGCTGAACTAGAGGATGTGACGTCATTGCAACGGCGCCACCGGTCGCGACCATAGACTGCGACACTGCCATCTACGGCGTCTGGACGGAACTACAACACCTTAACAGTGTGTTTGTGATCATGAGGAGTGGAAATTAAGCCATGTTGATTTAATTCAACAGCATGTGAATAAACAGTGAGGAATCAGAACAGTTAGACAGCTCTTTTTCAACAAAGTCCAAATAATTCAAGTAACTCAAGTCATATAGGCCTTTTTTTTTTTAATTCCAGAAAACAACATTTCTCCCCCCTTCTCCCTCCTCCCGCCCAGGAACCTTAGTTTATAATATAGTGTAGAATGAACCCGTCCACTGTAGTAATGTTTATGCACAACTGCACCACTTTAGCCAGCTCCTTTATTTCTGGTTTTACATTGGACAAACTGATTAAGGCTCCATTTTCAGGAGACACAGCTATTCTTTAATAACTTCCACATTCGTTGGGTTACGTTCAGAGGTTTATCAGGGCAGGGCCTAGGGTCATCCAGTGTTAGCAATTACAGACCCATCTGACCTTCACAGGGGTCACAGGTCAACTTTTCATGTGAAATTTGACGATTTTTGCTATCAATTCAGGCATAAAACACCAATGCTTTGAGCTGGGAAGCTGAAATCTTTAGATTCTAGTCCAGACCTTGGAGCAGATTGAGCGTGCCACATATCAGGGCTGTGTTCCACTCAGAAGTGTCCAAAATGGCCAAAAAGCAGTGTTCATTTCTAATCCCCCATTGTGTACAAGACTAAATTCAACAGATAGTCTTTAATAACTTCCACATGCTTTGAGCTGGAAGTCTGAAAGTTTCAGGGTTTTGTCAGGGGCCTAGGGCCACCCATTATCTGCAATTTCAGACCAATCCCACATTCAGAAGGGGTCAAAGGTCAAGGTTTAGTGTGAAATTTGACGATTTTTGCTATCAATTCAGGCATAAAACACCAATGCTTTGAGCTGGGAAGCTGAAATCTTTAGATTCTAGTCCAGACCTTGGAGCAGATTGAGCGTGCCACATATCAGGGCTGTGTTCCACTCAGAAGTGTCCAAAATGGCCAAAAAGCAGTGTTCATTTCTAATCCCCCATTGTGTACAAGACTAAATTCAACAGATAGTCTTTAATAACTTCCACATGCTTTGAGCTGGAAGTCTGAAAGTTTCAGGGTTTTGTCAGGGGCCTAGGGCCACCCATTATCTGCAATTTCAGACCAATCCCACATTCAGAAGGGGTCAAAGGTCAAGGTTTAGTGTGAAATTTGACGATTTTTGCTATCAATTCAGGCATAAAACACCAATGCTTTGAGCTGGGAAGCTGAAATCTTTAGATTCTAGTCCAGACCTTGGAGCAGATTGAAGATCAGAGCTGTGCTCCACTCAGAAGTGTCCAAAATGGCCATGGTAAGTGTCAAAGGTCACAGGGGTCGAACATCAAAGTTAATCCTAACAAAACACACACGCTTTAAGTAATCATCATGAAATTTAGATGAGTTGTATATCAGAGAGTCCTCTATCATTATATTGTATTCCCATTGCTCTGGGGGCCACGGGGGGCCCCTGGGGGCCACTTCGCTTTCCCATGCTCTCACAGATTTGGGTGTCGGGGTGATGGATAAGGGCCTCACAATGAGTCCACAGGCCAAGTTTCAAGTGATTCGGTTGGTTTTTATGGAAACAGCGGCCTCCTGGAGACAGAGGAATGCGGCTGTTTGAAGCCCCGCCTCTCGAAAAGTAATGGCTCAATCAGGACCGAACGCACATCAACGCGTTCGTCTTGGGCCCCCGGAACCACTGATATCAAATTCAGAACTGTACGACTTTTAGAAATATATTTCATCCATTTCAGCTTTTCTGACTCAGAAGGTCTCTCAGGCATTAAGTCTGAGAGGCTCTGAATCTGAAAAGCTGAAATGGATGAAATATATTTCTAAAAGTCGTACAGTTCTGAATTTGATATCAGTGGTTCCGGGGGCCCAAGACGAACGCGTTGATGTGAGTTCGGTCCTGATTGAGCCATTACTTTTCGAGAGGCGGGGCTTCAAACAGCCGCATTCCTCTGTCTCCAGGAGGCCGCTGTTTCCATAAAAACCAACCGAATCACTTGAAACTTGGCCTGTGGACTCATTGTGAGGCCCTTATCCATCACCCCGACACCCAAATCTGTGAGAGCATGGGAAAGCGAAGTGGCCCCCAGGGGCCCCCCGTGGCCCCCAGAGCAATGGGAATACAATATAATGATAGAGGACTCTCTGATATACAACTCATCTAAATTTCATGATGATTACTTAAAGCGTGTGTGTTTTGTTAGGATTAACTTTGATGTTCGACCCCTGTGACCTTTGACACTTACCATGGCCATTTTGGACACTTCTGAGTGGAGCACAGCTCTGATCTTCAATCTGCTCCAAGGTCTGGACTAGAATCTAAAGATTTCAGCTTCCCAGCTCAAAGCATTGGTGTTTTATGCCTGAATTGATAGCAAAAATCGTCAAATTTCACACTAAACCTTGACCTTTGACCCCTTCTGAATGTGGGATTGGTCTGAAATTGCAGATAATGGGTGGCCCTAGGCCCCTGACAAAACCCTGAAACTTTCAGACTTCCAGCTCAAAGCATGTGGAAGTTATTAAAGACTATCTGTTGAATTTAGTCTTGTACACAATGGGGGATTAGAAATGAACACTGCTTTTTGGCCATTTTGGACACTTCTGAGTGGAACACAGCCCTGATATGTGGCACGCTCAATCTGCTCCAAGGTCTGGACTAGAATCTAAAGATTTCAGCTTCCCAGCTCAAAGCATTGGTGTTTTATGCCTGAATTGATAGCAAAAATCGTCAAATTTCACATGAAAAGTTGACCTGTGACCCCTGTGAAGGTCAGATGGGTCTGTAATTGCTAACACTGGATGACCCTAGGCCCTGCCCTGATAAACCTCTGAACGTAACCCAACGAATGTGGAAGTTATTAAAGAATAGCTGTGTCTCCTGAAAATGGAGCCTTAATCAGTTTGTCCAATGTAAAACCAGAAATAAAGGAGCTGGCTAAAGTGGTGCAGTTGTGCATAAACATTACTACAGTGGACGGGTTCATTCTACACTATATTATAAACTAAGGTTCCTGGGCGGGAGGAGGGAGAAGGGGGGAGAAATGTTGTTTTCTGGAATTAAAAAAAAAAAGGCCTATATGACTTGAGTTACTTGAATTATTTGGACTTTGTTGAAAAAGAGCTGTCTAACTGTTCTGATTCCTCACTGTTTATTCACATGCTGTTGAATTAAATCAACATGGCTTAATTTCCACTCCTCATGATCACAAACACACTGTTAAGGTGTTGTAGTTCCGTCCAGACGCCGTAGATGGCAGTGTCGCAGTCTATGGTCGCGACCGGTGGCGCCGTTGCAATGACGTCACATCCTCTAGTTCAGCACTCAACACCGACCAATCCTGGGAAAGCTTGTGAAATTACGTCACGCCATTCAAGAGTTATTAGCGCGAACCTGTTTTTTTACTACGGAAAGTAAAATGTTACGTGCGGTAGTTTTTTTGTGATCAAAAGTTGTATTGTGTGTTTCATGCAATAGTAATATGACCTAACAACAGATGAATTCGTACACAAACAGGTCCTAAACTATGCAATGTCATAGTTTTGAAGTTTAGAGCCAAAACAGGTTGAAGTGTCAGTAGTCGCTGCAGTTTCAAATGTCCCTCACGCCTCCGTGCGTAGTGATGTGGTCACACTACGCGATCAATATCTGTATATAAATCACCGTATTAATATTCTATTGTTCTGCAATGAACAACAACCGATTTGAATGAACAACATATTTTTAATAAACACCACATATTTTTAATGAACAAAACGTGTTTATGACATGAATCAACAGATATTCAGCAAAGTGAGGGGAAAATGCCGAGGGTAAAATGACAATATGTTCAACTGTGTATCCATAAACATGACTTAGGACAGGGAAATAAGTAAATAAAATGAAAATGCAGTCGTCCAACAACTCGTACAAAAGAAGAAAGGCGAGTTTAATCGAAATGCGGATCTTGACAATTACGCACGGGACAAAAATATTTATTTATTTATTTATTTATTACACACCCCCACCCCGTCTGGTCTTCCGACAAGGATGTAATTTATTTATTTATTTGTTTGTTTGTTTATTTATTATTCTGCACCAACGCCAAGATCAGTAAATAAATAATAACCAAAATGACGGCTTGGATGAAAGCTATGTCAGACACACCAGGTTCAATAAAGCTTCAAAGGGGAAAAAAAGTTTTCCAGCTCAGTGCGTCGTTCAGCGCCGCGTCCGGTCGGCTGGATCACTTTACTCTGAGGGTCACATATCGCCGCGAAGGGGGTTACATTGGAATGAATTGAAATCCCCGCTCGTCACCTCATGACGAAAAACGGGTACCTAATGAGTCAGGCATGTGACGAGGAGGGACAGTGACCGTTCGTCAGGGGGTTGACGCACTGGGAGTGAGAACGTGTTGGCTACATACGTACAAAAGTCCTGACAACAATTGGCCGCTATCACAATTTAATACGGTATGAAAAATATTCGAAAACTAACAAAACATACAGAAAAATCATCCCCTAAAATAGATAAAACATATCAAAGTCAATTCAATGCTTCATGGATGGGCTGGAGCCCTGCTGACATAGGGCAAGGGTGGACCAACAGACCAACAACACACAATCATATTCACACCCGCAAGCACTAAAAGTCTCAAACCCACTTAATGCACATGTCTTTGGACTGATGGAGGACGCTGGAGAACCTGCAGAGAAAGGTCATAGGTCCAGGATACCAGCGTGTTGCCCAGGCCCGGCTCTAGCCATTTTGGTGCCCTAGGCGAGATTACTCCCAGGCCCCCCCCACACCCACCCAACAATGATCAATAATGATTATAATGATAACGTAGCAGTGTATCTGTATGTCCCCTCTGACCCCGAGATACACAACTTGCACAACAATCAGTAAAACTTCATTGAGTAAATCCTGGGTGAAGACATGAAAAAAATGAGTCTCTCTACAGTCGTGAGAACAACCTGTTGTGGTGCTTGAAACGGGTATACGAAAGTCTTGACTTCACAAAAGCAGTGGAATATACTGTATGAATAAAGGCTAATAGAT
The DNA here is from genome assembly GCF_905171665.1 of Trachurus trachurus. NCBI lineage: Eukaryota > Metazoa > Chordata > Actinopteri > Carangiformes > Carangidae > Trachurus > Trachurus trachurus. Next base: position 26,744,516 of record NC_139907.1, read on the forward strand.
AAGTGTGCACAAGTTAAAATGAAATTTTGTGAAATCGGTTTTTGAGCATAAATGTTATCTGTCATTCTATTTTCACCAAATGTCTCAAATGTTAAATAAAATAAGCTGAATAGTGACTTCACATTACATTTCAAACTTCATGAGATGTGTGTAGCCCTAAATGAGAAATTAGCTTTTTTTCTCCCCCAAAAAAATATCAACTAAACAGACACAAAATTTACAATATTTAACCTATATAATGTACCCTATGTGTTGTCACTGTGGTGCTGTTTGAAAGGTAAAAAAAAAAGTAAGTAGTAAGTAATGTTGTAACATATTATATTATTACTTTTTAATTGGTTTTGCTTTGCATTTAAATTAACGTGAGATTATTTTTTGTATTACATAAGAACTTTTTTTTTCTTTCCCATTTGTGGCGCTGGCGCCCCCTGGATGGACGCCGCCCTTAGCATTTGCCTATACTGCTTATACTGCTTATGCCACAGGCCGGCCCTGGTGTTGCCCTTGCAGCTAACATTTAGATAAATTATCACATTTCAAGCAGCAGACTGAAGATTGAAAGATAAGTGAGCAGATATATTTTCTTTCATTAAATCCTGGTGAAATCCAGTTCAGATTTCTCAAGTCCTGAATTGGATTTATTAAAATACATTTCAGCAATTCATGATTTTGTTTGTCTCCACAAAGTTTCAAGGATTATGACGAGAGTTATTTCTGCAAATATAATTCAATTTGATCGCTGTCCTTTGGTGGTTCTTTGAAGCCTTGAGAGTCCTGTCTTCTCACAGCTAATCATCACCTGAGCACCATCAACTCCTGAACACAGCACCAACTGCCAAAACTACTAAATGTTCATGGAAACATGGTGAGAAATCCCTCAATAGGAAAGAAAAAAATTAAATGAATGAAAAGATAAAATGCTTCTAGTGGATTTATAATATCCTAAAAAAAAATAGCTGCATGTGCTTCTGTACATGTATATTAGCATGTATTCTGTGGTGTGTCATGAACAGGGCATCAAATCTATGTGAGACTTTTATTTAGAAGTTTGTTGAAATGTCTTCTTTGAAGTTGTTTTTGGTGTTACATTACATGTTTCCTGTTACTATTCGGTCCTTTAATGGTGTAAATAAAATCCTGTGGCATAAATATTTATACACTTTCCTGGCAATGCCCATTTCACAGGAAGTTGTTTTACATTGCAAAATGCTCTAAGCATTAAAGACTATGTTCTCTCCCCACACTCTGCACTGTTTCCTCGAAAAGACACAGAGACTGTGTGTTCTATGCATCTACTGACTTCCACTTTGTCATTTATTTACAACCAGGTAAAAGGAAAAATAAATCTAAGGTGCAAGTGACCTGACTTTTGTTGTTTTCAAAATTTGCACTATTGCTTAGTAACTTTGGTAACATGCCCATGTCCATTTGTTTATTTTCTGTTCTAATTTATTATGGTCACCTGTCTATCACATGGCTACAGATATGACACCAACAATGCACACATCCTCAAGCTATGGGCAAGTTAGAGTCTCCAATCCACATATTACATGTTTTTGAACTGCGGCTCTTTTGTCACTCTGCTGTGGCTCCTGTGTGGCTCTCCTGGTTTAGAGAGGGCAAGCTCATTTGTTCATTGTAATATTTATTTCTTTGGAGATGCTCATGTGATATTAAAATAAAACTTGTTTCAATATTTTGTCGATCAAAATATGCATCACGTAGCCTAGGTTTTTTTTCCCCACCATAAAGTAAACATCGCTCGCATCTCACAGATGAGAGCTCGTGAAAATCAAAGTGACGTCTTAGAACCGGTGCAGTGAAGTTCAGAAGCAGTTATCACATTAACCAGGTGAGAGAAATTATTTGATGAGCTATTATTTGGAAAATATATATTTCTATATCGGACCTTGAACCGAGTCTCATATTCAGGTTCACAGCTGCTGTAGTTTTTGAAACCGGAGTTTTGCTCCGCGTCCACACGAGTGGTGTAATAAAAACACTCCGTACACACGCAACCGTGGAATCCGCTACCAAGTGACGCAATGCACGTGTGGAAGGCTGTTTTAACCAATCAAAAGACAGTGGAAACCGCTTATGGATCAAAAGGCTTGGGACGGAATCATTTCTATACAAATGCTGTTTAAATAATTCGTTATCAAGAAATCCGCTTATAGTGTTAATTTTTGGTCATTTTATGGATGAAAACATGCGCAAAAACAATTTCAAAACTATGTGTAGCCTATTTATTTTATTTTCGGCGGTGTCCCTTTGACGTGCACTGCTGCAGCAGCCTGCACATGTCGCTGCGCTCTGTCTTGACTCTTGTGCTGTGTGCGTCACTTGGCTGCTGAGCCACATGACTGTCGGTGCGGCACAACTCATTATCACTGGCTGTTGTGTTGTCTGTCAAAACATGGATGAATGAAACATATCCACTTTATATCGACCGCGGACGTCACGAATAAATGTTCGGCTTTTGGCTCGTTCCGTTCATCTCCGCATAGGCTCTTTTTATCACTGCATGACAGCAGTGCGACCCCCCCCTCCCGTCGTACCCGGTCTGACAGTGACATAGGCTATTGCCTGTTCATTCATGAAAATCATCCCGAAAAACTCTCAATCAAACAAGGTGGGGAATAAGAAACTGTGGCGCTACTGTAGTAGTTCTGTCATTTTAAAAACAGCTGATCTGTAGCGTCACTTGTTACTGTAAATGATGCTGTGTGGAAAACCAGCCGTGGTCTGTGATTGACGGTGAGTTTGGAGCTGACAAGAGGATCGCCCTGACGACCGTTTTGTTATATTTTCCTCATCGAAAAACTATACAAATAGCATTTAGATGATGTAAAAAAAAAAAAAAAAAGTGATACAAATCCACTTTGTCACCTCCATTTTTGCGAGCTCACGTCAACTTCTGCAAACCGCTGCAAACAACCTCTGGGCTGGCAGTGTTTACATCAGCACGTGTGCAGCTATGACGTAAACGAGAAAAACAATCACGGTTGCAGTGTCCACACGCACCCGGTGAAACCAACCCCGGCCCAAAACCCCACCCTGGACTCCCGTTTCAAAAAACCACGGTTTCAGGTTTCCAAAAGCACGGTTGCGTGTGGACAGGACATACAACCGGGAACATATGTTCACGGTTTTCAAAAATACCCGGGCTCGTGTGGACGAGGCCTCAAATAGACAATATAAACTGGCATTTTTTGGGACTGCCCTTATTAATGAAAGAGACTGCTGCAGCTGCACCGTACAATTTTTCTGCCTATCTGAGCCAAACACAGCCGCCTCTGTGATTTTGGTCACCTCTTTGGTCTTTAGTGCGCACAGATTACTTTCAATGTAGGATGCGCATCATGCGCGCTCACAACCCAAAGCGACACTGACGCGCATTCGGTGCGGGGGGGGGGTTGTGGCTCCGAGTGGGTTTCGATATGGTGGGAAAGGGCCCAAACGGCTCTTTTAATGCTAAAGGTTGCCGACCCCATCATTAGACATGGACGTTTGCCAGTCGTAGCCAGCCAGGGTTTCATAACATAACCAAAGGAATTCATCCATGAGGATGAAAAGTTTATATTTCACTTATTTGTGAGAAAAACATGTTAAAGTATTATTAATGTAATATAGTAGTAGTATAGAGTTTTTTTTTTTACACTGGAGAGAAACTTTATAGTCAGTTTAAATTTATATGGCCCATATGACAAATCACATAACGTTTCCTCGAGGTCTCTACTCTCCGAACAGCAGAAAATACAAGGGATTTTAACAGCAAAGAATAAAGTGTGTTGATGAGAGCTGATAAAAGCCTGAGTCCACAGCACGATGAAGTGAGTTGACTGGGCGCTCCCCTGGCTCACCTGGGCGTGTGGAACATTTCAATTCGACTCAGGCACTTTCCTGCATGTCCTCCCCCACTCTCCTTCCTAACCTGTCTCTTTCTGACTGGCTGCCCCTATAGAACCAAAGGGAAATAGTTCTGGGATGCTCTGACTCAATGTGCTTTGAATTGGTGACTTTTTTTTCTGTGAAATGAGTATACATAGTGACCTGATCCATCAAAATGAGTCACAGTGACCCACATTTCAAAGTTGAGATTTTGGTAGCAATGGAAAGATTAGAAAATAAGCTTTAAAATGATACCCTAGTCAGAGTCATACATTTCATAGTTTTCGAGATGTGGCCATTTGAATTACGATCTTTCACTCTCTTATTCCGTTCTAAAATCTGAGAAAATTGCAGTTAAAGCTTTGCCAGTGACTCTGGCATCTGTTCCTATACCACGTGATTACACGCACCCTTCGCTGACCCTCGGAAAGCAGGGAATCGTACAGCTCGTCTTTATCATAAACGGTTTAGAAGTTGTCATGTTTTGTTGATGTTCTGTAGCCTAAAACATGTGCAAGCGTTGTGTCGTTGCTACGTTTGGTTTAGCATCGATGCTACGTTCGGTTTAGCATCATTGCTACGCTCTGTTAGCATCAATGCTACGCTCTGTTAGCGTCAATGCTACTCGGTTTAGCATCTGTTTCTGTACCCGTCCCTGCTCGTCATAGAGGCACCATTCAATGACCGTCGGAAAGCGGAGAATCCCGCGATTCAGATGCAGTTTACAGCTCGTCTCTATCATGAACGGTTCAGAAGATATTTCATGTTTTGCACCGAAGCAACACTCATTTTCAGAGGGTTTAAGTTGCAAGTCAACTTTAATCATCATTTACGTGCCTTTTCTCAATTATCTGGACTGTGAAACTTTGGGAGATTGTTTTTGAATGTCATTGCTTTGAAATTAGGCAAAAAAAAAAATTTGGATTTTCTATGGGTTTTCCACGTTATCAGCTGATTATCTAAAAACAGAACGTTGTGACATCCGACTCATTTTGATAGAACGGGTCACATATTTTGTTTCCTTTGAATAGGTCCAGACTGCTTGGAGTACTTGCTCCTGTGTAGGAACATTTGGACTAATGAATCAAGATGACCTCTTTCTTAACGATGTATGACCTGATTAATGGCGGCTTGCTTTTCTTCCGGCCTTTGTGTTTGACCAGCGCGCCGCTCCTGATCCTGAGTGCTTCATGATTAATGTCGACAGCATGAATTAATACAGATACAGTGTAATTATAGTTATCACAGAGGGGCTGTTACTTTTCACTAAGCTGGGAGGAAGACCATGAAAGCACACCTCACCCCTTCTAAAAAAAAAAAGACTGCACAAGCCCAAATAGGAAATTCTTGCCAACCACTGTTAATGCACCGGCTCGGCTTGTTCCATTTTGTGTCTCAGGGGCCTTCACTTTCATGCGAGGTTGTGAGTGTTTATATTGAGAGTAAATTATGGATTGCTCATTATTCAAACATTGTAAGCTGCATAATTGCTTTGAGAGGACTTCCAAGAGCAGAAACAACTCATTCCGTTATGCCGCTGCTCTTAGTGTGACCATAGAAAACAAAGAGGTGTGCCTGGCATGCAAAAACACATCTGCATGTTTTTTTTGTTTTTTTTTGGAAAGCGGTGAAATGAGGTCAAAGGATTTGATAGAAGCGTCCAGTGTGGGAGTGCGCAGCTTCATTTGTCCTTTGATTGTAGATTCTCAGACCGGGATCAAAGGTTTACAAGGCTCCATCGAGTTCTGTTCCATTAGTCACCACATCCAGTGCTTCATGAGAGGATTGGCAGCAAAATCATCTCTGTGTCTCTGCTGGATAGTGCCATCTTTTGTGTACGCTCATCAGCCTGTGATGTCTGTCTCTGTTGAATTTGAACACAAGATTCTTTCTCTCCAACAGTAACTGGTCTGAAGATAAGACTGGCAAAATAATACAGTTTTACCGAGAACAGAGTTTCCCAGGCCAACAGCTTGCTCTAGTATTTGCAGTATCTTGCAAGTCCTTTCATGTAATTTAGTTTTATGTGTACCACATTAATATTCCATTTTCCACCAGTGGTCTGGCTCAGGGTTGAAAGGAAACATGTGAGCAAGTAAATCCAGATAGTTTCCTCAACACTCTGAGACAGACCCAGGTCAGATGGGATATGTGACCCCTCCAGTGTGTCCTGGGTCTGCTGAAGGGTCTCCTTTAATTAAGGAAGAATGAATACTACTGAGATGTTAATGCACTGATTCTTGAGAGTCGGGACAAAACATGTCCCACAAAAATAAAGAAATTAATAATGATTGACATACTCACAAGGTTAGATCTAAATGAATTGTGAATACTGATGTTATGTTTTAGATAAAAGATAGATAATTCCTTTTTTGGGGGATTTTTGTTTAATTATATGACCAATGGTCAGACGGCCCATGTTATTTCTCTTGTCCTCAGCAATGGGTCACAATATTCACCAGCCCCAAAAAACTTTAAAAACCTCTACAATTGTGAAAACATTTATATCAAATCAAAGATAAGGGTTATAAATGTATAAAACAATGCATGCCATGAACATCTAAAAATATTTTCCGTAGAAATCTGCCCATCAAAGTTGTGTCCTCTGTTTCCGTCAACTCCCTCAGATTTTTTCATAAACCTCATTAAATCAGGCAATAGCATGGCCAGCTATCCCTTAGGATCCCTTTTCATTCTCCTGACTGTGGTGAATGCATCAATACCACACATGGTCTGGTAAATTTGACATTTTTTGATATTTCAGATGAACAATGTCAATTTTCCTATAGTCACAGCCGGAGCATGTCAACACCATCTCTCCCTGTACTTTTTTTAAACCATAGTGGACTCAATGAAAGTATTTTATTGAGATTATGGAGACAGCTAGCAGAGTTTCCCAGGCCAACAGCTTGGTCTAGTATTTGGAGTATCTTGCAAGTCCTTTCATGTAATTTAGTTTTATGTGTACCACATATTAATATTCCATTTTCCACCACTGGTCTGGCTCGGTGTTGAAATGAAACAAGATGAGCAAGTAAAGCCAGATACTTTCCTCACCACTCTGAGACAGACCCAGGTCAGATGGGATATGTGACCCCTCCAGTGTGTCCTGGGTCTGCTGAAGGGTCTTCTTTAATTAAGGAAGAATGAATACTACTGGGATGTTAATGACATTCCAGAATGACCTTTAATGAGTCCTGGTGCAAAGCAGCAGTGGTTCTGCTTCAAGAAATTTACCCCTTAATCCCGTCTTTAAGGATGAGCCCTTCTATCCTGTGAGTGGAACTCATTCCAGCTGCTTTTATCTGTAATCTCATTCTTTAAAGCTCTAAAGGGCTTTAAACACAGGTGAGACGAAGCAGTAAACCAAGAGCACTGACATTAAACTCAGCTTCATCTTCAACACAATAGTCTAGTACAGTGTCAGCATTAAAGGGGAATATATGGTCTGTTCACCCTGTCTCTGTCTGTGTTGAGAGGCAGAAATATGGGACTAATAATCCAGCCATCGTAGTGAAGAGACAAGATGCAATATATCATTTAAATATCCCTTACAGAAAAAAAAAACATGAACATCACATGTGATTTACATGTAAACATTTTGCACATGGGAAACATGTTTGCACATAGGAAACATGTGGGGTTGGCTGAATGTTATGTGAATCACATGTGAATTTCCATGTGCTAGATGTGCTCTACATGGTAACAGATTTGATCACATGTGGTAACATGTATAGGTACCATGTAGAGCACATGTGTAAAACATGTTACCACATGTGGAGAATGGGTTCACATGGGAATTCACATGTGATTCACATACAATTGGGCCAAAACCACATGTTTCCCATGTGCAAATAACATGATTCCCATTTGCAAAATTTGTCAAATGTGAACAATGACATGTGAAGTTCATGTGGTTTTTCTGTAAGGGATGGGCGTGATGGAAACCTTTTGGATGGGCTTCCCTGGAGGGCAGACATGACTTTGCACATACAAGTTGCACCAGAAACAGAATCATCTGTGAGAAGAATGAAAAATCACAGAGAGCTTTCATCAGAAGTTCAGACCGTTTAGTTTCTCTCCTCCACACACCTGACCAATCCCTGCGTGACACGTGTGTGAAAGTTGGACTGCCGGTGTCAGAACAGCACACAAATGGCTGGAAACAGCCTGATGCAAGAAGGATGTTGGAGACGTGTAGGGGGGAGGAGGTTTCTCACAACACCCAACAAACAACACCCCAAGAAACCTGAACTCCATCTTTTAGTGAAATGACCCACTCACATTATAAATACACCGTTTTCTGGCAGGAAATCATGGCCTCTCAGATTTACAGGTGCTGACTCTCATCTCCTCTGCTTCACACTCAACTTCCACTCTATTAAAGTTCAGTGGAGCCGTCAGAACCGAATCAGGGGGAAATGTTAATGTCAGTCTATGGTGGACGGAGGTCACATAACTGATGGGAATGAAGGGAACTTTGGGTACACTCTTAAGTATGGTTGTACTTAGGCTGCAGGGGCAACTATACTGTAGTGCAATATTGTCTTTTAACTGTTATCAGTCATCATCAATGCTGGTGAGACCTCTTCTTAAGTGTGTGTTGAATGTTGAATGTGGTGAGTTAGTATACTGTATGTTGTGTGTGTATGCTATGTCCCTGTGTCTTTCTACTAATATGTGAAAGCTCCTCAGATTTTGTTGTGTCATGTGTACAATGACAATAAATGTCATCTAATTCAATATGTCAGGATTTTAAGATTTTATATAAAAACAATATACTGTACAGTTCTGGACACAAAACTTTAAATAACATCACAAATTAATATTAAAGGTGTGTAAATAAGCAGATTAACAGTAGTTCTTAATTTATCTTTGACAAAACAAATTGGTGCTATACACAATTACTGTTAGATTGTTCAAAAGTTTGAGCTTCCACAAGTAATCTTATCTGACAATATTATTTTCACCTATAGATTAAGAAAAAATAGGTAAAAGGCAAATGAATAACACAACTGAAAAATAAATATCAGCTTGTGTCACATTTTAGTACTTGGCATTTAATTTCAAATGTATTTATACATTCCATATTTAAATATGATTAATATATTTATATATATTAATAATACATTTATTTGTATAGCACCTTTCACAGAAATAATGGCATACCAATTTGGCTAATTATTTAATTGGGCAGTTTCTGTCCTCCATACAACTGATAGACAGTGATGCTCGCCATACAGGATGTATTAGTATAATGTTGTATAGATATGTCTGTTGGACAGCAGTATTCTTTGAATTTTGCACATCAACTAAATACATTACCTTACATTGAACCTCTACAAACACATCTATTTGGGACAATTCCAAGCCTTATTTATGAGCAGTAACTTGAAGAACACAACTCCCACCCTTCAGATAGTCTGATACAAAAATCAGACAACATACAAAACCTGCAGGTTTTTACTTTGCTTTGAATACAGCAGCAGTAACGAGGCCATTGCCCAAACAGACAATATGCATTCAAATACACTGTATAAGTAGTCCCACATTGTGCCAAACTGGAAGAACTCATTAACATGTCCACAAATTAAATAAAAGCTGTAAGGGCTGCAGTGGGAGAAATAAAATGGTCAATTTATATGCAAATCTCAACCTTTTACAGACAAGAGGCAAAAATAAAACCCCTTTTCCCACAAATACTGTCTGCGTTATATGTAATGATGTACACTGTAATGTGCCTGCCTGTTTGGGAGAGTGTCTGTGCGTGCGCTTATGAGACCATCTCAAATCTGTCAACCTTTCCCATTTTCAGCCCATGCTGATATGAAAATCACTAAATAACCTTTCAGAGAGCTTTAACAATCCGGTGACTTAATCCAAACATGCAAAGCGATCGTTCCCTCCTCGTGTGACGTCTGGTACAGTAGTCCAAATACTGTTTTGCCCAAAAATAAATACATGAACCCATCTAGTATTATGTTATTCCACAATTTCTCTTTAATTTAGTGTGATGTCATCAAGCAATGGCTTCAAAAACCCTGCAGCACAGCTCAGCGAACAATGGTGGCAAATCCCACGCAGCCACAGCCAAAACAGGTGCAGCATAAATCAGCCAACTTACCCTCAACAGGTAAATTATCCACTGGCTGCTCCACTGGAGGCTTTTCCTCTGTTCATCTCCATCAGGGTGTGTTGGCAGAGCCCAGGCTTGGCCTGTGGACAGCTGCTCTCCTCTGAGCACCAGCACTTCACTTCATCACTGAATAGGAGGCAAAAAGAAAAACATTGGGACACTCTATGATGAGTAGGTCAAGTAAACGGTCAAATTAACCAGCAAAAACTACCATAACACAACCTACAGTTCATCATCCATCCTGGAGCTGTGAGCTGGACAACATTTTCTATTTTTTTTTTTTTTTGGCTCAATCAGCAGCTCATTTCAATGAAAATGTAATCAATGCTTTGAAAATCAGACCTATTTAGAATACTGAACAAAGTAGAATCCATTGGTGTGAAACCAGAAAATAACATAATGTATCATGATTCATGATGCAACCAAGGCCGGGTTCAGACTACACAGTTTGTCACCCCTTTACCAAAGAGAACCTGGTGTTGGTTCCGTGCCAGTGCTTAAATTGTTCAACTCTGGTGCCTCCAAAGAACCAGTTTGCTCTTCCACTAGTAAGTCAGAGCCACGCCTCCCGTTCTGGAGCTGCTCCTGTCTTTGCTGCCTACTACAGTTATAATCAGACAGGAAAATTAAAACCCAGTCTGACCCGTGGGTGTTGAAGCCCAGACCGACGTGGTCCGTCTAATTAGCCGGTTCTTGGCTCTATAGACCAGCAAGGAGTTGGTGCTTGCTTGGAACCAGATTTAAAGGCCCCATGGCATGAAAAATGTGATTTTGGTTATTTTTTGGTGCTTGGGGAGGTCTCTGGGCCACGTATATACTGCCCCATGCATCAAACTGGTCATAAACGGAGAAACGCACACCGCCCATTTGTAGGAACTGTCTCTTTAAGACGAGCAGATAGCACTTCCTCCTTTGTGTGATGTCACACACAAGGTAACTCCGCCCACCGTGACCAGTTGTTTTGTTTTCAATTTTTATGAACGCAGCTTAGGTTTCAGTTACTTGCCTGTGATTGGCCCGACCACACGCCACTCAAAAACAGTCAGCCAATCAGAGGACAGGTTCTCATTCTCTCTTCTGATTGGCCAAATTACCTGTGCCTGCTAGAGCTCCAGAAAGAGGCAACAGAAAGGGGCAAATGATATCAAGCAGATCACAGGTACTCAAAACCAATGATTCATCTTGTTAGGGATATCAGCAGGTAAATAAACCCAGAGAAAAGTGCACAGCATGAGGCCTTTAAGATCCTTAGGTGGTGAAAAAGCAAAGAACCAGTGCTAAAGTCAGGCACCGACTCTGAACCAGCACTGGTAGCCGCATGGTAGCCGCTTGCCATTTCCTAGGAGTTAATGCCACTGGCAACACTGCAAATATCACCCCGACCAATCATCATCCAGGACCGATCAGGACTCTGCATGCAGTGTTGCCAACTCCTCAGTAAGGGAAGTCGCCATTGGCTGTCCTAAAAGTCACTAGACGTCACTAAATGACATAATCGCCTAATTTGCATAATTGGCAGGCCTTTTATTTATTTATTTATTTTTTTACTTTTTTGAACAAATCATATGCTCAGTCAAAATGGGAAAATCCTCTCAAATTGTTTTATTGTTACTGTTTAAAAGAGTAAGAATAGAAGGGAAGAGTTGGATCTAGAGCAGCATTCATTTACAAGTTTAATCAGCACTGATTAAACTTCTTCTAAATATGTGCTCTGACTGTATATAGGCTCCGGCTCTTTCCTTGAGTCAGTCAGCGTTCTCACCCTGACGCGGGCTCGAGTCAAAAATATAATTCATCGATCCGTTCCTAGGTTTGGTGAAGACGACATTATGACTTGTCTGTTCTTCACAGAGAACATGAGGTAAGGTAACGGATGTATTCACCTCAAAACCATCAACTTACACATGTTCAGTGTGTGTAAACAATGCAGCAGATCGCTCTGTGATCCTATCGGTCAACGTCAAGGTTCGAGTTGTATATATTCAGATTACGCAAAGAAATTTCAATAAAAGTCTAAAAGAGTTGGTTAAGTTTAGTAAAAAGACCTGGTAGAGGCTAGACAGGCCAGATAGATAGAGTCCAGATAGGTAGAGAGAGTCCAGTGGGAACATAGGGACTAATTTTGAGAAAAATCTTAGAACTGTGGGAACATAGGGCTGTGGGAACATAGGCATGGACCCCACATTTTGATCCAGCCTCTGCAGGAGAAACATGGCCTACAAATGACTTTATTATGTGCTGGAATGAGATCAAGAAACCCACTTTCTACTGGAGGTATTTGAACATTTTGTGCAAACAGCTGCAAATAATTGTATAATCTTTACAGACACTTAACTGGAAACTCAAGTGAAACCCTGGCCCCAGGTAATCCGGTTTCCCTTCCACTCTTTACTCCACTCACCATTCACTTTTCATGGATACTTGCACTTAATTGTGCTGCTGTCACACTTAACACTCTCGCCCTTTTTTCCTACTTCACATCTGTGTTGTTATTGAGTTTTCGTTCTGATTGTAATCTGTTTCTTTCTTTCTCTTTTTGAATTGAAGATTTGGAGTGCGAGTGAACATGTAAATGATTGTGAAGAATGCAATGACCTAACCTCTCTTCACCAGGGAAATTGCAGCAAGCACTTTATTCCAGTGGCCATAGTGTCTGACAGTGGAGATAAATATTGAAATGATTCACCTTTTTGCTGGAAAGCCTGCATTCACCTACGACACTAATGTGTTTCTCAGCAGACCGAGCACTTTACACCTGAGTTCTTGTGTTGGAGCAACAAATATGAAATATAGAGAATTCTTCATCAATGTATTGTTATGAGTTCTTACATTTGGCAAGTCTGTATTGGGGTAAAAAAAAAAAAAAACACATACAGCTCTGGAAAAAATTAAGAGACCACTTTCACAAGTGTTTCTTAAAAGCATCTCTACATGTATGACAGTCATTCTTTTCTTTTCTTTTTTTAAATACCAACACAAACAAACTCTTCCTGAGTTAGAATATTCTTGCTGTGTTCTTTAGGAATAAATATGAACATGTTTTCTTTGCATTATTATTATTATTATTCAAGGTCTGAAAAGACTTGATATTTCTGTTATTTTACTACTAGTTTAGTCATTAGCCAATAAAAGCTCTAAATGACTTTTTTTTTTTTTTTCAAATTTTGGAAGAAATGTTGTCGGTAGTTGATAGAATAAAACAAAAACAATTTTTTTTTAACTTTACTCAAAACACATACCGATAAATAGTAAAACTAGAGACACTGATCATTTTGGGAGTGGTCTCTTAATGTTTTCCAGAGCTGTGTATATATACATATATATATATATATATATATATATATATATATATACACACATGAGAATTGGATCAGGAAAATGTCAAGTGGTAAGAAAATAAAGACCCCAACCGCTGTCAAAGATGACACACGTCAGGGCTTTTTCATTCACAATGGAACACATGGAGCAAACTGCTTTTTTGTCCATTACTTGTCTGCTTCCCTCGGAGCACAGCAGCCCACTGAGACATGGCCTCAAAGACAAAGCAGGGGACAAAGCCTGTCGCTCTTCCTGAAGCAGATATTTTTGCTTGTGTAGACTTTGAATGTAGATTCAAAGCGTCTCTTTAGGCCTACGCATCCTAATGGATATCCCATGGCGTTTAACAAGCATGGAGAGAAGCTTGGAGGGGAAAGTATGCTTAAACACAGAGGCATTCCTCCTATAGAGCAGCCCTCAAAAGAAAAAAAGAAAATACTATATCACAGGATGTAGGTGGTAGCGGTTTGGGTTGCAGTCCATTGTTCTTGGCATACATACCGACCTATTTCTGAATCTGAAAAGTCCTTGCAGTACATATTTTTCCCCCAAAAGTTATATGACTTTCCACCTCCAGTCTCACAACAACAATTGTGTTAATTATTGAATATGGAGATATAGTGCACTCTTTAATTACCGTACTGCAACAAAAGTGACTTACAAAGCTAGAAATAGATCAAATGAATAAGAAAAAGGTCAAAATACAGTAGCAGATCCCAAAATATAGGCTACTGGTCATTGTTGCTAGTAAAGGAACACCTTCAAAAATCCTTTCCCATGATGAAACTAATAATCTAACATGTCTCACCTCCAGACTGTCTCCTCTCCAGCCCAACACAAATGGATGAAAAAAAAACCTTAGTCAGGTCCAGAGGCCGGTTGTACACAGCACAATAAGCTAAGCGGAGTTGACTTGAAAATCAGAAATGTCCAACATAAAGTCTGCGGTTTATAAAAGAGAATACAAAGGGTCTCCAACCAAAATAAATCAGAAAAAAACACAAAAGATAAAACAAATAGAAAGAAATCACTGAAATAGAAACAGAGAGGGAAACACACTGGTTGGTGCAACCAGACAGAATTGACAACATGGTCTCTGGCAAACAGAGGAGGGAACACACCATGGGGTTAATTACCTAACAAGCCACAGGTGTGAGAGACACAGGTAAAGCTAGACACAACCAGGAAGGAGGGAGATACAAGTGATTTCCAAAACAAAAGAGATCACTTGTCTCTTCCTCCTTCCTAGTTGTGTCTAGCTTTAAAAGGAGAACGCACACTGAGGAAATGGCACTTAGAATAAAAAGACTTGCAGAAAAGACAATTAAAGCAGAAGTAAGCGATATATTTGTGTTAATATAAGTCTTAAATAGTTATATCTTCCGACAGCAATCACTTAAGTGTTTGGACCAAAACACGGGTCTGTCAGTCCCTCTGCTCTGCTCTGAGTCGAGGAGAAAACATTTCTCGTATCCTACAGTTTTTATCCAATGAGGAGAGAGAACGGCATGCAGGGCTGTGTGTGCAGCCAAGGGACGCCGTGAATGTGGCGACGTAGGGACGAGGACTGTTATGGTGCGTTCAAGGAAACTCGTTTTTTTTCCGACCTGTGAAGTCGTACCAGTTCGATCTGGTACATAGACTGTACAAAAAGACGTACTGGTACGATTTCACGGGTCGGAAGTTACGAGTGGCCGTTATAGTGACTTTCACCGGTAAAACAGGTCGGAAAAACACGAGTGGGTTGCCTGGAACGCTACAAAGTCGTAAGTTGTGACTTGAAGCTGTAATTTATGATTTCAAAAGCCTGCCTGGAACGCAGCATTAGCGAAAACGACCGGATCACTCACTTCTGCTTTAACTTTTTACCTCCTCCTGAGCCCGAGCGGACCCCAATTGGGGTCTAGCGACGCGTCGTAAAATAAACAGCATCCAACAGAATATTAATAATTCATAAACATATTCATGCTACACATCAACATTTTTTGATTTCATTTTTACATTCACCGAACCCAGCACCTACACCAAGCAACTGATGACCACATATCACAATCTCCATTTCACCATCCATTCAAACATTTTGACCGCTAGCGGCATGCTACTTCATGCTACACACGTAAACATGGTGTCATATGAAAGCTGAGACTCAGCTGATTCCATCGGTACCATCCATGTCACCCTACGACCAGTGGTGTCCGGTCAATAGGGGGCGCTAGGGCGCCGCCCCCATCAAAATTTCAGGAAAAAAGTATAGACACAGTAAACATAAATTACATAATAAAAAGTAATTACCACGTCTGTTCAGTGTTCACTCATACAATGGGTTTTACTTTTACATTTTTATGCCTTTCCATTCAATATTGGGTTTATTCTGGGTTGTTTCATGCATTTCAATAGCGAGGGGCGCCGGCCTAATGAGTGTGTATGTGGGCTGTTAAACTTTTGGCTTCCATGTGACTTCATGCTGGTCTCTAATTGGTCACTTAAAGATTCTCCTCCGGGCGCAGCTCTCTGCGCCCCTGGCCAATCAGCGTGCTTGGGCTAATTTTTCATCCAGTCTGATTGATTCATGATACCTGTCAGTCAAAGTCACTCCCCTGGCAACGGAGCCGTGCCTGTCACTCAAAGAGCGACAGACACACCCACGCGCACACGGAGCAAACAGAAAAAAACAAAACTGCAAACGAAAATTTGGTTGTTTCGTTACGCAGTAATCCTTTCTCGAGGCGTTCGGTGGAGGAAAAAAAAAGAATAAAGGAGCTTGGACCGGAGCAGCCTGATATACAAATCCAGCAGCAGGCAAGTGACAGGAGAAGGAGTTACACTAGAGGCTTCTCCCGTTTGTGTTACACCAAACACAGTTGGCTAGCTGGATGTGGAGTTAGCAATGCTCTCTATTGCTTCCCATGCTTGCTTTTTCAAAGTGTTGGCACTGAAGCTCTGTGGACAACAACTGGGGTCAGAGACGTGAAACATCTCTCTGAAAAATGCAAACGGCATGAAAGTAGCCGTAGCCACCTTGACAACAGCATGAAGCTACAGTTTTTTGGCCGAGTTAGCATTGCTGAACAATTAGATGAGGGCTACAGAGTTGGCATTAGAAGGCACAATGAAGAGGTGACAAAACATCGTCACATACTGTCCAGGATAATAGACTGTGTGAAATTTTGTGGGGCCTTTGAATTGGCTTTACGTGGCCATGATGAGAGTGAGAGCTCTGTCAACCCCGGGATATTTCGTGGGCTGGTGGATTTCGTTGCCTCTCTGGATGGAGCTTTGAAAGAGCACCTTGAGACTGCCACTGTTTTTAAGGGTACTTCAAAAACTGTCCAAAATGAGCTCCTGGATTGTATGTTGTCTGTTGCAAGGGAGCAAATAATTAAAGAGTGTTTTTGTATCAATCCAGGCAGATGAGACAACAGATATTTCAACACAGACCCAACTTGTGCTTGTACTACGCTACATTGATGACAAACACAGTGTGCAGGAAAGATTTTTTGAGTTAATTCCTCTGCAGTCAGCTACTTCTGAGTCCATTACTACTGCATTAAAAGAGTGTCTTGCGGCCATCATTCCTGAGGATCAGAAAAGCAAGCTAATCTGCCAGGCATATGATGGAGCCAGTGTGATGAGGGGTGCCACTGCAGGGTTACATGCTGCCATTCCGACATGCTGCCACTCCGACATATCGCCATTCCGACATTTTACTATTCAGACATGTCACCATTCAGACATACCACCATTCCGACATGCAAACGTCCTGCCATTCCGACAGTTTCGTCCCGCCATTCCGACAAGGCTTTAATTTCCATAAGGAAATGTGCGTTACTCCGAGCGGCGGTTAGGTGTATGTGTGTATGTTTTTTTTTTTTTTCATGTTTTAAGACATGTGTACAGATGTGATACAGTCAGTGGAAGCTTAATAAATAAACAAACACAAAGTCTCGCCATGTACAATCACACACTCCGATGTCAGTTTGTAACAATTTCCCTTACAATAAGGATATACTGTAAGGGGAACTGACACAACTGCTGCAGGCGGATCTAGGCACACGCTACTGGTGTGTCCAGGGAAGCAATAATCAAAGTCGCTACTTAGTCTGAGTCTCTGTATTTCACTGAACTCAAAACGCGCCCATCACAGGCGGCATATAATAAACTATTACACACAGATCAACAGAACCCGAAAGCCCTCCCCCCTCCCGCTGTCCATTAAATCCGAGTGGGAATGAGTGTGTGTGTGTGGGTGCGCGAGCGCACTGTCACTGTCCGTGCCGGCGTGTAGGCTATGTGTGTGTGCGGGGGTGCGCGAGCTCACAGTCAATGTATGTGTGTGTGTGTGTGTGCGCGTGCGTGGCGTGCGTATGTGTGTGTGTGTGTTGGTGCGTGGTGAGGGTGAGTGAGAGAGAGTTTGTTTGTCCTACTGTCCACACGGGAGAGACGCCGCGGCTCCGCCGAGGTGACCACCAGTCTCTCCCTCGTCCCGCTTGGCTGAAAACGGGCTGTAAGGTGTCCAAACGGGCCTTTATGATTCACAGGGTAATCCACCGGGAAAAATAATCCACTATGCCGCCTCTCCTCCCCTCTCACCACGTCACTTCTCCATTTAAACCCTCGGTCCCACTAATGCACTTTTACGCATTACGCACACAACTTACAGCAAAAAAGAAACATTCATTCATTCATTAAAGGTCCGCACGTCCCAGTGCGCAAACCACAAGGATAATTGATCATTTCCCTGGCCTAATACACAATGAAAAAAACCTGGGGAGCAAACCTGCAAATCAACTACCCCAGCTGGCCAGGCAAAACCCAGTGGATCACTACAAGTTGTTGCAACTTTTGGGAATTTACTCCTGGTAAAAAGGCTTACAAACATACGCACAAAAATCCAAAGGAAACGAAAGGTAACTTTAAAAAAAAATAGCAACAGCACGAAGTAGTCAAAATATGTGTTTTACGCATGCCTCTGTGCGTCTGCAGATCAAATTGTCTATAATTAAACTTGGAGCCAGACCCGGCCAGGCTACAGGAGAGATCAAAAATATGCAGGGGTCCAGGACCCCCATGAGAACCACTGATCCTGTTGAACGTACTGTAACCACTGTGATACAATAAAAAACAACATCACTGATCTGATTCACCGGCGTAGCGGTCCCTCTCTCCATTAACTCTCTAGCTCTCTCGACCACAGCTGCAAACTAAGTAGCACAGCGCCAATAATAATAATAATAATAATAATAATAATAATAATAATAATAATAATGCATTTTATAATCGAGATGGGATGTGACAAGGGCGTTGACCAGAGTCAAAGTGCTGTTAGAGGAGAGAGATGGGCGGAGGCGGTGATCATTATTAACCTACACATTTAATGACCTTATGTCGGAATGGCGGGACGTTTCCAAAAAAGGAAAGTACCGCCATTCCGACAATGGAAACAAAAATTGTGGAGTGGTGGGACGTTTTCAATTAATGGAAGTGCCGCCATTACGACAATTAGACGTCAATGTCGGAGTGGCGGTATGTCGGAATGACCCGCGGATAGGGCCACTGCAGGTGTTCAGAGGAAAATCAAAGATGAGTACCCAAATGCCCACTATATCCACTGCTATGCACACCAACTCAACCTGATCATGCAACAGGCCACCTCTCACATTTCCAAGGTGATAATTTTTTTTTCTGACCTGGGTGGATTTGCCAGCTTTTTTTCCAGATCACCCAAGCGTACAGCTGTTCTTGATAAAATGGTGGCCCATAGACTGCCAACATCCAGCAATGTCAGATGGAACTTTCACAGCCGAGCCATCAACACTGTGTTTGAGCACAGACAGGATCTCATTCAGTGTTTTGAGAACATACGCGACTCGGGTGACTTTGACCATCAGAGAGGCAGGAGGCATGGCCATGCTGCTGGAACATCAGGATTTAAGGGGGCTTTCACACCTACCACGTTTGGTCCGGACTTTCGGACTTTCCAGATAGTTCGGATCAAATTGACAGGTGTGAAAGCTCCCCCGGACCACGGTCCGGACTAAAGACCGAGTCTTTGGTCCAGCCTCAGGAGGTGGTCTCGGTCCGGACTATCCTGGACCAAGGTCCGATGCTGCGTAGTGTGAAAGCATTTTTCTTGGAAGGTTCGAACTATCAGACCAAATACAGGAAATAACGTCAGATTCGCTCGTGCCGAAAAAAGTAAATAAACAGAGGGAAAAAGGAAAGAGGAGCCCGGCAACCGGCGGCAACACTTGGGGAGAGGAGGAGATATTATATCCAGATTTGGTCAGAGGGATGGGTGTGTCAGTGTAGGCTACACTTGTAAACGTTTACATGGAATTAAACAGTAGAGTATAAATCCCCAAACAATACATGCATTTTTTTTATATAGCCTATTTTTTTATACATTGACCCGAATATATATTTTTTCCGCCGAAAAAAGTCTGAAAAAGACGGATATTTATCAGCGGGTGACACCAAACAACGTCTGCCCCAGCAAGTCAGAGCTTTTATTTCTCTCTCACACACACACACAAGTGACCTGGAGAGATGCAGCCGCGTATGTGCGCATAGCGTGTGTGTGTTCCCCTCCAAACTCACTCTTCTGCACCGCGATTACAAACCACAGCGTGCTTTCCAGCAGTAGGCTATATTTTTCTTTTACTTTTTTCAGAGCACTTTCTATGCGCCAACGTCAGACGCACGCTCATCCGTCATGACGTCGGTAGATCCTTTAGTCCGCTGGCATAATAGCAGTGTGAAAGCGAACTTTACTGGACTATATGGAAACAATGTAACAAAAAAAAAAAATTAAGCCCGGACCTTGGTCCAATGTGACCCATTTTTATATTTAGGAACAAAAACACCCTAAATATTTTTCCTCTGTTGAACTTGATCTTGACCACAGGGCTTAAAGTATTCCGGCCCCGTGCCGGATCTCCGGCGTTTGAAAATTTCAGATAAATAAAAAAAAAATAACACACACACACACAATATTTGGCTGCACACAGAAAAGTTCATGGCTGGAGAAGACGGAGGACAAAGACAAAGCTAAATGTGTCGTATGCAGGACAACCCTGGCCTGCCTGCGCTACTGTATGAGCCTGGTGACGTGACTCAGTCACTCGCTGGAGGCAGTGATACGCCAGGTAGCGTCGGGTCTCTTGCCGCTGTTGACGTCGGCACAAACGAACCTGGTGGTCCGAGCGGACGTAACGGCGCGCATTCGATTTGTTTTTTTGTTTTTTTTTCTCCGTGCATGTCCGCAGCGCAACGCTGCACAGACGTGCCCCCCCCACGCCCTATAGCAGAGGAAACGGGCCCTTGAATGGCTGGTCCAGACCCCTAGATTTAACATATGAGATTTGTTTTTGCTCCCCACTAGGCCAGTTGAGTTCAGTTTCATACACTCCAGCCATGCCTTGTTAACAAAGCTATTGAACCTCAGTCAATAGCCTACTCAATGTGCTTTTTTTTTTTTTTTTTTTTAAATCTGAAACAAATTTTCCCTTCATGTTCTTCTCAGAGTACACCAGAATGCTTCAATGTGTTAAAATCACATTTAATTTTTTTTCTGGGGGGAATGACCATTGTTGTGAGGTCAGACACACCTGGATTTATCAGTTTGTCTGTATGTAATAATGAAGCGGGCTTGAGCTCAGGAAGTAGTGGAAAAAGGATAAAGCCCATTGTCATTAGATCTATTTTTTGACATTTCCACTTTTTTTTTTTTTTACACATAGTTTTCATACCTTTCATGCATATATTGATGTTTTAGAGGTCTTGTAATGTCATTGAAACTTGTTGCCAAGTCATGGGAAAGTCATGGAAATTTGTTGGTTAAAATGTGTATGAACCCTGTGTACATCACCAAGCACAATGCCAAAAAGTTGTTTTCTAAATTGCCTATAATGTGTAGGCTATGCGTCGGATCCACTGCACCCCCGCTCCTTGGAAAAAAGTTCAGGCTCAGGATTTTTTTTTACTTTAAGCCCTGTGACCAACATAATATTTGATAGGCCTACAGATTAAATGGTCTTTCCTGCCACTACACTATGATGATTACTGTATTTAACTACTTAAATCACAGTAGCTAAACTGATTGTTGAACTCAGCCTGATGTAAACATTAATAAACCTCAGTAGCCTAACCACGCATGCTCCATGTTGTCTCTGTGTGATGTTCAGGGACAGGTCAGGACAGTCTGAGGACAGAGAGCTCTGAGGTTGAAGTTTATAATAATGAGATGAGATGAGAGACACCTGTGACTGTGACAGGTCTGTGTCTTGACCACATCAGCTGATCCGCTGCAGCAGATGAAACTCCGCTGTTCTCAGCTCCACCGCGACGAGCGCTTTTTTTTTCTTTCTTTTTTGATTAAGCACCGGTAGCGACACGGCTAAAATACGGGATGATACTGTAAACTGGCGCGGATCCGGTGTGTTTATCAAAGCTTGGTCGCCGTGCTCAGGCACCAGCTCGGTTTGAGCTGCGTTCATGAAGTTAAGAGGCTGCTTTCAAACTCTTCAGGCAGTGATCAGTGTCGGCGGCTTTTTGACTCGTTACTCACTGGTCGCCGATGGTACAGGCTGAGGCCAGTAGGCTACAACAGGTAACAGTGTTGTTGTCTTTTCACCTCTCTCGTGTGATCAGTGCGCCCTCAAATCTGTTCCACTGTTAAAGCGGTGCAACTTGATGGACGTCACCGTGGTAATTTAAATGCGTGAGAAATACAATGTGTGGCGTGTGAACGGGTGGGAATGCGTGTGTCACACGCCAAATGCGTGAGACTTGAGAGCCCTGCGTGCGTGTGTCCGTGTGTGTGTGTTTGTGTGTCCCCTGGCCTGTGGTTTACTATTAGCCTGTTAGCGTCCGGGCTGCTAAGCATCTAAGCAGCCAGCCTGTATTCATTACTATGATTTTTTTTGGGGGGGGGGGGTCAAACTTCATTTCCCCAAGCAGGCTGTTCTCACCAACACTTGCCTCACTTGCAAATAAATACAAACAGCAAGGGCAGTAATGTATATAGTGCTATATAAATAAAGTTTATTTAGTTTACTTATTTTATAGTAGAACTGTGTTGAAAATGTGTGTATCAAAATAGATATAGGTCATTTTCTATGCAAATCTGATATGCAATTTCTTTTTTTTTGGAACTAAATATATTTAGCTTTTTAGTTTTTTGTCAGAAGGTCGAATAAAGGGTCCAATTTCATTTTATTTTTTTTTCCTGACAATTATTTCATGATTCAGGCATGACACATGAGTCGAGCGCCACATGTACTATTTATCACAAGTATTTATCTGTAGGCACTATCATTTCTAATATTCAACAACAGTATTTTGTTAAGCATGTATTGAAAATTGCATCGAAAAAAAAACAAGACAATCTAACCGTGAATTTTATGTTAACTTAATAAAGAATATTTTCAGCAGTGTCCTTGTGACAACAGCACTTCCCATTGGCACTCTATTTTGTAGTACCTACAAAAACACCTGTGGAGTGTACTGTATTATGCTGCACAGCAGGTCAGCTCTGTGCAGTGTCGGTCTACCTGTGTTCCTGGTCAGCTTTCATAGCCAACGTTACATTGACAAGAATTGACTGCAGTTATTTGTGAGAACTGCACATAGCCCAATGTCAAAAAAAAAAAAAAGTTGAACTATCCTTTTAATGATCGCTTTACAACTTTACACCAGTAGATCTTCCCGGTCAGGTACAGTTCAGTTGTTTCATGTCTCTATAAAATCTCTTTCACAGCAGCAACTTACACTACTGCTGCCTCAACTTTTTATTTTCTCTGAGGAAATATTTTATGACATTCTGTGCAACAACCTGAAGTAACTCCCTCAGCTAAAGAGAAATGAAACTTCATACAATGACAGCTAGACAATTTGATTCAGATTCAAGAAAGCACCTTCAAACATCTAGTAACTCTTTGGAGACAAGCACCTCAAATGTTGGAGTTCAGCTTCAATTTGTTTTGGAAATATTATGCATTTTAAAAAGTATGGTCTGAGTTTTATTATGGCCACCCTTCTGGAAAGGTTTATCGCAATTAACCACAATCTGTCAATTATGAGCATTCAGTATAGCTCTGACTCTGAATCGTCCAGACTGGAGATACAACAAAGCAAAGCTCTGGTCAGGAGTCAATATGCCATCATGCACTGGGTTTATTTCCAAGCTAACGCTGTATTGTCACACTGTGTCACTTTAAAGCAATGAAAAGGGTTTGTGTCTGACATTAATGCTGAATTTGTGACAGTCACTTCTAAAGAGTTTTGCCGAATCGAAGTCTTCAGCACTCAAGGGTCTTTTTTATTTGTATTTAAAAAGTTAAATAGGGTTAGTGTATGTGTGAAGAACCCACAGAGGATTATCCGACTCTGCAGTTCCCCCCAGATTTATGCAGCCTTTCATCATCTTTGTCCTGTTTTCTTTCTTTCTTTCTTTCATTCTTTTTTTTTTTTTGAGCCACCAGTTTACTGTTTTGGTTTACTCTCACCGCTCCCATGAAAGTCATTTCCACCCACGGCAGGCCTCTGTGTTCAGGCAAAAAAAAAAGAAATTACAGCTTTGGTGATAGAGTAAGTCAGCCTCCATCTGGCTAGCACTTGACACATTGGAATATTTAGCCTCAGGGGGCAGTGGAGACCAAAACAGAGAATAAAATAAGATTAAAAGAAAAGTTGAAGAACTGAGACTTGTTTTGGTTTCTTTGATCACTTGACAATAAGAATTACATTATAGATACAGATACATGCAATGATCAGATAATCCACTAAGGTGCAGCTATTTATGCACCAGCAGGCCTTCACTTGGGACATCCAATATGGCCGCTGTCAGTCAGTGACCCAAATGTGTTTTCTCATGGATATTTTTGCCAATTTAAAAAAAGTTAAGGTAAGAAAAACTTTAAAATTGTTACTGAAACTTCAGTAGGAATACTTATTGCATTGATGCAATGTAAAACTACTTAATATTTTAATATTTCATAACTTATTTTATAGTAGAACTGTGTTGAAAATGTGTGTATCAAAATAGATAGCTACAGGTAATTTTCTATGCAAATCTGATATGCAATTTTTTTTTTTTTTTGGGGGGGGGGGGATTTTTTTTTCTTTTTTTGTCAGAAGGTCGAATAAAGGGTCCAATTAAAAACATTTTTTTCTTTCTGACAATTATTTAATGATTCAGGCATGACACATGAGTCGAGCGCCACAAAGTCTGTAGGCACTTTCATTTCTAATATTAACATTGCAATATATCTAACATTGGAATATTTAGCCTCAGGGGGCGGTGGAGACCAAAACAGGGATTAAAATAAGATTTAAAGAAAAGTTGAAGAACTGAGACTTGTTTTGGTTTCTTTGATCACTTGACAATAAGAATTACATTATAGATTGTGACATGGATTAAAGTTAATTTTAAACTTCTATTTAGGATGATTAAATTAGAAATTAATGGTGGTTTCTTATCTATAGACAAGTGTACATCATCCCAGTACATGTACTGTATGTATATAACTTCTTTGTGTCATACCGTAACCAAACATGAAATATTGCTGCAACATGCTCTTTTCCCTCTTTCTGCTGATGTGCTGCGATGACCCCAGCCAGGATGACTGTCAGGCACATGGTGTTGATCACAACAGTGGAGGTGGGGTCTCCCTCATTAGTGTGCATCTGCTGGCACTTGGTAAATTCAGCGCAGAGCAACGGGATGACCCATATTCCTGCCCTGTTATCTCTGATTGCCGCACTGTGGCAGAGGCTTGATTAAGTGTTTTCAGCCACCGTGCCACGCTTGAAGTGCAGTGGGGAAAAGTGAAGGCGAACATTTGACTTTCAAATGAGTCTGGCAGAGCTAAACTAGGAAGCCACATATAGGGGGGTCTATTCTTGAACATTGGAAACTGAAAAGATAGAGGGGTTGAAAGGAGCGACATAAACAAAAGGACGGAGATGTGAGACAAGAGAAAAGCCACGAGTGAGAGGAGAGCCGCGGATCATCTAAAGAAACTTCGCACTGCGAGTAAACACAAGTCTCTCGTCTGTACCGCTAAGTTACTGTGGGAGGAAGGATGTGCTTTAATCTAATGTGATTTACGCCAAAACTCTGTGCTATTTGTGGTCACTATCAAGAGAAACAGTTAAAGGATAATTACCGTTTTTTTTACAATCTGGACCTTATTTATAGCATAAAATATGATCATTTACTTACCCAGATAACTTTGGTGTCATTACAAGTCATTCTGAGGAAATTAGATCCAGCTGAGAGCCGCATATATCCATATAATGTGAGAACACGGGGCAGCGCAATGCAGCCTCTAAATAACACATTATCTGCCACGAAACTGGTTCATTTCACCAATATTTTGTTATGATACGCTAGTGCTATTCCCCTCTGAGTCCGGGGTTAGCTGTTATCAACATCCGGGGTCTGTAGGTTGACCTACTCACCTCTGACCTGGATGACCTCTCTGACCGCTGCCCGGCTCATTCTGATAATAATCATTCTGCTTCGATATTCGGATCCATTTTTAATGCAACTAGCCAGAGCTTTCGTGAGTCCAGGTTGCGGAGAGGAGGCCTGTGGAAGCTGAACTTCATCCAGCTGCTCATTTGGTTCTGACAAGTCGAAAAGACGCAGAGATGAACCATAGCATTAGCGGTAGCAACAAGCCGCGCCGGGCAGCGGTCAGAGAAGACATCATCCAGGTCAGAGGTCAGTAGGTCAACCTACAGACCTCGGATGTTGATAACATGCCACCACGGGCTCGGAGGGGAATAGCACTAGCATATCATAACAAAATATCTGCGGATAATGAGTTATTTAGAGGCTGCATTCCGCTGCCCCGTATTCTCGCATTATAGACTTAGACTTAGACTTTTATTGTTGTCATTGTGCAAGCACAACGAAATTGGTCGCAATCCCAGGTGTAAAAATACAGCAACAATAGACAATAAATTAAAAACAATAATTTAAAAACTGTAGAAAAATGTATCCCACACACATACACACACCATACCTATTGCACAGTTTACTAGGCATCAAGGGGGCAGTTGTGGGTCTGAGAAGTGAAGCTCACTTCCGCGTTCAAAAAACTGCAATCCCCTCGAATTCCTCCGGGGGCTGGTGTCAGAAAACAGCATTCTCCATAGACCCCCATGTTAAAATCGCCGACTTTACATCCTCAATAAACATGATCAAAGCCTGGTGTCGGAACGTTTTTTGGTCTCAATCGATAGTTTCTACCCCCGCACACACTCTGAGGGGGGTGAATTTTTTTTTAACTCTACCGTTTTACTGTTATTAGGTTAAAATTCTGGCCAATTAGGGCGCGGAAACGTTGAGTGACAGGTCCGGATCGGTCAGGAGATAGGCTGCTTCGAGGCCAGTGGGCGGGTTCTCGGCCGGCCAATCCAACATGGCACTGTTCAGGCCGCCATATTTGAGTCACAAAAACGACTCCCCAAAACCAATGGGTGACGTCACGGGTGCTACGTCCATTCTTTTTACAGTCTATGCTAGGCATTTAGGGCAGCAACGGCTCTTGGGTAAAAACTGTTCTATCTATAATACGCGGCTCTCGGCTGGAGCTCATTTCGTCAGAACGACTTGTAAGGACACCAAAGTTATCTGGGTGAGTAAATGATTGTATTTTATGCTAGAAATAAGGTCCAGATTGTAAAAAAAAAAACGGTAATTAACCTTTAATTATTGTGCATAAAAGTGTGTCGGCATTTGGTGAGTCGCAGTGAGGAAAGACGGTGAGGGCAAACATCTGTATCTGCACTCACTGAAAGTCAAAGTGTTTAAATGTCAACAGAAGTCAGGCTGGGGCTCTGTGGAGTGTTCTCCCACTCAGTTTGCTTTCAGTGAGTGACAAATAGCCGTGAGTGTTGGTATGCCCTCCCAACCTGTGATGAGTGAGAGCTTATCAACATGCAATCATCGGATCTTATTTTAACACGTTTTGGAGGAGATGAATATGCATACAGTGTGTCTGATTAATCTGTCACACTGTTGAATGGAAAGTAACTTTTTTGCAAAAGGTGTCAAGAGCTGTGTGTACAAGGAAATTAAAAACACAGATTAGTGTTTGGGATATTAGTCTTGTGCACAGACATAAAAAGTCACTAGATAAATATGCACTTCATAGCTAATACAATCTTATCCATATGAGATCTGTAAATCTCGTTTATCCGTTCAGCTGATGATCTTCCCTTTAGATTTTCTCACATTTCTTGGTGTAATTTGAAATAAACTGAAATGGAAATATTAGCTCCTTTTCACAGACCTTCCCCACCTGCCTGCGTAGTCCAGAAATCCTCCTCATTCCACACTCTAATTTGCAGATGGATTTTTTTCCCCCCCAGCTCATTATAAAGCTAAAGGACACAATCTTCAGTTACAGTATGTGCAGCAGACTGAAGATCCTTTCTGCCACCTGCTGAACATGTCCAAGTAGAAAACAACCAGTGTCAGGTACCAGTCATTTTTACAAAATCATCAAAGCCACATTCCATTTACTCTAATATGTTGTTTGGGAGCAATTTGGAGACAATTCCTGAAACATGTTAGTTTCAGTCCAGTGAAGTGAGCAATTCTGTTTCTACTGGATATGACATGAGGGAGACCAGAGCTGCTCTCCTGATACAAGCCAACAGGTGTGTCATTTTGTTAGTAATATAACTACATCATTATTTACAGGTTAATTGGTGACAGATTTTTTTTTTCTACAATAACAATAATGGAAGTAAATGTCTCATGAGTTATTTGGAGTACAATGTCTGTCGGAACTCGACTGGGGTTCAGAGGACGCAGGACAACTCCAGTCTCAACTCAATCTTTTTATTGGACTTTGTCAAGAAGTTTGTTGAGTCAGGTTGATAACCTCCAAAGCAAAACAAAAAGAAAACTTGGCTTGAACATTACCAACATAAATTCATTGATCACTCATCTATTTTATTCCAAATGATATTTATTTTTTAAAGGGATAGTTCACCCAAAATTGAAATTTCATTCATTATCATTATCTACTCACCCTCATGTGGACTAAGGGCTGGGAGAAGTGTCAGAGTCCTCCATGGCTTCTCTGAGTTACAGGGGGTCTCTGTGTAGCAGTGCATGTCCATATAACGGTTGCAAATGGATACCAACTGTCTTGGTAACAAAAAGACACACCAAAAAACATCCAAATACCTCCTTGCTGCTCGTATGTAATGTCCATCTTGTATTGAAGCCCCAAAATGCGAAATTGTCCCGAAAAAAATTAAATAAGTCTATATTTCAAGCTTGTTTTGTAGCGGAAGCTCCTCTTCCCGGTTCGTCAAATTTGGATGAACTGGGAAGAGGACAGACCCTGGTTCCGCTACAAACAAGCTTGAAAAATAGACTTATTCAATTTTTTTCGGGACAATTTCGCATTTCAGGGCTTCAATACAAGATGGACATTACATACGAGCAGCATGGAGGTATTTGGATGTTTTTTGGTGTGTCTTTTTGTTACCAAGACAGTTGGTATCCATTTGCAACCGTTATATGGACATGCACTGCTACGCCGAGACCCCCTGTAACTCAGAGAAGCCACGGAGGACTCTTAGTCGACATGAGGGTGAGTGAAATTTCAATTTTGGGTGAACTATCCCTTTAATAGAGAAAATAAGTGGACAAGTATTTGTGCTTCAGCTTAGTACAAAACAACTGGCCCTAGATTGAGTGCACCACAGTACATACCAACAACATCTCTGGTTGCTTGACTGACTTCTGCCAGGACAAAGGGCTGTAAAGCTGTTCAGCTGAGGTTAATCAATATACTGTTTTTTCTTGCTCTGACTTGTTATCCACTACAAGTGTCACTCACCAGCGGAACAAATCACAGCCGGGCCAAGGGGCGGGGCACAAGATCAGGCCAATTAAACCCAATAAAGCTTGACATGACATCGCTTTGTAACATACACATCACTGCTACAGTGGGGCTGACAAGCAGCAGCATATTTTGACACTCAATTCAAAGCATGATAGTGAGAGTTCAGCACCACGGATAGCGACCACTTCACTTCGAAACCCACTTGAAAGCGACAGTCTACTTTAAATTATCAATAGCTATTTGTTTAGAAAAAAAATGTCACGCGGAACAAACCCATTAAAGCTTGACATTAGATCGCTTGACAACAAACAAACATGTCTGCAGTGGCCTGCTCGATATCATAGAGGGTGGAGCCTGCTTCTTCAAACAGAATTACATTTAATTATAGTTAACCATTGTCTTGTGTTATAGCTTTCTGCTACCATCTCTGGTGTTAGGGTCAGTTTTCACCCGTGTCTTAAATCAGACTTTTTTTTTCATCCAATTAGTTTTTCTTCTCTTGGTTACATTGTTAGGCTTCCTTATCCATGAAAATATTGGTTTTAATATTTTTTGGTGTGGACCTCTGGGCCTTTTTTTGTCAGTATGACCCTTGGCTTCAATGTAACCTTCCTCTCTTGTCGGCTTTCTGCTACCATCTATGGTGTTAGGGTCGGTTTTGACTACACACTAACACACTAAACACACGAAAAAACAATTACTCATCATTCCATTTGTTTCTCATCTCTTGGTTATGTTGTTCCATGAAAAGGTTGGTTTTGCACTTGATTTCAGTTTTTAACTCTATTTACTAGGGGTGGGCAAAAATATCGATATGGCAATATATCGCGATACTTTATACCGCGATACGATATCGATATTCAATATTTAAATATCGATTTAAAAAAAAAAAAATTCAATTTTTTTTTCAAATAATAAATCATGTTTCAGACGGAAATCCAATTGAAATATGTTGTTGTAACTTGCACTTGTATAAAATGGCATGGATAATTTGAATTTGTCATTGTTTTGACTCAGTTTGTCCCATGAATTATCACTATCGTCTGATGTACATACAACTCGGGTTTTAAGATGCATAATGCCTTTTACATTTTTCAGTGAACTATGTAGAATATCGCAATATATCGCAAAATTTGGATATCGCAATATCGTATCGTATCGTGACTCAGGTATCGTGATGCGTATCGTATCGTGAGGTCCTTGGCAATACCCACCCCTACTATTTACTATATTGTTCTTATCGTTATAACCGGGTCAAAACCGACCCTAACAACACAAATGTCATAATTTTAACTGGAGCATTTTAGAATTTTGTGAATATTTTTTTGTTTGTTTTATTTTATTTAAATAGAGGTTCCTGAAATTGTTCCGAAAAAAATTAAATAAGTCTATCTACTAAGCTTGTTTGTAGCGAAAGCTCCCAGTGTTTCTCTGCCGGAATCTCGCGCGATTTGCGAAGCCGTGAACTGGGTGTCAGTGCAAATCACGCAAGATTTGCACAGATACAGGCAAAGCAGTGAACTGAGACACTGGGAGCTTCCGCTACAAACAAGCTTAAAACATACTTATTTAATTTTTTTCTGAACAATTTCTCATGTTTGGGCTTCAATACAAGACGGACGTTACAGACAAGCAGTATGGAGGTATTAGGATGTTTTTTGGACGAAGAAAAGTGAGCTCCGTTCGCAACCGTCATATGGACATGCAGTGCTGCACCGAGCCCTGCTGTAACTCAGAGAAGCCACGGAGGACTCTGAAACTTCTCCCAGCCCTTAGTCGACATGAGGGTGAGTAGATAATGAGTTTGAATTTTGGGTGAACTATCCCTTTAAAAGAGAGACAGTGGTAGTTAAAAGAGACAGTGAAGGAATAAAAAAAAAATCAGTGCCTCAAGGTTGACACAGAGCAGTTAGAAGACACATATACAAGCACATTCAGAAAATAACATGTACAATCATCATTAAAGGGATAGTTCAACATTTTGGTAAACTGGCCCATTGCCATAATCCCTATAGTCATAGCAGTAGGTTTTGTGTAAATTATTCCAGATTTGGAATTTGTTCCAGGAACAAATCCCAACATTCATGTACATTACACATAGTGTTAAACATGAGAAATAGACTTACCCACCTGAGTGAGAGGAGGGGTGCGACGGCTCTGTTCTGTTTTGAGAATGTTTCAACTGTCAACAATGGTGACGTCATGTCGCTGATACAGCCTTTAAAGCTGCAGAGAAGCCTCATTTGAACTTTTTTTTGTAAGTCAGGCTTGAAGTAACTTATTTTCAAATTCTTAGTTCTGAGCAACAACTATTCATTTTGGATTTACTATTCATGATTGTATGCATTTAGACTGAACATCATGGTTTAAAGGTAAAAGATGAATGGGAATACAAAGTTTCTGGAATGGATTTGATGATCATTAACACATGTTTTTTTTTATACTGAGGGAAAAAAAGTCACAAAAAAGAAAACAAAAAAAGTGAGAAAATAGGAATTAACACCAGCACTAACAATCTCCCCAGCTGCTGCACAGCCTGTGAGCTACCGGTGTTCTAAAAATAACCAACTGTGCAGACTGTCGTGCTGCTGCTCACAACTGAATGACAAGTACAGTATTGGAGACTAACTTTCAAGAAACAACTTTTATTACACGGTTGTTGAGAATTTGCAAAGAATGCAAAGTGATCACAGCTCCATGCTCAGACATATATCAGGTGTGGGCTGTGATTACCTGCTCCAGGTGGAGGAGAGAAGACCTGAACAGGGTCATTATAGCAAACTGTTGATGGAGCTATTACAGTACACTGATGTTCCCTGGCCCCAGAGGTGGAAAAAAAAAAGTAAATGTTCACAGTGGTGTCAAGATAACTTAACACGTTTGTACACTTTGTAATACATTTTGCTCCTCTGTGTCCGTGCCCTAAATTTAGAGCTTCGGGGACGTCTGAGCCTCTGCACATACTGACATCGCAGTGTAGAAAAGGGCCAGGAGTCCTGAACGAGATTTACCATCTCTTGTTTGCATGAATGTTTTCCATTAATTTTGTTTTGATGTGTAAGATTCTCTTCACAGTGCTTTTCCCTTCTGCACGCATATATGAACTGACAGATTCATTTTTCACTCAACTAGCAGCATGTTGCTGCTAATGTTTTGACCTGACAATGTAAATTATTTGCCTCTTTTTTTCCCCCCAAGATTCACGGCTTTTATTCATCCATGCCTGATCAGTTCCTTTGCAGAATCATGCAGGTTTACTACATAATAAACACTGTGGAAGAGCTCACCTCAGCCTATTAGCCCGTTTGAAACTTCATAACAACCTAAGCCTGGCTTTTGAATTACACTGAAAGAGAAAAAGAAAAAAAGCACTCCAGTATATATAGTGTTTTTCCCCATCATCATCAGAAAAATAATGTGAAATGCTTCAACATGATATCTTCTCCTAACACCTTCAACTGCAACTGCTGAGAAAATTCCTTTTAAAAAAAACCTTCAATCTAACAACCTAACCTGAGCAAGAGCCAAGGAGGGATGGAGGGATCCCCCGTCCAGAAGAGAAAGACAACATATAGATGTATAAACATTAAAATTGTCCCCATACATGATGTAACTTAAAACAAAACACTGTTATTAAATGTGGGTTTCCTGAAAGAATGAATAATCTTTTATTAAATTGAATAAAAAAGGTAAGATAGAAGCAAATCTATGTGTAATTCCTGATTGAGAAATTCTGGATCAGGCGTTTTGCCCCATCTGAACCATGGCTTCTTCTACCAGGTTAACAGGTAAAACAGCAAGTATCAAGATGGTTCCTGTCAGAAGAAGCATCAGAGAGACTCAGTCACATGTTTGAGTGGTAGTTCAGTCAGACTCAGACTCAAAGAATGGTTAGCACAGGTAGCATATTGATGTTTATGTATGTTATTGTTGTTTGTAGTGTTGTCATGACACCAACATTTTGGTATTGATACCGGTACCAACATGCATTTCGAAACTTGTCGATACTTGTCCAAATATGTAATTGTCTACAAAAATGTTTATTTTACTCAAACACACACCTAGCCTATAAACAGGCTATTGAAACCAGAGAAAGTGGTAAATGCATTGCAGCTTCTTTTTTTTCAGAGCTACTTTTGTGGAGAGTGAAGGGGGCTGGTGTTGCTTGCTGTTAGCACTGAATGTGACTTTTTTTTCAAGTATTTTGCCAAGTTGGTAGTGGAAGTGTTTCCAGACATGTTTTGTAACACTGTTTGTACAGTGGTGCTTCGGTCTTAATGGCTTCACCGTGCTCATTTGTTTTAGTACCGTTTAAAATGCCTCGGTGGGTGTACAGCCAGTGTATTTGTATTCAAGTTCGGATTCAGGCTTTTAAAAAAAAATTCAGATTTGTTATTCATATTCGGGAAGAAACCGGAAGTGGGTGCACTAGAGAATTCCGCCGAGCTGGCCAGCTAACTAGAACAGCAATAAAATAATTTAATCGTGCAGCTCTTCTACACTTTCCAAATGTAATCAGACTGAATGGATCAAATTCTGGTAGTGAAACGAGTCGTTTCATGGGGTTGTGACACTCAAAAAAAAATTATCCACCGTTTTATAGCTGCTTAGGGTGCACTAATGTAAGGGACTGAGCCTGAGTGCTCTCTTCACCAAAACCAAACTGTGGCAGTGTCTCATGCATGGATGTGATTCTAGGTGTCACCAACAGACGCAACCTCCTCTCCACCGTGAAGCCCTGGAAGTTAGACCGACATTAGTCTGGCCTGACGGAAGTGCGTTGCTGCGATTAGCCTCTGATTGGTCAGAACGAGCCACCCGGCGGAAGTCCCGCCTCCGTGTTGCAGCTTTCATAGTCCGCCCGGCAAAGGGAAACATCAACAAACAACAACAGGAACCGAACCATGGATCTATTATACATCCGTGTCATGAACCGAACAGAAGAAGACATATCCGTCAGCGGTTGTCAACCGTCGTTACACCGCGGACCCAAATCCAGTTTCCAACCGGCAATATTTTGCAAGCGCACCGTTGCTACGGCGCCGACCACAACGATTGTGACTGGTTGAAAAAATTCCAAACGGCCGGAGCGTTTTTTTTCTCTGATCGCGGAATCATAGGCGGAACAGACAGACCCTTCTTCTCTGGAGGAGGGTCTGGCGAGCGAGACTAGACCGACGTATACACAAATAGCCACACCATGAACACATCTGGGAGAAGGTAACAGACATAGGAGCTCATGAGGGGTTAAACAACCATTGGTTATCAGAAGGTTCTCTTTGACCATTAATTGGGTAACATAACTGTACAATACCATTCATCCTGGAATTAAAGCATCCTGCTGCTGGCCCTCCAGTAGGAGAATGGCACCAGGCATCAGACCTGAGGGTAATCAAAGAATAAGCCCCTGACTTAAAGTTAAGGTATAAAGATGAGTTTTAAATTTGGGCTCAAACGCCTCGACAAAGTCAGACAGTTTGATGTCAGCGGGGAGTTCCAGAAAAGGAGAGCATGATGGGAAAAGGCCCTGCAGCCTGCAGGGTTTCTTTTTTCTTTTTCTAAACTCTAAAGCCTGGCACTCAGAGAGCGGACAGCATGGGATGGAAAATAAGGTAAAAAGACATCAGACAGGTAAGAAGGTGTCTGTCGTCATTTGTGTGTGCGATGGAAAGGAAGCCATATAGAGGAGAAGGTGTCAAGTCTGACTGGGTTCTGCTTCATGAAGTATTTTAAAACAAGCATGTCAGGGCAGAAAACAACGAAGTCTGGCTTATACAAAGTTATAAATTACACAAAATTAATAAAAAGCCCTTATTTGGCTTTTTATTAGCAAAAATCAAATATTGCTTTGATGCTTTCATAAATATGTATTTCACTTAAATCGAATCACGCCAGCATACAAATGAAAGCTTTCTCGTACCTTAGAATGAGTTGTTACAAGTCATAAGTGGGCGACGCACCGAACCGAGGCGGCCATGTTGCATCGCCATTTTTTACGTTGAGTGGCAG
Organism: Trachurus trachurus; assembly: GCF_905171665.1. Classification (NCBI taxonomy): domain Eukaryota; kingdom Metazoa; phylum Chordata; class Actinopteri; order Carangiformes; family Carangidae; genus Trachurus; species Trachurus trachurus. The sequence goes on from NC_139907.1 coordinate 26,779,745, forward strand.
CATGACCGTAGGTAACCATAGAAACTCAGCGGAGCTGTCGGCTCGGCCTGTTAAAACTGTCACCACTGTGTAGTGTGAGGAAGGACGGAGGCACTGGTGTTGCATTCAGGTGCAGTCAGGCAGACGGCCGTCGGCAAACCAACCGGATGTCATTTTACTCCACGAGAGAAAGACGGTAAAACGTGGGTCAGGTAAACAATACAACATCACCATGACAACATATTGTCACGCCTGTATTGTTTTGTCTCGTGCTGGCGGACCACTTGTTTACATAGACGCTTGTTTATCCTGTTACATGCAGCGTCTGTTGTCTGTCTGACGTCTGCCCCATTTCACGTGAATGCAACATCAAGAATACGTTCAGATATGCAACCGCACCGCTAGATGGGGGGAATTCCTACGTACTGGGGCTTTAAACAAAAAAAAAATCAAGTTTAAAAATGGCTCTTGGTGATGTTTTAACACAGAGGGTGTAAGAAAGAGTTGGCTGAAACACTGTAAATCTAAGGTTCTTGGCTGTCAGCCGGTAAAAAAAATGGTGTCAGGGGTTACTGTCAGAAACTGTTAGGCAGTGTCTCGGTTTGGTTTAAGAATGTGCAGCTTGTCACATCAGAGAAGCAGGTTAGTGCTGGGATAGGCTTCTTCACATTTGGCATCAAGAAAGCAATCATCAAGTATTATTGCAGGAAACACAAAGTGGTTTCAAATCAGATTCTGGCCAAGGTCGAGCCCGGAGACGCCGTATCGGTTTTCCAGTGGGTTTAGTTGTAGGCAGCGATCCTCCAATATCAAAGGCTGCACTGAGATCCAGTAAGAGGAGTATGGAGGTGGAATATGACTCCACAGAAAGCAGAAGATCATCTAGAGAACCAGTACAGCAGGTAGAGTGTGAGTGCAGTGACAGAGCAGGTTCAAAGTGGAGCAGTTTGATACGTATGTGGGCTGAGAGCTGCTGAGGCACAACTCTCTGTAATTCTTAAGAGAACGGAAGGTTAGACGACTAGTCAGTACCCACTTTATTTGTAATTCAATGTAATACTCACATGCCTCTGAAGATGAAGCAGGATAGGAGCTAATTTTGCATACAATGTATTTCACTGTAGAACAAGTCTTAATGGGATAGTTCACCCAAAATTCTAATTTGCCCCAACATGAGAAATTGTTCCGAAAAAAATTAAATAAGTATAAGTATATTTTAAGGTTGTTTGTAGCGGAAGCCGTGAATTTGCACAGACACAGGCAAAGCAGTGAACTGAGACACTGGGAGCTTCCGCTACAAACAAGCTCAAAACATAGACTTATTTAATTTTTTTCGGAACAATTTCTCATGTTGGGGCTTCAATACAAGAGGGACATTACAGACGAGCACTATGGAGGTATTTGGATGTTTTTTTGGTGTGTCTTTTTGGACGAAGAAAAGTGAGCTCCGTTTGCAACCGTCATATGGACATGCAGTGCTGCTCGGAACCCCGCTGTAACTCAGAGAAGCCACAGAGGACTCTGAAACTTCACCCAGCCCTTACTCGACATGAGGGTGAGTAAATAATGAGTGAAATTTTAATTTTGGGTGAACTATCCCTTTTAAAAAAATAATGAGCCGTCAATCTAGGATTGTGTTTATTGTTACTGGTCATGCAGGAGGAATATTCTCAAGCGCTATGTCTCGGTGATTACTTCCAGTTTAAATCACCATTTGTGTTGGATTCTCCACTTGTGTCCTCAATATATCAGGGCATAGATTTCCTTAGTGGTACAAGCTGCAATTGAACTGACCAGACAGAGGTGAGTTTAACTCCCTTTTACATTTTTGAACAGGATGTGGCACTGCAGTGAGAGAAGACAGGACCACCAGCGATCACTAACCAACAGCAAGTTATGATGGATGACTATTGTTTCTAACCCAGCCAGGGATTTTTTTTTTTGTCATTTTAGAGGCATGGTGACACACAAGTCTTTAGGGCACAGAGGGGTTTGATGCCTAAATAACCAACCTGCCATAAAGTTTGAGACACAATGTTGTTACATGACTAAAGCAGCTCTTTTCAGAAACAGATCAGCACATAGCCAGCCATGGCTCCTGTGGCTGCAGTCAAGTTTTGACCCTGGTACCAACATCACAAGTGAAGGCTAGTGATTTGCAATAGGACCGATTTCTCATCTGATGCAGGCTAGGATCACGTATTGATACTGACAGTATACCAATATGATACTGCTACTTGAAATCAGTGGTGGCTGGTGGAGTTTTCTCAATAAGACTTGACCGTTGGCTGCAGCTTAAAGGTCCAGTGTGTAATATGGGGGTAAAACCATGACATCCAGCGTTCAGATTCTAGTTTGCAGCGCTCAGTCGTTCGCTCGCACTCACCCCTACCGTCGGCAAAGTGACAGTGGGGGCCTTTGAGGACAAAAAAAAACGACTGTTTCATACTCTTCTTTCTTCCCGCCTTCTTCTTCTTCATTGGTTTATTTATGAACATGAAACATGCTCTCTGACTGGCAGGATTCTCCATTTGGGCTGCCGTACGTACATGGTGGCACAAGATGGTGATGCATAATGGTGACACTCTCTAAAGCAAGACCCTTGCTATATGTATATAAAAGAATAATTATAATGCTACAAAAACCAAACAAATTGTATTTTATAGCTATTATACACTTATACAAATACTGTATATTCATGGATAGTATATTCAGATTTTGACAATAAACCTTGACAAATATCACACACTGGTCCTTTAACTTTACTGAGAACGTCAGGTGAAGTGATAACACAGGCATGAGCAATCAAACATAGGTCATGTCAACCCAGAGTATTAGTTGAGTATTTTTTTTCCCTTGTAGAATAAATGACACACATCAATAAACAACACTATACACATATGATTTAAACATTAATAGACAAAAAACAATGATTCATTTTTCCCCCTAAAGTATACATCCAAAACAAAACATGTATCTTGACCAAAAAGGTGTAGGCTGAAGCTTGAGCTTATCCTTCTTACATAAGTTTCCCTCAGCTCATTTTAGAAATGTATAATATAATACATCACGACATGTAGCGTTGCCTTTCATTGACATTTGAAGTCGGAACTTGGAGTTTGGAACAACATCACCTCCGAGTTGAGCTCTTTACAGCTGAAAGACCAACATGGAAGTCGGAAAAATGGGCGATTAATAAAATGAAACAGAAAAAGGTTTATATACTTGTAGACATCAGATGTTAGAAACACAGAGAACACCTGGAACACACCATCAATGAGCTGCATTTAGCTTTGAAAGACAGTTGCAGCCCTGATCTTTAGGCACCATCTATCTATAGTATATTTCAATAGTTACATCATAATTGTATTTATTTATTTTGCTGGCAAATAGATGTCACTTTAAATCAAGATTCAAGGCATTTATTGCACAGTAATCAGATGTTAAAAACCACCTAATTAAATTCTTATTTGCATGCTTCTCTTCACATTGTGAACAGACAAGATAAATAACAATAGTATTAAGTGGTTTTAAGAATGAGGGGGAACTCCTGTTGCTGGTCATCAACACACAAACTGAAGCCTGAACAGACAGGAAACAGTTTCTCACAGTCAGTGATAGTGATCAGTGTCACCAGCAGCTCCACTCTGATACCTGCCACTGGTAAAGCACTAAGTCAGTGCATCTGTCTGGACCTAGAGGCACCTCTCTTCAGATCACTGCTGCACAGCCTCATCAAATTAGGACAAGTTGATGTTATATACGACTTTGTATTTGGCTTGTGGTTCATACATGACCAGGGGAAGAGGAAGTTTCCTATCCACCAGGCACTAATTAGACTAGATCATGGTGATGGACTTCACTTCACTCTGTCCCTGTTGATGATAAGAGACACAGGCCCTGTCCCATTTCTCCACACTTGTCTGAGTGCGCTTGGTTACACACACACTTTGGTCACGTTTTGCTAGTGGAACGTACATTTGCATATAGTGTGCAAGCATGCATTAAAGGGATAGTTCACCCAAAATTGAAATTTCACTCATTATCTACTCATCCTCATGTCGGCTAAGGGCTGGGAGAAGTTTCAGAGTCCTCCGTGGCTTCTCTGAGTTACAGGGGGTCTCGGCGTAGCAGTGCATGTCCATATAACGGTTGCAAATGGATACCAACTGTCTTCGTAACAAAAAGACACACCAAAAAACATCCAAATACCTCTGTGAGGGACCCAGCAGTTGACACAGGGACGCAGACTCAGAAGTAGCAAAAATAGCTTAAATTTATTTTTCTTTGGTCAAACATAAATCAAACTCAAAGTTAACAAAAGATTTAGGGCCCTTTAACCTGTTCACGCAGGCCCCCTAGTGGTTGGGACGCCGGCGTCCCAAATCAATAACACATGAACGGCGTCCTTAATACAACGAAAAGTAGGCATGCTGTAATGAAAACTCCACCACAGACCTTTTAAGGACACTTTCGGCAACAAGTAGAAAAAAAAATGAAGTTTCTAGGTGCTACGGTTTTTTCACAGTCACTGAAAATGTCTCAAACAATATCAGACTACGGCAGCCCACAAGTGACGTCACGTCAACAACGAAGGTGATTTAAACATATATATACCATCTGTACACCTCTTCTTTCACCACCAAAAAATCATAAACTGTCATATAAACAAAAGCAAAGCACAAAAATGCAGTTTTTACCCCATTAAAGGTTTAAACAAGCCTGCTCACTCACCACACACAAACCCGGAAGTCATTTTCGAGTGCCGAAAAAGACGGACATTTTCAGTCACAGACCCACTAAAACACTGAATAAAATTACAAGCTTACCCTCTTCTTCAAGCTGAAGATGTGCCCGACAAAACCGGCTTGGTTGATTTTATCCATCGTGACCAGATAATCCATGGTAGGTTACGTCTACCCGCAGTGCTAATGCTATGAGCTATTATCCGTCAGACTGCGCACCCGCTTTGCGCATCTCTCGTCGCCTGTCAATCAAAGTCACGGGGGTGAAAACTTTTTGGTCCAATAGCAGAGACTCTAAGGCGTGACCTGATGTATAATGATCCCTGATTGGGCAAAGCTTAAGCCTGCACCCAGCTGGTTCCTGTGGTTCCCTCTCCCCCTAGTGTCAACAAGTAAGCAATACAAGTATCCACAAAAAGTGTGTTTTTACTGCCCCAAGTTTAATTAAAAATAATAATAAAAGACAAAATGAACTATTTCAAATGTCCTTGTTAATTTAAGCCATCACTGATGGTTGTGGGATGTTTACTTCTGGAGTTTTAAAGGAAAATAACAATATAATACAGGCGAAAATAGGTCAAATTCCTGTTTGGATGGGTTTTGGACACTAAATATTCATCCCCATAAATTAAATTTTCAAATGGCATTTTACTTATGTAACTGGTGTTCCTAAAAGTCATCAAGTATGTGATTGGCCCCAGTAAGTTATCTGTTGGAGAAAAAAAAATCTCACTAAAATCTTGCAGTGTGCATTTTAGCCAAATTGGACAATTTTGGACAGTTTTTGCACGCTGTACATCGCCAAGGGACACTGTTTGGAAAAACTCTATAGTGCCTCAGTAGTTTTACATATCAACCTAAAATTTGGTACATATGTGGACAGGGAGTGTGTGAACCATATATGTAAAATTCAACCTGTTTTATAATTAGGATTTTGATATATCACCTTTTCACCAAAAATTTCAAACTCGTTTTTTTTTTTTTCAAAAAAAAATTGTAATTTCAGAAGCCCATTTTTTTATGGAATGACTCAATTCAATATTTTATAGATATAGATGTAAAGGGACAAAGGTTTTCTTTCATTTAAGCCATTAACCATAGTTGTGGGATTAGTACTTCTGTAAATAAAAAGCTTTAATTGCAGTGATACAAAAACAGGCGGAAATTGCCAAAAATGGCCTCTGCATGAAGAGGTTAAAGGTTAACGTAACAAAACCAAAGAGACAAGACACAAACACACCCTCCACCTATCTTCCTCCACATGAAACAAAGGAACTGCTTAAATACTACTTGACTAAACCAAAATAAATGACAGGATAATTATCAAATCAATTAAGCTTACAAAAGAACCAAAAATTGTGAAAAAGACAAAATATAAATGTCTACCAAAATAACCTACTTAAACTAATATTTACATATATACACAAAATGATCTAACTCAAATTAAACATAACAAAATCCCAACAAAATCCTAAATCCCCCCCACGACTGGACAGCAGTTGGATCATGCCGAGCAGGTCTTAAACTGGCGGAACCTTTCTGCCCGTCTTTTGGCTGGTTTCCGCCCGGACCCCAATCGTTGCCGCACACCCCACCACGACGCCGGAGTTGGCCAGACTCAGGACCCCCGCAGCGGGCATGGTAAATAAAGCAGGACAAAAAGAATTAATACAAAATAACAGCAAACCCATAGTCAACACAAATGTGTGCACTTGCAAATGTGTGACCATGACATGCTTAAAGTAAATAAAGTCTATATGAAGTATGAAATCAAAAGACTATGCGTCGTGTGTTTATTTGTTTACATATGTTTAACGATGTATGTCGATCCTAATAATAACAATAACAACGTGCAGGAATAAACCTAAGTGTGCAAATTATACTAATGATTAAAGCATCAAAATGTGAGTGAGTGCAAGGGGAGGGGTTACCGACAGGCAGACGGTGTTTACTGTGGTGTGGACGCGTCTGCGTCCATCACAACCTCCATGCTGCTCATATGTAATGTCCGTCTTGTATTGAAGCCCCGAAATGTCTATATTTCAAGCTTGTTTTGTAGCGGAAGCTTCTCGAAGCTCCGCTTCCCGGTTCGTCAAATTTGGACGAACTGGGAAGAGGACAGACCCTGGTTCATCCTAATTTGATGAACCGGGAAGAGGAGCTTCGAGAAGCTTCCGCTACAAAACAAGCTTGAAAAATAGACTTATTTAATTTTTTTCAGTACAATTTCGCATTTCGGGGCTTCAATACAAGACGGACATTACATACGAGCAGCATGGAGGTATTTGGATGTTTTTTGGTGTGTCTTTTTGTTACGAAGACAGTTGGTATCCATTTGCAACCGTTATAATGGACATGCACTGCTACACCGAGACCCCCTGTAACTAAGAGAAGCCACGGAGGACTCTGAAACTTCTCCCAGCCCTTAGTCGACATGAGGGTGAGTAGATAATGAGTGAAATTTCAATTTTGGGTGAACTATCCCTTTAAGTGGTCAAGTGTGCAGTGGATATTTAAAAGCAATCAGGACATACTTGACAAGTGTAGTCTGTCGTCGGAGTGCCATTGTGAACACTACAACTCCGGCACACACACATAGACGGGTTCCTGTGCAACGTTGCAGATAAGTGCGCACAGCCAGCGGGCAGGAAGCGGGACATTTCTCATTGTTTACAAGCAGGATCAAGCAGCAAAAGAAAATGACAAGGAGGAGTTGTGCTGTTAACTGCAAAGGGATGGATGGAAATTGTATAATATCCCAAGGGGATCTCATCTGTTTGCCAAAAGAAGATTATGGCTCCAGACCATTAAAAGGGCGGATTGGGGTCCTGGAGGTCCTAAAGGCAGCAAGAGTCTGTGCAGCACCGGTGTCATAAAACAAAAAAATTATATAAATAAAAAATAAATAAAATGTTTGCACATAAAGACTTCTATGCACGCAAATTGTCCTTTGTGTACACACTGGGCTTCTCTATGAGATAACTGTAAATGTCGGGCCATAGCTGGCCGTTTGGACATCTGAATCCACTCATCACTGGGAATCTTACTGTGTATGGGTCTGGTGATTTCTCAGCATTAGGACCAGTTTCTTGAGGTAATCGGTGCAGTCTGAGCTGCTTAGACTGTTGATATAACTGGTCTGAGCCATCTCTGTCCAGACCTAGCTAACGAGCTATCAGACCTGTAGTGTAACGTATATTTACAGTGACATTGGCGGTTATTAGGGATGAGCGAGTACAGCATTATCTGTATCTGTATCTGTTAACCATATGAATTATCTGTATCTGTATCTGTACTCGGAGTGGGCGGGGCCTAAACCGGAAGTGGGCGGGGTTTAACCCAGAAGTGGGTCGGGTTGTCTTGAAATGGGCGAGGCATTAACCGGTATGTTATTTTAAGCATGCAATTGACATGGGTTGATCAGAAATTGTTATAGTTATTGCTAATTAGAAAACTATTTACAGGACAGCATCAGCATTGAGCTTCAGATCAATGGTTTTAATCACGATAGCAAACAAACTATTTACAGAACAAGTTTTGCAACAATGAATACAACACATGGGGTTGCAATTATGAAGGAAAATGTAAGAGTTTTCATACTCAACTTTTTTTTTAACTTTTAATTTTTTTTAATGATCAGTGTGATTTTTCTTTTTCTTTTTTTTTCTTTATTTCCAAACCAGGTGTGTGTGTGTGTGTGTGTGTGTGAGTGAGTGAGTAAGAGAGAGACAGAGACAGCTGAGTGTCAGCTACTCTCTGTGTATCACTCATTATTCTGTATCACTGATCATAAGAGAGAGAGGGGAGGGGGGAGAGAGTGTAGCTTAATTTGTAATTTATACCACTACTATTTTTTATGAAATACAGCAAGTGTCAGACACTCAGTGCGTGAAGTTTAAAAAAATGGTTAGAGCCAGCTGACGGTAAAAAAAAAAACGAAAAAAAACTATGACGACCGGTAGAGAGAGGGAGAAACAGAGAGAGAGAGCGTGTGTGTGAAAAAAAAAAATCTCCGACAGGCAGAGATGCAACGCGAGTCGGCACCACGTCTGAACGAACCCACGTTTACCAGAACTCTACTGGTTAATAAGTGAGTAACTGAAGTAATAACAAACCTGAAGCTGAAGAAACCCTAAACATTAAGGGTAAAGACCGGCGAACCTGAGTGACTGAGGGAGAGACAGAGAGAGACAGACAGCTGTCAGCTGTTCTGTGTGTGAGTGATCAGAGCGGGACACAGCAACACATCTGCATGTGTGTAGGGGAGGGGCTGTAGCCTATCACAGAACGCAGACACAGTCAGCTATCCAATGAGGATATTCATTCAATCTTTTTTTTTTTTTTTTTTTCCCGAGCACAGATATTGACTCGTATTACTCGTTTAATATTCGTACTCGGCAAAAGTGCTTTATCCGTACCGGATACTCGTTTCAGCCGAGTATCCGGCTCAACTCTAGCGGTTATTATTATTTTTTCTTCTAAATGTTGGCAGGCTGTAAACTAGCCTCGTCGTAAACATTTTTACTTTGACTTTGTTAACGTTAACTAACGTTACCACCATGCTCTGATATTGTAGTCATCCAAAACAACCATCACAACCTGCTAAGTTGAGTGAAATTCATGGACATTTCAGCAAGTGTTTTTCTGATTTGTGATTGTGTGTGCAATTAAAAGACAAAGAGATGTTTCTATGAAAAGTTTACTAAACTTAACCAACTCCTTTCTTCATTGCCTAAACCCGACCAATGGTGGGACCAAAGGGCTGTGGGAACATAGGGCCTAATTTTCAGTGACAACAAAAGTTAGAAATGTGGGAACATAGGGCTGTGGGAACATAGGAATGACCCCCTCTGGGTTACAGGGGGTCTCGGCATAGCAGTGCATGTCCATACGGTTGCAAATGGATACCAACTGTCTTTGTAACAACAAGACACCAAAAAAAACATCCAAATACCTCCATGCTGCTCGTATGTAATGTCCGTCTTGTATTGAAGCCCCGAAATGCAAAATTGTCCCAAAAAAAATGTAATAATTCTATATTTCAAGCTTGTTTTGTAGCGGAAGCTTTTCGAAGCTCCTCTTCCCGGTTCGTCAAATTTGGACGAACTGGGAAGAGGACAGACCCTGGTTCGTCCAAATTAGACGAACCGGGAAGAGGAGCTTCCGCTACAACAAGCTTGAATGCAATTAAAAGACAAAGAGATGTTTCTATGAAACAACATTTTATTGCAATTGAGTCAGGGAGAACTTACAAACAATACGGCATCTACACTGATATCAGTTCACTCCAAAGCAGTCTTTTGCCCCCTGGTTGTGCGCACACCTAGTATTGTTTGTACACAAGAAACCCGTCTATAGCACAGCAACAGTAGCCTGGCTCTCGCCAGACCCTTGTAGTTCCGCAAAGCTACGCTGAGCTCCACACAAGGGTCTGGGACTGCTCCATAGGCGATTCATTTCAGAAGGCGGGGCCTTGTAAAAAAATCTTGTATGTGATTGGATAAACCACTTGTCCGTTATCTTGAATGACGTGCTACTTCAGCCAAACCGTTCTCTGTTCATCTTTCAAAGAATTAATATTCGATAGATTCGACAAAACAGTTGAAATAGCAGAATCAATGCCAACGCACGACTCCTCACTGCGAGCCGCCATTGTTGTTTGACTCAAACAGTCGCTTCAGCGCTACGTCACACCTCAGAAAGTCCCGCCCGGCGATCCTGATTGGTTCATTATTTTTTGCTCCGGGGAAGAAGTTTGCATTGGCCTCGAGTCCAGACCCTTGTGTGAAGCTGAGCGTAGCGCCTCTGGTGGAGCTTTGCGGAACTACAAGGGTCTGGCGAGAGCCAGGCTACAGCAACAGTGCTGCTGGATCAGTCTCATCTACTCCAAAAGTGTATGATTCAAACATGATTAAAATCGTAAGTAAAAAAAGAAAGGAAAAACACAGATTAAACAGAGTGTGATGAAAAATATTCTCATAAGTTATAATCAATAGAGAAAATTCATAATTATGCACGAGCCTGCGTGTGTGTCTCTCTCTCTGTGTGTGTGTGTGTGTGCGCGCGCGCGAGAGAGAGGAGCAGAGGTTCGTTAGTAGAGAAGTTTGTCTGTTGTTTTTCTTTCTTTTTGGTTACAGCCGACGTAACTGTACCGTTCCTGAAATAAATGAAGGTTTGTTGAGCAACTCCTCCTCATCCTTTTATCACGTCCTGTCGGACGCTATATATAAAAAAAAAAAAAAAAAAAAAATCGATCTTTGGACGTGCGAATCGATCGGTAGGACTTAAGATGAGAATCGATTTAAAATCGGTGGATCGATTTTTTCAACCCAGCACTAGTCAGTCAGTGTGGGGGTAAAGGTGCAAATCAAGCGCGCTGCACTTTTGGTCGTTGGAGAAATGGGACACCCTTGTGCACTTACACTAAGCCCATGAACGCACACGCCAAGTGACCAAGCGTGTAAGTGTGATATGCATATGTAGTGTGCATATTGGGACAGGCCCACAATCACCCAGTTTATTGAGATCAAGAATCAATCTTCAATGTGAGAATTGATCCTAGAGCAGTGACATTTGGAATCATATGAAATTGATATCCGAGTGCTGATCAACTCAGCGCTAGTGGAGGCCGTGTTAGACATGCATAACCATGGGTTTGGCAGTTATTATATATGGGTGGTGCTGAATAATTAGGTTGGATATCGGTCAGTGCATCTATACTGACATTCTATCCACTCAATCTGCATTCTTTTCAATATGCTGTCAGTGCTTTATTACAATACCCACTACACACACACACTGGTGTGAATAAATGTTTAGGGCATTAAGTTATGGAAAATGAAAGCTTGGCCTTTAATGAAATGTCCAGTACTTGTTTGCTTATTGCTTACAGCCCCACTGTTTCTCTATACAAAATGTTATGATGTTATACTTAACATTACCAAAACAGTGAAGACATGAATATGGAGGTTAGTTTGGACTCGACTCTAACTGTAGCTGTAGAGAAGACTACTTTCAGTCTATTTTTAACTGACGACCTCTTGGTTTAATGTGTTTTCTCCACCAGACCAAATTGGCATAATTAAGTCATCTCTGGTCGTAATAACTTAACTTCAGCTAAGTCCCTTGTAATGGCCCGCTCTGACAAACAAAAGCCTGACTGCTGGTCCGTGTCTAAACATGGTCGCACAATTCTTACAATGGAGGCAGCATTTCTGTCACTTGAGATAATTAATTCAGAAATGACAGCTTGGCTCACATGTGGAAATTGGCTTACTGTGCAAATGAAATTAGGAATCACAGTTTTCTAGTGGATAGTTCTCAGTTTTGTGTTATTAAAGTAAATGCACATGAAACATATTATTTATTGGTACATTTCTGTTTATTTCTTCACATTTTTTTATACACTATTGATATAATTAGAAGAAAATATTTTCCACTCATTAATTATCACATCGCCACCACTGTCACATCCAGGCGCCTGAGAGGGAGGGAGAGCCGGGGGCAAAGTGCACTGACGGTGGAGGGAGCTGCATCGCCGTGGTGAGTGATGAAAGGGATTTGACAGTTTAGAATAAACTGCGCAGACCGTCTTCTCCGGATTTTATGGAAATCAGCTGGGATGTTGAATAGGAAACACTTCAGTCAAGGTGCAGCACATGACTAGCATACACAGGGGAGCAGCACTTACTGTATTTGAAAGTTTGATAACTCAGTGTCAGACCAATTCCTCAATGAAAACACGTTCAAACTGGAAATCCACAATGTATCCTCAAATTGTTAATTTATAATACCTGTACACAGATGTACAATATTCTCCATTTTTATTGTTCTATTACTAGTACAGACTGGTTCTTCAGGATCATTTGTATTTATGTATTCATTTTTAAAGCACAGTACATTAGAAAATCTAAATCTGATGATGATTTTGATCTACATCTAACACCCCCGTTTTTTGGATAATGTTGTAACTCTTTAATCCTATCTTAGTGTATCTCATTGCCAGCTTTCTGTCATTTTCGGTCTAGCTTAACAGTCATCTGTGAACTCCACTAACCTGTATCAAAAGTGCAACTCAGGTAAGAGTTTGATGGGTTGATTAAAGTAACCAGAGCTTTGAGTTTCTGTCAGTTTAAAGAATGACAGGCCTATTCTCAACTGCCACTTTTGTATCCAGGGAGAAAAGGAAAGATTAGACAGGGAAGAAAGTGGGAGCCAGGCTGAGATACATAACAAGCCAGATCAGCCTGACGCAAGAGTCCTTCCATACCAGCAACAGGGTTTCAGGAGAGGAGGTTCAGGGACTTTCCCTAACTTCATTATTCACCCAGTGAAAATGGTCTGTTTGTTTTTTTATCGTATACAACAGACAGTAACATGCCTGCAAATAATTAACTTTTTAACTATGTTTTTAAACTACATACTAATGAGTAAAAAAAACACGCAGTAATGACGAACAGCAAACCAGCTTCAGAAAGGCAAAGCGATCTGTTGTTTACATTTTAATCTCACTTTATACATGGCACGTTAGCTCGTAGTAGCTACTCCCGTGATAACATGCTCCTAGCTGCCATGGACATTCAGCGGGTGAGTGCCTGATCTGTCATTCAGAGCTGAACTGTAATGTTGCGTTCACACCAGGCGCAGAGCAAATTTTTCACGCGACAAGATTACAGTTACATGCTGTCATTCCGACATCCCACCATTTACAGTGCATTCACACCGGATGCGAAGTGAATTTTTCGCGCGACGAGATTACATACAAAGTCAATGTAAAGACGCAAATTTGTGCCGGCAGCGCGAATCGCGGGTTTGGCACGACGCGAATACGCCAATGCCGCGACGCAAATTCGCGCGAGTTCAAAAAATTCAACTTTGGCAAAATATTTGCGTGAAGCTGTTTCGGGACAGCCTATCGGCGCCTGTAGTTTGTGTCCTGCCGAGAGATCCTGGCACCGATCCTACCAAGCAGGTCATCAAACTGGGACCTGGTGAGCCTGAAATACCACTGGAAGCGGCCGTCATCCAGGCGCAGCTCCTGGAGAAGGCGGTGAAATTCCCCCAGCTGTGTACGCCTCTGGATGATGTGACTGACCCAGACACGACGGTGTTTAGATTTCCGACGTATCTCGGACTTCCACAGCAAGTACAGCGACACAATTGTAGTGATATCAGTCATGGTTGATGACAGAAAGAATTTATATATTGCGGTAGCCCCTCCCCTTCTATTTTGGGCGAATATTCGCGAGTTGTTTACTCGCGCGAGTGACGCGAGGAAAAAATTTGCTTTGCGTCCGATGTGAACGCCATTCCGACATGACCTTTCTTTAAGACATGCTGAGGAATACACACATGGTTGTGCATAATTACACAGCAGAGCACAGACAGTGACTAGTCTGCCTGTCTAGCCTCTACCTGGTCTTTTTTACTAAACTTAAAGCAGAAGTAAGCGATCCGGTCGTTTTGGCTAACTTCTTGTCAGCCGATGGAGTTAGCAGTCCCCGGCCTCGTCATTGGATCTATTGGTCCTCGTCCCTACGTCACCACATTCACGCACATCCCTTGGCTGCACACACAGAGAGGACCGCCCCTTTATGCCGTTCTCTCTCCTCATTGGATAAAGGTTGTAGGATACAAGGAAAGTTTTCTCCTGGGCTTACAGCAGAGCAGAGTGACTGACAGACCCGTGTTTCAGACCAAACACTCTATGTAAGTGATTGCTGTCGGAAGATATAACTACTTAAGACTTATATTAACACAAACATTCCGCTTACTTCTGCTATATGAAATAAACTTGTGCTGGGACTTTCTTGTGTCAGAGTGAATGTAGGATCTGATATTTGTACACTAAAGATAGGTTTGTATTGTGGTTTTGATTAGTGAAATATTTGGTCACAGAAAATAATAAATGCTCATTTATTTGAAAGCTATTCTAATTATGCTTTTCTTTTTCTTGTTTTGCAGCTTCATTGCAACATTCACATCGAGACACCCACACACACATACACACACTCACCAAAAAACCAAAGACACTTTTAAGAGCCATTCTGTATTGTTTGCCTTACCCCTGTCTTTCAATCACTCTCTCTCTTTCAGTCATTCTCACTGTCTTTCTCTCTCTTTCAGTCAGTCACTCTCTCTCTCTCTTCATTTTGTGTAGTGTTCATTGTGTTGTATTGTTTTTTCGTTTTTGTTCGGTCTTGTCTTTCTGTGATGCCTGGGGGATCCCTAAAAAAAAACATGCCCAAACTGTGGGCAAAAAATGTACAATGGTCTGAAGGTTTGCCCGTTTTGTCAGTCCCCACAACCTCAGCAAGTGAGGAGGAAAAAAAAGAAAAAGAAAAATTCCATCGTCAGGTCAATGAGTGGTGTGCCTCAATGACTAAAAATAAACTAAAGTCACATGTACTGGATGCAGCTATTTTGGTCTGTATTTTACTATTGTCATTCACCCAAAGCGTAAAAATGTTTGTTTTATCACTTTGACCTAATGAATGGACTGGTATTTATTGAAAGCTTGAGAGTAAATGTATCTATAAACTGCAGTTTTGTGTATGGATCGTGTAATTGATCTCTTTTCTTCTCAACAATTTTTTTTCCAGCTTGAGAAATTGCACGCCCTTGGCCTAAAGCCTCTACTGCTGATCGGATACCCCAAAACATCAAGGGTCATGATGCCACAGTATGCAAAACTGAGCACAGCAGCAAGGACCTGCCCCCAAAATATTGTTTGTGAATGAAAGCTGTAGGCATTCAGAGACGCACTGCTCCACGCCACAGACATCAATAGCGACTTTGCTTACTGAGGAGTTGGCAACACTGTTAGGGTGTTGAGGTTCTTTCTGCCTCATAGACAGTGCCACGGATTTATCGGTGAAGAGTGAACTGCTGATATTTTGTCTTAGTAGTGCTGAATATGACCAAGCGCGCTGTCCGCTGTCTCAGTGCTGAAATGAAAGAATGACAGCGTGTCGCTGCCCGTGAGAGAGAGAGAGATGGTCAGATTATGTCAGATGAACTACAGTTTGACTTGCGGTTTTTCCAGTAGGATGTAGTTAACGGGCAGTGTAGCATAGCCCACGGCGGATGCATTTCCTCCACGATGATGCTCTGCCTCTTTCTTTTCTTTTTTCCACCAGCTTTCCTGGTTATGTACCTTTTTGTATTTCATTTTACGGCACGTGCCGTCCCTGCAGATTGGCAGCTGACATGAGAACCTAATACATATGATTTGCTATTGCGCATTTCCTTTTGCTGCTATAAACATTTGCTTAGGATTGATTGTGATACAAATAGGATGGAAACTGGTAAAAAACAAACGTGCATCAAAATTACAGAAAGAAGTGTCAGGCAGGGAAGTGAAGTTTTGCTCGATGCAGAGGGAGAGAGAGTGTGAGAGCGGCATGAGCAGAGCAGAGCAGCAGATATTTAGCCTTACTGCTCCACAAAATGACACAAACAGGAAAGCCGGTGGCAAAAAAAAAAAGGAGGCAAACACATAAACCATGAGTCTCCTTCGCCTCGAGCCTTTCCAAACTGTAGTGTGGTAGTCGGAGAAATGGGCGGTTGGATTTTTGAGTGGTCGGACTGACGTATGCTCCCTGAAATTCACTGCACCTCCTGTGACATTATTAACCAAGACATGACCGTGTGAGCTGTTTGTACTCGCATATTCGTGCGAGTAAACACAAATACTTGTGGTCAAACTCACAGGGTCATTCCTATGTTCCCACAGCCCTATGTTCCCACATTTCTAACTTTTGTTGTCACTGAAAATTAGGCCCTATGTTCCCACAGCCCTTTGGTCCCACCATTGGTTGTGTTTAGGCAATGAAGAAAGGAGTTGGTTAAGTTTAGTAAAAAAGACCCAGTAGAGGCTAGACAGGCCAGATAGATAGAGTCCAGTGGGAACATAGGGCCTAATTTTGAGAAAAATCTTAGAACTGTGGGAACATAGGGCTGTGGGAACATAGGCATGGACCCAAACTCACACTAGTAAAGCCAGGTGAAAATTTGCTTTGTGTGTCTGGTGTGAACACACCGTAAAAGAGGTGGCGCCAAGTGGAGTACTGGTGTCAATAGAATGGTAGAACGGAAAGTTGCCTGTATCCATGGACAAGAAGAAGACGCTGTTATCTTGATTGTGAAATGACATGTGATGCGTTCCATCAAAGATGTTTTTATTGTTAAGAAAATAGCAATCCTGTTGTCTCAGAAAATCTAGGCTCTGGGAAACTGTCCCAACGCTTAGCATGCAGACACTCTGAATGATGTGCAACAGAGGGGATTTAGAAATGGGTATACGCAATGCTGACTGAAAAATATGTAGCATACCCACCACTACACTACTGTGTCTAACTCTGTGTGACCAAGACAGTGAAAGCAGCTGCTGCAGCTTAGACCAGAGGCTAATGATGTGTTGAAATGATGGCTAAGTGATCCCTCGAACAATTACACAAGTGCTGAAATTCAAAATGAGATTTTGAATATCATGACCCACTCCATTGTTGACGATACTGCACAGAAGTTGTCCACACGTCAACTCTATATTACTACTGATGGAATCCAGAATGTGTTGGCAGTTGAACAAGAGGCCAAATGCATCTGTTATGTGGATCATTATCCTGCTCCTCAAGGGAAAACCCCACTTTTCTCATTTGCATGTGAAAAGCCTTGTTGAGGGTCCATGCCTTACTTCCAACACCTATTGATGTCAATATGTTCCTCAGTGCTGCCCACCTGCAGGCTGGACGCTCCCTGCCGGCTCAGCAGGCAGCACAGCACGTTTATTTAAAATGGGGGTGAGGAGTGTATTACTTTAGCAGCCATGCTGAAAAGACTGCATATTCTCAGCTGCTTGCAGAAATAAACTTTGTCTGCTCTGCCGACGGCAGAACCACAAAGAACTCAGTAACTGGGATTTCTTTTCTTTTTTTAAACCAGGTTCCCTCTACTGTTCCCTACATTTTACTGTGAGCCTGGCACTTCAAAGAAGACTGTTTCAATTGGATTTAGTGGTTATTTCTGAAGGACATCAGAGTTACCCCTTTTTGGGAGGGGGTGTAGAGGGGGGTTGTAATGAATATGATAATAAATCCTTGATATTTTCCATTGTCATGTCATTCATATCTATAAGCATTGCAAACCAGTACGGTACAGCAGTGGTTAAACACCTTGAAAAGTCGCTAGATTTGTCACTTGTCACTTTTGACAAAAAAAAAAAAAGTTGCCAAGAGGGTTTCTCAACCTTTTTTGAACCAACGCCCCCCTGACCATACCATGATCCTCTGACCGCCCCCCTCCCCAATGTAACAATGTTACAAAATTTCGCTTTAAACTTGTTTTCTACACTTATCTGTTACTTTATTCATATTTCACTGCTTTCGTGAAGCTAAGACTCTGGTAAACATATTTCAAGCACCAAAACAGTGACATGACGAAGGTGTGTTTTCACAAGGGATTTGAAAATCTTCAAAAAGCGGACTTCAAATTTCCAGCATTTGACCTAAATTATTTATTTTTTACAGGTCTCTAGAACAAAAACGGCCCATAATGATGGTAATGATGACGGAGCTGTCCATGGTTACTTAACCAAAAGTCTCTTCACATATCAAACAAAGAAAACTATGGACTATGGAAGTTTTAATGCTCAAAATACAAACATGAGGTGAACCCTATGTGTAGATTGTTGATTTGGTTTTGTCACAGTAAGCCTAAATGTGAGACCGGTGCAGAGGCAGAAAATCGCTCTTTTTCTCCACGTTTCTGTCTGTCTCAGCCTGCGGGGGCCCCTATCGCCGTGGTAACCTCTGTGATCCTCAGGCCAGAGCTCGTTAACTTCATAAACAATCCACCTGGCGCTCGTTTAAATGTTTATAAACAGAGACACAGCTAAATCAGACTGACACAGGATGCAGCTCATAGTCACACACACACACACACACACATCAAAACACACAGGTAACATACAAATGCGCGCAGAAGCGCGCACTCCTCTCCCGCACTCCAACACACACAGGTAACTTCATGTGATTATACACACACACACACACACACACACACACACACACACACACACACACACACACACACACACACACACACACACAGGTAACCTAATGTGGCTACAGCTCCTCCATATCAGTGCTTATGGAAAGATGATCATGTGTCTGTCTGAACAGCTCTGTCTTGACCTTAAGATCGTGGGTTTGATTCCCATGTTGACAGAGATGGCAAAACCGGCAGTAGCCCCGTGGGCCTTTCAAAATTTCTCCAGAGGAAATTTTCTAGTTATTACTAGCTATTATTATTATTACTAACGAACATGCACTGAATCACAAGTCTGCACTAAAAGTGACTTTTTACTGTAGCTCATACTGTGACATTTGATGCAATTGTTTAAAGATAGGCCTGTACACCAAGTTACACAGGTGCCTTTGTTTTCAAAGAATCAGCCTGAAGCTGTGGCCAAGGTCATGCGAAGGATGCAAGCAAGTGATGGGAGTAAGTAATCCCGAACATGTTTGGCTCGCTGCTTGGCGTTTTCAGACGTTTTCCTACTGGGGTTGGCACCTTCTGTGTGGCCCCTAAATTCCTCGACCAATCTTACTGAAGAGGAAAGAATATAAAGCAAATCAAATATTTTTGCATGGTCTCTTAAATCACTGACCTCAGATGTATTTACAATCTGCATATTAACACAACATCCCCTATCTTTCAAGTTCAATACTAGTACAGTGACTATGATATGAGGGTATCTTCACCATAGCGAGGGGCTTTGCTTGGGGGAAATGGTGCACGTCTGCGATATTTTGCTGCCTGAAAAAAGCACATGAAGCAGATTTTTTTAATCAAGAGTTACTGAAAAATTTGGTCACATTTCAAAAGTACACCAAAGGAATAACTCAACACTCACAGTTGCACGTATTGTTGAAGAATGTAGCTGCTTGAGCTCATGGTTCCTCTCAATCTCAGCCTGGAGCAGGTTCTTCACCATGTGTAGTTCGGCAAAGAGAAGCTGGCAGTTCCTGCACCCAGGATCAGGGGCCCTCAGGACAGAACGCCTTCTTGTTCGCTTGGCCTGTTGGTCAACTGTTCCTGTGTAGCAGGAAGCCTGGCTGGTTGAGGGAAAATGATCTGGTGCTTCTGGCTGGTTGAGATACTAGATATGGGGCCCGAAAGAGGAGGCACAGTCGTAGAAGCTGCAGCATGGGAAGCAGCCTCTACCACCCTCCTGACACCCTCTTCGATTGCCGCGTCATCCACCTCATCAAGATGCGACACCATTGGTGGTGTGGGTTTCGAGGCACGTAGGAGGGCCAGTTCTCTTGAAATGTGTCTGTCCTTAGCTTTCTGTATGTACAGTTTAACCATTGGCTTCTGCAAAAAAAAAGCAGAACGTACATTTAGTAAATCATTTCATTCTGTCTGAAAAAAGTTACATTATTGATATCTCATTAACTTTAGCATCATGCATGTATTTAACCAGCAATATTCTTTCTGTGGGATTTGTAGCACTAAATAAATACAGCATTTCTGAATCTATATTACCCACACAAGGATCAAATGAAGACCACAGACCTACCACACAGCAAGGAAGAACAAGAAGCACAACAAGGACCAAAGTTGCTGGGTTTAAAGCAGAAGTAAGTGATATATTTGTGTTAATATAAGTCTTAAATAGTTATATCTTCCGACAGCAATCACTTACATAGAGTGTTTGGACCGAAACACGGGTCTCCCAGTCCCTCTGCTCTGCTCTGAGCCGAGGAGAAAACTTTTCTCGTATCCTACAGTTTTTATCCAATGAGGAGAGAGAACGTCATGCAGGGCTGTGTGTGCAGCCAAGGGATGCCGTGAATGTGGTGACAGTAGGGACGAGGACTGTTATGGTGCGTTCAAGGAAACTCGTAACTCGTGTTTTTCCGACCTGTGAAGTCGTACCAGTTCGATCTGGTACGAGTTCACGGGTCGGAAGTTACGAGTGGCCGTTATAGTGACTTTCACCAGTAAAACATGTCGGAAAAACACGAGTGGGTTGCCTGGAACGCTACAAAATCGTAAGTTGTGACTTGAAGCTGTAACTTACGGTTTCAAAAGCCTGCCTGGAACCTAACTCAACAACACACATAAATCACACAGAGGGACTACCTTCAGGCTGTGGATCTTTTCCAGATGCTTGTCCAGTCGGTTCATATATTTAGACTGGCAGAAACGTACTGGGCAGTTCAGATTTGCACGAAAACTGGAGAAGCAAGAAGAGTCTTTGATTTAGTAGGAGAAACAATGTTTGTAAGAAGTGTGAAATGAAACAAAGTACTAAGAAAATATGCACACATTTCTTTGTAACATGTGTGACCACTTAACACTTAAAAATGTTTAAAAAAAAAAACATATGACACTTGCTACAGATTATTCATGACCTGCCTTGCATCTATTTTTGAGAGACTTTTGCAAAATCAGTTGTAGCCTCATACATCACAGACCGATATTTACATTTGCATTATGTATGCATGTACATATTGTTCCTGAAAAAAGCACTTTTATTACAGTGACTTTTTAAAAGCAACAACTCACTATACAACACTGATTAACAATAGTGTTTTGGACCGTATTTCATTGATAGTGAAAAAGCACCATAAGAAACCTCTTTAAGAGCATCCTGAAGAGGAAACAGGACACTTACTGTCGATGAGAAAACTTGCTCAGAAGACTCAACTCTGTTTTGTTGACCACCTTTTCTGTGCTTCTCAGGTGCTGGACTATATCAGCATACAGTTTCCCACAAATGAGACACTTGTGCTTGCACCTCATACTGAGGCTCATCATCAGGTTCCTGTACATGGACACAAGAGTACTGCTCGTCGAAGCCCAATAGTAGATATTGGTGAATGGATTACACAGATAATCTCTGACCTGTTTCCATCATACCCCATGATATTTGCCATACACATACATTCTAGAGTTTAATATTATTAGGGCCACGGGACAATCGCACCGAGCACTGGCCCCTACAGCTATAGCTGCAGGGACCAGTGCTCGGGGCTTATTGTTATACTGTGGAATTCTTCTTATCCTTTCCTCTTCCAGACACAATTTCGGTTTGCTTCTTGTCCTACAGAGTTGTAGGACAAATTATATATCAAAACGTGCATCGGGATCGGTGTGCTATTACTTTTCTTCACAGAATACGAATTTCGAATTTCAAATACGAATCTCATCATAATGTACACACTTCGGCAGTAGCCCCGTGGCCCTTTTAAAATTTCCCCAGAGGAAATTTTCTAGTTCTCTGTATAAGTCACATTTGCTTAAACACATTTGATTAAAACTAATGTTCCGTTGGATGATTTTATTTATTTATTTTTTTTGTAAATTGAAATAAATTTTCAACCATTAGTGTCATTTCCCGGCTTCTGACTTCCTGGCAGTAGCTCTCCTGCTCGTTGTTGAAGATCTCTGCCTCGAAGTGATGAGCAAACAACTGTTTGTGGCTATGTGAAAAAGAAGGAGATGGATGTAGTGTATTGTTTCAGGAAGCTTCAGAGGTGGGGAAGGCCCTTTAACTACACAGAGAGGGAATAGAGCATAATATAAGATGTACAGGTTAAGAAAAATAATGTCTTTTTGGAACATTGAGAAATGAAAATCTCTCTTAGAGACAGCAAATAAAATCGTGAACAATAAAAACAGCCATAATATGTACTTATTTGCTATTTGAAATGCTACCAATTACGTCTTTGTGCAAAAAACAATGAAATATTGATGTTATCCATCTACATAACTTAATGGATTCTCTCATACACATTCCTCCATCCTTTGCCACTTACAAATTCAATAGCTCGTCATGAAAGGTGGTTCTCATGTTCATGCCTTTTGTCATGACATGCTGCTCTAAATATTTATGTCAAGTTCTTCCCTGTTGTCGTGTTGCATGTGTAAAAATGTGTGTAAACAAAACCACCAAGATAACTGCCTTACAGCATAATTTATCATTTGCATAAGTCAGACTGGAGTGTAGCAGTGAGAACTCGGGACCACATGTCTCATGCCCTTATATGATATTATCTCTCTCTGTACAATAACACAATTCAAATACTGTAACACTATAGGTTCTGGCGATTCTTTAAAGTAGTAAAAAAGTTTTATAGTGGAAATTATACAGGCACACTTAAGCTACAGTTGTGCTCTCCATTTAACTTAATAGCTTGATTGCATTAAAGGGGAACTCCGCTCGCTTTTCCGCTGTTTGGTTACACGCCTCTCGCACATTTGCATTTGTTTACAACGAAGCCGGTGAAAAATCAATAAATGGAGCGGTGAATAACGTTACATAACATATACGAAGTTACGGCGCATGTGTTTGTGTAGTCTTAACCACCATAAACAAAAGATTAGCCTAGGGGTTACGGAGTGTGTTTGTGTTGCGGTGTGCAGAGACGAGAGCTGGGACATTTCAGAAGTACACCAAAGGAATAACTCAACACTCACAGTTGCACGTATTGTTGAAGAATGTAGCTGCTTGAGCTCATGGTTCCTCTCAATCTCAGCCTGGAGCAGGTTCTTCACCATGTGTAGTTCGGCAAAGAGAAGCTGGCAGTTCCTGCACCCAGGATCAGGGGCCCTCAGGACAGAACGCCTTCTTGTTCGCTTGGCCTGTTGGTCAACTGTTCCTGTGTAGCAGGAAGCCTGGCTGGTTGAGGGAAAAGGATCTGGTGCTTCTGGGTCACAAGAAGCCTGGCTGGTTGAGATACTAGATATGGGGCCCGAAAGAGGAGGCACAGTCGTAGAAGCTGCAGCATGGGAAGCAGCCTCTACCACCCTCCTGACACCCTCTTCGATTGCCGCGCCATCCACCTCATCAAGATGCGACACCATTGGTGGTGTGGGTTTCGAGGCACGTAGGAGGGCCAGTTCTCTTGAAATGTGTCTGTCCTTAGCTTTCTGTATGTACAGTTTAACCATTGGCTTCTGCAAAAAAAAAGCAGAACGTACATTTAGTAAATCATTTCATTCTGTCTGAAAAAAGTTACATTATTGATATCTCATTAACTTTAGCATCATGCATGTATTTAACCAGCAATATTCTTTCTGTGGGATTTGTAGCACTAAATAAATACAGCATTTCTGAATCTATATTACCCACACAAGGATCAAATGAAGACCATAGACCCACCACACAGCAAGGAAGAACAAGAAGCACAACAAGGACCAAAGTTGCTGGGTTTAAAGCTTATGTAGCTCTCACCCGTTACTTAATGCTGATTATTGCCAAACTCAGACACGCTGTCGGTTGTCCAGTGAAAGACAGAGACAATTGGAGTTGAGTTTCAGAATTTTTATGTAGGGCAGTTTCGACAGTGCATTGATTTGTGTGGTTCTGAAATACAATGAAACATTGCAAGAAACAAATTAACAATGCAATGAAATTACATAGGAACCCTTAATCTTTGACATGAACTGAGCATGTGGATGCATTAGCATAAAGGAAGCTAAACATAGCAATTAAGCTAGCAAAAACGTAACTATTACTGATAACAGCAAAACTTACATTTACATAACATAAAGCTACAGTCACATTACACACAAATATCCAAAACTTATTACTTACATTTTTCATGCACGCACAACACTTTGGAAAACTTTCAACCCTTCTGATGTCTGTAATGGCCGCCGTGTGTCTCCGTGATCAAGATGGATGGCAGCAATGGTGGGCGGGGACAGACAACTAGGAGTGTAACGTGATTGGTTGACTGTACTAACTGACTGACAGTTGAGTTAGCGAATAAGGAACTGCTAACCAAAAAATAAGAAATTACATGAGGTAGATTGGCCTTTTTTACAGACTGTTATGGTGCGTTCAAGGCAACTCGTAACTCGTGTTTTTCCGACCTGTGAAGTCGTACCAGTTCGATCTGGTACGAGTTCACGGGTCGGAAGTTACGAGTGGCCGTTATAGTGACTTTCACAAGGCAAGATTTTACAAAAAGTAACACCATCACTAACGCCGGGTATTTTTTACCCGATATAATATACCCATAAAAAAATATTTCTCACCAAAGTATATTAAAATACAACAATACATGGCAAATTGAAGTACACTTCCTTAATTTTCCACTGTACAATGTTTCACAAAATGAAAAAAAGGTATCATGGTGACCCTACAAAAAAATGTCCAAAATTTGTGATTTTTTTTTTTTTTTTTAACAAAAACTTCCTTAAAAAAAAACTAATGGAGCTGGGACTTTGTCCTTCAGACCACCCATTTGTGGGACAATTGAGCCTTATTTGGTGGAGTAAAAAGAAAAAAGAAGAATTTTCAGCATCACCAGAAATGGTCGCCAGATTTAGATACATAAACACTAACGTCGGGTGAAATCCACCCGAACATGTGCCTGCTGAAAAAACTAGGGATGGGAGCAGGGTAACATGCCTACCTTCAATGGCGTCAGTGAGCAGTATGAAGCTACCCAGGGACCCATGAAACTCAGACAACAGCAACATAATGAAAATTATGAAACAATAATTTCATGGGTGAAAATCACCCGACGTTAGTGTTCTAGGGTTAAGAGCATCCTGAAGAGGAAACAGGACACTTACTGTCGATGAGAAAACTTGCTCAGAAGACTCAACTCTGTTTTGTTGACCACCTTTTCTGTGCTTCTCAGGTGCTGGACTATATCAGCATACAGTTTCCCACAAATGAGACACTTGTGCTTGCACCTCTCATACTGCTTGCTTGGAGGGCTGCAGTCAGAAGATTCCTGTTGCTGTGGTCCTGCTGTCTGAGGCTCATCATCAGGTTCCTGTACATGGACACAAAAGTACTGCTCGTCGAAGCCCAATAGTAGATATTGGTGAATGGATTACACAGATAATCTCTGACCTGTTTCCATCATACCCCATGATGTTTGCCATACACATACATTCTAGAGCAGGGGTAGGCAACTATATTTGTCGAAGGGCCAGAATTTTTCTCAACAGACACACCGAGGGCCGGACATTCAAATAGGCCTATTGAAATTAAATTAACCTTTTTGCTTAATAATTTGGTTGTTTATATTTTATATTTTTATTTCTCTTGTACACATCATTCTTTATTTATACACATCTTTGGTGTTTTGTTTTGTATGATATAAAATTAAAAATATTGACATAGCCCATCATATCATCATTTACATATCATGCTGCTGGAACTTTACACTGCTGGCTTGTATCCTGAGACATGCCCTGTGATTTTCAGTTTAAATATGAAAGGAGGCTGACCATCAGGTCTGTTCTCATGATACAAGTCATTGGTCCTGACACGTGTGTTTCTCTTCTATAACACACATTCTACATCTCAGAGGCTACGTCTTTCACGGGCTTCCTTCGCCTTTCAAACGAGGCAGAGCTCAGTGGGAAACTTTAGGAGAGACACAGGCCGAAGGCAGCGGGACACAACACCGGGAGAGAAGCAGGTCCGTGCACCCGCCTGCAGCTGTGCGCCGCGGACGTGCACGGAAAAACAACCGCGTTGCATCAAATGCGCGCCGCTACAGCTTTTGAGTTGGGAGCGCACATGACGCGCGTCTCCATCTGAACGGCCCCCCATGCATGATCCAGACATGAAGCTCACACCTTCGTGTCTGCAACAGGCAAAACCCTGCAGTCCAGCCGGCTCCCCAACGGCTGCGGCCGGCTGCAAGGCGTTTCCTTAGCCCAGTGCTGGGGCTCACAGGCACACACAAACAATGCGCTGGGACCATAGGCTGGGACACGTGTTTCCGTGTCCCAGCGCATTGACTTACAGGCGCCGTAGGCACAGAGACCGAGAAATACAGTACTTAAACTATTAGAACTCAGTCGCGGGCCACATTGGAAGGTCCGGCGGGCCACATTCGGCCCGCCTGTTGCCGACCCCTGTTCTAGAGTTTAATATTATTAGGGCCACGGGGCAATCGCACCGAGCACTGGCCCCTACAGCTATAGCTGCAGGGACCAGTGCTCGGGGCTTATTGTTATACTGTGGAATTCTTCTTATCCTTTCCTCTTCCAGACACAATTTCGGTTTGCTTCTTGTCCTACAATTAGAAGAGTTGTAGGACAAATTATATATCAAAACGTGCATCGGGATCAGTGTGCCATTACTTTTCTTCACAGAATACGAATTTCGAATTTCAAATACGAATCTCATCATAATGTACACACTCCGGCAGTAGCCCCCGTGGCCCTTTTAAAATTTCTCCAGAGGAAATTTTCTAGTTCTCTGTATAAGTCACATTTGCTTAAACACATTTGATTAAAACTAATGTTCCGTTGGATGATTTTATTTTATTTTATTTTTTGTAAATTGAAATCAATTTTCAACCATTAGTGTCATTTCCCGGCTTCTGACTTCCTGGCAGTAGCTCTCCTGCTCGTTGTTGAAGATCTCTGCCTCGAAGTGATGAGCAAACAACTGTTTGTGGCTATGTGAAAAAGAAGGAGATGGATGTAGTGTATTGTTTCAGGAAGCTTCAGAGGTGGGGAAGGCCCTTTAACTACGCAGAGAGGGAATAGAGCATAATATACAGTAAGATGTACAGGATAAGAAAAATTATGTCTTTTTGGAACATGAACGTGAACAATAAAAACGGCCATAATCCTTATTTGCTATTTGAAATGCTACCAATTACGTCTTTTTGTGCAAAAAACAATGAAATATTGATGTTATCCATCTACCTTAATGGATTCTGTCATACACATTCCTCCATCCTTTGCCACTTACAAATTCAATAGCTCGTCATGAAAGGTGGTTCTCATGTTCATGCCTTTTGTCATGACATGCTGCTCTAAATATTTATGTCAAGTTCTTCCCTGTTGTCGTGTTGCATGTGTAAAAAATATGCGTGTAAACAAAACCACCAAGATAACTGCCTTACAGCATAATTTATCATTTGCATAAATCAGACTGGAGTGTAGCAGTGAGAACCACATGTCTCATGGCCTTTTATGATATTATCTCTCTCTGTACAATAACACAATTCAAATACTGTAACACTATAGATTCTGGTGATTCTTTAAAGTAGTAAAAAATTAATAAATTAGTAAAATTCGTTACATAACGATGTTACGGCGCGTGTGTTTGTGTAGTTTTAACCGCCATAAACAAAAGATTAGGGGTTACGGAGCGTGTTTGTGTTGCGGTATGCAGAGACGAGAGCTGGGACACCGTTTAGTTTTTGAGTGGCAATGATCTGGGTCGATGTTGAATATAGAATGAGGTTCTTTTGAAAAAGAAAAGCAGCCTTTAATATATATATATATATATATATATATTGATAAAGTTAAATTAACACTCATTTTTGAATTATGAACTGGTTCTTTTAAAATGTTAACTGCCACAATACAGGTGGTAATTATAAAAAAAATGGCTCTGTATCAGTCTCAGAGTCAATTCCTTCTTTTAACAGTATTTTAGCTCCACATGGGCATAACAAATGGAATGGGGAGAAAATCACATCAAGAGGATCATAAACCTCATATCAAAGAATATTTCAGTCACCTGTAATTAGAATCTAATCAAAATGCAAAACAGGGTCTCTGATTAATTCTTCAAAGCCTACAAATAATTTCAAGTTTGAAGTTCATATTAAATAGATTTGTAGATTAAGACAGTCCCACAACTTGTTAAGTAGTCAGACATGGGCATTGGTGTACTCAAGTGGACAAGTTTCATATGATACTGCAATAAAGTCAGAGTAAGAACTCATGCTAGTGATTGGTGGATCATGGGGAAGGAAATCCAGAACGCTGTGTGTTATGGAATGTTGTTTGGTCCAAAACTTTCTGTTTTAATGTCCACATTACCACCTCAATTTGCTACGTCACTCAATTTAGGCCTTTGTACCTTGGACATTTGGCAGAAGAGCTAATAATAACCCCTGGGACATAGTTTATTTTTTTCTATTCACCGAAAATGCGCATATCACTGTCACTACACAAATGGTGCACAAGTTATTGCAGAGACTCCTGCAGACTACCTGTCATGCCACAGCTGCAAGCAACAGAGCGAGAAGCACCAGAGACAGCCGAGGCAGGCTGGGAGGCTCGGTCTCAACAACCTCAGCGGTCCTGGTGCACCACAGACCGAGGCTCGGTTCTCTTCCTCGGCCGCAAGTAGCAAAGACCTGGTGGGTGAAAGGCAGACGGCTGAATCTCTCCACTCCTCTCACCCACAGAGCTCCCGTCCCAAAGACAGCCTGCTTCGCTGTCCTGCTAGAGCAGTGTTTTTCAGCCCCACGTGGGGTCACCTGAAATGTTGAGTAATTAATAAAAATAAATTAATAATTTAATTTAACATAGGCCTCTAATTGTCTAAATGGCAACACTCAATTTTCTATCAAATGTCCCATCATCCTGAAAAGTTTTGCCTCCTATGTTCGGAATCATTGTTTTCATTTTTAAGACATCCTGCCTTTCCCACGATTCCTTTAATAGCGTATTTTTTTCCCAAAAAGATTTTGCACTGGTTGGGTTTAGGCAATGCAATGAAGAAAGGAGTTGGTTAAGTTAAAGAGCAGGTAGAGGCTAGACAGGCAGACTAGTCCCTGTCTGCGCTCTGCTGCGTAATTACGCACAACCATGTGGGTATTCCTCTATCAGCATGTATAAAGAAGGGAGTCACCTGTTGAGTAACGCGCATTTCCTTACATTGAAAACCTTGTTGGAATGGTGGGATGTTCGCATTTTGGAATAGCGGTATGTCGGAATGGTGGGATGTCGGAGTGACAGCATGTAACCTTCTTTTAAAATTATGACTAAAAACACAACACACAATCTTAAACAACTGTTATATACTTTAACTTTCTCGAATATAAATAGAGTTTAAATAAAATGCAGCATATAAATATATCTGAGCTGACGCATGATTGACAGCCGCAATCATATGGGGGGTCGCCAGAAATTTGTGATGTCAAAATGGCGTCATGAGCCAAAAAAGGTTGGGGACTGTGCTAGAGGCTATTCTAAAGTATTTTAAATACATTTCCAAAGTAATTTGTCTAAAACTGCTCACAAAACAGTTACGCGCAAGCTCATGGGAAATGTTACGCCTTTCACCACAGGGACCGACAGAATCCACAAAAACTGAAAGTCCCTTGTAGGGGCTTTAACAGGTGTGTGCATCCTCTTTACCTCCGCTCTGTGTTTGTTGTGCACAGCATGCCCACGTCCATCAGTATGCCCCAGGCCGGCATACAAGCAACAAGAGCAGAGATCGAGAAGAACGAGGGGATCAAACAGAAGCAATAAGACAAGGAAGCGGAGACAAAACATAATCACAGGAAGCAGTGTCACAAAGCATCAGTTAGTGGCCTAGTAGATCTCGGAGAGGTTCCCAAAGCTCTCCTCTTAACCTTGAGTCGGTCCACCATCTCACCATGTCAGATAAACTCCAGCGAACAGACATGACTTATTGGTGCTTGTGCACAGGCAGCAAAGTTAAATGACTGAGGCACTAGAATTGTAGAGTGCACTCAAATCACCAACTAGCATCCCAGTCAGAGAAGAGACTAATTCATTCCAAGAGTGCTTGGCTCCTCTGCCAAGCTCCATGTGTGGCAATGAGACGACTCCGGCGCTGCCTATTAGATCTGTGATGAGCCAGGATGTGAGGGCGAGGAAAGCAATAATTGTTACTGGAGAAAAAAAATGTTCCAGGGCCTTAGCACAGTAAGCTGTTGTCATGGTGACACCTAACAAAAGTCTAAGGGAGCTTCTGTTTTAGCTTCAATTCAGATGATGTACAGTTTGGCTGTTGCAAATGTTAAACCCTGAAAAGGGTAAATATAAATAAAGGAACATGGCATGATGCTTTATCTCTGCCAGCTTCTTGGAAAATCTTAGTCTTTTTGAAACAAATTAATGCAAATGTCACTGGTAAAGTGAATTCAGACTCATCAGTGAACATAGCCTACCTAAATTGTCAACCGTTAAAGGGACAACGAGGAGTTTCTCCAGTGGCAGAACGAAAAATTTAGCGACAATAAAAAAGTATCATATTAATGTGGATGAATCTACGTTACCCACACTTGTTAAAGGGCCCATTTTCTATTCTCTATCGTTATTTTGTTATTATTTTGTTATTATTAGTGGTGGCGGAAATGCTGGGCGAGCCGACCAACGTTTCCTTACTTTCGGTTTCGCGGACGCTGCCCGGCAGGACATGAGAATAACGCCACCGAATCGCAGTTTATGGTCAGAACTACGACGGTATCTGATCGTCTTTGAACCTCTGACTTTAATTCTTGCGCCGGTCAAAGAATTTAATTTCTCATAAATGTAGTGTGAAAACGCTTCGCTTTTCCAAAACTCCTCGTTGTCCCTTTAAATGGATTGGGAAAAAAACAAAGTTGTGTTCACATAATTCCTCTAAATTAATCACTGTCAGAGTTCAAGCAGGGAGGACTCAACTAAGCAGACTCACAGGACGAGCAGTTCAGGTCATTTATTAAAACAACTACTACGACAAAGAACTTTCATTTTGTGCTGATTTTGGGGACCCCCCATGGACAAAACCCTGTCTATGGCCTCATTTGCTGTTGTAGTAGGTCATACAGACACATCAGCAGAAACGAGAGACTTGTGCATATCCAGTTTAAAGTTCTGTGTAGTTGCTTTAAGCAGAGGTTGGTACACGGTAGGGCATTCAGATTAGGCAGAGGTATCCAAAAACGCTAGGCACACTTACAAGTCAAAAACAGTCAGGGTCAAAAACTTCACTGGAAAATCCACTCACAAGGAAAGGACACGGGAACACTACGACAAAGACGTTGTGGCAACAAGAGAAGGGAAAGGGGAAGTATACATGAAGGTAGGGACAAAGATATCCGACAAAGAGACAGAGGTGCAACACATTAGGGAATATAGGGGTAATCACAGAGGTAGGGAAAGAACAAAGGGAGGAAATAAACATGGGGACAACAGAAGGGGAGACTATCAAAATAAAACAGGAAACAGATGAAAACAAACTTAATGGGCCTTGACAATTACCAGAGCTGCGTTCTAAAAGTGGTTTACAGCTTTTCTGGATTGCTTACACACATTTTCTGAAAGTATGCCTCATTCTCTCAGAACACACAAATCAAAACACACACACACACACACACACACACACACACACACACACACACACACACACACACAATGGGCCAAACCCCTTCAATTCTCCTGCAAAATAAAACTGTACATTCAAAACCATGTTATTTCTTCTCAAAATGGTATTTTGTTTTCAATTGACAGACACAGACATCATGACTAGACATTTATAAGAACCAGTTGAACACTGATGTGCTCAGTGTAAAACACTATGATGAATGAAAAACACTTCTTCTCCATTCATCATAATGACTTAGGCCTTTTTTTGTTCAGTGTTTCACTTACTACAGACAGTACATGCATACATACAGTAAGTGTGTTGTAAAATATGTTTAGAATATTACAGTTTTTTACGATCTCTATGACCCGTTTTTCAATACTTAAAACACTTTTTCAAAAATCTTCACACAGTTAGCACAACATCAGCGTGTGTGGGCTATACAATTGTGGCACATTTCGTTCTTTTGACACAAATACATTTACTGTAACACATTTAAAATTTGTTTTAACTTTTCATACACAAACTCAACTGAGACTAAAACAGTATGTTAACTGGCCTACTAGCCACTTGGCTAGTAGGTCAAAAAGTTCATTTCAAACCCTGGATACAACACAGATGTGTATCTCTTCCACTCTTTAGACACCAAACATAATACCTGCAAACTTTTTCAGTTTTGATCCAATGACAGGTTTTGTCATGACGTCTAACAGAAGCGGCTATAAAATGGTGGATACATTTTTTGTGTGTCACAAGCCCACGAAACGACTCGTTTCAGTACCAGAATTACGTTTAGTCCAGAAGAGCCGCATGAATTATTTTATTTCCATTCTAGTTAGCCAAGTGCTAAAGCGCAAGTTAGCTGGCTAGCTTGGCAGAAGTCTCTAGTGTGCCTGACCTCACAACAATGGTCAGGCACACCTGGATTAATCAATTGGTTCAATAATGTAAGACAGGAAATAAAAGAGCTGGCTTATTTCAGGAGCTGTGCATAAAGCCCATGACTAATTAATGAAACACATACTTTAAAATGACAATCGATTTTTGTGAATAGACAACAGGAGTTAGACAGTGGGGCTTTAAAGCAGAAGTAGAGTGTTTGTGTTAATATAGGCTAAGTCTTAAATAGTTATATCTTCCGAAAGCAATCATTTATATAGAGTGTTTGGTCTGAAACACGGGTCTGTCAGTCACTCTGCTCTGCTGTAAGCCGAGGAGAAAACTTTCCTTGTATCCTACAACCTTTATTCAATGAGGAGAGAGAACGGCATAAAGGGGCGGTCCTCTCTGTGTGTGCAGCCAAGGGATGCGCGTGAATGTGGTGACGTAGGGACGAGGGCGGGGACTGCTAACTCCATCTGCTGACAAGAAGTTAGCCAAAACCACCGGATCGCTTACTTCTGCTTTAAGAAAAGTCATGCAGATGCACCAACCAGCTGAGAATCCAGAAATCATCACTGTGTGACAGTTGACGGGTCCTGTCACTATGCCTCCAATTGATCATGTGCCCTATCTACTTGGCCAAAGGGATGTCCCTTTGGGTGACTGGCAAGCGCGCATGACTCTTATCCGGGAGGTGTGGGTTCACCTTGCCACAACTGCATTGTACTTTACTTATCCCTACTTCTTATTGTTCAAAGGTCTTTTTGATTAAAGGAACGACTGCTCAGTTGTATGTGTCTCAGCATGTACTATAGGTCCCTGAAACTGAAGCAGCTAAGTGGAATTCAGCCATTACTCCTTTTATTATTTACACCTGTGCTGCTTCTGCTGTGACCTGTCAAAACGTCCTGGGAGAGGTTTATGAAACATCAAGGCCGCTGTTATTACAGAGCGTGTAGGTTCTGCACAGCAGCACTTTAGTCGTCTGTAATACAGACCTGTGTGTTTTCTCTCCCACCAGCAGATTAATTGTTTTCACCTGGACTCCCAGGTGTAAATCACTCCTTGATTAGAAGGTTGGCGTGAAAAGCTGATTCCTCCTCCACCTACATCCAGCCCCCGCCCCACTGTGCCCCACCATTACACCCCCCCTCCCCCTCCCCCAAACACTTCCCCTTCATTCTGACTGACATTCAATTAAAAGTGTAGGTGAGAAATCTGAAAAGGACGCTGACGGATGAGGAATTGAGGGAAGATGGAGCATGTATAAACAGCTCCGGGACGTACTTCACTCCCGACATCACGTTCTGCTGAATTGCAGCACGACAAATCGGTTAGAAACACACCTATACAGTATGATGCAGCAGTGGAGCAGCGCATATGATAATGTGTCACACACTTTACTGATACTTTCAGCACATCTGTCAGAAAATTATGTTTAAATTGATAAATCAATTAACTATGTGGAAATGTTGTATGATGAGAATTTTCATTTTCCGAACTGTCACTTACAATGAAGCTATGGTTTGTTCGGATAATGGCGAATAATTTGAAAAGCGATGCTCTCCATGAAGCGCAGTTTATCAGCGTGTTAGTTTTAGATCAACTGTTGTGCTACTTGAATAATAACAAGTCAACCATCCTAGGGAATCAGATCATTTTTTCAACTCTCTGAGATAACCCACAGGAGCACATGGACTGAACCAACAGGAGTGTATCACACTGTTGTCAACTTTGGTTACAGTAAATAAAGTGGTTAGCACGGCTGCTGTTTACTTCAGTGCCTGCAGCCTCTATATGAGGTCCTCCAGCTGACTTTCTAAGCAAAAGGCACAGCGGGGTTACTGTGGAAAAGCAAATTCTGTACTGTACGAGAGAGAAAGGTGCAACCAGTATCCTCAGCTACAGAAATCACACAGACTGGATACGAAAGACTGACAAGACACTTTGTTCCAGGCACCATGGGATTAAAAGAATAGTTCAACCAAAATTCAAATTGCACTCATTATCTACTCACCCTCATGTGGACTAAGGGCTGGGAGAAGTTTCAGAGTCCTCCGTGGCTTCTCTGAGTTACAGGGGGTCTCGGCATAGCAGTGCATGTCCATATAACGGTTGCAAATGGATACCAACTGTCTTCGTAACAAAAAGACACACCAAAAAACATCCAAATACCTTCATGCTGCTCGTATGTAATGTCCGTCTTGTATTGAAGCCCCGAAATGCAAAATTGTTCCGAAAAAATTAAATAAGTCTATATTTCAAGCTTGTTTGTAGCCGAAGCTCCTAGACCAGGAAGAGGAGCTTCCGCTGAAAACAAGCTTGAAATATAGACTTATTTAATTTTTTTCAATTTTGCATTTCGGGGCTTCAATACAAGTCTCTGAAGAAGTTGCCATCTTTTAATACTACCACTGAAAAAAAACATATAATTTTTGTACAGTATCATAGTATTCTTTTACGTTTGTCACATTTTTGGCATGCATCGTTCAGGACCAGGTTTAGCTTGTGAGACGCACAGTGAATATAGATGGCATTAGGTTCCCTGTCCAAAACTCATTTTTGCAACCCTGAGCATGTGCCACTCATTGTGGCTGCGTCATCGTAACCCTGTCCCCGGCATTTATTTAGAGATATTCCCTCCTTCTCTAGAAGTCCAACAACCGCTTTCCCCAGTGTTACAACCCTGGCTCATGGGAAGCAACACAATGAAAACGGGGAGACAAAAACTGAGTGCAAGACAGTTTATTAACCCTCAGATCCTGTTAAAAATGACTAACGTTCTCCTGATATGGACATTTTTTGTACCATTTGTTCAAACACACACCACGTCAAAGTAAAAATAGGTATCATATTTTTGTTGTTGTTGCTTAGTCTTCTAAAGAATGATGTGTAATTTCATCAATATTTTTTATAATTTAACCCTTTCATGGCCTGTTTTAGTGAGGGACAGCTAACTAATTAACTAACTAACTTAACTAATTTTATTTCCTTCAACTATTATGAGAACAGTCATATGTCTGCCTTTGAACAGGGCCAACATCGATTTGTTTTCTTATAGTTTGCTGGAGCATTTTTTTCATTTTATATGGCCATGTACCGTACAGTTTTTGTGACATGTCGGCTAAAAGGCATGGTCACGTGACTTGCTGTATAATAAACATGACATCATAATACACACATGGCTAGAGGAGAGTTAAAAGACCATCATACTTTTTACTGGACCTCAATCGACCAAGGGAAAGTGGTATAATCTGATATTTTAGATCGGAGTTTTGAAAAAAGCGCCAAATCTCGCAGCCGTCTCCCTCACGTATTTTACCCGGGCGGCGAGGCACCATCCTCGGGGAGCGCTCTGGCAGGGTCCGCTGACAACCGGCTACTGCTCGCTATATTCAAGTCCCTGAAGTCACACACGCACAATGACACACAGAGAGCTCAAATATAATTGATAAACCTTGAATATGACAAAAAAAAAAAACTAAAAGTCAGAATTTTTTTCCCGAAAATCTATTTATTTGCAATTTGCATTTAACAGCATTCAAAAGTACAATGAACAATAGGCCCTATAATTCATGAAAAGTGAGCATCACTAGGGCTACCTACAATACGGGCTTTCAACTGAAAAACATAATGCCCACGGCCTTTCGGCAATAAATTCACTCATCGGACACAGCTCAAACAGATGGCAGAAAAATGTTTTCTGCAGGCCGGTTTGCCACAGCTGCGGCATTTGATGAAGGTTCGCTTCCGCCTCTTCCCAGTTGCCACACTCACAGGGGGGCACATGCTGCATGGCAGCCGATTGCCCGTCTCCTCTGGCCCCGCTGACGGCCCCACTGATGGCCCCGCTCTCCGCGCTGCAGCAGCTTGTGCCTGCTCCCTTACAGCCTCCACATAAGACCTGGCGAAGGGATTGCGAGGGAGCCTGGCCCTCCGCTCAATCCAGGGCGTGACCATGGCTTTAGCCAGCTCCTCAATGAAGAGCCGCCGCCGGTACGTGCAGCCCCGCTTCCACTCCGGGGCAATGTGGCTCCACAGCACAAAGCCGTTGTAGCAGGAGATGTCCAGGAGGGTGTAGAAGAGGCTGAGTGGCCAGCGGCGGGTCTTCCTTTTGCACGAATAACGCGCAATTTGCTGGAGAGAAACAGACAAAAAAAGGCAAACAAGTAGTTTAGATTTTTTTTCGAAGTTCGTGGATTATAAATAATAATAATAATAATAATAATAATGAATAATTGCTACCTGGTCCAAATGATCCACTCCCCCTTTGGTGCGGTTATAATCGAGGATCATGACTGGCTTTCTGTGGGGGTCAGCGGCAGCGATCTCAGCCTGCCTGTGGCGAGTAGAAAGGAGCAGGACCAATTTCTTATGCTTCCCCTTGGCCAGGTAGCTGACGGCGGTGGAGGTGGCTGTGTGAGCAAACACTGATGTGAGGACTTCCCGCTGACGCTCCATCAGGAGAACGGGAGGCAACTCCGGTTTATTCCGGCGGATGGTCCCGAGCATTGCCAGCTTCCTCCGGGCCAGCTCTTCACCCAGGGCGAAGCTCGTGAAAAAGTTGTCCACCGTGACGGTATGGCCAGCGGGAAGTCCCTCAGTGAGCTCCAGCACCACCCGCATTCCAAGGCCCGTCTCTTTGCCTCTTCCCCGCCGGGCTGGGACATCACTACCGGTGTAGGGCAGGACTCGGACTGCGTAGCTCGTCCGAGCATCCGCTGAGACCCAAAGCTGAAAGACAAGGACAAATTAATGATTTTTAAAAAATATATTGATCTGTTATTTATTAATTTATTTATAGCTATTAAATTAAAAGGTGGGGGGCAGTGGGGGGCTCACCTTTAGCCCATAACGCTGCAGTTTGGACTTTATGTACTGGCGAAATGAGCATCGTCCTCAAAATCCCACCATTTGCTCGTCGACAGTGACGTATTCGGAGCAGCTGAACATCATGGGCAGCCTCTCATTCCATTTCTGCCACATTTCATAGATGGGTGCTAGCTTGCCCTGCCGCCGCCGGAGGTGACGTGTCTCCCGGTCATCAAACCTGAGGCAGGCGGCCACCTGCTCGAATCTGTACCGGCAGGCGCGGATTAATGCACAGGCTGACCTAGGCTGCAGCCTAGGGGCCCCGCGTGTGGAAGGGCCCCGGGATTGGTCAGATTATGTGGTCACGGAGCCGCAATGTTAGAGAAAAAACAGCGGAGCCCCGACAGCAGAGCGCAAGGTGGGAGAAAGAAAAAAGAGTGTAGGGGAGAGCCGGGTCGATTGATACACTTTTCATTTAAACGTCTTTTTCAAAGATGACGTTATGTACACAAACATTTTTATCATGTGATCAACAACTCACATGTGTATTCTCTTAGTTACAAGTGTAATTGAACACATATGTTGGATGATCGCGCTGTTTTATAACTTTGAACGTAAGTTGACATTTGTCTCAAACGCCCCACCTATGCGGGTCGTTTGAGACACAGAGGAGGGATGGTTGAAACAGCATGTTTTAAACAGAAACTACTGTCATTACTCTTGTTTTTATGCAGCATATCAGACAACATACTAGTGGACTCGTTATTGCCAAAATGTCACATAAATTCTCACAATATAAATAGGTCAAATAAATATTTTTGTCCCGTGCGTAATTGTCAAGATCCGCATTTCGATTAAACTCGCCTTTCTTCTTTTGTACGAGTTGTTGGACAACTGCATTTTCATTTCATTGACTTATTTCCCTGTCCTAAGTCATGTTTATGGATACACAGTTGAACATATTGTCATTTTACCCTCTGCATTTTACCCTCACTTTGCTGAATAGTATCTGTTGATTCACGTCATAAACACGAACATTAAAAATATGTGGTGTTTATTAAAAATACATGTTGTTCATTCAAATCGGTTGTTGTTCATTGCAAAACAGTTAGGCTATTAATTTGGTGATTTATATACAGATATTGATCGCGCAGTGTGACCACAGTCACTACGCACGGTGGCGTGAGGGACAGTTGAAACAGCTGTATCAATCGTCCCTGCAGCGACTACTGACAATAAAACCTGTTTTGCCTCTAAACTTCAAAACTATGACATTTCATAGTTTAGGACCTGTTTATGTACGAATTCATCTGTTGTTAGGTCATATTATTATTGCATGAACCACACAATACAACTTTTGATCACAAAAACACTACCGCACCTAACATTTTACTTTCCGTAGTAAAAAACCGGTTCGCGCTAATAACTTTTGAATGGCATGACGTAATTTCACAAGCTTTCCCAGGATTGGTCGGTGTTGAGTGCTGAACATAGTGACAAAATCTGACGGCTCAAGCTTGTGTGGTTTTCGAGGAAATCGCTGTGTATCAATCGTCCCGTGTATCAATCGACCCGGCTCTCCCCTAGACCAACAACTAGCCTATAAACTGAGATCCATATGGGCCAAAACAACTCAATCACCTCTCTGATGAACACTGAGAGTGAGTTACATCATGATTAGCCGAAGTTACACGATTATACGGGGCGATCGTTCATTTGTAGAAGGATATTGTTGTTGTTGTTGTTGTTGTTGGTGTAAAGAGCTGGGGTTTTTTTTTCAATTGCCCGTTCATTCGGCAGGGCGGGGGGCAGAAACACGGTGCACCTCAGAGTTATGATGTGAAGGATGTGTTTTTGCTCCTCATGTTCCCAGAGAACTTGTTCTACCTTTGTTGTAGCGCTGCTCCCGCTGTCGTCCTTTTTTTCCAGCTGCCGTCCTTACTCGCGCTAATGTTTAAATCCCACCGTCACATGTTTTTTTTTGTAACCCTTTATGAACAACCGTATAGGCCTGCTGTCTCTAAACAATAGAGAAGAGAAATGTGCAAGAATATAAAGTCTCCAGAGAAACTTATCCAAATCAAATCCGTTTGCAGTGCCTTCTTGTTCTGTAGTCCAGCTATTAGGCTATTGGTTCAGTTATTCACACACGCGTCCTTCATACAGGGCCGGCCCTAGGATTTTGGGGGCCCTAAACATGATCTTGTTTGTGGCCCCCAAAACACTCCAAGTGCAAACACCAAATCACACACACTGCTTACAACTGAATGAACAGACACACACAGACATGTTAATGTCTGAGACCAATTTCTTGACTTTTACTTATTTTCTTAAATTCATCTTTTTAACCCTCTAGGCCCCAGGGTTTATTTAGGAAAATATTAAGTTTGGATTTCAAGATTTCACAAGGCTGTAGATTGCAAGTGGTGAGGGATAAATCTATGGTGTAAATGAGAAAAATATTCATAATGACCTAAAGTTTGTGATGGCTAGGAGTACATTTACTCATCTATTTTTTATTTTTTTTTTATTTTTATTTTTTTTATTTAAGGACAATGGACAAGGACAATGCACATTAATGAACATAATAAAATGTAAAGGTGCCAGTGTTAGCCAATGGCTAGTTTTCGACTGAAGTCCTCCTGGCAAGGTGTTAAAAGCCATTCTAATTTGCATATTGTGACATCACCAGGTAGCAGCCACATTGGATTACGTGACTTTCAGTAAAACTGAATTTGAAACATAGCCTATTTACACAGAAAACATTTTTCTTTCTGTACATTTACAGTCTGCCACACGGGGACACACACACACACACACACACACAGTGTTTCTCAACACCTGAAGATCCCTTCCTGTTCAGCTTCGAGCTGCGGGAGCCCCTGAAAGAGGAGTGGCGGCGCTCCAGTCAAACTCTTTTTTTCTCAGATATTTTGCTTAAAAACACACCCACAAATGACGTCAGGATTGAAACTGAGTGTGTTCACCAACTAATGGTACCAAGCAGTAACAATATAGGGCAGTAGATTTAAAGATATCTTAACCAGGAATGCTGCCTGTCGCAATAATGCGACTTTGGCGCAAGTACCATAGCCTTCTAGGTTAGGGTATTTGCAGATGTATTTGTATGGATTTATACAACTTCATTAGCTTTATTGGCCTTTATTAGCTTTATATGCCGCCGCTGCTGCATAAGGGGGCCCCACAGAAAGAATAGCCTAGGGGCCCATGACTACCTTAATCCGCCTCTGTGTACCGGGGCATTGTTGCCGCAAAAATCGGTCTGCTCAGACCTTCTCCCGACCAGAGGGTCTTCGTAGTTTCACAAAAAGTTTCCGTTGTTTATTTCTCCCAATTTCTCCCAACCTGCGCGTAAAGTGGAGTTACTGGATGCAAGTGTCAAGGTAGCGTCAATAATTCTCGTCAATACCTCTGACCAAAAGGTCACTTCATTTTTATATTGGGAGGAAATTTGCTCATCGATTGTAAGATTTTGCTGCCACATATACATTATACAAGCTGCCATGTGAAGACGGGCATGTTTGTGTTCTTTCATCTCTTGGGATAGCCCTTGTCAAGTCATTAATTCTAGTTGTCCAGGCCAAATTATGACACACTGATTTCCTCTCACCAAAAAGCCAACAGGGCTCACAATAAACACGATCCATTTTTTGGCGGGTAACACAACCATTTGCATGGTATCTTTGTACCTTTCTTTGATACTCTCTTGTAATACTCACTGGAAAAACACCTGCCCTTTGAATTTCTACGATACGGACCTTCAAATGTGCATGGTCCCTACCTCAAAATAAAGTTTTTCACATTTGCATCAGGGAAATTAGCCCTGTCACTGGGGTAAGATGTGCCAGTTTTAAGAGCTCTTGTGGGTTCACAGCAAAATCTCCCAAATGCAAACACCACACCTGGAATCAACTCCAGACCTTCTATCAGCTTATGAAATAACTGAGGAGGTTTTCACATATGTACATGAAATACCCTTTGAGTCAATTGTCTTATTACTTTTGGTCCATTTAAAAAGAGTCTGGTATTAGAGAGTTGTAATACCAGTTTGGATGTGGATACCATCAAATTAAAGCTGAGTGTCTGCACTTTATATCTGTATCCATATGTTTCAATAAACAGGTCAAATCAACTTTGTGTCATTGTCCAAATATATATGGACCTAACTGTAAATGATTGGATAGCATATCTTTGACTTGTTGTAGGTGCCTTTGTTCCTCTTTCCAGTCACAGAATTGTAAATTTAATGTATTTGATTTTCTAAAAGTCGTAGTCGACAGCTGTGTATTGACTTTTTAGTTGGGCCGGCAAACCTTAGAGAGCTAAATTTCAATTTCACAGCTCAACCTCAGGTGAAGATGTGCCATGTGCATCAAAAAGTTTAAATTTGAACGAACAGCAATACTGGGACTTCATTGATTGCCCTTAATAGATATAAAGAGGGTGTAAAATGGAAACGGCTGGAGGTAAAAGCCGAGCTCTCACACAAAC
Source organism: Trachurus trachurus (assembly GCF_905171665.1). Classification (NCBI taxonomy): domain Eukaryota; kingdom Metazoa; phylum Chordata; class Actinopteri; order Carangiformes; family Carangidae; genus Trachurus; species Trachurus trachurus. The sequence continues at coordinate 26,821,790 of NC_139907.1, forward strand.
ACACACACACACTGGTTCATCCAAAGCTAATATAGCATAACAGCATAACAAAGCATAACATCTGTAAAGTCACAGAGCTCCAGGTTCTGTTCTCCTGTTTCAGAGGTAAGAACACCTCCGAATATATTTGTCATTTGTAACTACACTGACAAATTAAAAAGAAAAGAAAAAAAGTGAATCACAATATTGCATGTGGTTGGTTGTATGTCTTGATAAGGATGGGTGGTTTTTGAAAAACAATACAGTCGTAATATATCTGTTTTGTATAGGCCTCTAACAAGAGAAATGATTCAGGTTTCAGTTTCCAATAGTAACACTGTCGCTGATGGCAATTTATCCTACTGTAAAATATGGAGAGTAAACACTAGGAACCACTTTACTTTTTTCAGAAAGACCAATGCGTCACCCTATTAAAATAATGGCCTAAGTCATTTTTTCAAGTTTTCGGGAAAACACAAAAAACTTTACCAAATTCAGAGCATATGATATTTATTAATCATTTCACTCAAAAAGGCCTTGACAGTGGATGACTGTTGACATACATAAAACGTTGTGTGTTAATTATGTGACATTAAAGAGTAAAGTGACTTAGGCCATTTTCCAAATATTTTCGGGTGACTTATGGCGCATTTCCACTAGCACGGCTCGGCTCGATACGGCTCGGCACGGCACGGCTCGGCTCGGTTTGGTTGTGTTTCCATTACAACTGAGTATCACTAGTGCCGCCGTGACGTCATTTACACGGCGCCGAGCAACGCTCTAAACTCTGTAAATATATAACTTTAGCAACATTTGAAACATTTTCAGGCGAGAAAGTAGTGGTTTAGATCCCCACCGTGTTGAAAAACTGACAAAATGCCAGCTGTTTACAATTTTATTTCAACGAAGTCGGCGTTACTAAAGCTAGCCGTAGTGAGCAACGCACTTCCGGTTATTTTCACAAAATAAAATACCCGTTGCCTTTTATCATAAGGAAAGCCATTACGATAGAATTGGTGCTTTTACTTTGTAAACAGGAAGTGAACCTACCCTCGCTGTAGCTAGCTTTAAACCGCCGTTTTGACTGCTCTCGTCCCGTCACCGGCATTTAACCGTTCAATATGCCTTACCGGAGAGTCTACCAGCTCTGAGATCGGCCTGGTTCATTGTAAAACATTTATTTATTGATGTAAATGTGGTGTTTTCTGTGCGTACAGACCCCAAGGCAGTGCTGCTCTTCTTTCTAACCACAAACAAACTGCTGCTACAGCCACAATTGTTAGATTTCATCAATGAGACCAACATTTAAGAGTTTAACCAGCCGGTGGTAAACCTCTAAAAGCCATCGGGGAAGTTAATTAGCGGTCTGTTCTCCTCGGGGTGACGGTGGTAGGCTGGCCGGCGGAGCACGTCAGGAGCCCGGGCTGCTGCCTCTGTGATGAACCGGTCGCTGCTCGGACCTGGAGCTTCACTTCTCCGAAAAACATCGGGGCAAACTTCTAAACAGCCGTCGTTTGGATAAACTAACCGCACATGGGGATCTAAACAGTTACTTTCTCGCATGAAAAAATATTAAAACTTAATAAAGTCACGTAATAACAGAGCCAGTCTCAATATTAGAAATTCTCTGGTAATAACAACATTTCTGTTGTCGGTCGTCGCTTCCAGTGACGACACTCATCGGCCAATCAGTGGAAGGCAGTCGGCTGACGTCACGTTTTAGTAACGCTTCGGCTCGCTTGGAACCAGGGCTGAGGTGATACCAAAAATGTACCCGGTTGCAGGTACTGCGTGCTAGTGGAAACACGCAATAGCGCGCCGAGCCGTGCCGTACCGAGCCGAACCGTGCTAGTGGAAATGCGCCATTAGGCAACTTTAAACCTGGCTTAAACTGCCCTAACATTCCATAGTACAAACACAAAACTGAAATTACCATGAGTTAAATTAACCCCTGTGTGGAATTAGGGTCAAAAATGACCTGGTTGGCACGTTTAAGAGCAGAAAACACCTATTAAACCACATTTCTTCGACTTGAAATTCAATGGCCCAGACTTCCCTCTCCCCAGACACTTCTTCTAGCTCTTCCGGGAGGATACCAATGCGTTCCCTGGCCAGCCGAGTGACGTAGTCACTCCAGCATGTCCTGGGTCTTCCTCAGGGTCTCCTCCCAGGGGGCATGGCCATAACACCTCTTTAGGGAGGCGTCCAGGGGGCATCCTATACAGGTGCCCGAGCCACCTCAGCTGGCTCCTCTCGATGTGGAGGAGCAGCGGCTCTATTCCGAGCTCCTCCTGGGTGACAGAGCTCCTCACCCTCTCTCTAAGGGAGCGCCCCGCCACCCTGGTGACAGAGCTCCTCACCCTATCTCTAAGGGAGCGCCCCGCCACCCTGCAGAGGAAACTAATTTCGGCCGCTTGTATCCGGGATCCCGTTCTTTCGGTCATGACCCAGAGTTCATGACCATAGGTGAGGGTGGGAACGTAGATGGACTGGTAAATCAAGACCTTCTTTACCACAACAGACCAATACCACAACCGCATTACTGCAGCCGCTGCACCGACCTGCCTGTCAATCTTGCCGTCCATCCTTATTCATGAACAAGACCCCAAGATACTTAGGCCCAATCCCATTTTTCTTCCCTAAACACTAACACTCCACAAAGGGAGATACCCCTTGACGATGAAGAGAGTGTTAGAAGTAAAGATCGTACCCTACGCAATGGGACACCACTTAGCATGGCCGATGTTGTCACCTATGTGACGCGTAGCGACAACGTAGGAGCACTTCCCCTCGCTCTTGAAAGAATTAGGACACACTATCCCTACATGAGAATGCGCAAAACTGAATGCTTGGGTCAAAATCAAGTGGGTAAAGTGGGACAGGGCCTTAAACTCCTCCACTTGAGGCAGAAACTCTCCCCCGACCTGGAGGTTGAGAACCATGGCCTTGGAGGTGCTGATTCTCATCCCAGGTACTGAATCTTAACATGTATGTGATAATCCATCGATCCACTGATTGATTATCAAAGGCTTTGTTGAAAACAAATGCACACGACCAGGAGGGGGGTTAGCAAAACAGCAGAGAAGTGACCAGACTTGCAGATTCACTAAATGATGCAATTTATGAATAGATAAAAGTCGTAAGCCATGTAATAAGTGGGATAATAAGTATAAGTTAGATGTTACATGTTTATTTTATTTGAAATGTTTGAGTTTAAAATGTTAAATTTCAATTCAGTGAAGTACCAGTGTATGCAGGAAGTTAAGACCACACAAGGGTTAAATTGCCCAAGTCAGACATTATATCCTAAAGAATCAAAAAATGTTGACTTAGGCCAAGAATAAAATTGCCTAAGTCACCCTCTTGACATAGGCCATTGTTTTACAGAGCATAAAAAGCATGATCCTCTCAACTAAGGATTAAGATTATTTTACCAGAGGTGGCCAGCATTATCAGGAGATGATTGAGGCCAAAAACTCATTTTCGTCAAAAAATGACTTAGGCCATTATTTTAATAGGGCGACGAATGGCAGACATGAAGAATAAAATATTTCTCTGAGATACTCTGCAAAGACAGAGTAATACCTGCCAAACCCAATGTTTTTACAGGATTTCCAGTAGCCTAAAGGGTTGTCACTGAGCAATGGAAATAAATATTGTAGACTACATATCTAAAATGAAAATAACATTAGACTTTTTTTTTCTTTTTCATTTGACTTTGTAGTACTGGAACAGGATACAGTTATGTCCCACAGCACTTCAACTCAGTGTGGACACTCTTTTTTTTATTTTACAGATCTCAGTAATTAGAGTAGAATGTGTTGAAAAAAGTCCCAAGATTCTTTGAGTTATACTGCAGATCACTGGTGAAGATGAAAGAGGTAAAAGCTAAGTGGTGTCAAATTCTTCAAAGCAGCGCTCCTTTTTGAACGAGGCCTTAACATGTCCGTCTATGACAGGGACTTATGACAGGATGGAGAACTTGATGGAAGAAAGAGCAGCCACAGACAGATCATAAAGAACCAGGTGAAGTCATGATAGATGTTCCATTAAGCTTCTGACATCCAGATCAAAACAAGGACATTGTGATCTCCTCACCAGCACTGACAGAGAAGTCACTCAAGCCACCAGTGTTCATTAGGAGACAGAACTAATTCTTTAGCATCTGTCAAAAGTGGCTGGAGATGGTGATGAGGAATCATAAGTAAGAAACATGAATCTGTTTTGCCTTTATAGAATAGAATACTTTGAGATTGCACATAAGATACAATGGAATTTTTTCAGCTTCTCCTCAAAGTAGAAGTAAGTGGAATGTTTGTGTTAATATAAGTCTTAAATAGTTATATCTTCCGACAACAATCACTTATATAGAGTGTTTGGTCTGAAACACGGGTCTGTCAGTCACTCTGCTCTGCTGTAAGCCGAGGAGAAAACTTTCCTTGTATCCTACAAGCTTTATCCAATGAGGAGAGAGAACGGCATAAAAGGGCGGTCCTCTCTGTGTGTGCAGCCAAGGGATGCGCGTGAATGTGGTGACGTAGGGACGAGGGCGGGAACTGCTAACTCCATCGGCTGACAAGAAGTTAGCCAAAACGACCGGATCGCTTACTTCTGCTTTAATCAAATGATAATAATAACTTCAATTTAGTGCAATTCAAGAAACCCAAGGTCACTTTACAGTGAAAAATAAAATAGAAATAAATAAAGGAGAGAAATAAGAAAGGCCATGGAGAAAAGTTGAGTCTTTGTGGCTGATTTGAAAGAGTCCAGGGTTGGGGCATGGCGGATTTCAGAGGGGAGAGAGCATTTGTGTCGTGGTTCTGCATAGAGGAGATCTGGGACACCGGGTCGGACTCGGAGACGCTGATCTTGCAAAATTGGTTTTCAGCCAAGCAGGGCCGTTATATAGGGGAGAAAGGTGATGATAATTCTAGTGGCCCAGCGCCCAGTGGGGCCCACAAAAATCCCCAGTAGTCTAATCTTTGTATGACTGATTTATTCTGCATAAGACCTTGACTAATACTCATAGTAATGCTGCATTAGCATCAAAACAAAGTAGGCTAAATAAGAAATTATAATACATATGTAGTCTAAGAAAAAAACTGGAAAAGTTAGGGGGTAGGGGCCCACTTTAGTATCCTTAAGGGGGCCCAGAATTCCTAGCAACGGCCCTGCAGCCAAGTAGGCCTGGGACAATAATCAATAAATCAATTAATCGCATGATAAATGAAAATTAATTCGATAATTTTTCCGGCCTCGATATATCGCCATGTGCGCACATATTTGTTTTCCTCGTCTCCCGCCTCCAAACAGGCTGGATGACAAGAGGCTTCACTCTGTTCATCGGTCTCAGCACCTGAATGGAGTGAACCCTCTTGTTCATCCAGGATCTTTGTTTCCCAGAATGCATTTCGCAGCAACCGGCAGCGATAGCATCAAAGCTAAAGCTAAGCAGCTAAAAGCTGTTTTAATTCTCGCTGCAGCGCTGTTAATACATCACTTTTTAAAGTTTTAATATTTTTTCATGCGATAAAGTCACAGTTCAGATCCCCAGTCTGTGGTCAGTTTATCCAGATATCGCCTGTTAGGAGATGTCCTCCGACGTTTTTGTGCAGAGCCACTACGGAAGCAACGGGGGCTTCCCACAGACTGCAGCTGTCGGCTGAGCTCATGGGCCGGGCAACCTCCGTTGTCATCCCGGGGGAGAAAACAAGCCGATAACTTAAGTTACCAGCAGGTTTACTGCCGGCTGGTTAAATTTTTTAAGGAGTATGCTGGTCTCATTGATGAAATCTAACATCTGTGGCAGTCACATTAGTTTGTTTGAATGAAAAGTGAAGCTTCAGGTGTTTATTGGACAGAAGAGCTGCACTGCAATGTTTATTATATTTTGTTTGTTTTATTTATTTAGGATAATATAAAAGTTCTTGTCATTCCAGTTACCATACTCATGAGAAATAAAAGTTTATTGCATTTGAAAGGGTCTACTTGTATTATTATGAATTATTATTATTATATTAGTGGTGAATTTGTTCTCATAAAATGTGACAATAATATTGTTTATCGGCAATTATTTGTGGGACAATATCGTCCAAAATGTGTTACCGTCACAGGCCAGAGACACTAGGTGGAAGGCAGAGAGACTCCATTCTCCTTGTAACAACCGATTTAACCATCACAATTACTCCAAGGCCGTTTTATTATGGTAAAAATCTTGCATAGTTTCCCTTTATGGTGCAATACAGACATCACAAAACAACATACCTACTCTGAAAATCAAGAAATCATCACATTCATTTTTCACAAAGACATATGTTTGGCTTCTAATACCTTTATTATAATAGGACAGTACAAGAGACAGGAAATTACATGCAGCACAGAGCCACCAGGCCACTGTGGTAAGGACTATGCCTACTTGGGCTGTGCTCTACATAACAGGCTGAGCCACTTGAGTGCAGGCCTAAGGTTGAACTTGATGTGATTGATGTCAGTTTGATTTCACCTATTGCTGCACGCCCAAAATGTCAAGGACAGGTTCAATATGGAGAATGCTTATTACTGTAAAAGCTATATTTTTTCAAAAATAATACATCCGCGGGGCGTTTGGAGGGGTGCAGAATACAAGTATTGCTTTTCCATAAAATATTATATTTAGTCTGAATTAATTAATTAATTTAAGAAATGAATAACGACTCGTACCAGCCAGTAGCCGTCATTTCTCCGCTTTTTTGCTCACCCTCCTCCCGATCATGTGCATTTGTTTTCAGCGAAGCCTTTGATAATAAATCAGTGGTGTATATGATGGATTATCATATACATGTTACGATGTGTGTATTTGTGTGGTCTTATCTGTCATAAACAAGAGATTAAGGTTTACGGGGCATGTTGGTGTCATGGACTCACGGTGCCATAGAGACGAGAGCTGTGACACCGGGTCGGAGGCTCTGATCGCAGGTTTGGTTTTCAGCCACAATGTGGAAGGAGCCTCCTCCACTCTCCCTGTAACAGATTCAGAAAACACACTGATATGCTCTGCAAATCCTCACGTTGGAAGTGTTTCCAGAAGTGTTTCCATTCGTCTTCAACATTGTCAGAAATGGTTTACTTGTGTGGACTAACATATTAGGTCAATATACACTGAATTGTTAATGAACTCTGCCTTAAAATCCCATAATATGTGTGGATTTTTAGATCAATATTAATTACACTAGAGTTTACCTCTGCAATAACATGACAGATAACATTATCTGCACATAACCAGATTTTCATGATGTACACTGACAAAGAGTAAATGACTTAGATGACTGCGATATGGACATGTTGCCGGCGTGGCACTGTTTGTTTACTGTCAGATAAGATCACATTTTATTAGAAACAATAGCATGAAGTAGCGAGCAAAATCAAATTATGTTCAACACTATGCTGTGGAGATAAATATCCTGCAGTCAGCAGCTCTTTGCATCACATTAATTCTTTGGCAAAGATTAGCGTTATGTTTTCAGGAAAGTAAAGTCGAGTCGTTTGTCTTCGAATTGGACCCTTCACTAGGAATTAATTGTTCTCCGTATGCAGAAGAATAGCAAAGAATCTGACTCTGTCCGGACTTCATTTGTTATAATTACAGTGTCCAAAAAAACAGAAGAGAAAATATTCTGATGTGTGGGATAATTTGAACCATTTATCAACCGGCTGCTGCAGTCAAACTGTATATGCCAGTTGTTAGCTGGATAGCTCAGTGTGTAATGCCACTGACTTTAACTCAGGGGGATAACGGTTCAATTCCCGGTCATGGTGTGGGCATCCAGTAAAGGATTGTTCTATAAGGAGCTATCGCTGGCACCTTGCTGGCTCTTTATATGGTGATGTGGGAACATACAGCACAGAGACGTAGGAGATTTGCTGGCAAAATTGTGAGACTTAAAAGTACTCTAATCTCCTGATATATGAATTTCAGAAAAGACACCCTCTTCATCTTAGAGTATGGTTTTACACCACAAAAGAGCAAGATAGTCAGCCAGACTGAATACATCTCTCAGGTCTGAGCCTTGCATTTGAGAAGGGGCAGGCTGATCAGCCATGCCTTTTCTGGCGAGGAGACAGGAACAATGGCAGATTTAGATATATGTCTTCTGTCACTCCACATCATGTCTATAGCTTGTGCAGACATGTGCCTGTGGGGAGAAGGAGAGAGAGAGAGAGAGAGAGAGAGAGAGAGAGAGAGAGAGAGAGAGAGAGAGAGAGAGAGAGAGAGAAGGAACCTTGCCTGGTGGTAGTTTAAGCAGAAGGAGAAAATTCATCAAAGATCACACCTCCATCAGTACAATTGCTATTACTAAAAATGGCAACACCACAGACTTGTAGTTTAATACATATTTCTAGGTGTTAAATTGAATTATATCACACCACTTTAGTCTGCACATCAGCACATTTGTCTTGTTGACATATGCATGGAGAGTTCAAGACAACAAAAAAAAAAGTACATTCAAATTTCAATGCCAATTCACTGTAGCATCCCTTCTGCCCTGAAGAAGTAGTAATAGAACACAGATGAGTTCCTATCCAATAATAATGTAGGCTATTTGTTTACTTTTCTTGTTTCACTTTACATAGGATAATTTGAGCCATTCCTGAAACCACTTGTCAGCTGGATAGCTCACTGTCTGTAACCTAATGCCATCAACTTTGAGGGTTCAAATCCTGGCCAGGGCATGGGCATCCACTGAGAGCTGACACTCATAAAAATGTTGGGTTAAAAACAACCCAATTTGGGTAGTTTCCCAGCCCAGCGCTGGTTAAATACTGGACAGAACACACGCTGGGTTAAATTTAACTCAACAAATTGGGTTGGTTCCCTTAATACAACCCAATTGTCTTAACAATTATTGTGGTAGGCTGGGGTTCTACAGTAACATTAACTCAAACAGACACACTTTAGATCTTATAGCAAACAAACAAACCTTTCTTTGTACTGAATTGAGTCTCATCACATCATCCGAACATAACTGTCAGGGTCGAGTTAGTGAGTGGTGCTTGGTTGCACATGCCTGAACGTCAACCCAATGTGTTGGGTAGTCCAAAATAAACCAACACAACATTATAGAAATTACAACCCAACAGCTAATAACTCCATTCCCAACAGAAATAACCTAGCAAATTAATTTAACCCAATTAAATTAACCAACAGGCTCAACCTAGCGGTTGGGTTGAAAAAACAACCCAGCATTCCTTTGTGTGGAGATGCTTTGGCAGGGGGCCGCCAGGACAACCAGTTTTAATTTCATGCAAATACCACTTCTCTATTCACACCCTTTTGTAAATCTGTTCAAGTGGCGGAGTCTTATTCCTTTGTGCTGTCACTTCAGTCACTGAAGGTTTTGTCCAAGTAATAGATCAAAGGCATTTACCTTCCTGGGCCACTTCCTGCCTTTGTAGCATAATCCCATTACTGAAAGGAAGGTGAGATATTAGCTAAAGCTGCAGTGTAAGAGCATGAGAACATGAGCTCGCTATTAGGAACATTTTCAATGGTTCACTTCGGATATCTTTAATATTTTAATATTATTAGTGCCCCACTGCCAGCTACAGATTTCTACTTTAACATTAGTTTTTTTTTTGCAGCTGTCAAACACCCTGACCTAAATTACTGTAATAAATCCCCTCCCAAAGCTGATGGAGTCGGTTTATTCTGCTCTCTCTCTCTCTCCATGATGGAGCATTTCCTCAGGTGAGAGACTTGGGGAGAGGCCAGCATATTTATTCCACACTCTTTCCCTTCTGACAGGCTGAGAAGCCAGTGACCCATTGCACACTGTACATTATCCACGACACTGACCAAGCACTGTAGGCTGCAGACAGCCTGAAATCAGAGGGCAGCCTCACATTCAAGGTGTCATATACCAACACTGGGTCAGGGCCCATTAGCATCACTTTATAACACACGGGTACCTCTTTAGTCTCATTTTTCAAAGTGAAAGGTAGTCTGATAGAGTTTGAATGTTCTCTGAAGTATGTGGGTCATGACTGCATGTATGGTTTTGAAATCAATGTGACTTTTTTTCTGTATTGAATATTGTGTTTAACCAAATGCTGTGTAACAGACTGGACCTAAACCTGGACTAAACCTATTCCCATTATTATGAATTGTATTAAACAAATTGAATTCAAAACCCCTCATGAGTGACAAAATATCAAGGACGTTCACGTCGCCCGGATCAGCGTCACCGGGGCCCCACCCTGGAGCCAGGCCTGGGGTTGGGGCTCGCAGGCGAGCGCCTGGTGGCCGGGTCTCCGCCCACGGGACCCGGCCGGGCCCAGCCCGAAGGAGCGACGTGGGCCCGCCTTCCAGTAGGCCCACCACCCGCAGGAAGGACCATGAGGGGCCGGTGCCGTGTGTTTTGGGTGGCAGCCGTGGGCGGGGGCCCCGGACAACGACTCTGGCTTTAGGGACATGGAATGTCACCTCGCTGGGGGGGAAAGAGCCTGAGCTCGTGCGGGAGGCTGAGAGGTATCGACTAGAGATAGTCGGGCTCACCTCCACGCACAGCCTGGGCTCTGGAACCCAACTCCTTGAGAGAGGCTGGACTCTCTTCCACTCTGGAGTTGCCCATGGTGAGAGGCGGCGAGCTGGTGTGGGCTTGCTCATAGCCCCCCAGCTCAGCCGCCATGTGTTGGAGTTCTCCCCACTGAACGAGAGGGTCGTTTCCCTGCGCCTTCGGGTCGGGGATAGGTCTCTCACTGTTGTTTCGGCCTACGGGCCGAACGGCAGTGCAGAGTACCCGGCCTTCCTGGAGGCCCTGGGAGGGGTGCTGGAAAGTGCTCCAACCGGGGACTCCATCGTTCTGCTGGGGGACTTCAATGCCCACGTGGGCAGCGACAGTGTTACCTGGAGAGGTGTGATTGGGAGGAACGGCCTCCCCGATCTGAACCCGAGCGGTGTTTTGTTATTGGACTTCTGTGCTAGCCACAGTTTGTCCATAACGAACACCATGTTCAAGCATAAGGGTGTCCATCAGTGCACGTGGCACCAGGACACCCTAGGCCGGAGGTCAATGATCAACTTTGTAGTCGTGTCATCTGATCTCCGGCCGTATGTCTTGGACACTCGGGTGAAGAGAGGGGCTGAGCTGTCAACTGATCACCACCTGGTGGTGAGTTGGATCCGCTGGCAGGGGAGGAAGCTGGTCAGACTTGGCAGACCCAAGCGTATCGTGAGGGTCTGCTGGGAACGTCTGGCAGAATCCCCTGTCAGGGAGGTCTTCAACTCCCACCTCCGGGAGAGCTTTGACCGGATTCCGAGGGAGGCCGGAGACATTGAGTCTGAATGGACCATGTTCTTCACTTCCATTGTTGACGCGGCCATCCGGAGCTGTGGCCGTAAGGTCTCCGGTGCTTGTCGCGGCGGTAATCCCCGAACCCGGTGGTGGACACCAGAAGTAAGGGATGCCGTCAAGCTGAAGAAGGAGTCCTACCAAGCCTGGCTAGCTCGGGGGACTCCCGAGGCAGCTGACGGGTACCGGCAGGCCAAGCGGACGACAGCCCGGGCGGTCACGGAAGCAAAAACTCGGGTCTGGGAAAAGTTCGGGGAGGCCATGGAGGAGGACTACCGGTCGGCCTCGAGGAAATTCTGGCAAACCATCCGACGCCTCAGGAGGGGGAAGCAGTGCTTCGCCAACACTGTTTACAGTGGAGGAGGGGAGCTGTTGACCTCGACTGGGGATATCGTCGGACGGTGGAAGGAATACTTCGAGGATCTCCTCAATCCCACTGACACGCCTTCCGTCGAGGAAGCAGAGGCTGAGGATTCAGAGGTTGATGCATTCATCACCCAGGCTGAAGTCACTGAGGTAGTCCGGAAGCTCCTCAGTGGCAAGGCACCGGGGGTGGATGAGATCCGCCCTGAGTACCTCAAATCTCTGGATGTTGCGGGGCTGTCGTGGCTGACACACCTCTGCAGCATCGCGTGGCAGTCGGGGACAGTGCCTCTGGACTGGCAGACCGGGGTGGTGGTCCCTCTCTTCAAAAAGGGGGACCGGAGGGTGTGTTCCAATTACCGGGGGATCACACTCCTCAGCCTCCCGGGGAAAGTCTATTCCAGGGTGCTGGAGAGGAGAATTTGGCCGATAGTCGAACCTCGGATTCAGGAGTAACAATGCGGTTTTCGTCCTGGCCGTGGAACGCTGGACCAGCTCTACACCCTCCGCAGGGTGCTCGAGGGTGCATGGGAGTTTGCCCAACCAGTCCACATGTGTTTTGTGGACTTGGAGAAGGCTTTCGACCGTGTCCCACGTGGCATCCTGTGGGAGGTGCTCCGAGAGTATGGGGTCGGAGGCCCTATGCTGAGGGCTGTACGGTCCCTGTATGACCGGAGCAGGAGCTTGGTTTGCATTGCCGGCAGTAAGTCAGACCTGTTCCCGGTGCATGTTGGACTCCAGCAGGGCTGCCCTTTGTCACCGGTTCTGTTCATTATTTATATGGACAGAATTTCTAGGCGCAGCCAAGGGCCGGAGGGGGTATGGTTCGGGAGCCACTTGATTTAATCTCTGCTTTTTTCAGATGATGTGGTCTTGTTGGCTCCCTCGAGCCAGGACCTTCAGCATGCACTGGGGTGGTTTGCAGCCGAGTGTGAAGCAGCTGGGATGAGAATCAGCACCTCTAAGTCCGAGGCCATGGTTCTCGACCGGAAAAAGGTGGCTTGCACCCTCCAGGTCGGGGGAGAGTTCCTGCCTCAGGTGGAGGAGTTTAAGTATCTTGGGGTCTTGTTCACGAGTGAGGGGAGAACGGAGCGCGAGATCGACAGGCGGATCGGTGCGGCGGCCGCAGTAATGCGGTCATTGTATCGGTCCGTCGTGGTGAAGAAGGAGCTGAGCCGAAAGGCAAAGCTCTCGATTTACCGGTCGATCTACGTTCCCACCCTCACCTATGGTCATGAACTCTGGGTCATGACCGAAAGAACGGGATCCCGGATACAAGCGGCCGAAATGAGTTTCCTCCGCAGGGTGGCGGGGCGCTCCCTTAGAGATAGGGTGAGGAGCTCTGTCACCCGGGAGGAGCTCGGAGTAGAGCCGCTGCTCCTCCACATTGAGAGGAGCCAGCTGAGGTGGCTCGGGCACCTGTATAGGATGCCCCCTGGATGCCTCCCTCGTGAGGTGTTCCGGGCATGTCCCACCGGGAGGAGGCCCCGCGGAAGACCCAGGACACGCTGGAGTGACTACGTCACTCGGCTGGCCTGGGAACACCTTGGGGTCCCCCTGGAAGAGCTGGAGGAAGTGTTCGGGGAGAGGGAAGTCTGGGGATCCCTGCTCCGACTGCTGCCCCCGCGACCCGACTCCGGATCAAGCGGATGAATATGGATGGATGGATGGAAATTGAATTGTGATCATATTTTTATACATTTCTAATTCCTAAAAATAACTTTTAAATCCTGGGTTACGGTAACCATGCATTTTGCACAGACAAAGGGAATTTTGGTCGGCTTCGGCTGATTCTGTTTTGGATTGTGCAATAATATAATCATATTTTCAATGAAAATTGTTTTTAAAACTACCAGAACAATCCACATCTACCTTCCAAAGTATGGCAGCAGCATGGCTGCAATGTCTGCCTTAGCCTGCAATACATGAACACCCTGCTGTTTGTATTTCACCTGACGTTGAAACTGAAACCCAGGCTCAGTGATGGAACTTTAAGGTTTTGGTTGGGCTCTATGTCTGCTTAAGGTAAATGTATTAAATCATGTACCACATCTTTTGACATAAAATGACCAAACATATTACTGTGATATGCCTCAGAGATTTTAAGATTGCCAACGAACTTGACAAAACATTACGAATACTGTTACTTCCATGAGCGTAGAAAGCCCCTCTTTCTTTCTCAGCCTAATACATTTCTCTTGCTGTCATTTTTTTCCATTCCTGACAACCCATGATATGCCGCAAAAGAACAAAAAAATGTAGGCTATTCAATGATGCAGTTCCATTTCCCCACTTGCATTTCAACAAATCACGATGCATTCTGACTTACCCATGACTCTGACTGCCCTGCATGGATTTTTATTGGCCGGCGGGCCAGGGGTTGTGTCAAACCCTGGGAGATAAAAAGCCCTCATTAATTGAACACAGATAACATGATTCACCATGGCAACAAGTGGAACTGAAAACCCAGTGTTTCCTTCAACTCTGAGTCAAGTAACTTCAAGTTTTCACTGAACATGCACTCAGGAAAGGCAGTGAGCCCAGCAGTCCCCATGTCATTCACCTCTGTCCTCCAATGCTGGCACCAGAGGAACCAGGTGGGGCTCATGAAGCAACTCGGGTCTGGGTGTGGCTGAGGAGAAGGAAAGATGGGGAAGAACACTTTCTGCTGTAACAGTCCACAGCAAACTGGTAATCTAGTCCTGAATCAAAGTCAAGAAACTGCTTATTGTCTTAGCAGAGATGACTCCTGCGGGATTGAGCTGAGGGGGGTGAAAAATCCTTCAAACATTGCAAACACAACATGACAGATGCCTTTCCTTCCTGCTGATCAACCTAAGGCAAAATCAGCAGCTGAAGATACAGCCTGTGGGTGTGTGCATGCCCCTGGTGTTAACAAACTGTTTGATGGTGATAATGGTGGTTGGTACAGTAGTTTTGAATTGTAGTATGCCTGCACAGGAGGAAAGAAGACAGTGATAGAGACAGACCACACAGATTGATGCTAGTATCCTCTTGAGTGCTGATGCATGTGGCAGAGGGAGGCTCTTGGAGCCTTTGTATAATACTGTGCCTAAGCTCATCATATTCAGAGGAGCAGAAATCTAATATCCACTGTGAGTCTGATGTAAAATACACCTGATCATAAACAGTTATTTGTAACTATATGGTTTCATTTCCAACTATATATTGAAGAGCTCTTTTCCAAAACGCGATAAACGCCAAATTTAAAAAAAATGAGTTTGTCACGCCATTTTGCTGTGTACTGAGCCTATTACACTGCTCCATCAACGTATCACGTCAAATCGCTACATTTCCCTGTTTAAAAGGCACCGCAAGATGCAGTTTCCCTCCAAACCGCGATAAGCGCCAAATCTATTTTTAGCCAAAACGCGACATCTCCTCCCTCTCCTCAGAATTCTATGAGCAGCGCTCCATGCAGTCCAACATGGCGGTGCTCTGAACCCAGGTCTGTTTTCAGTCATTCATTCAGTAGTTTCTGGGTTCTGTGTTAATTACTGTATCTGTTTATGTGGTGGACACTGTGCCGTTAAGTATACCCCCACAGCCCCCGCATACCGTACGAGCCCCGCCCCCGCCTGTAACGCCGCGTGTCCTCCGAATCAACAATCGATTTTTTTTTTTTTTTTTACAGCAAAGACGTCGTTTTGTTTACAGCAACATGTGCTCACATCATGATAGCGTCTGTATTTTGACCATTAAAACTTTCATAGTCCATAGTTCTCTTTGTTTAACATGTAAAGAGACAGACATCATTACCGCCCCCCTCCCTCCCCCCGACGTGCGCGCACACACACACACACACACACACGCACACACACACACACACACACACACACACACACACACACACACACAGAGAGAGAGAGAGACACGCAGCACCTCAGTGATGTTCTCATGTCATGTTGGTTGGTTTTTCAAGACAGAAACCATCAATTTTTGTTTTTTTAAATGTGGATTTATAGCGTTTTGAGAAAAAATAAAATAAACTTTGAGTTTTTAATCAACAATATTGTTGTTTGATTTAATAATCATTGTTCAACATGTCCAGACTGAGCCAACAATCATTTTAACAGGATAAATTGAATATTAACAAAATGGGTGGGTCTAGGTAAAAAATGTCATTTTCTGGAAAACTATTAAAATGGATTTATAGCGTTTTGGAAAAGAACTCTTCATTATATATTTTTTTTAATTATCTCTAAGGCATATCAGATGTAAGGCTATTTTATGTGTTTACGTCACAACCTTTCTGACCCATCATGTTCTCTTCCTAAATATGACAATAATTATAAGAACCTCAACGGATTTATTCTTTCAAAAAAAATCTACATCACAGAGAGCTTGATAAATGCAGCTACAAGATAACTGAGACATAAAATTAATACATTTCTATGTATAACTATAGTTATAAACACTCATAAATTATCACAAGGCTTTATAACAATAAGCATAACACATTATAGAGTATTTTATAATGGCTTATAAGGTCAAGTAAGAAAATAGAGTTATAATGTTATACATATCTATTAGCCAATTTACAACACATTATAACTATATTTATAATGCATTATAGATGTGGTCATTGTCAGCGAGTTACTAAAAATTATAACAATGCTTTATAGTGTGTTATGATTATTATTATAAAGCATTATGATCATTTATGAGTGTTTATAACTATAGTTATACAGTATTATAACTGCATTATTATAAATATGGTTATAATGTGTTATAGAGATAGGCGTCAAATAAAGTGTTACCAAACATATATCCAAGTAATGGCTATCATGTGTGGGTTGGACTAGTCTGCATTAAAAGTGCTATACAAATAAAGTTTGATTGATGTGATATTTTTGCATCTTTGATTTATCTTCCTGATCCCATTCTCCCTTTGAGAATAAAGGGCGCAATAGCTTTGCAGGCTAACCCTCCATGTACTTTATGCTATTCTATGCTATGCTATAATAAGTATATTCAGTTGTATTTTGCAATTAGCATTTATTTAATCACCTCAGTTTCTTTCCCCACAATCCACTTATCCACAAACCTGAGAGAATATCTTCGTTTATCAACTAATGTTGATCGCTGAGATAACTTTGGTGATTTCATCTCTAAGCTTCCTGATCATTTCTGTTGAGTCGAGATATGGTAGTTCTATGGCACTGACGCTCTCTGGAGAGATCACAGACTCTCCCATGGGTGGCCATGAGAAAGCTGCATGTCTAAACTTAAAGGGGCTCTTGCAACCTCTGATAAGAGAGAGAGCGGGGGAGCACACTGATATGATAAGAATGTGAAGTCTGTTCGCTTGGTATTCATTGTGTTGCATAATAAAATCAACAGAAGTTATTCCAAGTGAGGATGAAATGGGGTATTTATATTCAGCAGCTAGTGATATAAACAATTTGAGCTCGGTAAACATGATTTAGTGCAGGATGTGGCAGCTCAATTATTGATATTTTATGGCTCTCGGCAACAGGTGTGTTTGTCCAGATTAATTATGAATTGGCGGCGACACTATGTTTGTTACTTCCACATGTTTGACTGTCATATGTGAGTCTTAGGACAGATGTGTCACATTGAACAGCTTGAAGGTATTGCTCAATTAAAATGTCTTTCCCCTTTCTCTGAATGGGGGATGCTGCTGTGTCACATGATGTGATACGTTAAAGATGTAAGCCGTTCTCCTACATCAACCTGTTTACTACAAGCTAGTGCTCCATTATGTTTCCTGGTGTATGACTTTGACCCCCTCCCTATCAATCCTGTGACCTCCTCTCTACACTATCCTTGAACAGAGATAGAGGTCACAATCCCTACCTCCATAAAAATGACTTTATGACCAAACAGGTTATGTGATGGCACCATAGCCACCACAATCAATTATCCATCTATCTTATTTATCTATCTATAGATTGCCAATGTTTTGACATAGCTTTATGCTTTCCATGTCATTGTTGTTTTTAGTGTTGAAACCCATCCTGTTTTCTCATACCGTACACAGGGCAGAACCAGAAATTGGAAACTTAAAGGGATAGTTCACCCAAAATTGAAATGTCATTATCTACTCACCCTCATGTGGACTAAGGGCTGGGAGAAGTTTCAGAGTTATCCGTGGCTTCTCTGAGTTACAGGGGGTCTCGGCGTAGCAGTGCATGTCCATATAACAGTTGCAAATGGATACCAACTGTCTCCGTAACAAAAAGACACACCAAAAAACATCCAAATACCTCCATGCTGCTCGCATGTAATGTCCGTCTTGTATTGAAGCCCCGAAATGCGAAATTGTCCCGAAAAATATTAAATAAGTCTATATTCCAAGCTTGTTTGTAGCAGAAGCTCCTCTTCCCGGTTCGTCAAATTTGGACGAACCAGGGTCTGTCCTCTTCGTAGTTCGTCCAAATTTGACGAACCGGGAAGAGGAGCTTCGAGAAGCTTCCGCTACAAAACAAGCTTGAAAAATAGACTTATTTAATTTTTTTTGGGACAATTTTGCATTTCGGGGCTTCAATACAAGACGGACATTACATACGAGCAGCATGGAGGTATTTGGATGTTTTTTGGTGTGTCTTTTTGTTACGAAGACAGTTGGTATCCATTTGCAACCGTTATGTGGACATGCACTGCTACGCCGAGACCCCCTGTAACTCAGAGAAGCCACGGATAACTCTGAAACTTCTCCCAGCCCTTAGTCCACATGAGGGTGAGTAGATAATGAGTGAAATTTCAATTTTGGGTGAACTATCCCTTTAATAAAAGCAAAGCAATCGTTTTCTAAATATTTCAGTGCTAACTCTGCTGTGAAGCCTCTCATGACGCTCCCCAAAGCTGTGCTAAGAGAACACAAAAGTAATTGCAGATGTAAGCTTCCCATGCATTCATATCTTCCATTTGCAAAGAAAAAAAAAGACAAGGACACTGACTTGTGAACAGAAACTTTGAAGATGAATAACAGTCTTGCTGTGTTTGCTTTTTTCTCTTCTTATTTCCATTACAAAGCTCATTCTGTTATCACTGTTGAAAAGAAAAAGCATGACTTTTACCCAACAAATAAAAATCTAATGTCCTGTTAGCAAATTTCCAAAGTTTCAGCAGAAAAGCCTGAGAATGATACAGGCATTTGTGCTGGTTGTAAGACCCACCGCTGCTTGCTGTGAATTGAGTAGATACTATAACAGATAACATGACGATTACAAAATATTAGAAGCCACAGTCTCTTGACCTTGGTTGGTCTATGTGTTGTTATCTCTTCTACAGAAACTGTTATTTGCTACTACAAAAATGAGAAAACTTTCTGGGACGCTGAAAAAAATAAGAAAACTTACAGCTTACTTACTTCCTTGTACTGATATTCAGTCACTGAGAGACTGACACCTTACATTTTCAAATGTTGTATGCTTACAGTCACAAGCATATAATAAATCCCCAAAATGCATTTTAGGAAATACACAGAGGTGTCAAAGCTCAAGTATCAAGAGGCTGTTTAAGGTGAAAGACAGTGTCAGGATTAAAGCTAGTGGCAGTTCTCCCCCATCCCAAAATTAAATGTATTTATGCGTCACTTAAAGGCATTTTGGGGGAAAAAAAGCTTTTCTGCAGACACAGACACCGGCTGAAAAGAATATTTGATGTACTGTTTATACTGAAAAACAGAGCTAATATGTAAATGGGATTTTCAATTCATTGTTCTGTCAGTTTTCACATATTCAGGTTTGACATGACATTTGATGAGATTAACTTATGATTCACATCTAAATACAGCACCAGCTACCTCAGATCTGATGTCATAGTTTGTGTCATTTCCTTTTTAGTTCCTTATATTATTATTCTGAAGTTCCTGTCCTGTCTTCCTGTGTCTCATGTGTCTCACCTGTGTCTGATTCAACCACTTGTGTCTTGTTTCTCCTTTGTGTATTTTACCTCAGTGTTTCCCCTTTTCCTTTTTCGGTTCATCTGTTGTCCGTGCCGTTACCTCTGTATATCTTTTGTTTGCACCGCACGTGTTTGTTGGAGTCTGCATTCTTGGGTCCTGTTAAACTCTAACCTGACATCTGGTGGTTTAGTTACATCATGGCTTTAAAGTTGTTGCTGGGCTTCAAATTTCACCATGCCGTCAGAGCAGATCGGAGGCTTTAGGTTTTCTATCAGACAGTGCACGGCCTCGCTGGTTACAGGTTTTCTGAATTGCTAAAACACAATTTCTGTTGTTTCTGTGAATCAGTTGCTCAGTTGTCTGAACTCATTCCCTGAATCAAACATCCTTTTGACAGAACCATAAACAACCTTCACCTCCTTTTGCAAAACTCTAGACACAGTTGTCACGGTGATGCACTTGTGATGCATAATGATAACAAGCAGCAAAATATGAACACAAATGAAACGACAATTCAAACCTGATCACACTTTCAATTTCAATTGAATTTATTTAAAAAGGGACAGTGTACAGTTCAAACATAAATGTTGCCATTTGATGCACTGTACCAGATTATAGCTTTAAGCTCATTTGCATCTGTAGTCCCTTGGCAGGTCACATTAAAAATACAACACAATAACAGGACAGATAAAACAGTATACAGGGATAATTAGAACACAATTACCACAACAACATAGCCCCCCCCCCCCCCCGACACGATACCCACCCACGCCCACACACACACACACACGCACGCACGCACGCACGCACCCACGCCCACACGCACGCACGCACGCACGCACGCACACACACACACACACACACGCACACACACACAGAGAGAAGGAAGTCCAAGGACCAAGTTAATGGTTGCAGAGCTGAGCAGCTTTTAACAGATTTTTTAGGTTAGATTTGAAGACACTGAGAGAGCTGCTGCTCTTTACGGCATCAGGTAAGGTATTCCACCGATTTGTGGCTCTTACGGAAAAAGCTGATTGTCCAGTTACAGTGCGGCAAAATGGTATGGTACAATCTCGTATGGAGGATATTCTAGTGGATCTGATAGAATTTAATGAGCGAGCGTGAACAAAATCACATAGTGGCCGTGGGGCCAAACCATTTAAAATTTTATAGACCATACACAAATTGGCGAAACACCTAAAATTCTCAAAGCTCAATAACTTATGTTTCTCAAGTATCCTACATAACGAATTGGTTTTTTGTCCAGTGTTTTTAAAGTTTGTTTGTATAAAGACTCAAGAGGTCTCAAAATAGAGTCACCAGCCTGCCCCCAGCAGGTGATACGATATGACATGTGGGACAGGATCATGGCGTGCATAAATATCTTGGCTGCATCCAGAGAGAGACAATTTCTGATGTGTTTAAAACTGGTTTTAACCATTTTTTAAATTTGGATCCAGAATCAAGCCAAGATATTTAACTTCAGTAACTATGTCAATTTGTTCACCTTTAATGAGAACCTCAACATCAGGGAGTTGTACCATGGTTTTAGAAAAAAAACATCATCATGTCATGACAATATGACAGCCAATATAAGCCAGTTCAGAGTGCAAGCAGGTTGGTCCTGCAAGCTCATGACAACAATGGATTACAGACCGAGGACGAGTTTGTGTAAGAGGAGGAAGAGGCAAGGGACAAGAAGGAGGCAGAGGAAGAGGGAGAGGGAGAGGAAGATGAAGATATGTATGTAAGTGAAGAATGCATACATTGTACTCCACAGCATAGGCCTGTTTATTTGAAGCACTTACAAAACTATATCCCTCTTGCAGAGAATGTTTGAACTGGACGCCATGAACAGACCCCATGAATTCATTTTTGTTGATGAAACTTCAACCTCACCAAGAGAAGAAAGAGAGGAAGGAACATTATTGGCCAGCGAGCCGTTGTTGAAGTCCCTGGCCAGCGTGGTGGAAATATAACACTGTGTGCTGCTCTAAGCAACCGCAGTGTTCCTCACCATAATGCCACTCTAGGGCCATACAATACTCAGCACCTTCTCAGAGATGTGGTGTCTGCAAATGAACAGCAGGAAACTAAGATGAATGAGTGGCCTATTTATGATTTGGGATAATGTTAGTTGTCATTGTGCTGTCCAAGTGAGAGAATGGATCAATATGAATCCAAATTTCAGTTGCCACCGTATTCTCCTTTCCTCAGTGCGATAGAGGAGTTTTTGTGTGTATGAGGGACAGCCCTACACCAGGGTTAATCTTCTTGAAGCCATGGAGCTAGCCTGTGATAACATTGGCGAAGAGATGTGTCAGGGCTGGATACGGCACACTAGGGTTTTTTTTCCCCCTGTTGCCTGGCAAAGGAAAATATTGGATGTGATGTGGATGAAGTGCTGTGGCCTGACCCAGCCCAAAGACAGGATGACGCTCAATGAAGCTCAGTGATCAACTACGAAAAGTGGTTTCAGTTTTTTTGTTTGTTTGTTTTTTTACACTTTACAGCACATTGCAGACTGTACACTTTCGTATTTGTCAATTTCAGGATGATTTTTTTCTTCTTTTTTTTTTACAGTAGCCTACCTATGTTTCCATGCAGAGTATGCTGAATCCACTGAGTTGTGAAATCTTTTTTTTTTTTTTTACTTTTGGAGATGCAAAATGCATTTGCTACGTATACATTAATATGACCAATACACATTTCTCCATGAGCTATATGCCTTCTACTTTTTTCATGTCAAAAACTGTCAAAATGTTACAGTAGACTTAAATCTATAAACAATGACATGTGTGCCATGTACTTGGTTAAAAATTAGGTTTATATTTTTTTAAGAGTTTGATATCAAATAACAAATACGAAGGAAAAAAAAAAGAATATTAATATTAAAGATATTAAAGAAGTCCATTAAATAAAGATATATCTTTTTTATTCTTCCTGCTTATTTATTGCAGAGCCCCGGGTCAGTTTGTGATTGTGTTGTGTTTGTGGTCTGTTTATTATTTGACTGAAATTCAATATTCTTCTTACATCCTTTAGTTTTCTTGTGTGTTTCTTTTTCTAGATTGAAAGCCCCAGTTCATTAATCAGTCATCATAAAAAAAACAAAAGAAAAACATCTGAGGAAACAGAGTAATCATTCCTGAAAGATATTATGGGCAGGACTTTGAAATTGGATGTGAATTTGATGATAAATAAACTTTATTTTTACTTTTTACTTTTCCTCAAAATGATGATCATAACTGATAAACACAGCTGGACTGTGCTAGCTTTCTCACCCAGCTCCTATTTTGAGGACACACATCTAATATTGAAATGACCCCCTAAAAGGATTTTCAGATCCCACCCTGTATCCCAAATAACTTTGGCATGAGTTTGTGTTTTGCTTCCAATTGCTGTGTTTATCTGAGCTTGGTTCTATTTCAAGGTTAACAACAAAAAATCAGCATGGCTGCTATTCCTGACATTTCAAAAGCCAAAACAACACGAAACAGAGGATGCTGTTTGGATGACAGGAAAGAGAGCCAGTGTGCTGTGAGCCATTCACCACAGTGATCAACTAATCCAATATAAACCGCTGCAGTTTGAGTGTTCACAATAAATACTTTTTTTCTCCAGATTGTGATGGACCTTTGGTACGTAGTCTTTATTTGACTTCCCAGCAGTTCATAGTGTTTCTGGCTCTTTCACAAGACTTTAAAATGTATGTTTTATTGCATCTACATGTTAGTGATGAATAACCTGACTGTGCTAATTCCTCAACAAAGACTGATGGATTGTCATTTGGTGCTGATGTTTATGATGAACAAATGATTAATTCTAGTGACTGATAATCTAACCCTAAGCCCTTTTAAAAGCATTATCCCTAATCATAAACATTTCCCCATGAATTATCTTGACCAGTGCTTCCCAACCTGTGGGCCAGTGCACACAGGTGCGATATGATGCTAAAAAAGTACAACTGTAGGGAAAAGTATGCAAGAGTATAAAATGACAGCAGAGATCACTTCACCATTTGCCTATTGATTCTCAAACAGAAAAAAATAGAGCTTCCTGGATGTCATCCCTGTCCCTGTTTTCAAATAAATCTTGATATTGAAATAGAAAGTGTTCTGAGAATGTATTATCTGCCCTCTATTGTCACTGGATTTGATCTAGATGGATTGTCACACAATTTTTTGTGCTTGCTCATGGTTGTCAGATTGTGCATCTGAATGACTTTGATGAAAACACTGATGCAGGACTTATCACGAACCATGTAAAATAACTGCATAATGTTACACAATCTAAATATGTAATCAACATGACACAAATTGGTAAACTAACCACACTTCAGTAATCACAGTGACTGTGATAATGAGGAACTTTTTTAGATTTATAACTAATCCATAACTGCATATTTTCATCAGATGGGGTCAAATCAAGAAAGAGTTACTTTTCCTAATAAGGTAAGACTGTCAAATAATAACTATAGTCCTACTTTTATCCATTTTCTAAATGACTGTATGGCAGCCAGGTTCAGTGTAAATGAGACATTACATTTGAAGTCAGGGTTAAGTGTCTATGAATTAATTATGCCCTAAAGAAAGAAAATGTAAATCTATCTGCAGCCCAGAAAAGCAGGGTAACCCCCATGGCTGCCATCAAATCAATGACAAAAAAGATTAGTTTAAACATGATCTGCTGACCCCAGATAGGGCACTGTGCAGTTTATGCCCACTAACCATTTTTTTTAGGTTGAACTCCCTTTTTGCCTTCAGAATTGCACTAATTTTTCATGACTTGAGGTTGAGGTGGTTCGAATAGTCGATGATTCGATTCGGAGAGGTCTGATTCGACTATCAACCTCGTCGTCGAATGGTCGCAAAATGTGGTTAGGAAAAAAAGGTCGTACCATTCTGAATATATAGGGAGAATATTGCCTTCATCATAAAACCACCGCCAGTCTGAACTGTTGATACAAGGCAGGATGGCTTACTTTCATTTAGTTTCCACCAAATTCTACCCCACTATCACAGGATATGTTCTCTGTGGTGGTTGTTGCTGATAATCCCAGTAGATCTACAGGTTCAGAAATACTCAGACCAGCCCGTCTGGCACCAACAACCATGCCATGTTCAGTATCAGTATCAGTATCAGTATCAGTATTTATTTCGCACAACACACATGACATTAGTAGACAGCGCAGAAAAGAACAGAAGCAGATGTGTGGAGCGCCAGGTCTCC
Source organism: Trachurus trachurus (assembly GCF_905171665.1). Taxonomy (NCBI): domain Eukaryota; kingdom Metazoa; phylum Chordata; class Actinopteri; order Carangiformes; family Carangidae; genus Trachurus; species Trachurus trachurus. The sequence goes on from NC_139907.1 coordinate 26,846,585, forward strand.
CAAGAAGCTATTTAAAGCTTATGGCGGGAGCCTCAAACGTAATACTGACGTATTACATATTCATACAATCATGATAGAAAACAAGACAAAACATACATCACAGAAATGACAGAGACAATGAGACAATACATAATACCAAACAATGCATATCATACAAACACAAGACAGATCAGTAACTCACAATAGACAAAGACATAAAACAGACATACCCAGATTACGATGGTAAATATGAGTTCAGAAGTTGCACCTTTAACCTTTTCTTGAAGACTGTGATAGAATTGGCTGTTTTCAGACTCTCATCCAGCCCGTTCCAGATCAGTGGCCCCCTGGTGGTGATACATAGGCTAGTGCGTTTTAAACGTCTCTTTTTTCCATAAATGAGGTGTAAATTTCTGGTATGGTAGCCATGCAAAGGGCTGCTGACTGGAATGAGCATAGACAGTTTAGGATTCAGGTTATGTACAACTTGGTAAATCATTGTTGCGTTCTGATGGATGTTGAAATCTGTAAGCCTCAAGAGATTAAGACTATGGAAGAGTGGACGTGTGGGAGTGTTGAAGTCAGAGCGAGATATGGCACGTATAATTTTCTTTTGTAAATTTTGTAATTTCCTAAGATGGGTGGGAAAAGTGTTACACCATAATACATTGCAGTAAAGTAAATGGGGCTCAAACAAGGATTTATATAGAATAAGTAAAGCAGATAAAGGAAGAACATAACGGAGTTTGAAAAATAAGCCAACATATTTGGACAACTTTACGAGAAGATGTTCGATATGACATGTGAAGTTAAGTGCTTCATCCAGGAGGACCCCAAGGAATCTTGTGGATTTCACTCTTTCCAGCTCCCTTCCATCAATCTTGAGAGTAAAGTTGTTCACAGGTTTTTTATTTGAATGAAATAATATAAAATTTGTCTTGTTGATATTAAGGGATAATTTGTTGCATTTAAGCCAAGTCACCACTTTATGCAGCTCTATATTGAGTAGTTCAAAGTCACTTAAAGGAATAGTTCACCCAAAATTCAAATTTGACTCATTATCTACTCACCCCCATGTCGACTAAGAGCTGTGAGAATTTTCAGAGTCCTCCGTGCCTTCTCTGAGTTACGGGGGGCTCCGTGGCGCAGCAGTATTTGTCCATATAATGGTTGTCAATGGATACCAACTTTCTTCGTCCAAAAAGACACACCAAAAAACATCCAAATACCTCCATACTGCTCGTTTGTAATGTCCCTCTTGTATTGAAGCCCCGACATGAGAAATTGTTCCGAAAAAAAAAGTCCATATTTTAAGCTTGTTTGTAGCGGAAGCTCCCAGTGTCTCAGTTCACTGCTCTTCCTTTGTCAGTGCAAGTCACGAACAATTTCTCATGTCGGGGCTTCAGTGCACACACATACGTCACCAAGACCTCACAGGCAGATCTCCACAGTTCCAGGCACATTTCAATGCAATAAATATCCACAATAACCACTATTTAATGCAACTAATGGAATCAACACGTGAATTTATATCTATATAGATTGTCCCGTCACATCTGACGTCAGATCAAAGCAGAGATCAAAGGCTGTCGGCGCGTAAAGGAAACTCCACCTGAATTAACACAGCAGGGACGAACTGGCACTGAAAAGCAGCTGTGGATGTCCCAAGCAGGACTGAGGGTGGATGACTGCATGTCTCTGCCGTGTTGAGATACCACTCTGCCCTTGTGATGATCGCTTTATTTATTTATTTACTTATTAATTCATTAGCGGCGAGCGACTGCGTCGTCACGCAGCCGTAATGAAAAACAAAACACAAATCATCATCTCTCTTAGCCCACCACAACAGCCTCGGTATCAGATAGTCAGTATATAGCCTATACTCAGCATCTCTCATCACAGAGAAAAAAGAGACGGACAGAGAGAGAGAGAGAGAGAGAGAGCGTCCTTTACGCTGATTTCATCCCGCATGGTGTTTGTTTATGTTGTGATTAGTGTAGGCTACACCTCTCATCTGTCTTACACAGGGAATACTAAATTGAATGGAATAAATGTGAGTTTCTTTATTAGTTTATGAGTTGTTGTTTTTTACACTGGGCAGCGGTTCTCAGTGTATCAGATCAAACCTGATTAAGGATATTAGTAAACTCATTATTCGGTCACTCTGTCCTCTGGACCAAAACAGCTGTTTCCTCCTGGTAGAGGTTCGGCCACTGGCGTCGTTGTTTCCTCCGTCCATGACAAAGTATAAAATGACAAACTTGCAGCGCGCATCGCCCGCAGCGCAGTTAAACGAATTGGCCTTTCTCTCCTCCTCCTGTCTCCCTCCCGCCCTCTCTCCTCCCCCTTTGCCGTTTGCGCCGGTAGGAGGGACGAGGGGAGGGCTTGCGCTGGCCTAAGTCGGACTGCGCTGCCCACCAAACTTGCGAAATGGACTTGGACACACCTCGTTGGCGTGGCGAAGCTGCGCTGAGCTTAGACTTCGCTCGGTCTAGGAAACTAGGGCCCTCTCCCTCACCATCACAGGTCTGTAGGATAATCATGGCCTGCTGTGTTCTGCACAACATCGCTATCAGGGGGCCACTTCCCCCTCAGCCACAACCCCGTGAGGATGTGCGTCCTGACGCAATGATGGGACCAGACTGCAGGCGCGCTGTTCACGTTCGAGCGCAATTAATTGCCCGCTTGTGAATAAAATGCATTATTGTCACAATTTCAGTCTAACAGTCTGATTCACTTAAAGAAAAAAAAAAAACAGACCGGTTTCAGTGCACAACTTTCATACGTTTATTTTTTTACATTCTCGTTGATTTCTTTAAGTGTTTTGGATATAGTTATCAGTGATGCCACAATCTTGTCAAGTGTGTCAGCCATCCTTTCTTGATTGTTCAACACCGCATCAGAAATCAGGCGTGGAGAGGCACGGGACCGAGTACGCGTGGTGGAGGTGGTATGGCTGCAGGATGGCTTCGTCTGTCCTTCTTCCACAGGTTGTCTCTGTGGGACTTAATCTGTGAATAAATAATAAGTCAAGCCATGGCTGCGACCCTCAGTCCAATACGTATTCTGATCCCACACACACACACACACACACACTATGGTAAACTCCTCCGGGTACAACTTTTAAATAAAGCTATTATTCCAGAAAATAAATAAATTACCTTCTGATTCCTCTGGTGTAGATGACGCACAGGGAGGGGGTGACAGTGTTGCCTCGGGGCCCAGGGGCCTCATGTATCAATACTTGCGTGGATTTCATACATGGCGTACGCCAAAATCCAGAAACTGTCGTACGCACAAAGAAAATCTGATGTATCAAAGTGTGCGTACGCATGGATCCAAGCACTTTTCCTTTGTACATCCCAATCAACGTGGAATTGAGCGCACATGCCGCAGTGGTAATCTCCTCCCTGTCCACGCCCCCATTTAAATATGCAAATCAATGTAAATAAGGCCTGCACCAAAGATTCCCTTCTCTTTACGGTCAGATAACACCATGAAAAACTGTGAGGAACAGCAATTTAACCAAATTTGAGTTGACGGTGCTCCTCGATAAAGTTGAGCCGTGTAAACATCTTTTTTTTTTTTTTTTTTTTTTGCCGTCCTCCGGCACCATCACAAAGGGGGTGGGAGAGTGTGTGTGTTATATAAAGGTGAACGTGAGGCGGAGGACCGCTGTCATCCCAAATGAAAGCAGACAATGTACTCTAATTAAAGCAGAACTATGCAACTTGGCCGGAAATAGCTCGCTCCTTCGTTGGTTTCTCTTTTCTCTTTTTTTCCCTCTCCGGGGCTCCCCCACAGTTCTGGGAGGCACATGTCACTGTCGTAAAAAAAAAAACTAGCCGCCCCACCTCCTCCACCCCCTCCCTACACGTGCTTGTGTTTACTGCTGAAGGTAGAGAGCGGTGTTTGCTAAGCACGGAGCTAATGCTAACACGGAGCTAACGCTAACAGGGAGCTAATGCTAACACGGAGCTAACGCTAATACGGCCACACACAGACAAAGACACAAAGACACAGACATACACACACACATGAATAAAGGTTCCAAAACGCGAAGGCGTGTGTGTGTGTGTCATGATGTATTACATTATCTTAAAAGATCCATGTGTGTGTCTGTTAGCATTAGCTCCGTGTTAGCCACAAGCCGAACTTCATCAGTACAAACATGTTTCCATGGTTTCCTCCGACTTTCCGAACTCAAACCAATCACGATTCATGACATGCATGACGTCATCTGCGTTCTTATCTCGTACTGCCGTAAGGCAGTTTCTCGCGATAGTTCTATCCATTGATGAGATTTACACCGAGACGGAGGACTGATCTTGCAAGTGCGGTTTTCAGCCAGTGGGGGGGGGGTGAGCGCATTGGCCTAGACCCCATTCACCTCATAATAGGTCACTCTACCATCACAGTGACTATTACAGCCGAAATCCTGCATAGTTCTGCTTTAAATTATGTGAAATGGATTTACAATTTTATTTGCCTTCTTTTATACACAGATCGCGTAGTAAATAAATGCAGAAGTGCGCCAGGGAGGCTGATAAAGACACATGTCCAACTTTACGCATGTGTTTATTGACATTAAGTACTTCACACAGTCTGTGTAGTTTAACCAGCAAAAAGAAAGTCACTGACAGTGTGATATTTCGGCAGACATGCTCAATGTGCATCGGGGGGTTATAGGACAATTAAACAAATACATTTACTTTGCGCGCATACAGTCCCAGCCTGTAATCTGTCCCCAACTATGCTGAATGAATGAATCGTGCGCTGAACCAGCCATCTCGCCACAATGTTTGATAATATGTGATGCATTTACGCATCACATATGATCTGTACATTTATAGTATAAAAATGCTTCCTGTTCACAGTGTGGTCAGCACCTGAATGGAGGCGACCCATGGCTCCCCGCCGTGTCGCGCTCTCAGGCCGGTCGCAGCGCACTGCGCTCAGTTCCAAGAGAATATACCTCGGAAACCAAAAGAGTCATCATGTGCAAAAAAATACCTCCGGGACTCGTGTGCACTTCGCACTGCAGCATCTGCAATATCTTAAGACTAAAGCTGATGCTATTTTCTGCACCACTTTGCGCATGATTTTCTATCCACCTATCTAATTGCAACATGTGGATGGGTTAGTTGTTCATAAATGTGTCTCTGATGTGCACATTACTCTGAGGACTAATTGTTTTCACATTATTAACAGTTTCACAGCTTCACCTCTAAGTGTCGCCAAAGGAACAATAGCTGTAGAAACGTGCGTACGCCAGCTATGGAGTTGGCGTGGGCCACCGCACTTTTCCATGGTCATTTCACTTTTGATACATCTGAACGTTGGCGTGGAAAATGACGTACGCCACTTTTTTGTGCGTACGCAACATTGATACATGAGGCCCCAGGTCTGTATCCAGACACTCAGCCGATGGTACACCTAAAGAGTAAGGTGGGGAAATTAAACAATCAATTAAAATAAATAAAACATTACAACAGTGAGATTTTCCCCATATAGCCTACCTGAGAGTGCCGTCTCCCCGATGATGGCCCCGATGCGCTGGTCCAACTCGGACAGGCTTTTGGTGTCTGCTGTTCCCCCTCAGTCCGTTGCGCCTCCCGTCGGAATTTTGCTATGTTTTATTTGGTTTCAGATTTAAGATCAAACCTTTTTTTTTTCACCTCCGCTACTGAGCGTCCTTCTCCTGACACTGCGTCCACTGCACGTGTGATTGCCTCCCATGTTTCCTTTTTATTAGTGCTGGTATAACCAGTACTAACGCTACTGAATATAATTGATTTCCTGCAGCAGTACCTCCACCTCTGAACTGCTAAAGTTTATTTTTCTCCTCACCTGCTGCGCTCCATTCTTCCATTCTTCTTTTTTGCTTTGGGCATTTTGTTGCTTTTTGCTGTGTCACCAGGGCCCTGCAGTTCCTTTTATGGGCGGTTACTTATGTTAATTAGACTCACCTGGCACGCGCTCTCAACTTACAAGTAGATGGCATTCATCAATCTAGGAACACAGCTGCGAACAATTCTTAGGCTTACGAGCGTGAATCTGACGTAGGGTTTTCTTAAGGAACTTCTTAAAGAAGAAGTAAGCGATCTGGTCGTTTTGGCTAATGCTGCGTTCCAGGCAGGCTTTTGAAACCGTAAATTACAGCTTCAAGCCACGACTTACGACTTTGTAGCGTTCCAGGCAACCCACTCGTGTTTTTCCGACCTGTTTTACCTGTGAAAGTCACTATAACGGCCACTCGTAACTTCCGACCCGTGAACTCGTACCAGATCGAACTGGTACGACTTCACAAGTCGGAAAAACACGAGTTACGGGCTGCCTTGAACGCACCATAACTTCTTGTCAGCCGATGGAGTTAGCAGCCCCCGCCCTCGTCATGGATCTATTGGTCCTCGTCCCTACGTCACCACATTAACGCGCATCCCTTGGCTGCACACACAGCCCTTCATGCCGTTCTCTCTCCTCATTGGATAAAACTTGTAGGATACGAGAAAAGTTTTCTCCTCGGCTCAGAGCAGAGCAGAGTGACTGACAGACCCGTGTTTCGGTCCAAACACTCTAAGTGAATTGCTGTCGGAAGATATAACTATTTAAGACTTATATTAACACAAAAATATCGCTTACTTCTGCTTTAAGAACAACTTAAGAAAGAATCTAAGAAGATTTTTAAGAAGATATTGGTGAATGAGGCCCACTGTGCCTAAATGCATTGGGTTGCTGTTACAGTATGTGCTGCTATGCACTGAATAGATTGGCCTATTAGTTATTGGTGTTAATATGAGCAGATGAATAGGGGTACCTAATAAAGTGGTGGATAAGTGCATATATTATTCTACAGTGTTATGTGTGCTCCTGGTGGATCCATTAATCTTAAATAAAAATCATTTCACCTTATGTAATTTGAAATTGACTAATTTCCATCCAAATTCCATGGAGTGATTAAAGATAATGTGGGTGTGCGCAGGTAATTACTTTCTCTGCAATATTAATTCTCCTTAAATTCAGCAGAAGCTGTCGAAGACGGGAGGTAAAAACCAAAAAGACAGTTATGATAGTGTACGAGACAGCTCCTGCTTATCTAGATGGGCATGACAGTCTCCTGTCAAAACTGTTCACTGGCTTCAGTTTAAATGAACTGACATTAAAGTGGAGGGAATATTTTTGACCGAGGAGATTGCAAGGCACTGAAATAAAGTCAGAGCACTACGTCAAAGCCAGTCACAAGAAATCAACACCCCAGTATGTAGGATAGAAAGAAATATAGAGAATGAATTGACTAATAGTAACACATGATGAGGAAAAATCAACATGTCAGTAAAGATGAATAAGACATTGCTCTTGGGTGCTGTGTAAAAAAAAAAATCCCTTCTTCATGGCTACTGGTGATTTTGCAGACTCTGATGTTTTTAGTAAGAAAACATGTTCAGATTGTTTTCCCTCTAGTGTTGCACTAAAAGAAAAACTACATTGAACAAGCACAATAATGTATCTAATTACACATATTCAATTTAATTTAATTACACACATACACACACACATACTGTAAATTCTCAAATAAAAGCCCAGGCTTTTATTGGCTTCAACTGCAGAACTAATCCAGTTTATACATGAGACAGGCGTCTAATTTTGAACAAATCTTGTGCTCAGCAAAGATTGGGAAATACTGTAAAAATCACTCTATTCTTAAGAGCCAGATCCGGAGCATGCATTTATTTAGAAGTTTAATCATCACAGATTAAACTTCTCGTTCATTAATGCTCGTGAGTTCGACCGTGTCGGGTCCATGGACTTCAACACCCGCGGGTCGAACCAGGTCGAGTTTTAATTTTCAGGCCTGTTGAGAACTTTAAGCAGCTTAGAAACTGCTCAAATGGGCGAGTCTGGGCTTTTGAGAGGTTTTGTACACAAGAACTTGCAGAAAATAGACCCGGCTTCTAACTGAGACTGGGTTTTATTTGCTCAAACCTGTAGCCAGACCTGGCCAGTATAAGAGACCGGTGCCTGTGCATATGTGTGTTTTAATTAAACTTCTAAATAAATGTGTGCTCCGGATCTGGCTTTTAAGAATAGAGTGATTTTTACAGTATTTCCCAATCTTTGCTGAGCATAAGATTTGTTCAAAATTAGACACCTAATAATGAAATATGTGTTTAATACATTCTTGTGCTTGTTCAATGTAGTTTTTCTTTTAGTGCAACACTAGAAAGGAAATAATCTCATGTTTGTGTCATGTTTCACTAAAAACACTACTAAAAACATCAGAGACTGCAAAATCACCAGTAGCCACGTAGAAGGGATTTTTTACACAGCCCCAAGTTCATTTTTGCTAATCATGTGTTAATATCAGTCAATTCATTCTTTGAAATAGCTACTTTGTATTTTTCATTGTCCAAAACTTAACGTATTCATCCTTTGATGAGCATGAACATGATCTAAAAAGTTTTACAACTGGATAAATATGTTATATACAGTAGTATCATTATTATTATAAATCTTTTTGTCCCCTTTGATACGGAGGATTGGTGCCCCACAGAACCTCCTGGTCCATGGTTACAAAACTAACGGTCATGGCTTGGTTAGATTAGTTCATGTGATTTGGATTCAAATAAGTGTTCTCTCACTATTACAGTCTTCGTTATCATGGTTACAATAATAAAGCTACAATATGGAAAATAGAAAAAATAAAAACTTGAACTGTCACTTTTACATGAGTGACAAACACCACCTCATATACCTGTGTTCTGTGTTATGGTGAACCCTTCATCACAAGCTCCTCCTAATGGGGACTTTGCCATTCTTTGGACATCACCGCACATCTTTCTTTATACTGTCATACTCACTATGGCAACTAGATGTTATCTAACAACAAAACATATTCATGGGTCACAATAGAACAGTGGTTCTCAAACTTTTTCGGTCATTCCCCACCTTGGACAAGGGGGGATTTTCAAGCCCCACCTTGGGGAGGGTGGGGGTGGTATTAGGTTGCATCATAATTTCAGAATCAGAAACTAGGGCGTATGGTGCTCAGTGTTTATAATCAACATATGACGTTTTACAAATTTAACATCTCGTTTGTCCAATACGAAGTCTGTGAAGTGTCTGAGAAAAACTTTTCCCTGTCTGTCTGTCTGTCTGTCTGTCTGTCTGTCTGTCTGTCTGTCTGTCTGTGGGCACGCACCTAATATCACGTTTGCCTACTGGCAAAAATGGAAACCGGTCACTCTCGATCCAAAATAAGGAATGTTATATGAAAACAGAAAATGGAGAGAAAAAAACTATACACTGACACCACGAAATGGAAACATGACAATTCCTGTGACCAGTGACCACAGCTGGCCACAGTGGTGTAACGGCCCCCTGTAAGTCAGCGTGTGGCGCCCCACCTGTCATATCGCTATTCCCCACCAGTGGGGCGCGCCCCATAGTTTGAGAAGCTCTGCAATAGAATGATCAATAGGCTCATGTTGTTACAGGCAATCACCTGAAATCCTTTACCAAAGTGTCAGCAGCAGTTTTCTAACCAAACTGGTGGATCATTGTCCTTCAGGGTTGTATTTCATCTTATATTATAAGGCTCATTATCCCATATTTCTTTTGATAGTAATAAAACTGCACATTCATTATTTTCACTCTAACATTGTTTGCTTTAATAGAACTGGATTAGGATGTGTTTGTAAAAAGCTGCTAATCACCTGTATTATTATCTCTGTACATGTCTAGAATTGAAATGTGTAAACAAAGCACAGGCACACGCACCTCAGAATAATTAAAACACATTAATTCACACACACTCATTACTCTCTGTGAGCGTGTAAGCATATAATCTTGTCATCCACATGTTGCATTCTGCTCTCAACATTACCTAGCTGTTTCCTGGGGATGCGCAAAGTAAGACATCGCCCTCAATTTAAAGCTTTCTGTCTGTCACACCAAGGATGGTTTGTGTAACACAGGTGAACCTGACAAGCTGCTAAAGTACTTCTGTTCCTCAGAGCTTTTTGTCCACCAAATAAGAAGATACGACACGCAGCAAGGCCCCTTTAAAGAGCTGGCAGACTGAGAGTGCACAAACATTCAGCAAACATCACATCATATTCCCATCAAATCATCACAAACACTTAGGCGTAAGAGGCCAGCCATTTTCACCTCCTAAGTGTGATCATTTAAAAGGAACTTAGAGGTGACATCCACATGGAAATCTCAAAGGTGATAAATACCTGTAATGTCCCTTTTTATATATTAATCATAACATACCTGGGATTTTTCAGTCCTCATTGAATCTCGGTCACCTCCTTTCCCTCAGGGTTTGCAATCTGCCGTGCTCAGAGAGCCAGAGATGGATGTCGGGACCTTTGATGTGCCTGAAGTTGACAGGCGAGTCCCAGGGTATTGTCACTTCTCTCAGTCTTATCTCTGTGCAGATAACAGTAGGATCTGTTAGCAAGTGCCAGTCAAAGGTGTGCAGGAAGTACCTGCACCGGCGAACTGCAGATGACACTTGAGCTAAAAGGCGATCCCTGATGGGAGACAGATGGGTGCTGTGGTCTGCTGCTATCTCCATAATCTGTGGATGTGGTATTATACAGTAGACCTGTCATATGGCTGACTGCATGTGCTATATGTAAATCTCTCCGTCTCTGCCCTTTAATTCATAATTTTCTGTAATTCCAAACGGTTAAAGGGATAGTTCACCCAAAATCGAAATTTCACTCATTATCTACTCACCCTCATGTCGACTAAGGGCTGGGAGAAGTTTCAGAGTTATCCGTGGCTTCTCTGAGTTACAGGGGGTCTCGGCGTAGTAGTGCATGTCCTTGCAAATGGATACCAACTGACGAACCGGGAAGAGGACGGACCCTCGTTTGTCCAAATTGGACGAACCGGGAAGAGGAGCTTCCGCTACAAAACAAGCTTGAAATACAGACTTATTTAATTTTTTCGGGACAATTTTGCATTTCGGGGCTTCAATACAAGACGGACATTACATACGAGCAGCATGGAGGTATTTGGATGTTTTTTGGTGTGTCTTTTTGTTACAAAGACAGTTGGTATCCATTTGCAACCGTTCTTTGGACATGCACTGCTACGCCGAGACCCCCTGTAACTCAGAGAAGCCACTGAGGACTCTGAAACTTCTCCAAGCCCTTAGTCGACATGAGGGGGAGTAGATAATGAGTGAAATTTCAATTTCGGGTGAACTATCTCTTTAAAATACAGTCAATCATCACCATTTTGAACTTATATCTTATTCATCTTTTAATGGTAGATGAAGCAACTATAAAGTCAGGGTAAAGTAAAACTATGTGTGTTCTGAGTTAATCACATCACAGACGGATGTCTTATTAACCATCCTGCCAAATTTGAGTTCTAGAAGTAATAGTTTAATATGGAAAATTAGGTTTTAAAATCAAGAAAAAATCAAACAGTTCTCTCAGCTCTGGAAGCTGGGGATGTGTCGGCTGCAAACAGTCATACATACGTTTACATGCACAGCTTAATTGAGCTTTGCTCAAAATTTGATTTTGCCGTCTAATCGGACTTCTGTCCTTGTCCCAGTTTACCTGCAACAGAGAAAATCGAATAACTGACGGTGTCCTCTTCCTGAGGCGGCGATATGCGTTGTTTCAGCGGGTTAATGCGGCCACATGTCCTGTTGACTTTACTGTCCTTCTCAACTACAGTCCCTGACCAGTCTGGGCCGGGTTCGGGCTGAGAATAGGATACAAATGACAGTTCAAGGGCTTCCTTTTTCTGTTTGTCTTTTTTTTTAAATAAAACACAACCTCTTGCTGGTCGCACGCATGTGTGAAATGCACTGAATCGGCACTGACGCTTTTTTGTTGTTGTTGTTTACTTGGCCGGCTCAACATCAATAATGGATGCTGCTTACTGTCATATTAGACCCATGCAGCTACATGTTTGAGTGTCAGAATCAGATCGGATACACACTTAGTAGAATAGAAAACTAAAGATAGTCCAAGAGACGTGCTGGAGTGTCGGGACCATACCCGGCTGTTCCCGGGCTAGCCCCGCAGGGACGCGTAGCTTGGCTCGCTCCACACCCTAGACTCCTGTGCTAACGGTGGGTCAATCTTGCAGATTGCTAGCTGGAAGCTTATATCCGTCACTCGGCTTCCTCTTAGTCCCACCCAAAAAAGAAAAGCAGAGAAATCCTTGTCCTCAAAAACTGTTTTACCCTCAAACTCCACAGTTCACTTCTAGTTATCAATCTTTTCACATGTTTTAAACAACCATTCTTTACAATCAAATCCCACATTTCACTTCACACATAATTCAGTATTTTTTCTTATCCTCATCAAACATGGTGATAAGTCTATCCTTTAATTGGTTACATCATTCATCAAATCCCTGATTTGGGACTCTCATTTATTTCTTCTGAACTCATCAGTATTTAAAGCAGAAGTAAGCGATCCGGTGGTTTTGGCTAACTTCTTGTCAGCAGATGGAGTTAGCAGTCCCCGCCCTCGTCCCTACGTCACCACATTCACGCGCATCCCTTGGCTGCACGCACAGAGAGGACTGCCCCTTTATGCCGTTCTCTCTCCTCATTGGATAAAGGTTGTAGGATACAAGGAAAGTTTTCTCCTCGGCTTACAGCAGAGCAGAGTGACTGACAGACCCGTGTTTCAGACCAAACACTCTATAGAAGTGATTGCTGTCGAAAGATAGAACTATTTAAGACTTATATTAACACAAACATTCCGCTTACTTCTGCTTTAAGGCCCAATAAACTTGTGTTCCTTATCAGATTTAAGATTATAATGTGCTTCTTACTTTTCTCGCTGGTTAGAAGTGAATAGGGCTGAGTAAAGGTGTTCAGAAATGGCCGTTTGTCCTGTTTGTCGCGCCGAGTTTCCATGAGCTGCCGCACAAGTTTACCTGAGTAAGGAAAACAAATGTGATTGGTCGTTATCGAGTGGGCGGGATATTCAATGTTTGGGGCGAGACCGAGCTCGGTGTGTGTGTGTGTGTGTGTGTCTCAGACGTTTGATTGACGGATGACGGATCCAATATCAGTGGCTGATGAATCGTGTGCAGGCTGACGTATAATTCGTGCGCCTGCATTATCCAATGCGAAAAAAAATACCACACTTTCACCCCGGATTTACTCAAAAATAGAATTTTGCACAAAGGTTGGCCTACATCGTCTGATAGATGAGTTATTACACTAATGTTAGGACTCACAGTGGGCTCAAATTCAATTTTCTTTTCTGTACAGCTTTAAGTTTAAACTTAAAATTTGATTCCACATGAGTCAACCAGCATATCTTTATCTCTATATCTGTGTCTATATTGCCAACTTTACCTCTGGAATATAATGTTAAGCACAGCCTGACTGTGTGTCAAATTATCTTCTCTCTGAATTTCATTTTGTAAAAAACAAAACAAAGTTATCAATTGAAAGTCAGCTCATGCTGATAATTATGTCAAAACAGCTTCAGAGTTTTTCAAGAGGCAAGTTGTCTCAGTCATTGCAAATAATTGCAAATAATGTTGCACATTATTTCTTTGCCATCCTGTCTTAATGAAATCCCATAAAACACCACACAGTTGGGCAAAATGAGATAGTGTCATATTTTATTCAGATGAGACTACTTTTTTCATTCAGTCCTGTCTTTATTATCATTCAAAAGGGCAAATATTTACAGTAGAAAGCTACACATGTAACCTCATGCAGCCGGGGGATGACACTGCTCACACAGAAGTTGACTGAACGAATCACAGGCTGGAGTAAATTAACTTCAAGTTTCCAGCAGCTGTGGTGTGTTAAGTGCCATTGTATGAATGTATTTTTCTGACAAGTGTGTGGAGGGAAAAAGCAATAGACTAAGATTTAAGACTTGCCAGTATTGCATCAGCTCCCTGACAGCTGTCCAATCATATAGGCAATACGCAGAGAGTCCATGCACCAGCTGAGGTATCAGAAAGTGAAAAATGTCTCTGCATGTGGCCACACAGATATGTCAGAGTACAAAAATTAAAATAAATAAATAAAGTTTTTACATTTGTCACTGCTTTGTAATTTCTGTCAGAATAGAAAATCAAATAATTTACTAGTCAACTAGTTACAATGGAAAAAAGAAGAAAACATTATAAAGCTTTATGCTTTTTCTTCAAAGGTGCTGTAGGTTCTCTCACCAAAAAGCATTATACTATTATACAATGAAGCTTGTAGCACTGCTTCTGAAACAGATCAAAATAAACAGTTCAATGTCTTCACCATTAACATAAGAACATGTGCTTAAAACATTTCTATCCACAGGCTTAATCTGAAATTCAAAAATAATTTCATGGTTTTAAAGACACCTTCGAAGACTTGTTGTGGATAAAGATTGACATCTTGCCTACCTGCAGAGGTTAATTACCAGATCTCTTGTACGTGCGTAATTGAGCAGTGCTTGTGGGAGGGGCTGTGGGTGCTTCATTTTCTTTTTATTCAGGAGCAGCGTGTGGGCGAGAGAGCAGCGGAGAGCAGCTTAGCTGACACGGGCGGGAACGCGAGGGAGGATCGAGTGCAACCCGACGTTCCTCACGACCAGAGAAGGGTGGAACGACAGGAACTGCCGCTTGCCGCTGCACAGGAGAAGAAGACGCCGTCAGCACGCCAGACCAGGCAAGGAAGCACACAGTGCGTGAGGGCGGAGCTAGGAGAAAGTGGAAGGGTGGGTAGTGGGACGCGTATTTGGGTGTTTGTTTTGCCTTCAGGCCCCTAAAATGTGAGAATTGACAAAAAAATCTGTAATGTTCAGGTTCCCTAGGTTGAAATCCACGTGGTTTTACGAGCTGTTCCCTCAGTTGTCTTCCACTGATGTAACTAGGTTTCGAATTTGCATAACCCCACCCCTACCTGGGACCGGTAGAAGGGGCGGGGCAAGCAGTGGTTTAAAGGGACAGGCACTGAAAGCAGCCGTTCTGAACAGGGCTGTTTAGAGAGGATGAAAAGAGCTGTGATATTTGATCCTTGGTGGATTTTGACCAAAGCATGTCAACTATTTTAATTTGTAGAAAGGGGGGCGTATTATGTCTCCTTTAAAGCTTTCTGAGGCCTGATGTCCAAGAGCTCACCACTTCCCTCATCCGGAACTAAAACAGACTGTGGGTTCTTTTTAATTGACACTTAAAAGTATCTTTTTTATCCTATTGAATTTGTAATGAAATAATATTTTATAGAAAAATTCCCCTCTGGGTTCTGTTGTTGTGTTGGTCCCTCCCCTAACAGAAAAGAATTGTGGGACACTGTCCCAGTCACTCCACTCTGTGACATAAACATTGATGATTAACTAACTTAAAGCAGAAGTAAGTGATCCGGTTGTTTTGGCTAACTTCTTGTCAGCCGATGGAGTTAGCAGCCCCCGCCCTCGTCATGGATCTATTGGTCCTCGTCCCTACGTCACCACATCCACGCGCATCCCTTGGCTGCACACACAGAGAGGACCGCCCCTTTATGCCGTTCTCTCTCCTCATTGGATAAAGGTTGTAGGATACAGGAAAGTTTTCTCCTCGACTTACAGCAGAGCAGAGTTCTATCAATGAATCAACCAGTAAGAATTTTATTTTGAGGATGAGGTGCAGAAGCTGCTGTGAGAGATAGACAGAACAGACTGGGAAGCTTTCACAATCCTCCACCAGGCTCATAGGGACAAACTGGAGGTCCTCTGTAAAGCCCTGGAAGAGACAGTCATTTTCATAAATAATAATAATAGGATTTAGATAGGGATTCTGTTCTTATTATTGTCTGTTTACATTATACTTAAGATAAGAGTAGTTTCTACTTTACTCTACTTTATATATATTTTCACAGAAATGTAAAATGTTATCAGTCAAAGACCGTGCTGTCAGTGAAAATAAGAAGTCATTGGCAAATGGTTGAGATTGTGGCTGTGTACAATGATTCAACATGTGTACTGGAAAAGCAGAAAAGTCTCCAATGTTTTCCAGTTGCTTGATCTTGTGGAGCACACAGTGCGCTCCAGATAAATATGAGGTGAATGGTTTAGTAAAAATCAAAAGGCTTCTTTGACAGTGGGCTCAGTGAGGCTGCATGCCGCTGCCTGATATCACAGGTCTACCTGAGGGATCCTCAACATATTCAGATATTTTCGGCAACACGCGGGGAAGGAGCCATTCAAGGATTTTCATTAAAACATTCTTATTTCAGCTTCAGAAACCCACCCTATTTATTTCCCTCAATGAGCATCTCTCCTTTTTTCTATTTTGAGACTCTCAGATGGATTATATGTCAGACGCTGAAAACGACAGCCCCCTCACACACCCCACACACACACACACACAGTCTGCGTTGCTGACGGCCACTTTATTATCTCTTCATAATGCTTTCCTTTTTTTCTTTCTTTTTTTTTTTTCAGGGTGCCCTTGTGTTGTTGAATAAGATCTCAAAACTCACTTTTTTATTTATCTTTTTGGCTGGTATCATTTTCACCTTGTGAGTCTGTGTGTGTTTGTGCCATCATGGAAAAAGACACTCCACACTGCAGTGATATGTGTGTGTTTGTGTGTGTGTCTGTAAACATATTGCCAGTGTGACAGCATCACTAAAGTGAATAATGTAGTCTAAAAACTTTACAGGTCCAACTTTAGCTCCAACTATGTATTGAGTACTATGTAATATTGAGTAATGATGATGGATCCTCGTGGGTCAGAATGTCAACATGGTCTCTAGTTTGCAAAATTGGATTTAATGCAGCGATTCTATGCGAAGGACAAAAGGTGAGTTTAGTTTGAAGCTGTGCTCTGACCTGACGGTGACCTGTGATTCAGTTTGTTCTGTGCCTCAGGTGTAAATTTCTGTGGAGGTGAAACAGATCAATCTTACTGTGAAATCCAGTAGGACAGTGCATGGGGGAGGAAAAAGATTATTCTCTGGAGAGTAGTTGGATGCTCTCCTCAGTTAAAGGAGACAGTCCTAGGTCTTGGTGTTGTTGGTGAAGCTCTGTCTGTGGTTCTGGGTGTTGTCTTTCTCCAACCTGATCCATTTCCATCTATTGTTTTTACTCGATTTTGGAGCGCTTCTCTGTCTTCTATCAAGAGGAGGAATCAGCTCAGAGAAGCATTTATTATTAATAATAAATACTTTGGAAGTCCTTGCTGTTGTCTTCTCCTCTGGCTGTGAATCCTTACACATCTGGGGATGAATCATTTCATTCTCCTGAGATCTGGGGAAGTGAGGGTGACTCTCCTCAAGGTAAATGATCCATCAGTGTTGTGATTGCGATAATCCACAGTCCCTCTTCAAGAGAATAACACAAATGTCATTTAGTTATTTATTTTCCATCTTAAGTTTAATTCATCAAAGGTGCAGCACAGAGAGGTAGCTATGGAGCTGCTCCTCATAAGGATGTTAGTGCTGTACTGGTCAGAATTTAAAACTTTCTAGATCTGAGAAAACATTTGATAACACAAGCAACATTTCATTTTATATGTTTTTTTTTCTATTTATTTATTGGGGTCATGGTATTGAAAGAGTGAAAAGACATGCATTGGGAGCTTCTATGTATTCTATAGGCTATGTCGTCACAACCACCATAGAAATTGTTTCTAAGCGTGCGGTGGAGGTGATGCATTGACGATGTCTGTTTGTTTTGATCTTGGTCTTTTGCAGTGCTACAAGCGTTTAGTATCTTTTCCAACAGTATTAACCTTGACATCAAATTTCAGCCTGGAGAGCATCTTCTTAGATCTTGTACTCTTTATTATCCTTGTACTGTAAATACACAGAGCTCATATACCATGTTACTGGTCTAATCAACCATTAAAAGAACTTTTCACATCATCAAGTCATGTTCACCCAATCATACAGCACAGTTTCTATGTATACGACTGACCTTCTGTTCAGTGTCAGACCCCCCCCCCCCCCATGCTGTGTACTTCTGTGAGTCATCATATCAAGTTTCCCCAGTTTTTAGTTTGACCTTAAGAGAAAATAGGCTTCATTTGATTCACACACATTAACTTAATGTCACACTGAAGTCCAACACATTCATATACAGGAAGAAAAAATGTGACTTTCGAAGATGATGTTAAAGGGATAGTCCACCCAAAATTCAAATTTCACTCATTTTCTACTCACCCTTATGTCGACTAAGGGTCAGTGTCTGTGCAAATTGCGCAAGATTTGCACAGACACAGGCAAAGCAGTGAACTGAGACACTGGGAGCTTCCACTACGAACAAGCGTAAAATACAGACTTATTTAATTTTTTCCAGAACAATTCTCATGTCGGGGCTTCAATACAAGAGGGACATTACAGACGAGCTGTGTGAAGGTATTTGGATGTTTTTTGGTATGTCTTTTTGGATGAAGAAAAGTGAGCCCCGTTCGCTACCGTCATATGGACATGCAGTGCTGCACGGAGCCCCACTGTAACTCAGAGAAGGCACAGAGGACTCTGAAACTTCTCCCAGCCCTTAGTCCACATGAGGGTGAGTAGAAAATTAGTGAAATTTGAATTTTGGGTGAACTATCCCTGAGAAAATAGGCTTCATTTGATTCACACACATCAACTTAATGTCACACTGAAGTCCGACACATTCATATACTGGAAGAAAAAATGTGACTTTCGAAGATGATGTTGAAGGGATAGTTCACCCAAAATTGAAATTTCACTCGTTTTCTACTCACCCTCATGTCGACTAAGGGTCAGTGTCAGTGCAAATCGCGCCGGAGGAGCCATGAACTGGGTGTCTTGCACGATTTGCACAGACCCAGGCAAAGCAGTGAACTGAGGCACTGGGAGCTTCCGCTACAAACAAGCTTAAAACATAGACTTATTAAATTTTTCCCAGCCCTTAGTCGACATGAGGGTGAGTAGAAAATTAGTGAAATTTTAATTTTGGGTGAACTATCACTTTAAGTAGCATTCTGATGTTACAATTAGCATTAGCTTGTTACTTTCTTATTGTCAGGTAACATGTTTTGGCTATAATGATCAATAACTTGAGATTTAATTGTCTCCATCTCAATTAATTAGAGATATTAAACTGATGTTCTTCCATGTATTCAGTTAGAGCTCATCCCATACCCTTTTTCTACTTTTTGTCATGTGGCCTTACTTTGAACAAAGACAATCAATAACTAGATATTGCGTGCCACGTTTATCCTTGGAATAAAAAAAAAAAAAAAACTATTGATCACCTTGGGTGTGTCCTGAATATCCAGTGCAGTGTTTTATCATTCTGTTTTCAAGGCACAGCCACATCAATGTTCAGAGAATTTATTTGTAAGAGCCTCTGTGTCTGCTTCATCTTCTGCACAAAGTCTTATCCAAAACTCTTGCTCATTATTTCAGTCACACCCATTTATTTTACATGCTTGAGATGCAACGTTGAAAGACAGAAAATCGTTTTCATGACTGTGTGTTTCGCCTGTAGGTAATCTGCACTCAGGAATACTAATGTGCCTTGTTTTAAAAACACCATAATCATTGATTGTGGTGAGTCAGATTGTATATGTCTGTTTTAAAGCACATGTTTCCAGCTTGTGGGATCAAATTCCTGCACAGGGAACTTCCATCTTCTTCTTCTCCCATGAGCTGCAGTAGTTGAAGGCCATTTGTTCTGGTCTGGGCTGTGACAAAATACCAAGTACCCTAGGAAGAAAAAAAAAAAAAAATTAAAGACATACTTCATGTGACCATTGACATTTCACTGCTGTTCCTGTGGGGTGAGGGTGGTGGGGGGCTGAAAGCATTCCAGACAAAGGAAAGTTCAATATGCTCAACAAGAGTCTCAAATTTTTAAAAGCCCTCTTCTTGAGGTCGATTGAGGTTCTCAAAGCTCCTCTGGTTCTCTGTGTGAGTTCAAAATAACAAGCTTCATCCTGCTACTGGGCTCTCTCACAAGCTCTTATTCTGTTTTATCGGGTCTATGGGGGACAAATCAAATTTGGAACATTTGGAACAAGGTAATCCGGGGGTCAGGTCGCTGTGGGTCAGCAGTGTGCAAGGAAACAGAAAAGTAAAGATTTAGTTTGAAATGACGGTTTGCTCTTTGATTATAAAGCAGGTCCTAGTTGTATATCAAGTCTGAGAAACCGGTTTCTGACTTTTGTTTCCTGAAATCTGCTATATTCTTAGGAAATCATTTAAATCAGGAGAGAAGCTCAGGAGATAAATATCAGTGGTAAAAAAAACAAAAAAAAACACTTTTAACAGAGGAAGTTTTCTGCTCAAAATTGAAATTAATTAGATAAAAAAATACATTCATCATAAACATGTGCCAATTAAAAACAGCACCAAATGTTGAGTTCTCTAAGATTCACATCAGTGCAATAAATACTCATGTAGGAGATAATGAGCTGCTTTTAAAGCCCATCAAATCTCAATTACTGTTTGAATAAATGCAAATATATGAAAAAAAGAAGCTCTCTTTTGTAGTATGCATTCTGGATCTGGATTAAAAGAGAGAGGTATTATAAATTCACTCAGACTTCATTGAATATTCCCCTCAGATATTTTCATCCATGGTAAATTAATAGCTGCCGTGTTATGCTGGACATGCGTCTCCTAATGGCGGTGGAAAATGGAGTAAAACATGGCTCTTTAGAAGAGTTTTCTTTCTGCATTGCACCAGAATGTTTGCAAAGGTCTGCTGTGCTGTTTTTAATTCAACGTAAATAGCAGCTGTGCGTACAGTGCACCCATAAAGCAGGAACTTTGGAAGCCACGTCGCTGTGAGGAGTGGGACATGCTTTGCATTGCTGCTGAGGGAGTAGCTAATTCTAAAGGGGAGCCCAGCAGTGAACATAGGTCTGATTACAAATAAGACCATAGACAGATTTAAAGGGATAGTAGCATTTTTTTTAAAGTGGGGTTGTATGATCTACAAAAAGATAAAGTAGAAGACTCTCTGCACTCCTCCCGTTAGCAACGCCAGCCCATAGCCCTGCCCAGAGATTTACAACATACAGTGTTGTGAACAGACCCAAAGAAAACCTCTTTTAGGCCACGAAAATAGACCGTTTCTTTGGGTCCATTCACAACACTGTATGTTGTAAATCTCTGGGCAGGGCTATGGGCTGGCGTTGCTAACGGGAGGAGTGCAGAGAGTCTTCTACTGAAATTAAAGTACTTAGGGGCTATTTATAGATCATACAACTTTTAAATACACTTTTAAAAAATGCTACTATCCCTTTAACAGCATCGGTATGCCTGAGAGACACATTAGAAATCAGGATGGGAGGAGAGGTTTCACCATCAACAAGAGGATCAGTGGAAGGCAAACAGGTTACCAGGGGTTCCGTCAACTGAGACAAGCCTCTTATTTAGGACTTTAAGTAATAACCTTATTGTTGTTTAACTGAACAGAGTGCAGGATGAAAACATCTGTTGTGAAATTGAATTCTTGTCACCAGGCCGTGGACAGAATGTGGAGGTGACAAACGCCTAAACAGTGTGAAATGAGGGCACAGATTGTAGTGATATGTTTGGGTCGCACTACTGATAGCTATGTGATCCCACATGCCATTTCAAGTAGTGAGAAATGGGTGAGTTTTAAAGGGATAGTTCAACATTTTGGCAAGTTGGCCCATTGCCATAATCCCTATAGTCATAGCAGTAGGTTGGTTACCATGTCGATGCAAGCTATTTTTGGAACGACGGAGCAGAGCCGCGAGCTGCTGAGAGCTACGCTACGGAGGCTCATGGGATTTCTTGGTTTCCCTCATCAAACTCATCAAATACACAATCCAACAACTCCAAAATGCTCTGGTGGACAAGTTGTGACCTGCACATTCACCACGCTAAGAGATAATAACAGAACGTTACCAGACAGAGTTGTATTGAGGTAAATTCATGCAAAACCGTTGATGTGCATTCCTGTCTGGGGCAGTTTTTCGGCAAGCAGTCGCCGCATTTACCTCGAAAACAACTCTGTCTCGTAATGTTCCATTATTATTTTATAGCGTGGTGAATGTGCAGGTCACAACTTGTCCACCAGAGCGTTTTGGAGTTGGTGGATTGTGTGTTTGATGAGGGAAACCAAGAAATCCCATTACCCTTTGTAGTGTAGCTCTGAGCAGCTCGCGGCTCGGCCGTTCTAAAAACATCTTACACCGACAATTAAAGGTAATGAACCTACTGCTATGACTATAGGGATTATGGCAATGGGCCAATTTGCCAAAATGTTGAACTATCCCTTTAAGCAACCCAGTTATAAACTGGTAGAATACTGAGAGTTTGACATTAGAGCTTGAATAAATGACTGTTTTGTGGTCATCATTTTGGCCAAAAATGCAGGAACAAGAACAATTTCTTGAAAACGACGTATATTCAACGTGGTGAAGCAATATGGTTTATTGACACAAAATAACAAAGAAACAGCGCTGAGACGCTCCGCATCGTCAAGAAGTAGAGACTAATAACTGATGTTTCACTTTGTTCATCAGAGGTGGAGTAAATCACAGCAAGTGGAGGAGAGAAGTGGGGGGTTTACAAATCAAACATCCTTGAATGGTGCATTAAAAGTGAGAAAACTTACACTGGCTTGTTTGAAGAAGTCTCGAAAAGGTTTCGCGAACATTGCATCACTTCTGTCTGAAGCTGCCACACATACCCAGGTAGACACGCACGCACACACACCAGTGTACTGTACGTTCACAACCAATGTTTCCATCACACATGTAGGCCTACAAGTTCCCTCTCTGACAAACGCAATCATGATCTGTCTGATTGTAGTTTAGACAGCTGCAAAAGACCTGCCATGTGTTTTATTAATGTATTTATTATTAATACTACTATGGTTTTTACTGTAATATTGTAACTTGAATGCGTGTTATGTGTCATTGTATGTGTCACTGTGATACACATGTGTTACTTTTTTCATGGCTGCACACAGAAAGAAAATCAGACCCTGTTACAATAAACAGGGAATGGAAATTGAAATTACAGCTATATTTGAAGTGGACATTTAATATATGACATGTTTATGTTGTAGATGGAGATTGTTATTGGTTTCATGCTTCGTCATGTTGGAAAAACCTGACAGTTGTATTAACATTTCAATTGGCAGAGAGCCTCCATTCTCCCTTTAGCATGTCTTTAAGTAAAAATCCTGCATAGTTCCTCTACGGCAACAACCAGCAGCAGTCTCTCAGGGCCGGTTCACACCTAAAGGTCCATTATCTGATTCAAAACAACACACGGATGATTGTTTCAATTTTTCAATTGGTCCGTTTGCATTCACAAAGGCCAAACTCAAACAGTACAAGAACTGTAAACAATAGTCACATGGCCACAAATGCTGTTGATGAATGAAGTTGAGGCGAGTGAAACGACTTCCTGGCATCATGGAGCATCGTTGGCTTATTTTCTTATTGGTGCCTAATTTGAGTGTAGCTACTGTATATAAGCAGACTTTAACACACTGTGAATATGAACAGCAGTAATGAGAGTCTACCACAACCTTTTTTTATTTTGCCATACGAGCGGGACCAGTGGACAATAATAAGTTCAGAGAGCAGTGGAGTTTGAGGCCAGTGTTCACACCAACCCAAACGAACCACACCAAGGGGGTAAACGCTCTAGGGCTCGGTTCAACCGGACTAAACAAGGCCGTGTGAATGCGACCTCAGATGAATACACAGCAAACAACATGGGTTTCTTATGTGACAGTCAAAACATGGCAGATGTAGAGATTTGAATGCCTGTAATACCTTTTTACACACTTTTGTATTTTTTTTATTTGAGTAAAACCATTAAAAAGGTGACTGGCTCATGACAGTGATGCAGCAGAGCGTAAATAAGCAGTAGACACTGAGTTGTGAATGTGTGAGACACTTTGATTAGTGATCGTGTATTTTAAAAAGGGGTTGCAGGGACTGGTTCACCAGCACAGGTGTGAACACATGGTTCCCATGGTTACAGATAGGACATACAGCAGGCTAATCCAGTGTTGCTATTGGTCCCTTACTGGACACAACACACTGGCAGTGCAAACATTCACATGGTGAAATGATTTCAAGTTGTTAAATATTTATAAAGGTTTTCTGTGAAGTCCAACAATACTGTGATGACTGACAGATACAGTATACAATTTAATATCAGAGGTATATGATATGTTGGATGCATTGTCAGTTCTCATATACCTTACCATCACCATTCACAATATTTGAAAAGCAAATTTATCTTTATTCTACAACCTTAGACACTGACATACAGAGGAGGAGATAGCCCAAACTGACTACAGTATTATTCTAGTTTTAAGTAGTTCTGTTCTGTGACTGGTGCAAATGATCAACGTTTTTCACTAAAACACACAAGAGCTTTCCACTAAGTCACGAGGAAAACTTTTTTTGATATCCTAATATTGCTTTTCCATTTCAGATTGTTTTCATTCACTATTTTTCACATTAGATTGAATCCAATCCAATGAAATAACTGCTGTTGAAAAGTCTCGACCTATGTTCAACATCTCTATCTAAACATCTAATTCATACAGTGTGCTGCTTCTCTTTAGAATAGGGCAATAAATACATAGATAGATTAATTTTATTTGTCCTTTACAGGAAAATTGTTTTCACCATTCCATACATACGGCCTCGGAAAAGGACCACAGGAGTGTGTCCTTGACCAGATTACATACATTTACATACATTCCCACATTTCATACACCCACAAATACATAAAAAAACATAAAACCCCACACCCTACCTAGTTTCCCACATTTACACATGCATTCCCCGTGCTTATGTTCTTTTCGTTTACTTATATAATATTGTGTGAATATTAAGTTGGGATTTGGGCTTTTAAAGAAAACTTCAGATTCGTTATTCATATTCGGGAAGGAAGTGGGCGCACTGGAGACTTCCACCAAGCTAGCTGGCTAACTTCCACTTTAGGTCTCGGCTAACTAGAACGGGAATAAAATAATTTAATCATGCAGCTCTTTTAGGCTTTCCGAACATAATCGGACTGAATGGATCAAATTCTGGTAGTGAAACGAGTTGTTTCATGGGGTTGTGACACTGAAAAAAATGTATCCATTGTTTCATAGCCGCTTCTTTTCTAGGTGCATTAGCGCCACCTACTGTGTTGGAGTGTGAACCAGAGTCAGCGGTTATGTGCTGTTGCTCCTCTGCGATAACGTAAGGGACTGAGCCTGAGGGCTGTCTTCACCAAAACCAAACCGTGTCTCGTGCATGGATGTGATTGGCTTAAAACACGCACCAACATGTTTTTTTGTTCCGTTTTGTTTTAATCTCCTTTAGTTGGCTCAAAACATGCATTATTTTTCTTTAGAAAAAAGCTCCTGCATAATGAAGAGAAACTAAAACTAAAGACAGAAAAATTATTCTGGATCAAAGCATTATCTGGGTACTTCCGGATAACGTAGTTGGGTTCGGGTACATCCCTACTGGAGCACTGGAAAAGACAGTAACGACACGCATTGGTTCAATGGAAGCGCCTCCTGATGGCGGAATATGGGTATTGCAAAAGCGCCCAAGAACTGACATCTCTGCATTGTTGGTGAATGAGCAAGTGTGGTATTTTCAATAATTTAAGGACATTTCTAGATCACCCACGTTAATAGCATCATTGAGGATCCTTTACAGATAAACATGAACACATAGGCGAGTAAAAAAACCCCAAAAAAAACAGTTGTCTACATTAAAGCAGAAGTGAGTGATATATTTGTGTTAATATAAGTCTTAAATAGTTATATCTTCCGACAGCAATCACTTACATAGAGTGTTTGGTCTGAAACACGGGTCTCTCAGTCCCTCTGCTCTGCTCTGAGCCGAGGAGAAAACCTTTATCGTATCCTACAGTTTTTATCCAATGAGGAGAGAGAACGGCATGCAGGGCTGTGTGTGCAGCCAAGGGACGCCGTGAATGTGGCGACGTAGGGACGAGGACTGTTATGGTGCGTTCAAGGAAACTCGTTTTTTTCCGACCTGTGAAGTCGTACCAGTTCGATCTGGTACATAGACTGTACAAAAAGACGTACTGGTACGATTTCACGGGTCGGAAGTTACGAGTGGCCGTTATAGTGACTTTCACCGGTAAAACAGGTCGGAAAAACACGAGTGGGTTGCCTGGAACGCTACAAAGTCGTAAGTTGTGACTTGAAGCTGTAATTTATGATTTCAAAAGCCTGCCTGGAACGCAGCATTAGCGAAAATGACCGGATCACTCACTTCTGCTTTAATGTTTCAATCTACATTTTGTAATAAACAAATTATAAGTGAATTTGATATGACCAAGACACCTAAAAACAAAAACACGGCCGTTTTCATCAATTTACAAACAAGTGGCGCTTTTGCAATACCCATATCCTGCCACTCGGGGGGGAAAACCCTTACCACGGGAGTCAATGGTGGTGTCGTTACTCTCTTTTCCAGTGCTCTAATCCCTACTGCATACACCCCTGGAAACTACATTCATTCATCCCTGGTCAGTGGCAGTATTCAGGCGTCTTCCTTTATCCTCCATGGCATTCAGTGTGTTTACAGAGGTCGGCGTTGAGAGGTTGTGTTCAGGCTCTTCTGTGGCTCGGGTCTTTGCCTCTTTTATAGGATTCATTCAGTGTGTAGCGTGAATGTTGTGTAGTATTGTTGTGTAATGAACCGAGGTCCTGCCAGAATTCCAGAAGAGAAATCTGGTAAATCAGATAATCACAAGCTCGATATTCAGTGGTTGTCATTATTCCATTTGCTACCTCCTGTTTAACCACTGCCACAGATTGAGACCCTGATTTACTATGCAAACCATAATCATAATTACCTCTTGCAGCCTTTAAAACTGCACTTTTGTTTTAAAAATCGTCCTCGGCTTGAGCCTCTCAGAATACTTCTCTCCTATCTCGATGATGCAACCACGAGCACATCCTGCCTTTAACTGCAATCAAATCAAACACATTTGAAAAAATGTCAATGAAAACCTGAGCCACTCAAAGACATTTCCCTCGGTTCTCAGGAGTTGGTCTGGTTTAGGCTAATCCTGAAGCTGTGTTATCTGCGCTAGGTTTGAGGTGAGCTCTACAATTATTCTAGAAATGACTTTGCACAAATGGTATTGATTTTAACACGTAGAAAAAGCAGACTTGGCTTAGGTGACATACACGACCCCTGATTTGAACTCTCTTTGACTTACAATATCTGTGTGGAGTTATAAGGCTGTTGCCTAGTGCCAGGGTGGCAGATTACACCACCACAGCTCCCCATTATGCTTAAAATTACTTTCTGGCTTTTCATTCATCTAGAAGATAATGTAAATTATGTGTGGACAACCTTAAGGACCTTGCGGTATCAGATTAAAGACACATCAATGAGACAAATTTAACCTGTGCACCCCATCTCAGATAGTGGCACAATGTGGCTCATCTGTATGTAAATACACTGATGTGCCTCTGTCCACTTTTTTATCTTTATTCTTATTTTTTATTGTAAAAGTGATTCATTCAATTTGATGAATCACAACATAAATTGAGATCATTCTGTTGCTTGATTTGTTTGATAGCAGTAATAACTTGATGTCATTGCATGCCCCAATAGATATGTGAATTGCATATGTGGGGCGTTAAAGGAGGGAGAGGAAAACCTATAGAGATAAGTTCATTAGGGGAAGTGAAGCAGTGAAAGAATGAATGATCTAAGGGACCTTCATCTCAGTGGAGCTACAAAAGAAACTCTGTTCTTCAAAGAGATGTAGACTCACCTATACTGACTGGAGGTTGCAATAAAGAAATGACAAAATATATATTCATTCTTTTTCATTTTAACTAAATATTTAACCATTTCACTAACTGTATTGTCACTTTGGAATGAGGCTGTTGACCTTGGAGTGGAGGGATTCCTGTTATCAGCTCCCCTGTGGTGTTTCCATAGCTGAGAGAGCGAGAGAAAGAGAGAGAAGGAGGAAAGGGGGAAAAAAAGTCCCGGCTTGATTTGCTTCCATTATTATACATATCGCATCTCTGCAGCGCATTGTCTGTCGCCAGGCTTGGCAGTGTGTTTCATACACAGCGGAAAGTCATTCCTCCCAGGAGGGCTGTGCTCCGAAAATCCCCGGCATAACCAAAGAGACTGGCCTTTGCTGTTATGTTGGCTCCCGTGTAACCTTCATTGTTTGGCCAAGAACTCTTCTGTCAGCCGCGCAGACCGCCCCTGCTCCTCTCTCCGCTCAGATAAACATTTGGTCACCACTCAGACATTCCTTTGGCTGAGAGCTTTGAATGTGGTGCGATCGCTCCACAGCCATATGTCACCTCCAGAGATGCTCACTGATGTGTAAACCGGCTCAGGTCACCTGCTCAGACCATACCGTGTAAGGATCTCTGTCATGCCGCTTGAAAATATAGTTTGATATTATATTTAAAATGTTAGTTTGTTCCGGCTGTTCAGTTTTGTGTATTTTCGTAACCATATATTTTCGTATATTATTGTTTAACCATGTATCGAGTTATAATTTATTTTAAATATTGTTATTGATCATACAGGCAGCTAAGATGTTAATTAGCATGTGCAGGCCTAGGGGGAGCATACATCAGTCTGACTACCCAAAAGTCCGACGGCTCATTTCTCCAACTACCCATTCTACAGTGTTAAGGTTAGGTTTAGGGTAAGGTTTAGGGTTAGGGCTACTTAAGTCGGAGAAGTGGGAGGTCGGACTAATGGACGCAAAAATAAAGAAATATATGGTCGGAGAAATGGGTAGTCGGACAGACGTCATGCGCCCCAGGCCTAGTTAGCTTTATTAGCTCCATTGTGTTTATGCTACATTGTTGTTAGCTAAGCGGTGCTATTTACACTGTGTATGTGATTTATAGGAATTTCATTGTATTTTGTTGCAGTTTCACAATAAACGTCATGGAAATGAACCATCCGTGTCCTGGAGTTTCTTGGGTGTGTTTGAGCTGAGTGGAACATAGTCCATGACAATCTCTGTTAAAATAATAGTTCAAGATCTTTGAAATATTCTTATTTGCTTTCACGCCCCAGAATCACATGAGATGATCGATACCACTGTCTATTAAATATCGACTGGTTCACCCAGTCCAATGAGTGGACGCTATGGAGAATGCAAACACTCATGGAGACTGAAGCCAGTATGAACTTCAGTGCATTAAAATATCTGTGCTGTGCTGCTGAAGTCTCACATGGCATCAGTGATTATTGTGTGTGCACAAAGTAAAGCAGAGAACCTCTATAGCTCCTTTTCTACACTCTTCAAAACAAGTCATGAAAGCCAAATCAAAGAGGGAGATTGGCGCCTCAACCCGCATGTTTTTTTTTTGCTCAATCTATTCATTATCTTTAGTTGTGATGTGGAGCCTGCAGAGGTAAGACTCGTCAGAAGGAAAACAGAACGTAATTATCTGTTTTTGTGCACAGATTTATATTTAACTGTATTTGAA
This sequence comes from Trachurus trachurus, assembly GCF_905171665.1. Classification (NCBI taxonomy): domain Eukaryota; kingdom Metazoa; phylum Chordata; class Actinopteri; order Carangiformes; family Carangidae; genus Trachurus; species Trachurus trachurus. Next base: position 26,875,975 of record NC_139907.1, read on the forward strand.
GTGATAAATGTGATTTGAGCTTGTTTTTGTTACGGTCAGAGGGGACAATGTACAGACAAACTACTGGTGGTTGAGTGGAAATCATAACGTAAATTAGAAACTCCAACTTCACTGTATATAAGTGACAGTGTTTCCTACATAAAAGTGTTTTTTAAATGAAAGCATATGGATGCATCCTGCTGTACCGCAGTGCAAATCATTTACTTTTCAGGTAAACAACATTTACTGGAAGCTTCTTACGAAAGGAAGCAGAGTGTGTTGAAACTACATATTTACATCTTCTGTTTACATCTTCTCAATTTAATTTAATTTATTGGTTTATTTGAGAGGGACAGTGCAACACTGATCAACAGAAAAAAAAATTGCAAGTGAGCCAGAGCAAACATTTCAGTTTGTCCAATTAACAAAACTAATGGGATTCACATTAGCCACTGTTACACTTTGTGTTTGATGGTAGTTTGCAAGTGTTAGCTTGGTAACACACCAGACTAAAAATAGTTTTGCAGGCGGAGAACAGTATGCACAAGCCCACCATGAGCAGGCTAATGTTAGCATTTCACTCGTAGCATGACAGAGCCCCTGGCGTGCCTGTTGACTCTTGTTAAAAAGGACATGCTATCAAAGACAAAACCTGCTCAGTGTTTGTTTCTGCATGAATGCAGCACCAGGCGTCAGCGCCGGTGTTTATGCTGCATTCATGCAGAATGGGAAAACACAAGAAAAAACAAGGTTGCTCTGATCCTCCTCCAATCTTTCAAGATCCCAACAACACCTGTGCAGAAAGCCATCAAATTCTATACAGGAGGAGCTTTAAATTATTTTATTTTTTTTCTTTTCTTTTTTTATACTTATGAACGGGAGATTTAGACTATGGCTTCTATATATATATATAAAGAAGTTTTGGCAGAAAAAAAAAACAAAAAAACAAAAACAATACAGCAACACACTTGTTATTTCTCATTTGTTCTCATTATAAGTAGCCTACAGTTATATATCTGCCTGTTGATACCTCCCCCTTCTCTATTCTTGCAACTTACAACATTAACTAGAACTTATTTTGTGTCACACTGTTTACTTAATTAAAAAACGTTCAAGAGCGAGGAAAATAAATATTATGCATATGTAAAGCCGAAAAAACCAGCACCCTGTGCTGCACAATGACGGAGGTACGTTTTATCAGTCTGTTTTCTGGGAATAATTGACATAAGGAGAAACCAGAAACAAGCCGTTTTTTCGTTTTTTCGTTTTGGAAAAAAAAACGGAAATCAAAATTTCAGTTCGTTTTCTCGTTTTTGGTTCTTATTTAACAAAACGAATTTACCACTCAATATTTTGTTTCCGTGGGTGGGCGGGTCCTCTGATTGGCTAGTGTGCTTCCTGCCCTGTGCCCTTCAAAATAAAAGTTCCTCAATTTGATAATGTCGACAAAAATATTACTGTAGGCTAGTAGGCTACAGACACTAGCAGACATAGAGGACCCCATCACCCACAGTCAAGACTGACACGGCTTCAAATAACAATAATAGTAGGCTATTCATAATGAAAATGAGAACTTATGAAGTTACTTTACTACGACGGAGGCTCACAGCATCGTGTGTATTATTGAAAGCGAGGGGTGTGTCTATCGGCTATAGGCTAGTGAGTACAGAGTGTCTACTCTGTACAGTGACAAAGACTGTACAGTAACTTCGTTCAATATACAGTAGATACTACTTCAAAGTGGCCATTTCACTCGCGGGGAGCGAGATTCACGCAACGCGTGAAATCTGACTGACAAAGTGATCACACATGAGAGCATTATGACTGATAGCTCCCCTGGTAGAACAGCTCCCTCAGTAAACTGAATCATCCACTAGTGTGGGTTCGAATCTCAGTTTAGGTTGTACCATTAATGTGTTTTCTTTTCTCATCATCATTATGATCACATATGGCTTAAGTTTGAGCAAATAAATGAGCAAATGAGCATTCATTCTCCGCCGGGCCGAGGCACCAACTTCCCTGCTTGTGTACGTATTTGTCTCCAACGGCTTATGACACGCGCCGTCCCTGCAGACTGACAGCCCAGGACAGGTGCTGAAGTGTGGGAGAGGAGGGAGAGACTGGGCTCCGCGGGGCTCTTGCAACTTGCGGCGGATCAGGAAGGGTGGAGGACCGACATGACAGGGGGTCTTGGTCTCCTGGTACCTGTGCTGGCCAGGAAAATGCACAGTGTACACGTGTACATATTTAAGTACACGTTCACATCCCTATAAACATGTACACAAGCAGGGAAGTTGGTGCCTCGGCCCGGCGGAGAATGAATGCTCATTTGCTCATTTATTTGCTCAAACTTAAGCCATATCATAATGATGATGAGAAAAGAAAACACATTAATGGTACAACCTAAACTGAGATTCGAACCCACACTAGCGGATGATTCAGTTTATTGAGGGAGCTGTTCTACCAGGGGAGCTATCAGTCATAATGCTCTCACGCGTGATCGCTTTGTCACTCGTCACATTTCACGCGTTGCGTGAATCTCGCTCCCCGCGAGTGAAATGGCCACTTTGAAGTAGTATCTACTGTATATTGAACAAAGTTACTACAGTCTTTGTCACTGTACAGAGTAGACACTCTGTACTCACTAGCCTATAGCCTATAGACACACCCCTCGCTTTCAATAATACACACGATATGTTGTGAGCCTCCGTCGTAGTAAAGCCCTCAGATCTACTCTTCATGTAGGCCAGTGGTTCCCAAAGTGTGGTACGCGTACCCCTAGGGGTACGTGAGCGCATTGCAGGGGTACGTAGAAACATTAATTTATTTATTACCAAGATGATAAGTAGCTAGATATTCTGAGTCACTTCATCAGCCCAGTACTGAAATGGTACGTGCGCCACAACTAGTTCCCCCAGAAGACAACAACCTGTAGCACAGCTTTGTATAGTTGTCAAAAGTATCGATGCAAAACGGCGCATTTGGATACATTACTAGTTTCTAAAGTATCGATATTAACAGCGCGCCCCCACAGCGCCCGACGCGCGCACTCGACAGGCAGAGGAGAGCAGAGCAGGCAGCGTCCAGAGCGTTTGACCTGAGTGAGTAGTTACACAGAACTAGACGCACGTAGGGTGAATTTAGCCCTAAGAGTTTAAAACGGCGATATTAACGGCAACACTCCTCTCTCGTCTCCTCTCTTTTTCTCCGCTGTCTGCATGCACGTGTGTGTGTTGTGAGGGAGGGGGGAGGGGGGAGGGGGGAGCCCCGCCCGTCAGAGGAGAGGAGATGCATTGTAATGAATGTAATGAAACAATAGCAACACGCTGGAATTGCACAACTCTTAGTTAGCTTTTCATTTCATTAAAAAAACCAAAACATCTGTTATAAGTCCTTTTGATTATAATAAAAATGAAATAATGGAACAATAATAAGCTGGGAGGCACTGCTGCTGTATTGAATATGATGTCATATTCAATATTTTCCTGGGTATTGGCATTGAGTTTGAAATTTTAGTATTGTGACAATCCTACAACTCTGTGAAGACACATTTGACCACAACAGCCTGAAACAACTAAAATGCAGGAGAATAGTGTAAAATGTCTTTGTACAAATTGAAGAGAGAAATTGAAATGATTTTCGTTTCTTAATCAGTTGTGTTACGTTATGACCACTTTTGGAGAATCATCAACACGTATAAGGGAGGGGGTACTTGTGGTGTGGCAAAACGGCTCAGGGGGTACGCAAGACAAAAAAGTTTGGGAACCACTGATGTAGGCTAATAACTGCGCCACCTTGTGGCTAAACATCTACACTGAAGTCATCATAACTTCATAATTCTCATTTTCATTATGAATAGCCTACTATTATTGTTATTTGAAGCCGTGTCAGTCTTGACTGTGGGTGATGGGGTCCTCTATGTCTGCTAGTGTCTGTAGCCTACTAGCCTACAGTAATATTTTTGTCGACATTATCAAATTGAGGAACTTTTATTTTGAAGGGCACAGGGCAGGAAGCACACTAGCCAATCAGAGGACCCGCCCACCCACGGAAACAAAATATTGAGTGGTAAATTCGTTTTGTTAAATAAGAACCAAAAACGAGAAAACGAACTGAAATTTTGATTTCCGTTTTTTTTTCCAAAACGAAAAAACGAAAAAACGGCTTGTTTCTGGTTTCTCCTTATGTCAATTATTCCCAGAAAACAGACTGATAAAACGTACCTTGGTCCACAATGCTCCAGAAGGCAACTACTGTCCAGTGCTCTGCCACTTCAGACTCATTCTCCCTTTCAAAGAGCAGTCTGTGTAACAAAATTCAATAATATGCTGAATACAACTAAATGCTGCATTTGATTTAATTGGTGATAATGTGATTTTCTTTTAAAACAAATAGTGAAATTATGATCAAGTCATTTCAATTGCTAGAAATCTTCAATGTGCAGTGCTTCAGCTGTATTTTGACCAGGATGAGATTCCATCACAAAATTGCAGTCATGATGATGGCTTATGGAGTTTTATGTCATATTTTCTTTTGAAGTCAAATTTAGTCGAGTGGTATGGAGTCATATTTAGTAGCTATAACGTCAGTGTACACCATCACATCCTGATATTGCGCATATTTTTATAGCTTCACCACTAACGTCAGAAGTAGAAAATGTAGCTCTCTTACTCTCATGTCGTATCCGTCCCCCTGTGATTCAGCCTGACATATTTTCAGTCTTCAGAAACAGGATCTTCAGAGATTGTCAAGAGAATTTAAAATTGACTTCTGAGAGTCTGAACAAAGCGCAGCTGCAGATGCACTTTAATTGGATCCTAATGACCTCTACACAGCAGGCTCATCAACTGGAAAATGTGATATTTTATCTTTCTTGTCTTCAAGTGCATAATTTCAAAAGGTGGATAAAATAAAACCTCTACACCCACGGTTATTTCATCTTCAATTACCACCTTTAAGCTATAAATACATGTTTTTCTTTCAGAAAACCTGGGGCATACATCACATATATTTTTTTTTATCACTTAATTACAATGTTTGCACACACTTGGATGCAGACTGATGCAAAATCTAAATATGCTGTCTCAGAAAATTGTTGGTAAAAATACTCAGAGTAGGAAACCACCTATGCATCAATCCCTTCCGAAAGGACAAATTAATTATCCTTAAAGGTCTTCTGACTTTGATGTGTTTTTTTGCCTTCACCTCTCATGCTGATGCAGAAAAAAAGTGATGCACATCATCTTAATGTCATCGCCTTACGTAACCGTTTTTAGATCCCAACATGAGATGAGGATCCATGTGTTTGTGCTTTGATGTAGTTCATTTGACATTTTTAGCATCCAGTCATCATTAATTCATTGAAATCGCATCATGCAACGTTCACAGGGGCTGCTCCCTGGTAATTGAAAAGTCAGACGGCAGGAAGCTAAAAAACGTTAGCAGCCGTGTGCGCTCGACGGCTTCCCCTTCACCAGGAGGTGAAGGAGATGTGGAGATACACTTCACAATGAAACCAAAGTGAGTAATTACATGTATGAATGAGTTGGTGCGGACAAACATGCTGTAGTTAAATAAAGCCGGTCAGCTGACGCTCTCAGAACACAGTTGGCTGCTAATTAAGGACATTTGAATGAATGTATTCAGATAACCTTTTAGTTTGAATTAAACTGTCTCATTTTAATTACTTACAGTATAGTATCCACAGACCATGAACTAATTAAACACAGCTATTTCAGTCACTTCTCTTATTTAAACAAGAAATTAGACTCTGATAGGAAATAGAAACACATGCGTCCAAAGGGGCTGAATGTGACAGTTTTATATGTGTATTGTAAGTCAACGCTAGTCCACACACACCACAGCCAACAAATAACACTAATGACACCCACATCCTCCTCCATTCATTATGAATGTGCTGTATTCTGCACATCCATAACATAATATTTCTCCTTTCACAGACAATCATGATATGACCTTCTACAGCTAGCACAATTGATATATACATACAGTATTAACTCAATATTTACTTCTGTATAACATTGTGTCCTCTTTACATGCTTACTAGGGCTGTCAGTTTAACGCAGATAAATTAGATTAATTAATTACACTGCAAATTAACGTGTTATAAAAATGAACGCAATTAATTCTGAGATTCTGAGTGGCAATTCAATGTGCGAGCATTTTAAATTTGGCCCATTGAATGACCGTCACAGTAGCATTAGCACCGAGTAACTTGTCCGGACGTGTTCGCTAGTCAAAGCAGGGTCATTCCTATGTTCCCACAGCCTTATGTTCCCACATTTCTAACTTTTGTTGTCACTGAAAATGAGGCCCTAAGTTCCCACAGCCCTTTGGTCCCACCATTGGTTGGGTTTAGGCAATGAAGAAAAGAGTTGGTTAAGTTTAGTAAAAAGACCCGGTAGAGGCTAGACAGGCCAAGTCCAGATAGGTAGAGAGAGTCCATTGGGAACATAGGGCCTAATTTTGAGAAAAATCTTAGAACTGTGGGAACATAGGGCTGTGGGAACATAGGCATGGACCCGTCAAAGCAGGGTGACAACAGACATGGACACGACTCCACACACAGGTCTGTCTCTAGCTCTGTATGAATGGATGTGTGTGTGTGTGTGTGTCTCGTGTGCAGACGCAACTGACAAATATTTATAGACAGACAAGCAACGACTTAATTAATCGTCATTTAATTATTTTATTTAGAAAATTGACCGGATTCTCTCGCCTTTTCTGTGCCTGACTTCCTGTCTGGTACGATCTGGGGCCTCATGTATCAATGTTGCGTACGCACAAAAAAGTGGCGTACGTCATTTTCCACGCCAACGTTCAGATGTATCAAAAGTGAAATGACCGTGGAAAAGTGCGGTGGCCCACGCCAACTCCATAGCTGGCGTACGCACGTTTCTACTGCTGTTGTTCCTTTGGCGACACTTAGAGGTGAAGCTGGGAAACTGTTAATAATGTGAAAACAATTAGTTCTCAGAGTAATGTGCACATCAGAGACACATTTATGAACAACTAACCCATCCACGTGTTGCAATTAGATAGGTGGATAGAAAAGCATGTGCAAAGTGGTGCAGAAAATAGCATCAGCTTTAGTCTTAAGATATTGCAGATGCTGCAGTGCGAAGTGCACACGAGTCCCGGAGGTTTTTTTTTTTTTTTGCACATGATGACTCCGAGGGCAATTCTCTTGGAACTGAGCGCAGTGCGCTGCAACCGGCCTGAGAGCGCGACACGTCGGGGAGCCATCACCTCCATTCAGGTGCTGACCACACTGTGAACAGGAAGCATTTTTATACTATAAATGTACAGATCATATGTGATGCGTAAATGCATCACATATTAACAAACATTGTGGCGAGGTGGCTGGTTCAGCGCACGATTCATTCATTCAGCATAGTTGAGGACAGATTACAGCCTGGGACTGTATGCGCGCAAAGTAAATGTATTTGTTTAATTGTCCTATGTAACCCCCCGCCCCGATGCACATTGAGCATGTCTGCCGAAATATCACGCTGTCAGTGACTTTCTTTTTGCTGGTTAAACTACACAGACTGTGTGAAGTACTTAATGTCAATAAACACATGCGTAAAGTTGGACATGTGTCTTTATCAGCCTCCCTGGCGCACTTCTGCATTTATTTACTACGCGATCTGTGTATAAAAGAAGGCAAATAAAATTGTAAATCCATTTCACATAATTTAATTAGAGTACAGTGTCTGCTTTCATTTGGGATGACAGCGGTCCTCCACCTCACGTTCACCTTTATATAACACACACACTCTCCCACCCCCTTTGTGATGGTGCCGGAGGACAGAAAAAAAAAAAAAAAAAAAAAGATGTTTGCACGGCTCAACTTTATCGAGGAGCACCTCCCACTCAAATTTGGTTAAATTGCTGTTCCTCACAGTTTTTCATGGTGTTATCTGACCGTAAAGAGAAGGGAATCTTTGGTGCAGGCCTTATTTACATTGATTTGCATATTTAAATGGAGGCGTGGACAGGGAGGAGATTACCACTTCGGCATGTGCGCTCAATTCCACGTTGATTGGGATGTACAAAGGAAAAGTGCTTGGATCCATGCGTACGCACACTTTGATACATCAGATTTTCTTTGTGCGTACGACAGTTTCTGGATTTTGGCGTACGCCATGTTTCAGTATGAAATCCACGCAAGTATTGATACATGAGGCCCCAGGGAATTGAGCGCACATGCCGAAGTGGTAATCTCCTCCCTGTCCACGACCCCATTTAAATATGCAAATCAATGTAAATAAGGCCTGCACCAAAGATTTCCTTCTCTTTACGGTCAGATAACACCATGAAAAACTGCGAGGAACAGCAATTTAACCAAATTTGAGTTGAAGGTGCTCCTCGATAAAGTTGAGCCGTGTAAACATCTTTTTTTTTTTTTTTTTTTTTTTGCCGTCCTCGGCACCATCACAAAGGGGGTGGGAGAGTGTGTGTGTTATATAAAGGTGAACGTGAGGCAGAGGACCGCTGTCATCCCAAATGAAAGCAGACAATGTACTCTAATTAATTATGTGAAATGGATTTACAATTTTATTTGCCTTCTTTTATACACAGATCGCGTAGTAAATAAATGCAGAAGTGCGCCAGGGAGGCTGATAAAGACACATGTCCAACTTTACGCATGTGTTTATTGACATTAAGTACTTCACACAGCGTGTGTAGTTTAACCAGCAAAAAGAAAGTCACTGACAGTGTGATATTTCGGCAGACATGCTCAATGTGCATCGGGGCGGGGGGTTACATAGGACAATTAAACAAATACATTTACTTTGCGCGCATACAGTCCCAGGCTGTAATCTGTCCTCAACTATGCTGAATGAATGAATCGTGCGCTGAACCAGCCACCTCGCCACAATGTTTGTTAATATGTGATGCATTTACGCATCACATATGATCTGTACATTTATAGTATAAAAATGCTTCCTGTTCACAGTGTGGTCAGCACCTGAATGGAAGCGACCCATGGCTCCCCGCCGTGTCGCGCGCTCAGGCCGGTCGCAGCGCACTGCGCTCAGTTCCAAGATAATTGCCCTCGGGAAAAAAAACCTCCGGGACTCGTGTGCACTTCGCACTGCAGCATCTGCAATATCTTAAGACTAAAGCTGATGCTATTTTCTGCACCACTTTGCGCATGCTTTTCTATGCACCTATCTAATTGCAACATGTGGATGGGTTAGTTGTTCATAAATGTGTCTCTGATGTGCACATTACTCTGAGGACTAATAGTTTTCACATTATTAACAGTTTCCCAGCTTCACCTCTAAGTGTCGCCAAAGGAACAATAGCTGTAGAAACGTGCGTACGCCAGCTATGGAGTTGGCGTGGGCCACCGCACTTTTCCACGGTCATTTCACTTTTGATACATCTGAACGTTGGCGTGGAAAATGACGTACGCCACTTTTTTGTGCGTACGCAACATTGATACATGAGGCCCCAGCAGTCCTGCATGATTTGGAGACACCTGTTCACTGGTGGTGACAGGAAATGTGGTTGAATATGACAGGTCAGGGATTTATGTGGGCAGCAAAAAACAAACTATTGACATTTTAATAAAGACGTCAGTCAATCATTTTTTCCATCATATTTATTGGATCTGTCTAACAGCAAGACACAGTGAAAGGAACTGGTCACCTCGATGAGAAGGTGGAGATGTGCAGCACCTCACTGAGACTGGTTCCACTACATACAGCCTGCAATAATTCAAACACATTTGTGGTCAGAAAATGAGAAAACGTCCTCTTTTACTTGTTTAGTATCTAACTGATAAACAAACACTTTGCATTTCCTCTATCTGCCTCATGTCAAAGTTTCACCAGTTAATCATCATTAGGCTACAGCTCAGTGACTATTTTGTTACCTCATTCAGGGACAGATGTGACTTAACACATTTATTTTTAATAGATGAATTCTACATTTTCTGCACTTGACACCTTCATTTGTCTGACAATAAAAAGCTATGTAAAATATCATTTTTTTCATGTACTCGTTTCATTAGACAGTCAACAAAAAATAAATCATTATTTAACTGATCCTGGTTTATATCCACGCTAACAGGCTTGTCATTATGAGTATGTTAGCATTTGCATTTAGCTCAATGTAGCACCACGGACAGGCTGACAGATCCATCACTGGCTTATGCACGTCCATTTCAGTTTTTATAGACACACAATACTGTTTATACTGCAACTTTCCCTAAATTGCTCTAAAACAAAATCCCACCAACTAAACCATCAGTGGCCTGGAAACATTTATTGAACCAACCACTATTTCAGCAAAACTATAAACAATATTTAACAGTTAAACACTGGTTGGAGATCTCATGTTGTACAGTACACTGTGATGTAACTTAATTTAAAAAGTAAAGTAAACTCTCAATTTAAGTACAGCACAGGTGTCATAACACACACACAACGCATGCACACACAATGTTTATTCTTTATACTGCATTTGGATAAAACCCTTATAATATTAGTTTCATTTACCTACTGTATTTGAACTGTTGTTGTGTTGTTTATTGCACATTAATACAGTTTGATTTAGAGCTAAAACTGTTTTGATGTGTTTGATTGTGAGGATTGATGTGATCACTTGATTGAGTTTGTGCTTATAGTTTTGAGAAAAGTAAAGAAGGCTTCAAAAAATGTGTTGAAGCAATAAAAAACTGCAACATTAACATCCTGCAATTAAAGTTGTGCCTAGCTGTTTAGCATCAGCATCAACAGATGTTTCCTTACTAGCCTGAGGGAATGTATCAAACTTAATCCCTTTCCTCAGCAAGAAATCTTTTCTCTACCACGTCTTCTGGGTGAGTTTTTTTCTGATGTCTCACTGAGGGGATGTGTTATTACTCAGAGGACGTATAATAACCTCTTGCAAATGCAACAGCACCTGAAGTTCTTGTCAGGAGACAATCACCACCTCCTGAGCCCAGCAAGACACCTTGTACAGCAGGAAAGAAAACTTTCAAATAGCCTGTTAAAAGATGCCCAGTGGAGTTTACTTTATATTCATTCATATTCCATTTTGACAGCACTAAAGAGATAAAAAAAAAGGGGAAAAAAATCCTTTTTTTTAATTAGTTAGGGAATGGCCAGGTGGGGCACAGGTCAGGCTGTATTTTCTGGACCTGCTCTAGGTGAGAGAACCATTAAAAGGTCGGATTTCTTGTCAGTTCACAATATTGCAGCACTTTTCTTTTTATTGCTCCGGACCTTCAGACATCCATTTAAATGATACAAGCTTTACAGGCTTTAAAGGACCATTCCGGGCAAATTCAACTCGGTGTTGTATTTTCCAAACATTTTAGGTCTAAAAGAAGGAATCTGAAGATTTTCAGTTTAATTGCTCCTGTTTTGCGGTAGTTGTTTCTGTCCCCGCATCGCCACGGTAGCAATGAATGGGAGTGGATGCAAGTTCCACTGCTTAGGCTGTTTACATCCCTCAAAACCGCAATTTTTTTTCCACAGACAGCGTCAGGTGGAGACTCAAACATGCGCCGAGAAGTTTTTTTTTACTTGAAGCAAGTCAAGAGTTGATATTCCTGTGTTTATGACACAAACAGTAGCTCCGACTGCACCTGAACACACCGCGCACGGCAACTTGGGTCTCGCACGAGACTCTGGGAGACTTTGAATTACATCTAGTTTTATAAACATGTCGGCTTGCTTGAAGTAAATAAACTTCTGGGTGCATGTTTGAGTAGCCATCTGATGATGCTGTCTGTGGAAAAAAATTGCGGCTTTGAGGGATGTAAACAGCCTAAGCAGCGGAACTTGCATCCTCTCCCATTCATTGGCAATGCGGGGACAGACACAACTACCGCAAAACAAACATTAAACTGAAAATCTTCAGATTGCTTCTTTTAGACCTAAAATGTTAGGAAAATACACCCCCGAGTTGAATTCGCCTGGAACTGTCCTTTAAATCTGTAGGACACAGCCAGTCTCCTCCCTATGACCGTCTCTCAGAGGGGCCTGGAAAAGCCCCAACATTGTCTATGATTCTCATCCTCCGAGTCAATAGTGAATTCTGCTCTGAGTCCCGAGTCCCCCCTCTCTCACACAAAGCAGTGCTAATACAATGCGATTTGTGAGCCTCTTGTTACAAGCAACAGGCAGAGGCGAGGGACAGCCAGCCATCCAGATCAAATGACTCAACCCTCCTGAGTGCTATACACTGTCAACATGAAGAATGCCGTCCTGATTTGTTTTGATTAGTGAGTATGAAAAATGGGAAACAGAGAGAGAGAGAGAGAGCAGAGCAGAGCAGTCCCTGGTTTACACTTGTCTCCAGACCGGCCACGGTGTCGGATGACATGCTTTATGTTGTTTTTTTCCGGTGCTGACACATCATTGACCCCTTCATTCCTAAAATGCATGTGTGGGTTTAAGTAAAACAATTCAGAGGCGTCCTCTTTTTTTCCATCCTGGGGATCCCTGAACAATCTTTAAACCAAATCTTTAGCACATCTTCAGCACATCAGACGTGACCTTCTCCTGCTGTCACATCGACTCCCGGTGAAGCCATTACCAGACGAATCATCTATGGAAATGAGAAGTCACTGTTTCCTTTACCCCGTCTCCTCGACAGCGAGAGGACCGATCCCACTGGACCTTCTCTCTCCTTGAACTCTTTATCCAGTGTCTGGAGGCCAAGATGGATGTGGTGTATGTGTATCATTGGCTTTATGTGCTTCATTAAATCACATGGAACTACAATTGCCCAATTCATTCTCCTCTCGCGCATCGGTCATGACTAATGCAGGTGCGAGCGAGCGAGCGCTCAGGCTGTGGAGGTTTGGCATCATCCTGCCTCCTTCTGTATGAATATGCAAAATGCCCCGCTGTGCTTTCTGTGGGAATGCATGGCCTGTACATAGTAGATTAAGTATTTTGTATTGTAGCCTAAACACTTATAAGTTTCATCTTGCTAAAATATGAATCAAGACAAGGCAACATGTTCGGATACAAGAACAACAACCAGAGCACGTCGTCGCTAACGTCTTCATTCTCAAGCTGCTGTGATGAGCTCCCTGTAGGGTCTTAACAGTGTCAGCTCATTAATAAGTTGTGTGCTATTTAAAGGACTCCCGTGATCAATTTTTAACAGCGTGTTTTTTTTTCTCTCTTTTTTTTTTTTTTTAGTTGTGACACATTTATTCTACCTTCAGATTTAGGTCAAGCGTTCTTTCCTGTAAAACACGCTGTAGGTCTTTCTGAGCTCTGAGTTTTAAACACGGCTTCGTTGTTGTAAACACGCACACAGGTCTAATGGTGTGACAGCAAAGTCACCTTAAGGACAGTCTAGGTTATTTTGGGTTAGGTGTAACCTGCCAGAACAACATGGTGCAGAGTCTGTTTTTCACTGTGGAAGAGTGTGAGTGTAATTTCCACAACTTTTTTGTTATTTTTATTTTTATTCATTAATTGAAAATACACAATGAAACAGGACTACACCATTTTGTAGTGCTGTCCAAATGTATAGTGAGAATGAATACACCATATATAGTGGACTTATAGTATCCGTGTACAACTAATGGTCACTGACCAAGCAATATAATGCATTGCGGTCACGAATCACAATCATGAACACGGTTGGCATTGATCTGTTTTAATTATACAACAGTAATAATGTAATTTACTGTGCAGCAGAGTCGTGTTTGAGAGTGCCTTTTCATTTGACCAATGAGCTCACTATACTGTAGTCCTCAAAACTCCCAATATAGTGAGTAGGGACTATGAGCAAGTGATTTCGGGCTCAGCCAGAGAAATACAGTAAAACAGTGTAACCCCTTAAAGGAGAATTCCTGTCATTTTCTAAGTAACGCTCTACAGCTCTAGGTCCCCGAATGCAACCATAGGAAAAAATCTGAAAAATAACAACATGGAGCTGCCTGAGTTTTATTAGGCTATGTCTACATCAGGCTGAGTTCAACAAATCAGTTTATGCTAGCCTACTGTGATTTAGCCTAGTTAAATACAGTTATCATAGTGTAGTGACAGGAAAGACCATTTAATCTGTAGATATTGTGTTAGTCAAGAACAAGTTCAACTTAAACTCAGAGGAAAAAATGTTTAGGGTGTTTTTACTGTTCCTAAATATAAAAATGGGTCACATTGGACCCTCAACATTATTTAAAGGTTAAATACCGTGTTACTTAAACATTTTTCAATGTGCTCTTAAAATAAACTAACAAATACTAGTGCAAAGTCCTGTATAAGGAATGTTGAGCTTAAATATTCCCCTTAAATTTAGGTTCTCAGGAAAATCGCCGCTTATCAGTTAATCGATCATCGATCAATAAGGTCTATCAACTATCGATTAATGAATTACTCGATAATTTGCATCCCTAATGTGTATATTTGTGTAGTCTTACCTGTCATAAACAAAAGATTACGGGTTACGTGTCATGGTGCCACTGAGACGAGATCTGGTACAACGGGACAGAGGCACTGATCTTGCAAGGTTGGTTTTCGGCCAAGAGAAGCTAGGTGGAAGGCAGAGAGCCTCCATTCTCCCTGTAACACGTCATTTAACCATCACAATCACTCTAAAAATGTTACTTAAATTAATAATTTAAACTTAATAAAGGTAAAAATCTTGCATAGTTCCTCTTTAATCCTGAAACCCAAACCTACCCATGTCACACAAATGTCCACCCCCGGCAGTCATTTCTAACAGGCTGCCTGCATGCCCAATGCAAAATCTGACCATTATCATTTTCTAAGGCTTTTCAGGCCACAGTCTCAAGTGACAGTGAGGTTCCTGGAGCTGGGTCTTATTTTTGCTCTTTTGGTTAAACCTAACTATCTGTCAGTGTCATGGTTAACCACAGTATGAAATGTCAAAAATGAAACGGGACCTATTTCATGCATTTTCAGCTCTGTATTTTTATTCTGCGACTCCACTACTTTGGATGATTCACAAGCAGAGGATGGCACCGTGGTTTGCACTGTCTCCTCGCAGCAAGAAGTGGAGTTTGCACGTTTTCCCTGTGCCTGCATGGCTTCTCTCAGAATGCTGCTGCTGCTGCTTCCTCCCACAGTCTACAGACATGCACGTTAGGTTCACTGGTGATGTAGGTGTGAATATGAGTGTGTGAACTTGTTTCGTCTCCATATCTCAGCCCTGAAATAGACTGATGACCTGCCCATGCTTCACAATGGTGACAGAGAGCCAAGTTATAGAATAAAAAGCCTGGAGTGTTTTCTGTAGGAGGGAACTTACTGGACCTTACAGATGCATGAAAAACTATAAAGGAATGGGGGGAAAAGAAACCTTACAAATATAATACATTTTCACACTCTGGGTTGTGTTATTATTCAATTTGGATTAAGTGATTCTGGACTTGATTTTAATTCACAATGAAACATAAATAAGACAACAGTTGTTACAAAATGAACATTTTGCAGAGACTGCAAGACAAGATTAAACGATTTTGGGTATTTAACAGTTGCTCATATTACGAGTTATATATTGATATTTAATCTCATGTATACATACATTATATTGCATACTAAATACTGTCTTTAAATTAGATGGAAAGCTAATTAAGTCAACTGAAAAGCTTTTTATTTTCGATTAACTTACAAAACTTACAAATGTGTGTTTTGTCTATTGTTATATGTGGGTGATGTGTTAATGTGGGTATGTGCATACTGTGTTGCATCTTGAGGATGTTTTGTACGGGTTGGTGAAAACAAGTTTCCTGCAAAGGACAAATAAAGCTGAATCTGAATCTGAAAACAACCTTCTAGCAAAATGCTCCTTTTATCATTATGGATTTTTAAGAACAGATTCATGGGTAAACATGTCACTTTTATCCATTTCAATTTTAAATCCTAAACAAAATAAAAGCATATAAAAAGGCTGTCTGAAGACTTTGTGAAGCCACTGTGTGACCTGCTCACACAGACCCACATTCCCATGCTGCACAGCAGTTATCTCATGAAGGAGCTGTCTCGTCCTTTCATGATGAAGTTATTTTTGGGTAAACCTGTCAACAGGTCCTGTGCATGGGAAGTGCCGCACTAATTGGCTGGCAGCTCAAAGCTTGAGGGAAAGCGTTGGCAGTGTGACTCTCTTGTGATCACCATCAAGACGCCACTAAAGACACATGAGCTGCATTAGAAGTCTGGACAGTTTTAGTCACTTTATATTAGGGATCATATCCCCGTTTCTAAATGGTTAAATAACACCATGACACATTTGTTCAGCAGTTACTGAGTTACAGCGTTGTGTTTTGGACCCACTCCATCTGGCCCTCTTCTGTAATAAGCCTCTCCATTGTGACTTTATTGAGTGTGTCAAAGACAGGTCACTGTAAACTGGGCCACAGATCTATTGGTGGTGTTGCAGCCCACTGGTCACCAATAGAGGTCAATCAAAGTCACAGTTTATATAATGGCTCTGTATATAATGCCCCGGCAACACATGCTGGACGACAGAGTGTCGGCTCCCTTCTGTGGCTGTGTTCACGAAGCGGAGCAAACAAGTCTGACTTTTGGCCATCCTATTTAACCCTGTGTTTTTGTGTAGCATTGGATCTTTGTGCCACTCACACACATAGAGAAAAAGGTGAAGAATAGCCACAATGTGGATTGAGAGTGAGGTGATAGACTTTTTTTTTTTTTAAATGTGGGTGAACACAGCAACTGGAGAGTGTGTGGGTATGTACACTTAAAAGTCTTAAAACTAACTTCAAAGAGATAAAAAGAAGTTAATGACACGCACAACGCCGCTGTTTTCCAGTGAGCCCCAACATTTTTATGTGGGAGAACATGAGCCACTAGAGATTTTTAATGACACCTGATGTGGATTTTAATTAAGAGTTGTGAGCGGTGTGGTTGTCTGGCAGTGCTGTTTGTCACAAGTTCGACACAAGTACAACTTTTTGTTATGTTATGTTATTTTGTTATGATACGCTAGTGCTAGTCCCCTCTGAGTCCGGGGTTAGCTGTTCATCCGAGGTCTGTAGGTTGACCTACTGACCTCTGACCTGGATGATATCATCTCCGACTTGTTGCTACCGCTAATGCTACGGTTCGTTTCTGCGTGTTTCCGACTTGTCAGAACAAAATGAGCAGCTGGATGAAGTTCAGCTTCCACAGGCTTCCTCTCCTCAACCTGGACTCACTAAAGCTCTGGCTAGTTGCACTAAAAATGGACCTGAATGCCAAAGCGGAATGATTATTATCAGAATGAGCGCTCAGAGATGACATCATCCAGGTCAGAGGTTAGTAGGTAAACCTACAGACCCCGGATGTTGATAACAGCTAACCCCGGACTCAGAGGAGAATAGCACTAGCATATCGTAACAAAATATTGGTGAAATGAACCAGTTTTGTGGCGGACAATGTGTTATTTAGAGGCTGCATTCCGTTGCCCTGTAGACTCACATTATATGGATATACGCGGCTCTCGGCTGGAGCTCATTTCGTCAGAACGACTTGTAATGACACCAAAGTTATCTGGGTGAGTAAATGATTGTATGAGGCCAAAGATGAATTTCCACGGCAGTGGACAATAAAGACTTTCAATTCAATCATATTTTATGCTAGAAATAAGGACCAGATTGTAAAAAAAAAACTGCAATTCGCCTTTAAGTCCATTCTCAGGTTTGTCAAAGCAAGTCTGAATGGCACTTTTACATTTAGGATGTGTCCATTTCACATTTTAACAGTAGGAGAAAATGCCATCTCCCATTCCCTTTAAAAGCCCGGACACATTTTCACCTTGGCCGATTGCTATTAACACGATTGCTATGATAATGCAGTGTAATTATGAAACTATAAGACAAATATAGTCATGTAATGAATGGGAAATGTTTTGTTGGATTTACCAGATGTTGAGAAAGAGCACTACTCTACAGAGATGTCCATTAGACCGCCATGATGCACAGCAATGCAACCTGTCACAATGATATGCACCTCTTTATCTAGGTGCATAGTTTATACTTACCTAAAATGACAGTAAAATTCTGCAGCTTTGTCACCACATCGGTCTTTGGTCAGTCAATAAAGCATTCGTTTTCTGCTGCTTCAAGATAGAAAAACCTGCCTTGTTTTACAACCAACACACCTATGAGCCCAAGTATTTAAACAAAGAGGGCGCTGGATTGCAAAATGACAAACTGCATCATCTGAAACTTGAAGAAATGTGCTTTTTGCCTTGCACAGTGGTGAGTCTGTAAGTGTTGGTCCCATCCTTTTTCTTTTTTTTTACCTCATGAATTTGCATGAGGACACAATTGCTCATGGGTGGTGCAAAACACATTTCTATCAGTTGTCTCAAACTAATCCACTTAACTTGGTGTAATTCAGTAACAAGTCGCAGGGCAAACATGGATGTAAACCATGCTGGATTTAATACACATCAAAAAAGAAATGACAACTGTTTTATGAGAAAGGAAACAAATCCAACAGCTGCAAGGAGGAATACAGTGCACTAACAGTTCTGAACATAACCTTTGTTTGTTCAGAGAAAAGCTCCGCAGGGCTCCCCCAAATTCTTCAAGCAAGAGGATAATAGTAGATGCTAAAACATAACTTGGCAATGTCAGTCATACAGTAATAGCTACACAGATTTTGCTACAATTGCTACTGTATCATTAGCCAACACAAGCTCCTGAGTGTACCACATCAAGCAAGTATAAATGAATTCATAATCTGTAAGAAGACGGATAGAAGTTTCTGATTTTAAAAGTTAAGGAGCCTTTCTATTTGTCAAGGTCCTGACACGAGTCTTGATTAGCTACTTACCATTCAATCAATATCCTTTATTTAACCAGGTAGAAAACTGATTGAGATTCCTCCAGGTCTGTGACCACTGAATATTTTCTTTTCAGAAAACAGTATTGAATATGCAGCTACTGTAAGGCAAATTCACCTGATTTATAAAACATGCAAGATGAAAAAAACCTAATTAAATCATCCTATCCATTTCCACTAGCGTGGGCATATAGCATGAGGAAAGCATGAGCCACCAGCAATGCTTGATGACCTTTAGGCCTCCCTTTTATTGCATCCTTCAGAATGAGCATTGCTAGCGGTATGTCTTTGGCACCGTATAATCACATACAGGTCACTGGAGAAATGTGACTTATTCATTGAGTCAGTGAATTTCAGTTATTGATAGATGAATATGCACTCACAAAAAATATATATATATATATATATATATATATATATATATATATATATATATATATATATATATATATATATATATATATATATAGCTAGCCTCAGTGCAGAATTTATACCATTAGACTGAAGACATGACCCAAACAGTGGACTAATTGTAAAAGTAAATGCTGCTATGGTTTTGTTAAGATATGACTTCATTCTGTGTGAGTCATACCCGAGGAATTCAGGCATGAAGCATGTTCTCATAAAATAATGCTTGGCTGAGTTTATCTAACTGCGGCAGAAAACTTATTTTTTATGAATATAAATGTATCATGTCAAGCAAATGGTAGCTCATTGGTGGTTTGTCTTTAAAAGCGGCTGAAAGGATAAACAAGCAGATTAACAGTAAATGCAATCTGTTTCATGTACAGTATGCTCCAGAGTAGAGAATGTGCAGGCGCATCATATTAGCATGAATTATAAATGACAAACAGTGTATATCATCGTTGCATAGAGATGAGCTTCTCCAGTTACAGATCAGAGGAGCTACGGGCACCAGTTCACTGTAGTAATTGAGATATCAAGTCACCAACTGACAGTCAGAGCAACTTAAACTGACCTATAATAACTGAATAGGACTGACATTCATGTTTGAATCAAGATACAGATATGAGGAAAATAGCTGATGTAGGACGAAGGGCAGGGATGGGGTGAGAGGAGGAGGTGAGATATCATCTAGAGTTTGTAATCTGGGAGTAAGGAGGCAGTGTGGGCTAATATACTGGCCAGGCACAGGAGTAAACCAGGTTAGCACAGACTACATAGGAAAGCATAAGACGTAACCCAAGCAAATAGCAGGAGGCCGAGAGGGGCGCTGCCACTTCTGCAAACAGAACAATCTGGTGAGGAGTGGAGTGTTAGTAGTAGCCAGATTTACATGTGCATTTTGTTCTACAATCTGATTATAATCATTCTGATCAGAAATTCCAACTTCACTGTTTACCTAAATATTGTTACTTTTTTTCTTCAGTTTTCTCATTATTAAAGGGATAGTTCACCCAAAATTGAAATTTCACTCATCATCTACTCACCCTCATGTCGACAAAGGGCTGGGAGAAGTTTCAGAGTCCTCCGTGGCTTCTCTGAGTTACAGGGGGTCTCGGCATAGCAGTGCATGTCCATATAACGGTTGCAAATGGATACCAACTGTCTTCGTAACAAAAAGACACACCAAAAAAAGCAGTTTTTACCTCTCCTGTGATCTATGTGGGGGGGCTACAGCAGGACCGTCACATTTTGTGACCCTTCCACCACCAAAAACCAGGAGCCAGTGGATGAAGGTAAGAAGTAGAGACTGGTGGGAGAAAGTGGTTAGGTTTTACTGACCACAAGTGGAACAAAAATTTTCAGAAGGCATGGCGGTCTGAAGTTATGCACTTTGATGAAGACATGTATGGACCCGGAGGATGAGACTGTAGACACAGTACTACACTACTTTGATCAGATTAACTTTACATGGATCTTGATCCGAAATCGACCGGCATAAACCACGTACTGGTTCGGAAAGAAATTTCTTTCTTTCTTTTTTTACAGTAATCCCACCACCACCCCCCCTAATGGGGACCTTTTTTTTTGTTTGTTTTTATTTTTTCTTTCTTTTTTAATCTCCCATTTGTTATTATCTCCCATTAATATTATTTCGGTTTTTTATGAAGAACAAAATATACTGTTAAATACTATTGTTCTGCTTGGGAAAGCTTTTATTTTTAAAAATCAAGGAGAGCTTAATTTGAGATATTTTATATCATTTATTAAACATGATTATTTACTGACAAAGATATTGCCCAAAAACAAGAAAAATAGTGCAGAGAGAAAAAGATGGGAAATCCTCGCAATAACAAAAACTTGGGATGGAGATTCAATATAGTTTATTGTTTTGTATGTTTTTGTTTTTGGGATTGTTGTTGTTTCTTTTTTTATGGTGGCTGTAGAGTGAATAATTTAATCTTTTATTTATTGAGTTATGATATGAATTTATGGTGCGTGTAAAAATATACGCACTTACTGATTATATGTTTTGATTGGTTGTTTTTTTGGTTTGTTTGTATTCTGTCCTCCCTTCTGTTTTATGGTGTTGATGGGTTTTTATGTTACTGCCACCTGATTATTGTGTCTTTTTTCTTTTCTTAGAATGGAAAAAAAAGAAGAAAAAAAAAGAAATATGCTGTTTTTCTATTTCGCGCTACCAGGAAGAGAAGCGGAAATTCTGGGTTGTACACAGGTGTGCGGACTTGGTGGTGTTGTGTGGCACAGTGCCACCGCGGCGCCTGGTGTGCATACAACATTTTTGCGTCACCGTATGCACGCAGATTTCCACCCCAAAAATGCTTGCCTAAACGTGGAATAAAAAGTGAGAACGCAACGCCACTTCTGCGCTTTCTGTTCAGATTGTTTCTGTGTAACGTAGCCTGAGGTCAAATACACAAGGGAAGACACAGGTGGTGCAATCAAACAGGTGAGACACATTAGGTGATAACGAGCAGGGAGCTCACAGGATACAAAACTTCACAATAAAACAGGAACTCAACAGACACATACTGCCTTCATGTGCTATGGTACAGATGGTATTTTCCACTTGTGACCTATTTACCAGTGCCTTGTGTTCATGTGCTTTTGTTGTTGTACAGAGAAAATAAAGATGGTGGACACACAGATTCAGACTTGTTACTTGGGTAAAACCATAGATATATACATGTGCAGCATCTACGTGTATATATCTATGGGGTAAAACAATCTTGGATTGCTTAGTTCATCTCTTACAGCAAGAAGATGAATTATCAAAACTCAAACGGTAAATATTAATATTCATGGAGATTTAGCACTGGCTATTTGGCTAGCTTTTTAAAAGCGTTTTTACTGTACATGCAGGCATA
The DNA here is from genome assembly GCF_905171665.1 of Trachurus trachurus. Classification (NCBI taxonomy): domain Eukaryota; kingdom Metazoa; phylum Chordata; class Actinopteri; order Carangiformes; family Carangidae; genus Trachurus; species Trachurus trachurus. The sequence continues at coordinate 26,898,065 of NC_139907.1, forward strand.
CATAAAGTGAATAGCTGCTAACTGTTTTCTAAAGGCTTGCCTTGCTTACCATTAACGAATCTTGCGTTGCTTGCCGCCATGTTGAAAAGGTCAAAGGTTATTCTCATCTCGGCAGCTCGGGCATCAAAGAATTCTACGAGTTGCCCAGTGGAAAATACCACATGAGAGGGTGTTCATGTGCACTTTTCACGTCGTCTTTTGGTATTTACCATAATTACCATAGCACATGAAGGCACCAACAGACCATGACACAGGAAAACAGAACACAGATCTTCAAAATAAAACAGGAACTAAAAACACAGACCATAACAAAATCTATTTGAGATAAGCCCAAGTGAAGTTCAACGTACTTGAGGAAAGGCTCATCAAGTCAAGTCTGGAGTCATCTGAGAATGAGATAAGTCCAAGCCCAAGTAATGAGACAATTTCCTCTGTAGAGCTCTACTTTACTGTTTACTGTTTTTTTTTTTTTTTTTACGTATCTGAGATCATGTCGATTGTGAAGTAACATGTTACTCCCATGCCTATGTTCCCACAGCCCTATGTTCCCACAGTTCTAAGATTTTTCTCAAAATTAGGCCCTATGTTCCCACTGGACTCTCTCTACCTATCTGGGGTCTCATTTATAACCGTTGCGTACGCACAAAACGGGGCTGAAAGTGGCGTACGTGACTTTTTACGCCAAGGTTGTGATCTATAAAAAACTAACTTGATGGGAGAATGTGCGCAGCTCTAAGCAAACTCTGACCCATGCGTACGCATGGTCTGGAGGAAAAGGGGAATTGGCGACACAGACGGTGTGGTGGTGAACTGAAGTCAGACTCAGGAAATGATGATTGAGAAGAATGATTATGTTTTTATTATCGGCCGTCACACATTTAATTTCAACCCGTATGCGTTAGATCCATGTTGCCACGGTGACTTAATTCAACAGCGCCCTTATTTTGCATCGGACTGGTGTTTCAGAAACATCTTCTTAGAATCTAACTTAAAATTAAAAATCAAAATTCCTTCTCTAGCTATATTTAATCACCACCGTCTCTCCGTCATATTGTCCACTCCCAGAGCGCAGGAGGAGGAGAGGAGGCGCGGCTGCATGGGATAAATACATGGTGTAAATAACTATATGTTCCTATGATACTGTGAACATATGATCTTGAGTCAATTCAATCTCAAACCCTGGAGAAAAAAATCCAGTAATCGTTCCCACAATTGTTACATTCTGTTTTCTTGTTATCAAGAGAAGTGTCATGTTTGATCATTCATCAGAATGTAACTGATTCCGCTAATGATTCAAAGTTTTATCGATCAGTCTAATTACTGTAAATGTATGAATACAGCGGTGAGCCCCGTGCGTAATTCTGCACCACGGCACCGCTGGAGGAGAAAGGAGGGAGAGGGAGACCATGATGAATGGTTAATAACTCTTTCAGATTAGACCTGTTGTCATTGTTGTAACTATGTGCCGAACCGGGTCCAGCATGTGAGAGGCAGCGCACCAAAACAACACCGCGTGCGCTCTGAGCCGCTGTCGCCGTTAACAGCTGCAGCAACACGTCACGTCGCCACTTTCACACCTGCAGTTAATTCACAACAGCGACAGAACAAGAGCACGTCGGGCTCATTGACATGCAGATCACATTCATGTGGTGGTTTGCATTGACCATCTACGGTTAAAACAGGGCGTGTACAGGGCGGGACGTGAAGCAGATTCAGCTGCGCACACTTTTAGGAACTCTGTGATTTATAAAGAGAAGTTTGCTTGCAAGTGTGCGTACGCAGGGTTTTATAAGTCTGAATATTTACTGGCGCACGCAAAACCTGGCTTTTGGGCGTACGTACACTTTTAGTAACGATCCCACGCACAGTTTTATAAATGAGACCCCTGGACTCTATCTATCTGGCCTGTCTAGCCTCTACCGGGTCTTTTTACTAAACTTAACCAACTCTTTTCTTCATTGCCCAAACCCAACCAATGGTGGGACCAAAGGGCTGTGGGAACATAGGGCCTAATTTTCAGTGACAACAAAAGTTAGAAATGTGGGAACATAGGGCTGAGGGAACATAGGAATGACCCCACTCACACAGTCTGTAGAAGCACTGCCCTCTACAGATGCTCCACAGAAGCTGCTGTTAGAATATTTGGAACACTGAAGGATGGGTATACGTCCCATCAAAGGCTCAGCTGTCAGCCTGGGAAAAGTAAGCTCTCTATCTTCTAATGAGTCCATTTCTGAAGCCCCCAGTCTCACAGCAGCGAGGCGTCTGGACACTCAGTAGTAAATGAGTACTCGGATGATGGTTGACACCCTCATAAAACAGGGGATGTTGTGGGATCCAGGCGATAGCTTTGCCGACGAAGTCTCAAGATGACATGATCAAAGTTAACCTTTAATATTATGGCGCAGAGGGAAGTATTTGGTCCACAGCGAGAAGGTGATGTAAGTTACTGTCGTTTTATTTCACCGTTTTCTGCTGAATCACAGACTCTGTGAGTAACTGCCACATAAAAAAAGTGAATAACCTTCGTGGAGAAGGAGAAGCGAGGAGTCTGTCCTTTATAAAATTCAGGATTTGGGAGAAAAAAAAAGACGTTGACAAAGACAGAATCAAAGACTCACCGATGTCCTCAACGTAAATGCAGCTGGGCATCTGCTAACAACCACTCTGGGATGAAGGTAAACGGACTTTTCATGAAAACAACTACATTTATGAGCAATTTTCACAGAGCATCATAAATTTCTGGCAGAGGAGATGGAAAGTGAAGGAGACATTATTGTAAAAGAGCGCCTCAACTCCAAATACCCATTATAGTGGAAGAGCGTGGTAGGGAGGAATCTTTTTAACATGATAAATGCTCCCTTGTCCACAGAACACAATTTAGAAATCATTTAGTCTTTTACAATAGTCCTGTGGGGGCTGAGATAATTGCATACGGGAAATCTGTTGAGTTCATGAGAAATCTATAAATAAACATTGCTGTTTAGCTATGAGACAGTAAAAATCTGCTTTCCATACATCTCTAACTCAACAATAAACAAAGAGAATATTGTTGAATAAAACACACTGAGTTAGCCACGCTTGTGCGAAGAGCAGAACCTGAGGGAACAGTATTTTGATTTGCCGCTGGTTCAACAACGTTAAGATGACAAGCTGTGAAGCAAGGTTCAGGAATGCTTAATTTAGTTTGCTGAGACGTACTGCCCTCTGGGAAATGTAGTCAAATTAGAGGTGTTGTTGTATGTGTTCTTGCTTCAGTCTGTGACGGCTTTTGTATCTTGTGTCAAATTGTGGTAGAACACTATGAAGTGTTTCTACAGTATGTGTCTGTTCCCAGTTGTTGACAGTACCAGTAACACATAGTAACAGTACAGAAGTCCTCTGCTACTTTACACTTGTGCTGCTGCTGCTTCATTCCATTTCAGAGAGAATAATATGCTGATTAATCCACAACATTTATCTCAAAACTATGATCATTTACATTCAATGAATGGCAAGGTTCCAACAGTACACTGCTCAAGATTAAACCCATGGTGGATCACAGTCCGAGATGTTTGGACTTTGATCCCCTGACCGAACAGGAGTGTCCTCCAGTGTCGCCTCCTTGACGTCAGGTTTCAAATCAATCAATCAATCAATCAATCAATCAATCAATCAATCAATCAATCAATCAATCAATCAATCAATCAATCAATCAATCAATCAATCAATCAAACACTGATTGTCAGGGGTCACATTTTCTTTTATTACTGTAAACACATGACCTCATCCTAATAATTCTTATTTAGAGCAGAAGTAAGCGGAATGTTTGTGTTAATATAAGTCTTAAATAGTTATCTTCTGACAGCAATCACTTACATAGAGTGTTTGGTCTGAAACACGGGTCTGTCAGTCACTCTGCTCTGCTGTAAGCCGAGGAGAAAACTTTCCCTGTATCCTACAACCTTTATCCAATGAGGAGAGAGAACGGCATAAAGGGGCGGTCCTCTCTGTGTGTGCAGCCAAGGGATGTGCGTGAATGTGGTGACGTAGGGACGAGGGCGGGGACTGCTAACTCCATCGGCTGACAGGAAGTTAGCCGAAACGACCGGATCGCTTACTTCTGCTTTAAGTGAGTTAATCTCCTTTATGTCATTGGAAAAAGTTAAATATTCTTCAGAGGCTCAGCAGCCATTTTTTTCTTCTCATCACAATATGTAAAGACCCTTAGCTCTCTGGGCCTCAACTGAATTGAGTTGATGTATCCTTTTTTTTTAGTGAGCACACTGGGGATCTATTATCGCTATTAATAATATATTTTTCTTTCACCTCTCTTTATATTATATCTTATTTTATTTATTTTCCTCTTCTTTTTATTTACCAATTTATTGTCACTCTTCATCAATGTTTCTGTAATCATTTTGGATCCACTTGGCCTATGACTTTCGCCATTGCCTTATTGGCCAGCTTTACCTGTTTCCACCTCTCACAATGGGGATATTAGGGTTGGACTTTGAGAGGCGTCGGAGCAAGTCATCAATGGCCTATGTTTCGAAAGGAATACAAAGGCCTAAGTAAGTATTTATTAATTATTTTTATATTTTTTTATTTTCCCTCTTTGTACTTGGTCTCCATTTAAAAAAAACAAAAAAAACAACAACAACAACAACAAAAAACATGACCCTTCAAATGTGTTTGGTGAGTCAGTGGAGGGTGTGTGCAGAAGGTGGGGGGAAAAAATACAAAAGCTCCATTTCAGCCAGATGTAACAGTCAAATGAGATTATAATGGAAAGTGTCTTTGTTGGGGAATAACTTGCAGGCAATAAATATGCAGCACATTTTCAAACTTTATCAACGCATCTTTTAACTACGATGATAATCTTGTTTCACACTGTGACCAAATTCAAAATGACAAATCTCAATCTGTATTTCAGCCTATAAATGAGTTGTAATTTGATATTCATTTCAAGGAATGCTAGTGGGGTTACATTTAAAGGAAATACAAATGATATTGTCTACGTGTTTAAAAGCATAATAAAACTGCACTGTAGCGATACTGATAGAACTCCCTGAATCATAATATCACCTGTCACACAAAGTAATTACAGCTCTGTTATTGAACACAGACAGGCTATGATGCACGCTGCAAGCATATGTTCTGATACATGTGTATTGTGCAGACAACAACACAGAGACAAAGGTTAAGTCTTTTGTGTCCTTCTGTCAGTGTCCAATGTGCTGCCAACTGTCTGAATGTTCCATTACTCCAATGGAATATGTCTGAAAAGCTGACTGTGCAGCATCAGAGAGAAGCTCATTATGAATTATGGATGAATCTCACTCTAGAAAGATGGAATTTTGCAAGAATAACATTGTTTACTGAGTTGGAGGGTCCTTGGGTTGTCTTTGCCTCATCCTTTGAGTCTCACAATTATGTTATAATCTACTTAATTTCAATATTATAATTGAATTAACACTCATGCGGAAGCCAGGAAAAACATGACATTACCACAGTCACAGTGAAGCACAGTAAGGAGATTGAATTTGTTTTTTTCATGATGGTGTGCCAGTAACGGCAAGAGAAAAAGTCACACAACACAATAACTGCATTTGTTGATATATAGTATAATATATATACAGTATTACAAAATTACAAACAGTTTAGCAACAGTCAGAGAAATCTGGGTTCTCCTGCTCAGGGTGTCTGTCCCACAGCTCCTCCACTACATGTAGCAGTATGCATTAAGTATGAGGTTCTCAACTGTGAACCAATGTTCCAACAAAATGAAATTAGTAATTTATAACAACATACCGTACAATCCTCCACTCACATCTCCCTCTGACTCCATGGTAAGATCACACTGCTTGATGTAACTGTGCCACGTCAAACTCAACGTATACATAATATTCTAAAGCTACGTGAGTTTCTAACAGCATTAGGCCTGGGTTTATATGAACCTGCTAACTAATAATTCATGTCTGAGGTATGGTTTAGAGCAGCTCCGACATGCAGCCAACTCTTGAAAATTTCATTAAAACCATCCGATAAAGTTTTAAAGGGGGAAAGTTTAAGTTCAGATTGATGCATTCAATGCATTTTTGATAAGCTCAGACTGTCTAATGTTTTACATATACAAAGAAAAAGTGGACTGATGCTTTCTATGTTTGTAGGAATAGTTGAACATTTTGGCAAATTGGCCCACTGCCATAATTGCTATAGACATAGCAGTAGGTTTGTTACCTTTAATTGTCGGTGCAAGTTATTTTTAGGACACTGTATTTACCTCGAAAACAACTCTGTCTCGTAACGTTCCATTATTATCTCATAGCGTGGTGAATGTGCAGGTCACAACTTGTCCACGACAGCGTTTTGGAGTTGGATTGTGCATTTGACTAGTTTGATGAGGGAAACCAAGAAATCCCATGAGGCTCCATAGCGTAGCTCTGAGCAGCTCGCGGCTCTGCTCTGTCGTTCTAAAAATAGCTTACACCAACAATTAAACTACTACTCCTAAAACTATAGGGATTATGGCAATGAGCCAATTTGCCAAAAATGCTGAACTATCCCTTTAAAGCATTGTGTTTGGTATTATCATACAAACTGTTTATACTAATCATTTTTGGCTCAATGTTCTTGGTAATAATAATAATTATGAGCAGTATGTAGTACTTGTATTTTGGAAATTGCATGTTATTTCACTGACATGACCTAGATAGTTTTAATCAATAGTGATATGATAGTTGTTTCAAATGGTTGAAGCTGTGAGGCAGGGCAAGTCTTAGGTAGTAGAGCATGCTGTCCACTGTGTCCAGGGTTAGTGGTTCAGTCCCCACCTCCCCTAAACCTGCAGCTTGAGTCAGGAATGATTTGGGGGCCATCAGTTAAATGGGGGAACTTGATGTGCTCTTTACCTGTAGAATGACTTAATTACTGCCTTTACAGCTAAGTAGAGTTATGCTCATAGCTGGAGTTAGGCGTGTCATCGGAGTTCTGTCCTTGTCCCAGTTTACAAGCAACATGGAGAATCAAATAATTGACGTTGTCCACGGGTTAATACTGATCCCATTCCAGTGGACATTTCTGTCACGTAGTAAAAGACCTCCATCCGGCGGTCCTGCTCCACCCGGCGGCCCTGCTCCACCCGGCGGTCCTGCTCCATCTTTCTTTCTTTTTTGTGTCATTGTTGTGTGAGCTACTGGACTAATTTGAATTCCCTCCTAGGGATGAATAAAGTATTCTCTACTCTACTCTAAAAAACTGGAAATAAATAACTTAGAGTTCTCAACTACAGTTGGTGATTCTTTATAAAACACATCTTCTCGTTGGTTGCACTGTGTGAAATGCACTGATTCTTTTTTTTTTTTTGGCCAGCTTCGCTACACTTTGTGGCATCTCTACTGTTGTGAAACATGCGCACATGCATCGTCCAGTTTCAGTCAGAATAAGGTATATACATGCAGAATAGAATCGGTTTCCAATCGCATTATCTGGGTGTCTTAGTCAGATTTGGAGAAGTCCGGTAGGCTATTAGTCGGACTAACGTGTTTACATGCACGTCATTTGTCCAGCTCTAGTCTGATGAAGGCAATTGTTGTTTTTTTCCACTGTCATGTAAATGTACCGACTACTTGTTTGAGTAACTGCACCCTCGAATGCTGCAGGAAACCTCTCTGCCAACACTGGAGTGAGGGTTGGGAAGGCTGTAGGAGGCGCGGCCCTGTGGATGTGTGTAGTGTGTGATGTTAAGGGTGAGGGAACACAGTGTAGTGCTGGAGAGACAAGAAGAAACGAGACACTGCTATTGGACTTCACATCTCTGTGATGGACACACAGGGAGCCTGGTGCAGCTTTGACAGTAACTAGAATTTCATTCATGTCCCTTTCAGAGTAACTGTGTTCTACTTGTGCTGTAGCTATGGCACATCCACGACCAAGAGGCTGCCTGTGTTGTCTGTGTTGAGGCGGTGTTGGTCCACGGCCGCGACCGCACTGTTTACTGCGCCTCATGTTTGCTGTTTGTCAGCCCTAAGTATCTTGTTAGGCTCCAAATACAACACGGTTATCACTGTGTTGTGTTTATTTCCACTGCAAAATGATAAATCTCATTCACATACCATGTCCATTTTGGGGGCTTTCATCTTGTTAATGCTAAAATCACCAACAGCTGTGTGTGAGAGGCACAAAATAATAGGTTACAATCAGTCAGTGTTCTGCTTTTTAATGGCACAGCAGCCGCTATCACAGGCTTGGGGAGTCGGTGTACAAAATCTGACAAACATCGGAGTTATGTCACGGTTTGGGAGGGGCTGCAGGATTCAACTGAACTGACCTTTCAAATCCAGGCAGACAGAAATTAACTTCATTTGGCCAGAAGTCTGGATTCATACAAAATGGCTTTTGTTGGGAAAGTCGCCTTTATCATCATTGCATATCAACAAATATCTTTTTTTTGATAAAGTACATGGCACAAAAAATGTGTTCGATGAATCACTGTTATTATATATTCTGCTGTCAGACGAGAGAAGGCACACTGAAGAAACACACAAGTACTTGTACTTAGTTACACTCAGGGCCGTTGCTAGGAATTCTAGGCCCCCTGAAAGAATACTAAAGTGGGCCCCTGCCCCCTGACTTTTCCGCTTTTTTTCTTTGATTACATACGTATTATAATTTTTTATATAGCCTACTTTGTTTTGATACTAATGCAGCATTACTATGAGTATTAGTCAGGGTCTTATGCAGAATAATTCAGTCATACAAAGATTAGACTACTGTTTTTTTGTTTTTTTTTGGGGGGGGGGGCTACTGGTTGCTGGGCCCCTAGAATTATCATCACCTTTCTCCCCAACGGCCCTGGGTTTACTTAGTGAGGTGTAGTGCTGCTGAAGTGCACCAGAAAAGATGCTTTGAGGAGGACATAGAATATCTGCAGTTTGCATTATTGAAATTAATACGTACACAACTTTTAAAATCCAATCATCATTAGAGCAGATGTCATGTAAGAGCCAATCAAAACAAATGTAATGGTCTAAGTCATTATTTCAAATTGAGAACGACTGTGAAGCACAAACTGTGCATCAAATTGTCTTATTGGCCTGAGGTTTGAGATATTGATTAGACAGAGCAACCATGAATGATATCAACACATTTCTTTTTAAATTGATATAATATATTATATTTCCAGGTTTCAGTATTGAGGTGGGTACTTACATTCATGGTTTCTTAAAAGGCATACTAATCTAAAAACCTGGGAATCATGAGAAAGTTTCAGAGCAACAGAGTGTCCCTGTAACCATAGTAACACTTCCAGGGTTACTGCTGCTGTCTGCCATATTGTAATTTATTCCCATGCATGCCCCTGACTCCTCTGAGCAGCATGCTTGGGGATAAATTACGATAATACAGATTTGTGGATATTTCTCACCTTCCCCCTGATGGTCTGACTAACTCACTGCTGCTCGCTGCTCTGTCTTCTCTGTCCATCCACTGTCCTGTGTTGTGTCCATTCATGAACTGATTTAAAAGTTATGTGAAAACACACTGGGAAAAAAATAAAACTATAGAACAGTTTACATGCAGACTGTAATGTCATGACTTGCTAATTAAATTTCCATTTAACTGACAGAGAGATTAATCACTTGGATCAAATGCAACCCCAGTTTGAATGTATTTTGCGTAAATCAAATCAAAAAACGTTATTGTCCCAGAAGGGAAATTGGTCTTGGACATGCAGTGCATCATAGCTACAAAGACAAGGGCAGTGACATCAACTAACTGTACATTTTCTTTGTTTGAATTAACTCACCATGTGTGTCTTTTTGTGAGAAGCTCTCCCCAGCCCAGGAAAGGAGGTGGCGCTGTCCAAGATGGCCTCTTGTAGGAGCAGGGGAGGAAATGGAGGCCACTTTGGAGATTCATTTTGATTTAAGTTGATTAAGAGTTTAAGTTTGTTTCATAATTTGTATGTTTATATGAGTAGAAATAAGTTTCTATTTGTAGTCTTTGTTCATGTTATGTTCTGTTTGTGATAGAGAATTAATTGATTATGTCTGTCCCCTCCCTATTATGTGTTGGCTAGCCAGTGTCTTTATAAACCCCACCTATTGTCTCATTTATTTATGTTGAGTTAAGTTGTTTAAGCTGACCTCAGTTTAAGTTATTAGGGCCCTCATTTAGAGTTGTTATTTTTCATAATTTCTGTTTGTATTATTATACTTTTTGATATTGTTACTTTGAATTGAGTTGGAAAATAAATTACCCTCTTTTTTCCACGTTTACACCCTGTGTTCTTGAGCCTTTACTGTTTGGTCCCTGACACTTCTCTAAACCTTTGAATGCACATGTCCAATTGTTCAATGTTTCAGTACTTATTGAATAACATGCTGTTCTCTAACCACTAACATCACAAGCACCATCTGATTTAGTGGTTCAATTGTCATTGAACCACTTAATGTTCTGGTTCAATGACAATGTGTATACAGTCCTCTTCAAGATCAAGTTATTGAGACATTGAGATTTGTGGTTAGTGTATTTCTTTGGAAGACATCAAATGCAACTCTTTGAGCAGTAAGGGTCAATAAGACTAATGTAACTATAGCTTTACTTGTTAAACTTCATCTGCTGGCAGAGAATGAAAACCACAACGATAAATTAATTGAACATAAACACAACTATACAGTTGGATGGCTTGTGCTTGTGAATACACAACTCGCACACCTCCAATGTTCACCTCCATTCCATCTATAGATGCTTGTCCATTTTCAATTATCCTCAGAGAGAACACAACGTGACTGAGAAACTGTTTGAATTGAAAATCTCAGACTCAGACTTTGACAGTCAATACCCAGCTAACTTTGTCCTGATTAGATCTCTCCTTTAGATTCACTTTCCTTATGTTTGAGGCCAGGAGAAGATAAGGTCCACTGGCTCGTACTGTTCTTGTACCTAGTGTAATGATTTAGTGTTGGACTCTGCTGTGAACTTTGTAACATTTCACAGCTGGGATGGCTGAATGACGTGTAAAGAAGACAGACAGCTCCAACAGATACAGCAGCCTTAGAGTACACAGTGTCCTCTGCATAAACAAGAGTGTCAATACGAGAAAAAACATCATAAAGTGAACACACTTCATGTCTTTAAAGAAACAGTAACAGTCAGCTCTCAGTGATGACAGTGAGAAATAAGAAGCAGGAGTCACAGACAGCACATTGCACATGTTCACAACAGCTGAGAAGTGCAGCTGCAGACTTTTTTTGCAGACTTGTGGAGAGACTTGAGTCTTGATCAGCTGTGTTTATTGAGCTCTGCAAGACTCTCCAGATTTGGGCGTTTTGCTGCATGGACAAGGTTGAACGGAATGCTTGCAGCTGTGGTTTCTGCTAAGCTTATCTTTAAGTGAAGTTACTATTACTCAGCTTTAAAACCTTGTCATAATATCCTCTGTGTGTGCGAGGTAGATAAAATTTGACAAGTTCAAGATTAGCAGCCTCCATGATGAGGGCACTGTCACATCCTGAGTTATTATCTGGTGCCATACTTTCATGTTCGTCAGTTATTGTACAAGTGTGTTTTAATATCAGCTGTAATCACTTGTGTAAGGTGACCTGAGTTGGAGTCACATGAAGAGAGCGGACACAGACACCACTACTACCATTGCCACTACATGCATCAGCTGTACAACTCAGACTGGGACCAGCCTGTGGGGATACAGTAGGGGAGAGTGGGGTAATTTGTGCCATGGGGCAAGTAGTTCCACCCCTGTTATCTAGAAAACCATAGAAGAAGTTGGTCATGTAACCACATATTTTTCAAGGGGCATCCATTTCACTCATCCTATCAAGAAGGGAGGCACATGGCTTGAGAGGAAAGCACATTTATGTTCAAAAAACAAGTTTTTGCCCTCCAAAGTAAAATTTCTATGATCAAGGTTTTTTGATTGCCGTGTTTGAACAATTATAGATAACTTTGAAAACAGTTCACACATGTTTTAGTGCTTTATTAAGCTAGACCATACATGGGCATTTTACGGCCCGCGGGCCACACCCGGCCCGCATGCCGTCTCAATCCGGCCCGCGAGCCGAAGTGCGAGCCGAACTGTTATTATGACCCGATTGCTTTTATTACGTTGATGCGCACTAATCAGCTGTTTGAAACAGTGGCAGTCCTGTTAGAACAGGAGCCTGCACATCGCAGACAGAAAGTAACAACGTAACCTCCTCCAGGTAGAAGACAGACGGCTGCTCAGTCTCCTTCTCTGCCGGACACCGGAGCTCCGACGGAGGAGAGACAGCAGCCGCTCTGCTGCAGGTTTTCTCTACAGCGGAGTTTCTGACCACCGCGACCCTGTCAGCGGTAGCCTAGACCGCGGGACCGGGCCGGTGTTTCACAACCCTCCGTCAACCGAATCATAACTACTGACGGTTACAAAGCCCCATCACGGCACCTAATTATTAGCAAACTGATTAAAAGAGTATTTTATGAGATTGCTGGGTTTTCTGACGTGATCGACCATATGACTGATTGTAGCCACGTGCGTCTGAAGCCTCCATCCACCAACGGCTACGCTTGTAATCAAACAGTGGCGTAGATGACGTAGGGTTGGTGGGTTTTGTAAACCCATGGGCCCTCTTGTGGTGAAATCCTGAGGCCCCCCCACACTGCCGAGGATTTTTATTTTTTTGGTTTAAATCAGGGGCGGGCTGGTCATAGGGAGGTTCGGGACGCGGTTGACCGCGGCTGCCTTCCGTTGCAGCGGCAGGTAGCACAGAGTGTAACATCAGACTGGGTCACTGCATTATGTTGCATATTAAGGGGGGATACGAGCGGGCGCGGCCCCTCCCAATTTGAGCTGATCCATGCGTCTATTACATCAAATTAAACAACAGAAGCTGGTCTACAACGTGTAAAAAACATGTTTTTATGACCCAAACACAGCCCAAACACTACTCAAATAAACAACTAAACATCAAACTTCATGAAGCACCTCTGTGTGGACCCAGTCGCCACATTTCTGGCTCGTATACTACTGTACATTATGCAAAACAGTACACAGCTACCGCTCAAGAGCCGGTTACAAAGATTGGAACGTATAGCAGCCGCGGCTGCACAGCAGCACGGCAGAGAGAAGACAACAACCAGCAAAGTCCAGCACACACAGACCAAAACATTGACCAAAACATGGTCGTACATTTCCTCTTACCTTTGCTGTTTTGCCGTGAAAAGTTTGTTTTATGGGTAAATCCCATAGACTGTAAGGTAAATCCACAATATTTCCAGTTTGAACAGAACTTTGACAGGTGTTATATCCAAATCGGTCCGGACGGGCTTTAGGAGCGGCCGAACCTTTGTTTTTTTTTTTTTTTTTTTTTTTCAACTTTATTTAAAGTTGTAGCAACAACAACATTTCAGTCTTTCCAGCTCACATTCCTTAAAACAGTAACAGCACACTTTATCAGAATCAACCACTGCAGAGATAATGTTCATACATTGTACAATAGAGGTTTTGAGCTTTAGCAGCATCATTCTGAAGGACACTCATCTAAAATATGATTATTTATTTATTTTTATTTTTTTTGGGGGGGGGGCGAATATTATTATTTATTTATTTATTTTCCCCGTGTGCCATCTTCATTTACTCTTCACCAGTAGGCTAACATATACTGAAATTTACACATCTCAGCAATTTCAGATGTTTTTCTAATCACTGTCATGGTTCATTCTTGATGCACTTTTTTGGCTTTTTTTCTGTCCTCTATTTGTGTGTGCAATGTTGCCCGCTGCGCACGCGGGCCCCTTGGACTTCAAAACCCATGTGGAATACAGCCCAGCTACGCCACTGTAATCAAATCAGTCTTTTTTTTTCATGTTGGTGCTGTTAGGCAGCAGCAAATGAGTATTGTGTTTCTTCATAAATAAAAGGTTATCTACATACAAATAGAACAGTCTCACTGAATCAGAACTGAAAAGGATCTGAGTGCTTAATTATAATATTCAGGTGTCTGTGAACATTATTAATTGGTGCAGTAATTTATGGTCAGTAAGTTTTGATAGAACAATCTGCCTTGAGTCCATATTTATATCATAATACAGCATGTTTCTTCAGTGATCTGTGATGGATATAAGTTGAAAATGCGATTACATGGATTGTGGGCTGTCAGCCTATTGTAATGCAATCATTTCCACCAAATATAGGCTATGTAGTTATACAGGCTAATATATAATTATATATAATTCAGCAATAAATATTTGATGTTTCAATTTGATTTCGAATCGTGTGGCCCTTCACTCACTTTATCGGAGTCAGTGTGGCCCTCTGGAAAAAACAATTGCCCACCCCTGAGCTAGACCATGAGTCTATACAGTTAGCATGATGCCAGCTCAAAACAGCTGGGGAATCCTTTTTTTTCAAAATGCTGGGCTTGGGGTAATTTGTGCCAAAGGGCCTGGGTTAAGTTGTGTCAGTGGCAGTGCTGTCTGTGTATAGGAGAAACATGGCAGTGGGCACTGATTTGCTTGAAACTTAACATGTGTGATGAGGGACCGCCCCTGAACACACCTGCCCAGTCTGGTTGTGCTCGTAGCCTGGTGGATGAACAAAACATTGCGTTTCTTTGCGCCACAGCCCCCAGCGTGCCTCAGGCCTCCACGACTGCATGGGGACAAGCGAGGGCCCGATCATCACCGCTTCCGGCTTTAATTTTGTATTGAATGTCTTGCTTTTATAAAGCATTAACATTTGTGAGATTAAAATGATCTGTTTTACTTCAATTATCAATGGCACAATTTACCCCAGTGTATTCTCTCTAATGGCACAACTTACCCCGCACCGGGGGCAAGTTGTGCCACAAAACCACTTTTTTTTCTAAAGCTATATTTCTGAAACTGTTAATTTAAGATTAAAAGTGATTGTTCCCAGGGATGCACAACATCCTAAACTATATGTACATATTTTAGTTGGGGGCATTATTATAATCCCCTTGCTTTAAAGGCAATTTAAGTAAAAATTGGCACTACTTACCCCGCTCTCCCCTACTGTCACTTTGGTTAATGTTACAATTGATCATCCTACTTCACTAATTTAACCTTTGTCTTGTGTTAGCTTTTTACCGCCATGGTGTTTCGGGTCAGTTTTGACCCGTATTTTAAATCAGCTGTAAAATACACTAAATACATTTTTTTTCATCCAATTTGTTTTTCTTCTCTTGGTTAAATTGTTAGGCTTCCTTATCCATGAAAATATTGGTTTTAATATTTTTGGGTGTTGGCCCCATGGCCTTTTTTGTCAGTATACCCCTTGGCTTCAATTTAATCTTCCTCTTGTTAGCTTTCTGCTACCATCTATGGTGTTAGGGTCAGTTTTGACCCGAGTCTTAAATCAGCTGTAAAACACACTAAAAACAATTATTTATCATCCCATTTGTTTCTCATCTCTTGGTTACGTTGTTAGTCTTCCTTATCTATGAAAAGGTTTGTTTTGCACTTATGATTTCAGTTTTAACTGTAATTATTGTTATTATCGTTATAACCGGGTCAAAATTGACCCTAACACCACAAATGTAACAATTTTCACCAGAGCATTTTAGAACTTTGTGAAAAAAAAAGTTTTTGTTTTATTTTGTTTAAATAGAGGTTCCTGACAAAGTCAAAAAGTCTTGATATAAACAAATTTATGTGGTACTTCTATGCATTTAAAACTTGAAAACGGGTAGGTGGAAGGTTAAAGCTATCTCATCCCTGGTCACACACCTGTGTCTGTGAGGTGTTCAGGGCACATCTGTAAACTGTAATTACAGACAATAACTTGGGTTATACTGTGCTATGCAAACATTTTATCCATAAAGAGACCTCTGATTGGTCCCCAATTTCTTCTGCAGCATGACATTGACCTACACATTTCAGCTAGTGTCTAAAATAACTATTTTTAATTGACAAGAAGACACCAAGTTGTGGAACAGATGGTATAGCCCCTTCCACAGAGTCCCCAGTCTGGGAGACAGAAGACACTGAGACAGTCTCAATCCACACAACAACTATGGCAGGTTCTCCAAGAGGCTTCAACAAGCTGCCAGTCAAGAAACCAGGAAAATCTGTGTGCAGGTGTGTGGAGGAGAGCTGGTGATGTTTTAAAGACGAAGCGTGGTCACACCAAATGATGATTAGGTTAGTTACGTTTTTTCTGTTCAGTTCTCAAAAATACTGAGAGAAACACTGAGTTACTATAACAATTCTAAGGAATGGGGGTAAAATTTGGATGGAAATCAATCTGGAGGTACAACAATCCCTGATGGTCCAGGTTCAGGTTCAGGTTACTCTATACGTCTTTTTTGATGGATCAATTGTGCATTTTGAAAGCTGTTGTACCTGGTGATGAACCCAGCCTCTTTGTGTATTTTGGATTCATTTGATTTTCTGCCCTGAAAACTCTGATCTCATCGATCAGCTGTCAGTCAGAAGCAGGCAGCTGTCTTCAGGGAAAAACTCCAACCTGCCCAGTTTCAAATCAGCCTTTTTCAACTGAAACAGCTGTGCACCAAGGTAGCTTGCTCTTACAGCATTTTAGCCTAAGGGATGTTGATTTTTTTCCCACTTATTTCTGTTACAGTATGTATTTATTCATTTGAGATAATGGGAAAGTTTAGTCACTTAGATGTTTAACTCATGCAACCATGTATCAACCCTGTATTCAGTCTGCTAAAATAAAAAAAGTTAAATTGATTCAGGAGGGTTGTTGTTCTGAATATGTACCTAGTATATATTAAACTTGGCTATAAAAAGCCGTCTGTACCAATAAGTCACTGTTGGTGTCAGTGTGGAGTTACTCGTCTGGCTTGCATTTAATAGCTATGGTATTAATCTTCCTTTTTATTTCATTTATATTTATGTAAAGTAATATAAATAAGTGTGAACTGTTAACACTACAGTTGTCTGACTTATAGAATGTAGCAAAGCAATAAACTGAAAAGTCATGATTTATCTTCAAGCAAATACCAAGCAATTTGACTCCTTTCAACTTTCTTTCAATACATTTACCTGTTAACATATCACCCTGATTTTTAAAGAAATGTAATATTATTCAATTCACGCACAAGTGCATTTCCTTGCCACATTCACCTTTACTGGTTTTTGTTAGAGAAAATATAATTATTTCGGTGCAGCAAAAAAAAGGTGAATACATATGGACAAAGCAGACAGAAGGGGAATGAAAAAGGTTAATAGCAGTGTATGATATTACTGATTAAATCAGCCCAGATTTTTAATAAGAATTCAAACCATTTCTCCACTTTGCTGGAGTGAAAGCGGCCTTGGAATTAAATTGGTATTTGCTGCCTCAGACAGCAGGATAAACCTGCCATTTGCTGTGGTGTATGCTAATTTGTTATGGTCCAAAGGAAGTTGTTCAGTTGGCCACTTACTGACAGGGATAAGATACAATAATACATTTTTCTTTTTCCTTTTTTGAGTTTAAAAAGAAACTAAAATGAAATAGTCTGGAGCACTGATAAATATTTGAGAACATTATTAAAAGGTGCATCAGCCTGATTGCGAGTCATGCAAAGACAGAGCTGTCAGCAGTGTTTTATATTTTTACTATTCAGTTTGATTAAGTTGGAGTTATTTCTTAATTCCAATTAGCTCTGTCTCTAGTCAGCAACAGTTCATTGGAAATTGATTGTGTTTATTAATAATAACATTACTGCCAGCTAGAAACGGTGTGTAGCATTACAGTCCGAACTAACCAGGTAAATGGTGCCATATACTATTACCTGAACATTGTTACTTTACATAATGTGAAGGTGCTGAGAGCTGCAGAATGATTTGTGGACAAAAATATGCAGGACAAAAACTTAAAGGGATAGTTCACCCAAAATTGAAATTTCACTCATTATCTATACTCACCCTCATGTCGACTAAGGGCTGGGAGAAGTTTCAGAGTCCTCCGTGGCTTCTCTGAGTTACAGGGGGTCCCGGCGTAGCAGTGCATGTCCATATAACGGTTCCAAATGGATACCAACTGTCTTCGTAACAAAAAGACACACCAAAAAACATCCAAATACCTCCATGCTGCTCGTATGTAATGTCCGTCTTGTACTGAAGCCCGGAAATGCGAAATTGTCCCGAAAAAAATTAAATGAGTCTATATTTCAAGCTTGTTTGTAGCAGAAGCTCCTCTTCCTGGTTCGTCAAATTTGGACGAACCAGGGTCCGTCCTCTTCCCAGTTCGTCCAAATTTGACGAACCGGGAAGAGGAGCTTCGACAAGCTTCCGCTACAAAACAAGCTGGAAATATAGACTTATTTAATTTTTTTCGGGACAATTTCGCATTTCAGGGCTTCAATACAAGACGGACATTACATACGAGCAGCATGGAGGTATTTGGATGTTTTTTGGTGTGTCTTTTTGTTACGAAGACAGTTGGTATCCATTTGCAACCGTTATATGGACATGCACTGCTACGCCGAGACCCCCTGTAACTCAGAGAAGCCACGGAGGACTCTGAAACTTCTCCCAGCCCTTAGTCCACATGAGGGTGAGTAGATAATGAGTGAAATTTCAATTTTGGATGAACTATCCCTTTAACTTCAATTTTACTGACAAAAACTAGACTCAAGGCAACAAAGACTTTCCTAAATTGAACTATTGTTGGAGTCTGGGCCACCCTGTCACATGTCCAAGTTATTGCAATGGTTTGAAAACTGTTGTATCTGCCCAAAGATCACTTTGCTGCTGATATGCTACAGATGTCATTTTAATCTGAGAGGAGAATAACCAGCATAATTTTCAGCAATAACACTAACACTAAAATCTAAACTGTGCCATTTGGATAGTAATACTTCAAACTGTTTATTTTAATAATTTAATCAAATTCCAGTGCTAAAACTAGTGATACTTGTCCTCCTGCTCTTAGTTGTCATAACGGTTTTAGTGATGTTAGTCAGTCAGCCATGAAAAGTGAACAGTTACAAGAAGGATTCAAATGCAATCTCTCACCATAGACTGTATAAGAGTCAGACAGAGCTGTGACACAGTATTCTCCCTCACCAGATACTATTGGTTGGGGATTGTTAGGACTTGCTGGTGTAAGGACATGATTTTGTTGTTGTAGTTGTTTTACAGGGAGAAAATATGATTGAATTTTGACATAGAAGTTAAAAGACATTGATCTCTGTCTGTAATTTGTAATGTAGATGTGTTTAATCTCAGAACCTTTAAATCTAACCCCAAACGCAAATGCAGAATCATAAAAAATAATTTAGAAGACATTTCAATACAGAAGAAAGATAAAAAAGAAGGAGAGACAAAGTGAAGAGTTACAGATGTTGTGCTGTGTTGTGCACACCATTATGTGTTTCTGGGAACAACACGGAGCTAACAGGGAGGGTCTCCTCGACATCTGCTGTGGACGACATGTCCCCCTCACTTTCACATTCCCCTGTCCACCTCATTGATGAGTTGGATGGATAAAAAAGGGGACGGTCATGGAGAGAGTGTCATGCCCCGAGTTCGCCGCCACGTTGTGGCTCGGCTTTCAGTTTGGTTTTGGAGTTTTGTCACTGTCTTGTCCTGTGTAGGTTCTTGTGTTAATTTGTAGTTCTGTGTCCTGTTTCCTGTGTGTTGTGTTTTGTCTCGTTTTCCCTGTTATGTACTGGTTTCCTGTTTTACTTTGAAGTCTGTGTCTGATTCCTGTCTTCCTGTTAAGTTTCCCGCCCGTTTGATTACCTCATGTGTCTCACCTGTGAACACACAATGACGCAACAAGAGACAATGGAAACACAGAGGTTATATACACGTATATAACCTCTGTGTTTCCATTGTCTCTTGTTGCGTCATTGTCAACCCGAGTGTCAACCTGAGTGTTCAAATCCTTGTGATCCCTGTGTTCTTGGAGATTTTTCGGTGAGAATAAAACCCTTTTTTCCCATACCCTACCCTGAGTCTGCGTTTGGGTCCAGCCTTACACCACACCCCTGACAGAGAGACCAAATAGGAAATGTTTGAGGTAGCAGTTATAGGAAGAGATGTGGGTTTATCTCTTCTTGCCAACTAGCCTGTAAAGGTACAGACCGCCCCGGCTATACCAGCTTTAGCATTAATGGTGGAGATGTTTCTTCTTTTGTAAGAATATAAAATGATCACATACTTCGAGTTGGAGCAGCTACTGTAGTAACCCATGTACCAAGCCATTTATAAGTCCATATTAAACTCTAAAGACTACATTTAGGCACAAGAATCTATCATTTGATTTATTATGGATAATGAAAATGACTGTGATGCTCTGAGACCGGGACACTGAGGTGAAAGCAAAACGTCACACCGTGTCACACTTTAAAGCAGAAGTAAGCGGAATGTTTGTGTTAATATAAGTCTTAAATAGTTCTATCTTCCGACAGCAATCACTTACATAGAGTGTTTGGTCTGAAACACGGGTCTGTCAGTCACTCTGCTCTGCTGTAAGCTGAGGAGAAAACTTTCCTTGTATCCTACAACCTTTATCCAATGAGGAGAGAGAACGGCATAAAGGGGCGGTCCTCTCTGTGTGTGCAGCCAAGGGATGCGCGTGAATGTGGTGACGTAGGGACGAGGGCGGGGACTGCTAACTCCATCGGCTGACAAGAAGTTAGCCAAAACCACCGGATCGCTTACTTCTGCTTTACAGTTTTTCTCAGTTGCTAAAACACTAAACCCTGTTGTCTGAACCAAATTCTCAGTTGCTTGAACCCACTGATTGAATCAGTCACTCTTTTGGCAAAACCATCAGCACGTTTCACCTGTTTAGACACATCTTACCAACACATTTTCATTGTGATGCACCTGTGTTGCATAATGCTGAGCACAGGTGGCAAAAGTCAAACACAACTAAAGCACAGGTGTCACCGGTTGAACACAACAACTCAAAATTGATAACACTTGTGTCCAATGATGTGAGGGCACATATACTGTAAGCCAGTTCAGGATGAAGTCCTGTGGCCTGATCCAGTACAGAGAAATGATGCTGTGGCTGAGTTATGCACTTCTCATTTCTATATTTTTGTACTTTTGTACTTTATTTTTACGTAGGCTTACTGCATACAAGTGCTAAATGCACAAGATTTCTGTTTGTCTTTGTACTGTACAAGTGCTACGTGTACAGTACTGTAAATGCACAAGATTTCTGTTTTTTGTAGTTCTTTTTTTTTTTTTTTTTTTACAGTACTATGTACAAGTGCTAAATGCACAGGTTTTTTGTTTTGCAAGAGGAGAAGATGAGAGACGACAGGGTGAAGGAAGAAAGGATGAGGGAGGGAGGGATGAACTGGGAAGAAAAAAGAAGAAGGAAGGAAAAGGGGATGAAATGGATGTGGGGAGGGAGGGAGGAGGGTGAAAGAAAGGGAAGGAGAGAAGTGCTACAGTGTAAATGCACAGGTTTTTTGTTTTGCAAGCCTACAGTGAACGATAAACATTTATTTCTACAGCTTCATGTGCTGAGCATTGTGTTTTCTATTTTTCTATGTAGTGTTTAGTGGCTGCTCAGTAGTGTTTTTAATTTTGATTGACTCGGGGCACGATTTGACAACATAGTTCAGTTTTGGGCACAGATTGAACTGTTTTGAGGTGAAAGTTTGGTTTTGCAAGAAGAGTCCGAGGTTTTGTGAATGTAGCTTGAAAATTGGGGTTTGTGTTCACAGTTTAGAGAAAATGAGAGAAACTTTCGAGAAATGTGTCTTAGCAATCGAGAAAAACTGTAATGTAGGTTGCTCAAATTCTGACAGTGAAATACAACCTGTCTGTTATTGTTCAGGTTATCTGTTGTATGTAATACTAAACTAAACTAAACTGTAATATCTGTTAGTTTAATGTAATATATATATATATATATATATATATATATATATATATATATATATATATATATATATATATATATATATATATATATATATATATATATATTAATATAATATAATAAGACTGTGGAGAAGAGCAGACAGACAGAACTTTTCTTTCAAGCTGTCCATTATCCCTTTGTCTCAGAATTCAGAATCAGACTTACAGCAGTTCATGAACCCGCATGATGAAAATATGATGTTAATGTAATCCCACAAGGACTTGTCTAGTGCAGGCAGACATGGAGCGATGGTCTCAAGGTGACCCCACCAGGCTCCCATGAATGTTTTATCACGGCCTGTACAGAGCCCAGGTCCTTGTCACTAAGGATGGTCTCTGTGGGTCACGCATGGCTCTCGCAGGAACAGAGTGGTGCTCTGAACATGTCGTTACACACATGTTAATATCTCCTCTGACATGTTATTCCAGAATGCAAAGCTAACACCATGAGTGGGAGTCATGAATTAACAACATTAAGGACTTCAATGTGAGTTTAATGAATGGTGCCCATGACAATAAATGAAACATTTTATTGCTCTTGTGAGCTGTTCGGATGGCAGATTTCATTATATGCCTCTGTTCTCCCATAAAGGCTTCACTTAGAGCACAGTCCACTGCAAAGGATTTCATCGGCTCTCCATATCAAACCAGAAAAGAATTGCCTTTGGCATTTCTAAGTGATGCATGACTTCTCTTGTATTTCTGTCTCTCCTTTTAATCTCTGAAAATCCCTGACTGTCAGTCAGCATTTAGTCCTCCTTTGACATGACCAAAAAAAAAGTGAAATTTGCTGAAATAAAATTAAATATCAACTGTGCACAAGGAGTTCATGAGTTCACAGTAATCTCTGTGTCTTGATGAACCAATGAGGGCGTCATAACAGAATGTAAATCAATAAACAATGGTCTCTGTGTCCTATTCTGTATTTATTTATTTGTTTGTATGGATGTTTGATGGTCTGTTCCAGAAAAGTTCAAACTAATTAGACTGTGCGTAGCATTTGGCTAAATGTGAATATTAACTTGCTTCTTGTCAACATATTATCATTTAAATAAGATGCTCAATCTCTTGATCTTCACAGCAGACAGACAGTGTTTTGAATTTAGTTAGAAAAAAATGTTTTTTTCCCTGCTGAATTAGAATCAATAGGGAATTATACTATGTGTTATTTTGGATGCTTTACTTGGCTTTAGTTATTCTTTAGACAAGAAGCCTGTTAAGTGACAATTAGTGTTTATGATGAATCCCATACATTGTTACTGCAAATGGGATTCATTCCAGCTGTTGACCTTTATTGCAGATCATTCCTCCTCCTCTCCCTCTGCCATCATTGACCCCATTTTGTCACGTTATGCATCTGGGGCAGGTGCTGATTTCCATCCAATCCCAGAGAGGCTATACCTGTAAATACATCTGAGCACGCACATGCAAGGTTTACTCCTCCCAAGATTAACTGCATCAGTAAGCAATTGGTTGAAGGCAGCTGAGGCTACGCTGGAATGAAATTGAAAGTTATACTGTAGTGAGACTAAATTGAGTTTGGGGTTAATCAAGGTGCGAGGCACCAGGTCCCGTTATTCTGCTGGCCACTTTTTCAAACAAAGAAATAAAACAATCCTCTTTTTTGTATGATGAAAAGAAAATCACTGGGATTCCATAAGAACAAGCAGCAACCTCCAGGGTTGGAAAAAATAGGGAACAGGAAAGCCAAACTGGAGTTCCCCAAACGGTAACATGAGGCAATTTGCCAAAAATGAGTCTGTCCCTATAGTGACCAATGCTATAATGTCCAACTTAAAGGGATAGCTCAACATTTTTAGCAAATTGGCCCATTGCCATAATCCCTATAGTCATAGCAGTTCGTTACCTTTATTTATCGATGCAAGCTATTCTTAGAACCGCCGAGTGGTGAGCTGCTCAGAGCTACGCTACAGAGGCTCATGATATTTCTTGGTTTCCCTCATCAAACTCATCAAATACACAATCCAACAACTCCAAAACGCTCTGGTGGACAAGTTGTTGGATTGTATTTGATATATGGTAGTGCTTCGCCACGCTGCTGTGGGCCCCTCGCTGTGGGCCCCTTGCTGGACTGTAGCTGGGTAGGTGCCTGAGTGGAGACGTCCTGGCCTGGACCGTGGGCGGCCCTTGGTGCAGACGGCTCTGCTCCACCGTTCTAAAAATATCTTACACTGACAAATAAAGGTAACGAACCTACTGCTATGACTATAGCGATTATGGCAATGGGCCAATTTGCCAAAATGTTGAACTATCCCTTTAACAGTAAAATAAACTTTGCTTTTACGATAGCTATTCCCCTCCCTGTACAGTGGGTGCAGCTTATCATTATGCACATTATGCCTTTGGTGGCATTGCCACTGACTGGTGCTGGTGTGTGTGTGTTTATTTGTTTGTTTGTTTTTCGCTAAGAGAATGAAATTCATTTTATTTATATCTTAGTGTGTGCACTGCTGTGCATTTGGTAGCCTGGGTAGTTAACTAGCTACATAGCCAGCAAATTAATAGGCCTAGGGTTAGCCTCCAGCCATTTGACGATGCTAATGGGAGCACATACTTGCTACAATTATCAAATGGGCCTGCACCAAGATCTCAGCTCCACAGAACCACCTCCAACTGCCAAGATGGAAATGACAAAGCAGTTGACTGAGCTTCCTATGGAGACCGGAGAAACCTGTGGGCTACAAAAACAGATGCTATATGAGCAACAGTCAATCCATCACAACCAAGCCAACTCCTTCAATTAATATAAAAAAACTGAGTGATAGAGTTAACGGCTTTGAAAATGTTAATAAGTGAACCTTAAGTTTAATGAACTTCTGTTTCCAAGGTGAAGAATGATACCACTCATTGTCTGCTCTTTGCTAATTACGCAGTGGAATGCATGGCGGTACAGAGTGGAACTGATTTTGGAAAGCACAAAAAAGAAGTTGGGGTTGTTGGACTATCAAACCACCGCTCTGGGCGATACTGACACACTGACAGGATTCCATTCCCAGACACCGTCATGGGGAAATTTTTTTGGAACCACAGCAGCACACAAGTCTGAGAATTAGTACGAGAATCACATAACACACACGTGCGGCGATTACAGATAGATGAACACATTTTTGTGCATACCAGTGGATTATGGAGCTCATCTACTGCAGTCCCTCGCTGCTGCTGGATGGATGAGCAACTTAATTGTTGCTGTGCCGGCGACAAAAAAAACATGCTACAAAAACATGAGAGTAAACAGTTACATTACTTGTACTCCAAGATAAACCTAAACAAAAATACATCTGATCTGAACATAAACTAGTGCTGGATGTTTTTGTATTAAAGCTCATATGTCCTACTCCTCTATTATTATTTATATGGAGTCCTGCAATCTGCTTCACAACCCCCCGGCTCGGCTGAGTTTCCCTGTAAGCTTAAAGGGACAGTTCAACATTTTGGCAAATTGGCTCATTGCCATAATCCCTATAGTTTTAGGATTAGGTTTGTTACCTTTAATTGTCGGTGCAAGGTATTTTTAGACTGGCAGAGCAGAGCCGTGAGCTGCTCAGAGCTACAATATGGAGGCTCATGGGATTTCTTGGTTTCTCTCATCAAATACACAATCCAACAACTCCAAAACGCTATGGTGGACAAGTTGTGACCTGAGGCCTGTACTGCGAATGAGGCTCAACATACCTAGGCTTTGTGCTCAAGATGCAGCTCAACAAACCCTCAAGTCCGCAATCAGAGCTAAACGGTACTGTGACGGTGGTTATCAACTTAATTAGTCAAGTCCGGTTCTCAGCTTTGTGCTCTGCGCGCGTTCACATAAAAGGGGGCGTTTGACGTCATATTATTCTACTTCCGCACGAAATGGATCCACAACGGGCTGATTTCAGCCAAGACGAGTGCAATTGTTTTAATGGAGAGAGTATGAGCGATATTTTAAAAAAGCATGATCACAGCCTGAAGCAACAGTGTTGCTGCAAATATGACAAGAGAGGAGGCTGCTTTTAATTTTTCTGACAGCTCTTGCGCTACTTTTAAATATGAAGCTTTATCCATATAAACTAGAGCAACATCAACTGTCATTTTAAATTGTGTTTTATATTGTTATATTTCACTGATCGCAATTATAACGCGAGTGTGTGTTTTATTGGAAGCGAGGCTGGATAGGTTAGGCTACAGTGAGGTTTTTTTAGGTGCTGTAGCTACAAGCAAATCAAATAAACAAAGACCTTTTTAAATGTGAAAACAGCGGAGACTTATTCAAGATTTGCGTTTGGGCAACACTGAAATATAACAGGCGACACATCAGAATTAATTTATTCAAGTGAAATTATTAACTTTACCGATTATCCATCTGATTATCTGTCCTGCTGCGAGCGAACAACTTCTATCAGTGGTGACTGACTGTAGGCTATATAAAAGTAAAATATAGGCTATAGTCTAATAGGCCTATATAATGAGCTCCTGACGCTCAGCTCAACGGGTGAGGAGGCGGAGACAGCTCTCAGCGGAGACGCTCAGAGAAAGTAAACAGCAGCGATCAGCTGATCTCTCCCTCCGCACAAACGCTCCGTTCTGATCCAGCTCCACTGGACTTTCAAAGTAAAGGTGCCGCCAGCTGTAAATGAGTTAAAATAGTGAAACAGCGGCGCTTTTATAGCCGGTTTTATGATTAAACTCGGAACATAACCTGGTCGGGACCAGGTTATGAGCTAAGCATAAGTTACCATGGTGATCTAGCCTCGTTAAAAGACAGCCACCGTCGCAGTACAGGAGAGGCTGGCTTTACACTCAACATACCTCGCTAACCCACTAAACTGGCTTCGCAGTACAGGCCTCTGCACATTCACCACGCTATGAGATAATAACGGAACGTTATGAGACAGAGTTGTATTCGAGGTAAATACCAGTCCACCAGTGCGTTTTGGAGTTGTTGGATTGTGTATTTGATGAGTTTGATGAGGGAAACCAAGAAATCCCATGAGCCTCCATAGCGTAGCTCTTAGCAGCTTGCACCGACTCCTACATTACATAGAACTATAGGGATTATGGCAATGGGCCAATTTGCCAAAAATGTTGAACTATCCCTTTAATGTGTTTTACAAAAAGTGAAATCACTTTTGAAAAGAAAAAAAAAACTGAATCTCTACACACGGTAAACTAAACTGTCCCTGTTTATTCCATGTATCTTCTCTGCATCTTCACCGGACCTAAATGCAACACAGCCTTTCAGTTTAATCTGGAGCCACAGTCTTTACCGGTGTGATGCCTATAAATACCCAGATAAAAATAAGCAGACAGCAGCGTCTTTGTTAGTCTGAGACAGTGCATATGTTCAGGAGACAGCAACAGTCAAATCTGTAGCATTTTGAAATGCCACATTGTTTTGATATGTCTCCTGGAAAGAAAAAAGAAAAGAAAAG
The DNA here is from genome assembly GCF_905171665.1 of Trachurus trachurus. Lineage (NCBI taxonomy): Eukaryota > Metazoa > Chordata > Actinopteri > Carangiformes > Carangidae > Trachurus > Trachurus trachurus. The sequence continues at coordinate 26,925,337 of NC_139907.1, forward strand.
GGAAAAAAAACCAATGCATGACAGCCTGGATAGGTCCAGCAACACTTACCTTTTCAAACGGCAGACTGGGGGACGTTTTGAAGGGGTTCCTGCTTGATTCTGGCAGGTGGAACAAGGGAAATAAAGAACAAAGCAAGGCGCTGTGAATACTTCATTTATCTCCCGCAGGCAGGCCCTTATCTTAATACTGCCTTTTGGCCTTATTGTGGTCCACTTAAAATCCAAGACGCAAGTGCTTATTGTGGGGATATCACGCGGCGTCATCTGCAGCTATTTCCAGCTGGATTCAAGTCAAGAATTCTGAAAGACAGATCCTCTACACAAAAGGAAACAAAAAAATCTAATGATTTTGCCTTTCAAAAGAGTCACAATAGTATCAGAAACCCATTAGTCTCCATGGTAATGAAGTGTGTGACACATCTTTTTTAGGGTGGGGTGTTATAAATGATCATAACAAATATAGAGGAGCAGAGCCAGATCTGGCAGACAACCACAGAAACCCAAGGTGAGTCTTCTTTCGTGTGTTCGATGTCCAGGGAGTTGGACTGGAATCAGGCTGAAACACAATAACAAAACATTCATTAGCATAATACTTAGTATAAGAGTAAAATGAATATCTGAACTGAGATTAATTTCATTAGGCTTATAAAATGTATATTTCTAGGGAGAGAATAAGAGTCAGTGATTACCTACCTGTGGGCCATATGGAAGCTATAATTTGGTCTAATCCTCTTAAATCCTGATTACTTTTACACTAACGTTGTTTTATACCAGAGTGTCCATGATACTTTTACCAAAAATAAGTCAATTAACAGAACAGCTTAAAGAAAATATCCATCTGTTTATTGTAGATGAACACCAGTTCACTTGAGTGAACTGAATTGCATAATAGCTTCTATTTCATCTAAAAACATGGAGTGGCCTGTCTGTTAAACAGAGGAAACACCTGCAGTGCATTCATGTTAGGGTTTTGACTTCTTCCCAGTGTTTCTCTTTCCCCTGCTCTTCTGTATCTTGTCTGTGTGTGTGTGTGTGTGTGTGTGTGTGTGTGTGTGTGTGTGTGTGTGTGTGTGTGTGTGTGTGTGTGTGTGTGTGTGTGTGTGTGTGTGTGTGTGTGTGTGTGTGTGTGTGTGTTGATTATGTGCAGACTGGGCGTAGCTGCTCCCTGATCATCCCCAACTAGATCTTCACACACACCTGCAGCTCATCTCATCTGCTGCTCTCACCACCTGTAAATCAACAAGTGGTAACTGCTCCACTCTTGTTTGTCCATGTTCCTCACAAGTATTTTTTGCCTCCTGTTGTTTTTCCTCTCCCTCTGCCTGCAGCCCTGCTGAAAACACCTGTTTTCTGTTTGCTACTGCTCAGCCTTGTTTCCTCGTCTCGTCCGGTCCCAGTCTGCCTTCCTTGTTCTGTCCCAGGCTCCTTGTCCTGTCCACCTCAGTTTTATTTTTGTTAATTAAAGGGATAGTTCAACATTTTTGGCAAATTGGCCCATTTTAATTGTCGGTGTAAGTATTTTTAGAACGGTGGAGCGGAGCGGCAGGCTGCTCAGGGCTATGCTATGGAGGCTAATGGAATTTCTTGGTTTCCCTCATCAAACTCATCAAATACACAACCCAACAACTCCAAAACGCTGTCATGGACAAGTTGTGAGCTGCACAATCACCACGATATGAGATAATAACAGAACATTATGAGACAGAGTTGTTTTAGAGGTAAATTCATGCAGAACCGCTGATGCACATTGCGTTCAGGGACAGTTTTTCAGCAAGCAGACTCGATTTACCCTTTATTTACCTTGAAAACGGCTCTGTTTCGTAACGTTGCATTATTATCTCATAGCCGGTGATTGTGCAGGTCACAACTTGTCCACAAAAGCGTTTTGGAGTTTTGGGATTTTGTATTTGATGAGTTTGATGAGGGAAACCAAGAAATTCCTTTAGCCTCCATAGCATAGCTCTGAGCAGCCTGTTGCTCCGCTCCGCCGTTCTAAAAATAGCTTACACCGACAAATAAAGGTAACAAACCTACGGCTATGACTATAGCGATTATGGCAATGGGCCAATTTGCCAAAATGTTGAACTATCCCTTTAACTCTTTAAACCTGCTCCCCATGTTGTGTTTCTGCATTCTGGGTTCGGTCTACAGTAGGTCTGGTCAAGACAATTTAGTTTATTAATTCATTTTGGCTAAATAAAAAATAAATGATTACACTCAATCACCGAGATGTTTCTACATCTTGACTGGAGTCCAGTTTGGCTGATTGGACATGATTTAGAAATACACACATTTATAAGGTCTCACAGCTGACACTGTAGGGAAGTTTGTATGACTGTTGGTGTGAATGGGTGAATGTGGCTCTGTTGATAAGACTGTGAAAGTGCTTTGTAAGCAGAGTCCATTCACTGTATCAAAGGAAACACCTGCAGAGCTCAAAGACAGGATGTGTGGAGGCTCAGGAGGTCTGAGGAGACCAGCAGTGTCCTGAAGGTCACCGAGCACTGTGGCTTCAGAAATCCTTTAACGGAAGGTTTGGAACAACTGGGACGTGATTCTCTCAAACAAGTTATTATGGGAATAATGTTGTTGATGATTAGCCTCTTGTGGTCTGACAGTGTTTGTGCCTGTTCTGCTCACCATAACCAATAAAGTAGGTCCATTATGTCTATTTTAAAACTAAAATTTGTACACTAAAATCGAGGTACATAAAATAGCAGGGTAATTATGTATTTTGCTTACGGATGCATGATGTTAGTTAGTTGTAAACACAAAGAGAGAGGACAGGGGATGTAATTTATTCACGCTGAGGCAAATAAATGAATGAATAATAACATTATCCAATAACCTAACTTAGCTATGATATGTGCTGTGTGGCAAAAGTCTGTATTAAGATGAATAATTACATATCCACATTTTGCCTTGATGTTGATTTACCTGCTACTGTACAAAACAACTTGGTCAGGATTTCTATATTAAAATGCTGAAGGATCATTCTCAGCCATCACTGACCGAGATTAGAGACGGCATCAAAACTGATGAGAGCAGCACATTTCCATAACTAATATAAGGATTAGAGACATTTGTATGAATTATACATTTGATTTATCATCAAATATATATGTCTATGTATATCTATATTACATCTGAGCTTCTCTCAATAACAGGAGTTGCTCATGTGACTGTATTTTTCAGTAAGTTTTATGAAACATATTTATGGTATTATTCCAAGAATATTGTTAGTGTGAAATCAATGTGACGGGGACTATGCATGATAATCCATTTCAAATATGAGTCATTGTGGAGATAATTACTCAGAACATCTGGAGACCACTGTTCCATATGTTCTGTATGTATTTTAATGATAATGTTTGGACTGATGTGTTTGGACAGGTTTTTGAGTTGTGCTCAAAAGGACAAAACTCCATCATCAAAGTAAATAGAAGAAACAGGGAAGAAAGTCTCTATAAAGCTCTAACTGCTGTAAACAGAGCCATCAGCTGGCTCTGTAGCTCATGTCCTACTTTTTCTGGCACCCAACAAACTGTGAAATATGTTTTCTGCAGAAGAAAGTGGAAGGTGAGCACCTGGGGCCTCATGTATCAATGTTGCGTACGCACAAAAAAGTGGCGTACGTCATTTTCCACGCCAACGTTCAGATGTATCAAAAGTGAAATGACCGTGGAAAAGTGCGGTGGCCCACGCCAACTCCATAGCTGGCGTACGCACGTTTCTACAGCTATTGTTCCTTTGGCGACACTTAGAGGTGAAGCTGTGAAACTGTTAATAATGTGAAAACAATTAGTCCTCAGAGTAATGTGCACATCAGAGACACATTTATGAACAACTAACCCATCCACATGTTGCAATTAGATAGGTGGATAGAAAAGCATGCGCAAAGTGGTGCAGAAAATAGCATCAGCTTTAGTCTTAATATATTGCAGGTGCTGCAGTGCGAAGTGCACACGGGTCCCGGAGGTTTTTTTTTTTTGCACATGATGACTCCGAGGGCAATTCTCTTGGAACTGAGCGAAGAGAGCGCGACACGGCGGGGGAGCCATCGCCTCCATTCAGGTGCTGACCACACTGTGAACAGGAAGCATTTTTATACTATAAATGTACAGATCATATGTGATGCGTAAATGCATCACGTATTAACAAACATTGTGGCGAGGTGGCTGGTTCAGCGCACGATTCATTCATTCAGCATAGTTGGGGACAGATTACAGCCTGGGACTGTATGCGCGCAAAGTAAATGTATTTGTTTAATTGTCCTATGTAACCCCCCGATGCACACTGAGCATGTCTGCCGAAATATCACGCTGTCAGTGACTTTCTTTTTGCTGGTTAAACTACACAGACTGTGTGAAGTAGCCTACTTAATGTCAATAAACACATGCGTAAAGTTGGACATGTGTCTTTATCAGCCTCCCTGGCGCACTTCTGCATTTATTTACTACGCGATCTGTGTATAAAAGAAGGCAAATAAAATTGTAAGTCCATTTCACATAATTTAATTAGAGTACATTGTCTGCTTTCATCTGGGATGACAGCGGTCCTCCGCCTCACGTTCACCTTTATATAACACACACACTCTCCCACCCCCTTTGTGATGGTGCCGGAGGACGGCAAAAAAAGATGTTTACACGGCTCAACTTTATCGAGGAGCACCTTCAACTCAAATTTGGTTAAATTGCTGTTCCTCACAGTTTTTCATGGTGTTATCTGACCGTAAAGAGAAGGGAATCTTTGGTGCAGGCCTTATTTACATTGATTTGCATATTTAAATGGGGGCGTGGACAGGGAGGAGATTACCACTTCGGCATGTGCGCTCAATTCCACGTTGATTGGGATGTACAAAGGAAAAGTGCTTGGATCCATGCGTACGCACACTTTGATACATCAGATTTTCTTTGTGCGTACGACAGTTTCTGGATTTTGGCGTACGCCATGTTTCAGTATGAAATCCACGCAAGTATTGATACATGAGGCCCCTGCTCTGTCAGTTAGAATTAGTCCTAAACTGTATCATTCCGTAACTCAAGGTCCTTGAAATAAACTGCACATTTCCTTTACAATATAATCTTTATGGGAAAATAAAAAAGCACAAGTGAAAACTGATATAAAAAAAAAGAAATAAAGAAAAAGAAAAGTCTTTCCACCCCTCAGTGCTGACTCGATGACATTGTGAATCATTCCTTCAACGATTATCAATTCTACAGTAGCTGGGTTGGAGCCAAATATCCTGATTAGAAGCCAAATTAAATTAAATTTGGTTTCAGAGAGGTGAAATAAAGCCAACTGAGTCGGGCGTACTTGACTCCATGGACCCAAAGCAGAAGTCTGCCAGCTCCGTCTGCACAAAGCTCAATTTTTACGACGGCGCGGACTCCGTGTACGCGTACCCGGTGTCACGCAATAGACTAGCGGGAAGTCTTCACATCGACCTGTTTTAAATGTGACACCTGACGCTCGACTATGAAACCTTAAACATCTACGGACAGTGCGAGCGGTGTCCACCCCGCTCAGTACACCTGACTCTGTGGAAGCCTTATGGTGCCTTCATGTGCTATGGTAATTATGGTAAATACCAAAAGACGACGTGAAAAGTGCATATGAACACCCTCTCATGTGGTATTTTCCACTGGGCAACTCGTAGAATTTTTTGATGCCCGAGCTGCCGAGATGAGAATAACCTTTGACCTTTTCAACATGGCAGCGAGCAACGCAAGATTCCTTAATGGTAAGCAAGGCAAGCCTTTAGAAAACAGTTAGCAGCTATTCACTTTATGTATGCCTGCATGTACAGTAAAAAACGCTTTTAAAAAGCTAGCCAAATAGCCAATGCTAAATCACCATGAATATTAATATTTACCGTTTGAGTTTTGATAATTCATCTTCTTGCTGTAAGAGATGAACTAGGCAATCCAAGATTGTTTTACCCTATGGTTTTACCCCATAGATACACGTAGATGCCGCACGTGTATATATCTATGGTTTTACCCAAGTAACAAGTCTGAATCTGTGTGTCCACCATCTTTATTTTCTCTGTACAACAACAAAAGCACATGAACACAACGCACTGGTAAATACCAGTTCACAAGTGGAAAATACCACCTGTACCATAGCACATGAAGGCAGCATTAAACCTTTTCAGAAACCAAAAGAAATGAAAATTGTGCCATGTAAACGGTGAAATTGAATTTTGTCTAGTTACGTTCTTTCTGCGCATGCTCTGTGTCGACGTAAATGTGTAATGAATGTGTTTCTTCACTTTCAAATGCTTGAATGACAGTGTCAAAAAAGATGAACTCCTGTGTTAATCAGACCGTAGATCTCCATCTTTGATCATTTGCACCACGGGATGTTTTGATCTCAACAGCCCTGAAAATTAAAATCCGACCGGACCAGACCCACGTGTGTTGAAAGGGATAGTTCAACATTTTGGCAAATTGGCCCATTGCCATAATCGCTATAGATACTTATCAGTAGGGTGACGTCACGGTGCGTTCCACCTGGCCGCCGCCATGCTGGGTACCGAACACTATTCAGATCAGTGCAGCCACATCCTCTCTGACCAGAAGACTGCTGCCTGATGTAGTTTGGATATGGATATTTCTCATTTTGATGGCCTTGCCTTGAAAGCACACACCTCCAGCACCTTTCTGCTGAGACGAGCTTTGACAGCGCGGTGCGCCGCTCTCTCTCCCGTTAAAAGTTAATCTAGCTCACCCAGTGGACCTCTCTCTCTCCTCGTCTCTCTCTCTCTCACTCTCGCTCTCACTGTCTCTCTCCTGTTACTTAGCCTATATGTGTTTAACCAAATACACAAAAAGCCAAATCAAATCAAAAATGCGTAGCCCATTTCTTTTTTTTTTTTTTGTAACTCACAGACATTTATTTTCATAAAGTAATAAAATATCTGGACATTTTGCCCTCGTTAACATTGAGACAAAAGGCTGCAGGAATGGAAGAAGAATTCGGCAAAAATCTTATCACGCAAAAAGTCACAACAAACATGTTTTGCACAATGGTTTGCACAGATAAGTCTTAATGTATGTGCAACACCTTCTCATCACAATCCACGCCATCTCCACAGTTAACTTACGTTATCAGCTGTTATTAAAACCCAACTCATCAGGACGCGATGACCACCACTCACATTAAACAAACCGTTAACAATTAATCCACACTCAAACCGAAGCAACAATAATGTTAACTGTACTCAACAAGCTGTTATTACAAGGTTTACAACAGATATGACAGACAACCTGGGCCGTGTGTGTGCGTGTATAAGAAAGGGAGGGAGGGAGGGAGAGAGAAAAAGTAGGTAAAACCTGCTAGCTGTTAGCTGCTAGCTGTTAGCTACCGTAGCTCAGGCGTTGGTCTCCCGTCAGGTAAAAGCTGCCGTTTATTCCTCAAATGAAGCTCATGTTGAGCCTCTCCGGTACAGTTATCCATCACTGCTGTTGAATTAGCCGCTAATCAAAAGCTGTCGCCACTCTGTTTTATCTATCACTCTGGTTTCTCTTTTCTGTGCTGCCCTGATCAGAGGGGCGTCCCTAGCAACGGTTTTTACTTAGCAACGATCTGTTAAACAGGAATAACAGACTGTTAAATGCAAAATCAAGATGTAAATAAATATCAGAAATATCAATAAATTATCGGAATACGACATTCAATAGAGCCATGTAATAAAAAAAAGGTTTATCCACTATTTTTGTGAGATTTGATGTCACAGCCATGGATGTATTAGGTCACAGCCCATAGACTGCCTTTGGAAGTCGGTACCCAAGATGGCGCTGTGACCGGCTGCGAACGCTGTGTGACGTCACGTGATATCTATCTATAGTCATAGCAGTAGGTTTGTTACCTTTAATTGTCGGTATAAGCTATTTTTAGATTATGGCAATGGGTCAACTTGCCAAAATGTTGAATTGTCCCTTTGAAGCCTGGACTCGATGCGGCTCACTATTGCATTAATTCTTGGCCAAGACCCGGCCAAACCTGCCCCCAAAAAAATAGGAAAAATTAGTCATTTCTATATAATTTCAACCTGAACCAGAGCTTCCTGCTGTGTGGTTCGGTTGGAACACGCCTATTAAGAATACTTGACGCGCCACATGGCTGTAAAATGCCTGTTCTAAATAAATGCAGTAAACACCAGATCGGATTAGATCCTATGACATGTAAACATTTAACCCAAAAGACTTGTTTGGAATGATCAGAAAAGGGGAAAAAGTGCCTATATAAACCCACCTACTGTCAATGCTCCATGTAACATCTGCATTCTCAGTAAGGCATGAAGGCAGTTCCTCAGTTCACCTCCAAGAGCAGAGTGGAGAAGATGTTTTGACAGAAGAGCAACTCAATACAGGTTTTTTTACTCTCACTAAGTTCTCTTCACAGCCTCAAAGCACCAACCACAAACCGCCTCGAAGAGCATGTCTCTTGGTTTTCCAGCTGTGTCTGACTGTCAGTGGCTGAAGAGTTCTCTCCTTTGTTTTGCATGGCGAGGCTGTCGTTGTCTGGGTGGGATGAGCGCTGTTGTGTGGGATGAGCTGTGTGAGGAGCCGTGAATGTTCCCATGTCAGTCAGGGTAAAACTGAAACCACCAGCATGTCAAACAACGCTATGCCGAGAATATAAATGTACCAACAAGGCTCCATTGGGAATCACTCCTAAGTTATCATCCCTGGTTGTAGCCTGTGGAGCCCATTCACTAGAAGTTATCAGACAAGGAAGAAATATGTATCAGTAAACTGTTAGATAAATATTTTAATTAGAATACAAAGCTTTATGCTATCATTTGTCTGTATGTAAAATGTACTTCTCCTCACCATATTTCTTTTTTCTTGTTATATTTGCAATCCTTATGCACATACTGTATAATAAGAATGGCATTCCATTGCAGACACTGAGCATCATGCTGGTGCCGCCACACGTCCTTGCTGCCAATTTCTCAATTCCCAACAAAAATACTGCAGTAAAAAATTCCCTGCAGGCCAAAAGACATTCCCCCCAAAGACCACCATTATTCCATTAATTATTAATTATTATCACTGCAGTACACACACTGTTGGCAGGACGACTGAACTGCAAACAAGGCCAATTATTTCTCTTTGTAATATGAATTTTTAAACTCTGCAGGTTTTTAATTAGTAAAATATTCCCATAGCATGCTGAAGCGATGTGATGTCATTATAGTGTGAAGTCTATGGGGCAAACGAGGACATGCTGACAAGGAGCTCCACAGACAGCCCAGCAATCGCTAATGACTGACTGGCTGAGAGAGATGAGTGATTATAGTTTCTCCATTGGTCAGTCTAATGTCATGTGACTGACATGGAGTTTCCTCTGTGACTGTGTTGCTCTTTCATGGTGAGCTGGTACCAAAAGCTTCTATAAAGTGGGATTGTGGTGTCCGGTGTTTACAGCTATTCCACAGTATTGTACACAATTTCAGTTGACCACACTGGGTCCACCTATTCATTAAGGGATAGTTCACTCAAAATTGAAATTTCCGTGGCTTCTCTGAGTTACAGGGGGTCTCGGCGTAGCAGTGCATGTCCATATAACGGTTGCAAATGGATACCAACTGTCTTCGTAACAAAAAGACACACCAAAAAACATCCAAATACCTCCATGCTGCTCGTATGTAATGTCCGTCTTGTATTGAAGCCCCGAAATGCAAAATTGTTCCGAAAAAAATTAAATAAGTCTATATTTCAAGCTTGTTTGTAGCGGAAACTTCTCTTCCTGGTCCGTCCAAATCTCGGGAGATTTCAGTGTGATTACTGAGATTTGGACAGACCAGGAAGAGGTTGTTTTGTTGCTCTTCCCGGTTCGTCAAATTTGGACGAACTGGGAAGAGGACAGACCCTGGTTCGTCCAAATTTGACGAACCGGGAAGAGGAGCTTCAAGAAGCTTCCGCTACAAACAAGCTTGAAATATAGACTTATCTAAAAAAATTTCGGAACAATTTCGCATTTCGGGGCTTCAATACAAGACGGACATTGCATACGAGCAGCATGGAGGTATTTGGATGTTTTTTGGTGTGTCTTTTTGTTACAAAGACAGTTGGTATCCATTTGCAACCATTATATGGACATGCACTGCTACGCCGAGACCCCCTGTGACTCAGAGAAGCCACGGAGGACTCTGAAACTTCTCCCAGCCCTTAGTCGACATGGGGGTGAGTAGATACTCAGTGCAATTTGAATTTTGGGTGAACTATCCTTTTAGGATTTGACTTGTCTTGTGATGCACTGCACAACTGCAGTTGAATGGCATCACTTTGGTTTCTGGTATCCAGTCCTCATTATATATCCATGGCACTGCTGAAGCCAACTTTTTCATAGATCAACAGTAGCCAGTGAACATGATGTTATTCAAACTGTGTAGTAGTGTAGCTTCACTGAATCCTCTAATATATTTAAATCAGCAGGTTAAGACATGGTTTCATAACACTATCTTCATTTATAGCTGCATGGTTGAGTAGCTTTGGCTTGCCAGCTAGAATGATCTTTTAGTGTTGAACGCTACAGTGATGACATTAACCTGCAACAACCACTGCTCGATGAAAGTTGTGGTGAGGGGGGAAATGCACTAATCAACCACTTTAGCCAATCAGGTGGAAGCACTGCACTGCATGAAATACATAAATTTGCAGATAGACCCTCACAGTACATTCACAGCAAAGTGACAAAAATCAAAATAGGGTAAAAAATATTTTCCAATTGACTTTGACTGTGGGATGATTGTTGGTGCCAGACGGGCTGGTTTGAGTATTTCTGCTGATTTCCTACTAGAGTATACTCAGGATGGTTTGAAAAAGAAAACATGGGGGGCTGACACACATGTTTGGATCTTTTCTTTGTCTCAACTTGGATGAGTATAACTTTCAATGGACATTTTAATTGTTTAATCTAATGTTTAACTATTCAACTTGTATGTCAATTTTCCACCATGACCATATAATATCAAATGAAACAACAGTGGTGTAATGGCACTAATGATGAAAGAAAGGAATACAAACACAGATTTCCTAATGTATCCTTTAGGGATTCAAATTAAGTATACTAATGTGAATTACTTTGTTGATTATATTGACAGTAAAACATTCTGGATGTCTACATGGTCAAATGGCAGCTATGGTCCCTGAAGCTATGAGTTATTTCAGCCATGATAGAAATCTTGTAATATAATTTATTACATGGAATTTATATGTTTTTGAAGTTAAATATTTGATTTTACATCTCACATTTGACTCGGATTTGTGTCTGTAAGGAGTGTTTTGCTGGTCTGCACTCAGGATTTGAATGTGGGTTATAGTTTTATGACTGTTACCTAACGAGGGAGAAAACAACTTTAATTTTAGTATTTGTATGTGGGACAAAGAGTTAAACATTCACACCTTAGTGATCAACACAGTCTCTTGGAATTCCATTACTTTAAAGCAGAAGTGAGTGATCCGGTCGTTTTCGCTAATGCTGCGTTCCAGGCCGGCTTTTGAAATCATAAATTACAGCTTCAAGTCACAACTTACGACTTTGTAGCGTTCCAGGCAACCCACTTGTGTTTTTCCGACCTGTTTTACCGGTGAAAGTCACTATAACGGCCACTCGTAACTTTCGACCCGTGGAATCGTACCAGTACGTCTTTTTGTACAGTCTATGTACCAGATCGAACTGGTACGACTTCACAGGTCGGAAAAAAAACGAGTTTCCTTGAACGCACCATAACAGTCCTCGTCCCTACGTCGCCACATTCACGGCGTCCCTTGGCTGCACACACAGCCCTGCATGCCGTTCTCTCTCCTCATTGGATAAAAACTGTAGGATACGATAAATGTTTTCTCCTCGACTCAGAGCAGAGCAGAGTGACTGAGAGACCCGTGATTCAGACCAAACACTCTATGTAAGTGATTGCTGTCGGAAGATATAACTATTTAAGACTTATATTAACACAAATATATCACTTACTTCTGCTTTAACAAGTAACAGTCATATAGATACTCTTATTGTCACAAAATAAAGATTTGTTTCATTTCCTTCAAAATGCCTAGATTCACATTGTTGATCCTCTGGAGTTGACCGTTTGACCCATGGGGCCCTATTTTAGTGGCGCAACTCAGGGTGGCGCAGCGAAGCGAGCCCTGACGCAGCTGGCGAAGTGGTATTTTCCTCCAGTTCAACAAGGTGCGCAGTGGATTCGGTAAATTGGCAGACTGCTGTGCGCTGAGATGGGAGTGGTCGCGCAGCAGGGGGAGGTGTCGACAGATTCGCCGTGGCGCAGTGACAATTTGTTACAGATAGACCGCGCGGAGAGTGCGCCGAAAGCTCGCCAGCTCCAACCTGGTCTAATCTCAGCGCAAGGCGAAGCGCAGCCAGCGGACTGGTATTTTGACTGCCCAGCGCGCAGTGCGCCCACGTCACCAAGACCTCACAGGCAGATTTCCACACTTCCAGGCACATTTAAATGCAATTAACAACAATAATAATAATAATCATCATCACAATAACCCCTATTTATTGTATCTGAATCAGCACATACACCTATATCTATATAGATTGTCCCGTCACACTGATGGCAGATCAAAGGCTTGCGTAATGGAAACTCAGCCTGACTGAATTAACACAGATGAAACCAGGGAGGGACTGAGACAGCCGTGGATGTCCCAAGAGCAGGTGTTGACACTACACACTGTGCCGTTGCAGATGATCAGCTATTTATTTATTTATTTACTTATTGATTTATTAGGGGCCAGCGCCGCATCGTCACGCGACCATAACAAATAAAACTGAAATGCCTCCGTTACGCACAGCGCTGTTTGTTTATGCTGTGATCTGTGCACACGTGTTTAAATATAGGTTAGATAGATAGATAGACCTGCTCCCTCCTCCTCCCTCCTCCCTCCCAGACTACTTTTGCATCATCAGCCCGTGAGGTCTGTTCGCGCGACCGGACACTGCCAGCTTGGACCGGACCAGAACATCAGTTTCCTCCCGTCTCACTTGCTCTGACAGATTGAGAGCTGTTGCCCAGTAAAAAAAAAAAAAAAAAAACACACACACCCCTTTTCCATTAATAAAGACACTCATATTTAGTAACCTATATTTAAACAGGTGTGCACAGATCACAACAAACAGCTGTGCGTAACGGAGATCACGGAGCGTCTCTCTTTTTCTTTTTTCTTTAGAATTTACCTGAGATGGAGTTGTGAATATCTGCTCACTATGATGCCAGGCTGCTTGTGGTTTATTTGTTTTCAGTTTTATTTGTTATGGTCGCGTGACGATGCGGCTCAATAAATCAATAAGTAAATACATAAATATAGCAGATAATCGTGTAGTGTCAACACAGCAGTAATCCATCCTCATCTTTCATCTGTGCAGCCTTTGATGTGTCATAAGTGTGACGGGACAATCGATAATAGATGTACTGTCTATGCTGTAATCTGTAGGTGCTGATTCAAATCTTCTCTTCCACGGTGAAATCAAACGTCCGCCTTGCGCGCGCGGCGGATTTAAAGGCGAGGAGAGGAGCTCATTTGATTGGTGAAGATCTGACTCGGCTGTGTCAAACCCACTCCACGCCTTCTCTCCTCCCTCTATGCCATTTGCGCCGGTGGGAGGGAAGTAGGCGGGATGCGCTCCGCTGCGTCTCGAAGCAAAATCGCAATCTGCTCCTGGCCACTCCCCGTTGGCGAAGCGAAGGCGAGGCGCAGGGCAGATGCGCCTCGCCTGCACCTAGTCTACCAAAGTAGAGCCCATGGTCTGGCGGTGCAGCTCTCTGGTGCATCTGTTTGTTAGAGAAAGTCTTTGTTTGGTCTTTGTTTCTGATCGGTTTGCCAGATCGACGGCTGGAGGAATAACAAAGGGTCAGTTCCTTATGAACTCCTTTAAAGGTTAGTGGCTGATGCCAGACTTGGTATGTCTGCTGTATGTCTGCTACAAGGGAAACACTGGGCAGAAACAGACCAATGAAAACACATTTTAAAGCAGAAGTGAGTGATATATTTGTGTTAATATAAGTCTTAAATAGTTATATCTTCCGACAGCAATCACTTACATATGGCGCATTTCCACTAGCACGGCTCGGCTCGATACGGCTCGGCTCGGCACGGCTCGGCTCGGTTTGGTTGTGTTTCCATTACAACTGAGTATCACTAGATCCGCCGTGACGTCATTTACACGGCGCCGAGCAACGCTCCAAACTCTGTAAATATATAACTTTAGCAACATTTGAAACATTTTCAGGCGAGAAAGTAGTGGTTTAGATCCCCACCGTGTTGAAAATCTGACAAAACACCAGCTGTTTACAATTTTGTTTCGACGAAGTCGGCATCACTAAAGCTAGCCGTAGTGAGCAACGCACTTCCGGTTATTTTTACAAAATAAAATACCAGTTGCCTTTTATCATAAGGAAAGCCATTGCGATAGAATTGGTGCTTTTACTTTGTAAACAGGAAGTGAACCTACCCTCGCTGTAGCTAGCTTTAAACCGCCGTTTTGACTGCTCTCTCGTCCCGTTAACGGCATTTAACCGTTCAATATGCCTTACCGGAGAGTCTACCAGCTCTGAGATCGGCCTGGTTCATTGTAAAACATTTATTTATTGATGTAAATGTGGTGTTTTCTGTGCGTAAAGACCCCAAGGCTGTGCGACCGTAGGCTGGCCGGCGGAGCACGTCAGGAGCCGGGCTGCTGCGTCTGTGATGTCGCGGTCGCTGCTCGGACCTGGAGCTTCACTTCTCCGAAAAACATCGGGGCAAACTTAAAACAGCCGTCGTCTGGATAAACTAACCGCACACTGGGATCTAAACAGTAACTTTCTCGCATGAAAAAATATTAAAACTTAATAAAGTCACGTAATAACAGAGCCAGTCTCAATATTAGAAATTCTCTGGTAATAACAGGCTTCAGGCTTCAGCAGGAACATTTCTGTTGTCGGTCGTCGCTTCCAGTGACGACACTCATCGGCCAATCAGTGGAAGGCAGTCGGCTGACGTCACGTTTTAGTAACGCTTCGGCTCGCTTGGAACCAGGGCTGAGGTGATACCAAAAATGTACCCGGTTGCAGGTACTGCGTGCTAGTGGAAACACGCAAAAGCGCGCCGAGCCGTGCCGTACCGAGCCGAACCGTGCTAGTGGAAATGCGCCAATAGAGTGTTTGGACCGAAACACGGGTCTCTCAGTCCCTCTGCTCTGCTCTGAGCCGAGGAGAAAACATTTATCGTATCCTACAGTTTTTATCCAATGAGGAGAGAGAACGGCATGCAGGGCTGTGTGTGCAGCCAAGGAACGCCGTGAATGTGGTGACGTAGGGACGAGGACTGTTATGGTGCGTTCAAGGAAACTCGTATTTTTCCGACCGTGAAGTGGTACCAGTTCGATCTGGTACGAGTTCACCGGTCGGAAGTTACGAGTGGCCGTTATAGTGACTTTCACCGGTAAAACAGGTCGGAAAAACACGAGTGGGTTGCCTGAAACGCTACAAAGTCGTAAGTTGTGACTTGAAGCTGTAATTTACGATTTCAAAAGCCTGCCTGGAACGCAGCATTAGCGAAAACGACCAGACCACTCACTTCTGCTTTAAGATTGAGGCCTGGTCTGATGGATCCTATGTAATTTCTGCTGAGGCAGCAGATGTTAGGCTCAAATTTGGGCGTCAACAGCACGAGTCCATTGACTGAAATTACCACTGGATTCCAGTAGGCACAGTTTATTTCATAAAAAAAGTTACATGTTTTCTTCAAATTATAAACTAATATTCTACTAAGGCTCTGCTAGGATAATGACGTAGAAAGGGTCGCCATTTAAAAGTCAAACATGCGGTTTAGATCAATGCTTGATTGTATTAACATAGAGCCAGCTGCCCTTTGGTGATCCTGTCACCTTAATTACAAGAATGTAAAGATGTGATCCCTCTCTTATCCCATGTATCAGTCACTGTTTATTCTAGAGGGGGTCATGTCTGTACAAATTACATCTGATCATTGTCACTACACGTGACCTACATTTACATTTTCATGAATAGAGGTTCTCCCGCAGAGATCAATTGCTCGCCTTGACTGACCTGACCTTGTTCGGTGCTGTCAGTCACCACACATGAGCACATCAGTGGAGAAGCAGCAGGTTCTTTAGTGCTCGGTGCATTTGTGTATGTGTATGTGTGTGTGTGCGTGTGTGTATATATATGGAGGTCTCAGGGGGTGGAGTTGAGATGGATGCTGTTTATTGGAGAAGGTGGGTGCTGGCAGACCTTGCATTTGCTATTCCCCATGCTTCATATATTCTGCCAATTCTGAATTATTCAGAGGCATTAACATGCCTAACGCTGGCTAATAATACATTATTGAGGCAGCAGTGGACCCTGTTTTGCCAGAATCACATTTTTAGAGCCTGATTCTGTTGTTTAAAATACACAATTCAACTTGGACGGTTTCCTCTGTTTTTCTAAACAATTAGTTTGGATGATGATTTCTCTAAGATATTACTCATCTGGAGCAACTTAGAGACGGAATAAAAAAAAGGCTGCTTTGCATGCTTGGATATGCACTGAAGATAATTTCAAGCTTTCTTGTATGGTAAGGAGGGTTGTGTTGCAAATGAGATCTGCAATAAAGTTGTAATTAAACTATAAAACTTTAGTGGAACAATAAAACTCACATAAAAGTATAATTATGTGCATAACAAATTGCTACAATATCCCCTCTAGTTAATAAAATTGGACAAGGAGTCAATAGCTTGACAGAATACATAAATGTTACTCATCAGCATAAAACACAAACCGCTTGTACAGATACAAGATGGTTGACTTGTACATGTGCAAATGAAGGATTGTAATTACAGTGGAGATAAATCAGAGCCTTGTTCCTTTAATGTTCAGGGGAACCAATAGAACCTAAGGCTGAATTACCAACCAGGCAGAGAAGGCGAGTGCCCTGGGGCCAAGGCCGCATTAAAGTGTCACGGCCCCTGGGGCTACAAACCCAAATCTCCCTTCTCTGATAACTTTTAGACATTCAGGAGGCTTTTACCGGCAGCAAATTTCCATGTCCGCCTCTTCTCCAGATGAACCTCTCTGCAATTTCATTCAGCTTTGCAGATCCGTCTGGAGAGAAAGCCGTTGAGGCACACACACACACACACACACACGCACACGCACACACGCACACACACACACACACACATACTTTGGAAATATGGCATTTTCTATTGCTGTACTTTCTAAGTTATCACTTACATGTAGGTAACTAATTTGGGAAAAAATATATAAAAATGTACCCATGGCGGTCTAACATGACTGCTGCTTACATTATTTGCCACAAGGCACAACACACTGACAAAATGAAGGAGCTACCAGCTTATAGACCGTAGTCTCTCCCAATCACTCTGCTTGATGGAAGTTACATGCTCCACCTGAGGCCAACGGTTCACCCTGATGGAGGTCCAGATATGGTACAGTCCACCTTAGGGGTATCTTAAAATCATATCACATTAGATTTTAACCAGCAAAAGGAATGCTATATTACCATACATTTACAATTACTAATGATAATGATAATATGAATATTTCAACCCCCCAAACTGTCGTTTCTATCCCCTTTGGTGAGTTCCATAATCCTTAAGTCATATTATAAGTACTGTATATTTCTGACTTTTACTCTTTAAATAATGAATTCCAGACAACATTTTAAAGGCGTTTTTTTATTGCCCATTGCAAACCTTTTGTTGAGACCCTTCAGAATTTTGCAGTTGAAGCTTTCAGGGGGTTTGACCTGTCTATTAAGATATTATTATGATGCTATGTGAAGCCCTTTGAGACAAACTGTTTGTAAAAACGGGCTATACAAATAAAATTGCCTTGCCTTGCCTATTAAGTCTCAGACCCCCCGTATTTCACACACGGCCTAATGCAATGATGACAGAGAAGCAGCGTCTAGCAGTTTTTGTTTACATGCAACATGGCGGCCACTGAAGAGCCGCTATCGTAATGTTGGTCGACTGGCTGTAGACACAAGACACTCTCATGTAGACGCCATTACTATGGCCAACGCTCCGGCAAAACTACAACAACTAAATTTGTTGCCATGTTTTCTGTCGCTCTGCATACATCATCTGGATCAGTGCATTGATTGGTTTGAGGACTATCTAATTGCGTACCATAAATTGCATTTTTATCTAACTTCCACTGGTCACTCCTCTTGGAGATTGGAGGTGAATACACCTCCCCCAGACCCAGAGTCAATCTGAATTGAGATTGAGACCTGGTCTAGTGTTAACTTGGCTATTCTTCTCCATAAGTGTAGAAACAACGCAGGTGGGAACTTAGCTCCAGCTTCGATCTAAAAAACAGACTTGTACATTATGTTGTCTTTTCATGGTTTTTACTGATGGAACAGTTATCACCTACATCAACATCTATTATTCTTCCTTTCTAGCTAACACTTTTCGGTAACCCTTTAATTTACAGGCCGTTAGTGATAATGTCAGGAAATAGCCCAGAAATAACAATTAATTGTGCAGTAATGTCAAGAAATAGTCTAGAAATCAGTTGTCATGTTTTACATAAAGATAAAAGATTACACATGCTTTGAAGGTTTTGGGAAAGGCCAGAATTTTCTCCACCAAGAATTGACCGATATTTCTTGGAAATTTCTACACAATCGTTATTTCTTTGCTACATTTCTCAACATTGCTATGAAATTGAGTGTTATTTAAGGTATTTCTAAACATTATGACGCAATTAATTGTTATTTCCTGACATTATTACATAATTAACGGCCTGTAAATTAAAGGGTTACCCACTTTTCTTCTTCCCTCATTTAAAATGCCATGTGTAACATCACGCAACTAAATGAAATCATGTGTAGAGTTTTAGCCTTACTTTTTGACCACTTGAATATGAATTATTAAATATGAACCATACAACAAGGATTCAAGACTTAACAAACCTGTAGTTTAAAATTATGTTCTCTAGGTCAACCATCCATCTTTATTCCATCCCTTAGAAAGGTCAGCCAATGTGTTACATACAGTGGGAGCCACATAGAAATTCCCCTGCCATGCTGCTGCCATGCTGTTCCCATGCTGTTCCCATGAGAGTTCCAGCAGAGCTCCAGCAAAGTCCCAGCAGCTGGAGTGACCCCCTCCTTTTCCTGGGTGTGACTAGTTTTTACTGGAACTCCACCCATTCAATGAAATACATGACATGACCAGGAGATGGCGCTTCTCTAACAGAACAGTACATATCGCCAGAGGCGGCATTTAAAGTGCCGCCCGCTGGTGGTGAGTGGAAATTCACATAATTCATAGAACCACGAGTACATGTTTGATTTAAGAAGTGAAATTATAACAGACCTAGCTACTGGAGATGCGCTGGCCACTGTTTTATCTGGAAATAAATTGTTGTAGCTAATAATACCTACTGTCAATTTTTTTATCACAATTTATTTACTGTGAATCTACATTTAAATAGGAAAAAACTAAGGGAGTGATGAAAGCCTTTTTAAGATGTTTGCAGTTGCAGGTATTCAGTGCATGCCTTCGACCAGGGAATTAGCATTATCATTGCTCAATCTTTTGTTTGCCCTAATGGGCCACCTATTGGTCACCCATTGTCACACAAATCGCACAGAGCCTGCAATGGAGCTGGCTGTTCAACTTTGAAGGAGGACCGGGGGAGGGGAGGTTATGTTGGAAGGCTAGCTGGACCAGACTCTCTCCTGAGCAACAACACACTCCAAACCCCTGAACATTCACACCTGCTCCAGAGCATTACCATCTCCAAGCATCCCCCACCGATTTGACTATGAATTGATTAGAAAATGAGCAGGTATTTCCTTAAGGTCCTGCTTTAAACATTTTTATTTTCATGGTTATCTTACATTATTATCTATCTTACAAAAAATGTTGTAATTTTGCATATGGAGTCAGTGCTGGAATTTCATTTAACTCTGTACTTCCTCTGGATTAAATTTATTAATTAAATGTATTGATTTTTCACTATAATTTACTAGTTATAGCACTAGCCTATACTGTCAATCCCCCTATAAACCCCATTCCGATTTGATATCACAACTTCACAAACTTGAAGACACCTGCTGCACCTAGTCTAATCTTTGTATGACTGAATTATTCTGCATAAGACCCTGACTAATACTCATAGTAATGCTGCATTAGCATCAAAACAAAGTAGGCTAAATAAAAAATGATCATACACTTAGTCTAAGAAAAAAAGTGGAAAAGTCAGGGGCCCACTTTAGTATTCTTTCAGGGGCCCCAGAATTTCTAGCAACGGCCCTGATTATCTGACTAAATTTGCTTATTTCACTCAATGGACCAGCGGATCAGCTGGTGTGCAGTGCGCGCTGTATAGTCTACTGTATGGTCTACTGTATGGTCTCTCTCTCTCCCTCTCCCTATCTCGCCCTCTCTCCATCGCACTGTACTAGGGTTGTATATCTCCACCACTGAGGCCGATTCGATACGCATCTCGATACGCTGCCACCGATACGATACATTAACGATACACTCAAGCTCCTGTCGATACGATGCGATACGATTCACTCCTGTTCACGATGCGATGCGATTCAAATGCGATTTGATAACGATATGACTTAATTACAAAGAGATTCGGTTCGATATGATGTTTGATACAGTTGTGATATGAGAGTTTCTTCCCACATCAAGTTTATTACCTCAATACCATTTTGCTTTACTCTCTGTATCAATTTAAGGCATGTAGCCTATATTTGGTTATTTTTTACAGGGAAAACCTGTCAAATCATATTTGAAAGGTACAGTCTAGAGGAAATAAATGGTGGAAATGAAATCCAGCTTAATCATATGGGCTAGTCTTGTGTGGTGGCACCTCTGCAGTTTGGTCTTTTCCTATATTATAATAATAATAACTTTATTTATATAGCACCTTTAAAAACACAAGTTTACAAAGTGCTTCACAAAACAACTTAAAAGAGACAAGTCACAGATGTTTTGTTGTGCACAGGACATTTCTGGGTGGAGAGTCTGTGTTTTCTCTCCAGCCAGTGACAAAGCTCAGGTGTAGCTCAGTGCAGCAGAGTAGGAGAGCTACTGTACTAGCCCTGCTAGCTGTCCCGGATGCTAACCGCTACCGCTAACTAGCGGTTAGCATCCGCGGCTACCACCGCTTCCCAGCTCACTACAACCAGAGCCACAACCACCTACCACCTGGCCCTCCTCCTAGTTACAGCCGGTGACGGCCGAGTATTGACCCACCGCCTCACTCGGACTGTTTACTTCTCTTGGCGGCTCTGACTACAGCTGCTGCTGCTGCTGCCTGTCAGGGGCAGGAGGCTGCGCACAGCTTTTGCGGTGGTGCATTCAGGTTGCCTCGGAAAATGAAATGATCGATTTAACCATGGAATTTACCGATGTAGAAGGCTAGAAGAGATGCATCGCAAATTCAACCATAAATTATGTCCGATGTAGCCTGAATCTACCGGTGCAGTCGCATCGCATACGTTTATATCGGACCACCGATATGAATCGGTGAATCTCCACATCCCTACACTGTACGTCTTCACAAGACATAGGTTGACGTGTGTGGGGTGAGATGGAAATAAGAGCAGAGCGCACCTTCGCTCTCATGTTGAGTTCCATATTAAGACAGGTGCGTCAGTGCCAGTAGATCGCGCGTCAGGCATTTGGCTCTCCTAATGGGAATGGCTGGTTTGACGTGACTTTATCATTAAAAGTGAAAAAAAAGAGAGAGAGAGAGAGCTGTCAACCACTAGACGCGTCAGGTCAGCATAGCGCAGGGGGAGGGATATTAGTATTCTGTGGTGAAAACACTCATTCATGAAATTTTATTGAGAATTTTACAGAGCTCACAGCTCATGTTTACGGTGTCCAGCGACTCTGACCCCTACACCGCAGCAGCCAGCAACAGACTTTTACAAAATAAAAGCATGTGAGCAACATGCATTAATGCGCAATAAAATAAATGTCGGCGTTGATAGTTTAATGAGTTGCCATAACGCAACTTGCCCAGCCCTAATAAATACACAAATGTAGCCCGTGGTTCTGAGACGTGACGCGCTGTGGTCACTAGAAATTTATTTATTTATTCGCGGATCGGGAGTGAATGAGCAAGCCAGAGATGCACAGCAGATTTCATGGTTGCCGACTGGCAAAAACTGAAAGAGGGGCTTGTAAATAACTGTTTATATTACAGGTTTCACACAAACAAACAAAAAACATCAAGTAGCCTATGTTAAGTCTCAGCTGTGCCATGGCGATTTAATTTATGAACCTCATAATTATTTATTTTTCCTCTTGTTTGAATATAAGGGCGGTCACTTAGGACCCCACTTTCATTTTACACACACAGTCTCATGCGTGTATATTCACGGACACGTTGGCATGTTGTTTATTTATTGGTTAGGGTTTATTTGCGCACCGTATGCTTCAGTGTTAACATTTTTATTTGTGCTCTGTCGGTGTTTATTTATCTTTGAAGCTACTTATAGATCGCATGTTTTGGAGGCAATTATAGCAATTCATCTGAGGGAAAAAAGAAAGGAGGAGGAAAAGTGAGTGACAGATTAACTCGGGTCAAAATCACTGCTCCTCCCCGTGGACAAATGAGACACTGCAGCTGATTTTCACACGGGCTGCAGAGGGGCGTTAACAGTCGTGGCTGCTGTTGGGACTCAGCCCAGTCAAAATGGAGCCTAAGACTGCATGGCTCCTTTGTCTCCCAAACAAAGGAAACCCTCTGAACTCAGCCTCCCAGCGTCCTTCACCTCTTCACACCTAGGTGTGAAACCTCCACTACTGACCCACCATTGGTCAGGTATGGCCCCAGGACCTGTGAGGTCACAGGCCATATAAAAGGAGAAGTGCCCTTCTCTTCTCCGCTCTTCGCTCTTCGCTCTCTTCTCTTGCCCACTCTTCAGAAGGAGCTTCCTATAAGCTCCTCACCTGGAGCTACTGCTACAACTCTCCCACCTCCGTGAGGTCTGCACAAGGCAGGCGCCTACACTGGAGCAACCCTTGGCAGCGACGCGAGTGCCTACCAACGGATTAAAGAACAGAACCAACTAGTACGACACAAAGGTCTGCTAGTTGAGTCAACGGAGCCACAACGCCAAGCAGAACAACCAACAACTCTGCAAGGAGAAGGACTCTCCTCAACGGAACTCAACTACACAGCCAGGACGGCTGTAGTTCCCTGGACAAAGACACAATCACTGGACTTAACTTCCACAACAGGACCGGCAAAACCCTGCAACCGCAGGAATCCCCGCCAGCACCGGGACTTCTCACCTTCATGTGACTTGGTAACGTAACTGGGCCTAGTTAGGATTACCTTGCACCTTGACTAAGCATAGAATACCTCTACCTTGCTAATGTATGTATTGATTGAAATCAGTTTAAATACT
The DNA here is from genome assembly GCF_905171665.1 of Trachurus trachurus. Classification (NCBI taxonomy): domain Eukaryota; kingdom Metazoa; phylum Chordata; class Actinopteri; order Carangiformes; family Carangidae; genus Trachurus; species Trachurus trachurus. The sequence continues at coordinate 26,948,772 of NC_139907.1, forward strand.
TGAGCTTTGTTGTTGTTATTTGTTGTTGTCAGTTAGAGCCTTATCTTCACTTAAGCTGTATGTTTAGTTTGTGACCTGATCGTTGAACAAAGGGACACCTCTGTTCACCTCCCCCACATCACATGTGACTGGCCTTAGAAGTCTCAGGACTGGCCCCTCCATCTTTTCCATTGTCTGAGATCACACTTCACACCTCACAGACACATGGTCACCGACACATAGCCATACACTCTCACCAACACACACACACACGTGTACATAGTGTATGTAGCTTGTCTTAGTTTCATGTTTTGTTATTCCATTTTCTAGATGTGTCCAATAAACTTCCTTGAAACTTTACTTGTCTGTTAATGTTGTACAATAGTGAGTATGCCAACCTCTACGCAGCAGAACTTCTAAATCCTTCAACTTTGCAGCTATTGATAATGTTAATTTGTTTATAATTATTAACTTAATCATTAAACAAGGTTCTATATTAATAGTTTGCACACCCTTATGAGACTGACTTTGGTACATTGGCTGTCTGGTGCCCCGAGGTGGATTTAATGAAATTAAATCCCATTAATAATTTTTATAGTAATTATTAATATTTTGGTATTGATATTTTACTAATTTGATAGCCAATAACCCTCTTAATAATAACTTTACTTATAGTTGGGCTAAACCCCTACATAAATGGCTTCCGTTGTGAGGCATCTAAATAGTTCTTAACACCTTTTCTTATAAGTTGTGTTAGAGCACAACATTAAATGGTGCCCCCTTTGTGAGGCATCATAATAAATCTTAAATACATTTTCTTATAGTTGGGATAACACCTACATAATGGAGCCCCCGCGTGAGGCTGTGTACTGTTGGCATTTATTCACATTTGTACAATATTAATGTTGAGCAAAATTTTGGACATTACTGAAAGTGTAATCCAAAACTGAACTAACCCAAAGGTTGCCTAGTCTGCTACACGAGTAGACATCTGACTTTACATGCAGAAAGTGAATTGTGCTGAATTTTGATTTATTCCTGAGTTTTGCTAAAACTCTTTTGAGAATTAAGCCCATTGTGCTGCATCAAGAATTTGCGACTGTTGCTAGTCTTTCCAGTTGAGTCTTCTCTGTAGGAACTTTAAGAATTCCTGTCCCGCATTTGAATACCTTGTATTCAATGCTACTTTGTTCTGTCAAAATTGGTTGTTTAGCTAAGTGCTCCCCTTACCCTTGACTTAAGACGCAGCGTGCCGCCGGCCCTGTGTAACCTAGAGAGCTTGTACCGGTTGTTACTGCCATGCATTTCAACCTGATTAAGAATAGAGCTTGAAGATAGAGCCACAGTGTGCTGCCAGCCCTGTGAAGTTTTGTACCTTGCTGTCACTCTCAGCTTGAGTTACTGTAAGAAACCACTAGAGTAGTGCATAGCCAAAGCTACACTACTACAAGGTGTCTGCCAAGCAACACCACTGCAAACGATTTGCTTTGCTTTATAGGTTTCTCAGATTTGCTTAATCTCACCTCCCAGAGTAACAATGGAGAACCCCTCTGTAGAGCAGTTCATGTTTGCCCTGGCTGAGAGCCTAAACCCCGGCTACTCTGAACTCATCAACAAGTTGAATCTCAGTGAGTGTAGGAAAGAATTGGACTTGCTACTGAATGACAAATGGGATGCTCAGAGAGCATCCAAGGGCCCGTTGTTACGATGCATGCTTCTGATCTGCCACAGGCAGGCCAGTCTTTCAGCTCAGACCAAAGCAACTCTGGAACAAGAGGTAGAGTCCCTAAGAGTGCAAAATGCTAGTCTACTTCAAGAAGTGAAGACAGCAAACCAGAAAGCTTTACGTTACCTAGAAAATTTGCACTCAGCAGAGTTAGATCTCTGTTCACAGAAGGAGGAGTTATTTAAACTTAGGTCAGAACGCTCTGACTCTCCACAGTCTTTCAGACAAAGTGATTCAGGTTACTCTGATTCACCCTCCTCCCTTGGAGAAAGGTTAACTCCTTCTCCATGCAGATGGGAACATTCCCCACCTGACCTTAAGTCCTTGGGAACTAAGTCAGCTCCCCAACCTCCACTAAGGTGTCGAGGTAACAGCCTCCTGACTTCCCATCTTCCTGATGTAGATAGTGAGGAGACATGTAGTGTAGTATCTAGTGTGTATAGTGCATCTTGTTCTCCTCAGCCAGTTAATCAAGCTTTCACCTGTGCTCATCCCTCCAGAGGGGGGACTAGAACATCTCAGAACTGTCCATCCTCTTCCCTGCAACACCAGGAGAGTGATGACAGGTGTTCAGTCCCTGTCTTCCCACCTGAAAGACCCAGAGCACGGGCGGTAGATGTCCAGGATAGCTTAGTCTCGCCTTCATCTGACAGGACCACCCAGTATCCCCGCCTTGAAGTGCTTGAGTTCCTAGCTAAGGACTTACAATTATTTGATCCTGACAATGGTAATCATAACATTGATGATTACCTCAGTGAACTAGACCACAGCCTAGTTGACTTACCAAGCGCTACCCACAGGGAGAAAGTCAAACTTGTGTGGAAAACCAGCTCAAAAGCTGTTCACAAGTTTATACAGTCACTTCCTCCCAGAGTCAGAGACAACTACCATGATCTTTGTCAGGCACTATTAGAGGAATTCTCTTCTCCTGCTGACGAGATTTCAGGGATAGTTGCAGCTTCTCAAATTAAACACTCCCGCCTTGAGCACCCCAGAAACTTTTACAAACGTTTCAGACATGCATATTTTCAGGGAAAGAATGCACCAGGAATGGAGGAAAGCCCCCTTTTTAAGTCTATGTTTGTGAAAAATCTTCACCCCACAATATACATGCAGGTTGCACTCATGACAAGGAAGGGTGAGCTCTCAATGCATGAAGTTCGGAAGATGACATATGTGACCTGGGAAACTCTAGTCTCTTTCAAGACACAGGGGAAAACAACTGAGCCCAGCAGCTCAAACACCCATGTGTCACACAGACCTGCAAGCTCAAGACGTCTCCCTCGCAACACGCCAAAAGGGGGTGACCGTCGGCCACGTCCAGACACTGAGCGCAACCGCCGTGTCCACCAGCTGCATAGAGATAAGCATTCACACGGTAGAAGCTGTAGGAAGCCTTATGCTCAAATTGTGGCCCAAAACTGTGAACAATCAGACGATAGCCCCATCATCTCTGACCACAGTGTAAAACATGGTCAGCACCTTTCAGATAGTGACAGTGCTTCTGAATGCCTCTCTGTCTCCAGCTACCAGGAGCGTTACAGCCCTGAGCAAGGTGTGAGGAAACACCAAAGACACAAAAGCTCCAGAGCTTCCTCCTCACACCACAGACAATCAAACAAGTACTAGTGCAGGATTCCTTGATTTTCTTACAGTTAGAGCTCAGCATGGTTTTGTTAGCGACAGCAGCAAATTCTGATTTGATTCAGCCATCACTGTGATTTCTGCAAGTAATCTTGGATTGACTCCTCTGCAGTATCTTATTAATGACATTACTGTTAGACACCTATCATGACATGTCATTCACCTCTCTCACCATAGCATCACTAACACCCACATTCCATCATTTACACTGACAAATAACTAGAAGATGTTATTTCGTGTTGTGTTACGTTTAATTCTGTATGTATGTGGATTGTGTAATTTGTCTATGCTTAGCCAAGATAGATAGAAACCAAATGCCCAGTTGGTTTGTGAACTGCCCAGATATCATTTTGAATGGACTATGGACTATATGGTGCTCACAGGATCACACATCACGTGGGATCCTGAGACCAAAGGGGGGATGTTGGGACTCAGCCCAGTCAAAATGGAGCCTAAGACTGCATGGCTCCTTTGTCTCCCAAACAAAGGAAACCCTCTGAACTCAGCCTCCCAGCGTCCTTCACCTCTTCACACCTAGGTGTGAAACCTCCACTACTGACCCACCATTGGTCAGGTATGGCCCCAGGACCTGTGAGGTCACAGGCCATATAAAAGGAGAAGTGCCCTTCTCTTCTCCGCTCTTCGCTCTTCGCTCTCTTCTCTTGCCCACTCTTCAGAAGGAGCTTCCGCTCCTATAAGCTCCTCACCTGGAGCTACTGCTACAACTCTCCCACCTCCGTGAGGTCTGCACAAGGCAGGCGCCTACACTGGAGCAACCCTTGGCAGCGACGCGAGTGCCTACCAACGGATTAAAGAACAGAACCAACTAGTACGACACAAAGGTCTGCTAGTTGAGTCAACGGAGCCACAACGCCAAGCAGAACAACCAACAACTCTGCAAGGAGAAGGACTCTCCTCAACGGAACTCAACTACACAGCCAGGACGGCTGTAGTTCCCTGGACAAAGACACAATCACTGGACTTAACTTCCACAACAGGACCGGCAAAACCCTGCAACCGCAGGAATCCCCGCCAGCACCGGGACTTCTCACCTTCATGTGACTTGGTAACGTAACTGGGCCTAGTTAGGATTACCTTGCACCTTGACTAAGCATAGAATACCTCTACCTTGCTAATGTATGTATTGATTGAAATCAGTTTAAATACTTGAGCTTTGTTGTTGTTATTTGTTGTTGTCAGTTAGAGCCTTATCTTCACTTAAGCTGTATGTTTAGTTTGTGACCTGATCGTTGAACAAAGGGACACCTCTGTTCACCTCCCCCACATCACATGTGACTGGCCTTAGAAGTCTCAGGACTGGCCCCTCCATCTTTTCCATTGTCTGAGATCACACTTCACACCTCACAGACACATGGTCACCGACACATAGCCATACACTCTCACCAACACACACACACACGTGTACATAGTGTATGTAGCTTGTCTTAGTTTCATGTTTTGTTATTCCATTTTCTAGATGTGTCCAATAAACTTCCTTGAAACTTTACTTGTCTGTTAATGTTGTACAATAGTGAGTATGCCAACCTCTACGCAGCAGAACTTCTAAATCCTTCAACTTTGCAGCTATTGATAATGTTAATTTGTTTATAATTATTAACTTAATCATTAAACAAGGTTCTATATTAATAGTTTGCACACCCTTATGAGACTGACTTTGGTACATTGGCTGTCTGGTGCCCCGAGGTGGATTTAATGAAATTAAATCCCATTAATAATTTTTATAGTAATTATTAATATTTTGGTATTGATATTTTACTAATTTGATAGCCAATAACCCTCTTAATAATAACTTTACTTATAGTTGGGCTAAACCCCTACATAAATGGCTTCCGTTGTGAGGCATCTAAATAGTTCTTAACACCTTTTCTTATAAGTTGTGTTAGAGCACAACATTAAATGGTGCCCCCTTTGTGAGGCATCATAATAAATCTTAAATACATTTTCTTATAGTTGGGATAACACCTACATAATGGAGCCCCCGCGTGAGGCTGTGTACTGTTGGCATTTATTCACATTTGTACAATATTAATGTTGAGCAAAATTTTGGACATTACTGAAAGTGTAATCCAAAACTGAACTAACCCAAAGGTTGCCTAGTCTGCTACACGAGTAGACATCTGACTTTACATGCAGAAAGTGAATTGTGCTGAATTTTGATTTATTCCTGAGTTTTGCTAAAACTCTTTTGAGAATTAAGCCCATTGTGCTGCATCAAGAATTTGCGACTGTTGCTAGTCTTTCCAGTTGAGTCTTCTCTGTAGGAACTTTAAGAATTCCTGTCCCGCATTTGAATACCTTGTATTCAATGCTACTTTGTTCTGTCAAAATTGGTTGTTTAGCTAAGTGCTCCCCTTACCCTTGACTTAAGACGCAGCGTGCCGCCGGCCCTGTGTAACCTAGAGAGCTTGTACCGGTTGTTACTGCCATGCATTTCAACCTGATTAAGAATAGAGCTTGAAGATAGAGCCACAGTGTGCTGCCAGCCCTGTGAAGTTTTGTACCTTGCTGTCACTCTCAGCTTGAGTTACTGTAAGAAACCACTAGAGTAGTGCATAGCCAAAGCTACACTACTACAAGGTGTCTGCCAAGCAACACCACTGCAAACGATTTGCTTTGCTTTATAGGTTTCTCAGATTTGCTTAATCTCACCTCCCAGAGTAACAATGGAGAACCCCTCTGTAGAGCAGTTCATGTTTGCCCTGGCTGAGAGCCTAAACCCCGGCTACTCTGAACTCATCAACAAGTTGAATCTCAGTGAGTGTAGGAAAGAATTGGACTTGCTACTGAATGACAAATGGGATGCTCAGAGAGCATCCAAGGGCCCGTTGTTACGATGCATGCTTCTGATCTGCCACAGGCAGGCCAGTCTTTCAGCTCAGACCAAAGCAACTCTGGAACAAGAGGTAGAGTCCCTAAGAGTGCAAAATGCTAGTCTACTTCAAGAAGTGAAGACAGCAAACCAGAAAGCTTTACGTTACCTAGAAAATTTGCACTCAGCAGAGTTAGATCTCTGTTCACAGAAGGAGGAGTTATTTAAACTTAGGTCAGAACGCTCTGACTCTCCACAGTCTTTCAGACAAAGTGATTCAGGTTACTCTGATTCACCCTCCTCCCTTGGAGAAAGGTTAACTCCTTCTCCATGCAGATGGGAACATTCCCCACCTGACCTTAAGTCCTTGGGAACTAAGTCAGCTCCCCAACCTCCACTAAGGTGTCGAGGTAACAGCCTCCTGACTTCCCATCTTCCTGATGTAGATAGTGAGGAGACATGTAGTGTAGTATCTAGTGTGTATAGTGCATCTTGTTCTCCTCAGCCAGTTAATCAAGCTTTCACCTGTGCTCATCCCTCCAGAGGGGGGACTAGAACATCTCAGAACTGTCCATCCTCTTCCCTGCAACACCAGGAGAGTGATGACAGGTGTTCAGTCCCTGTCTTCCCACCTGAAAGACCCAGAGCACGGGCGGTAGATGTCCAGGATAGCTTAGTCTCGCCTTCATCTGACAGGACCACCCAGTATCCCCGCCTTGAAGTGCTTGAGTTCCTAGCTAAGGACTTACAATTATTTGATCCTGACAATGGTAATCATAACATTGATGATTACCTCAGTGAACTAGACCACAGCCTAGTTGACTTACCAAGCGCTACCCACAGGGAGAAAGTCAAACTTGTGTGGAAAACCAGCTCAAAAGCTGTTCACAAGTTTATACAGTCACTTCCTCCCAGAGTCAGAGACAACTACCATGATCTTTGTCAGGCACTATTAGAGGAATTCTCTTCTCCTGCTGACGAGATTTCAGGGATAGTTGCAGCTTCTCAAATTAAACACTCCCGCCTTGAGCACCCCAGAAACTTTTACAAACGTTTCAGACATGCATATTTTCAGGGAAAGAATGCACCAGGAATGGAGGAAAGCCCCCTTTTTAAGTCTATGTTTGTGAAAAATCTTCACCCCACAATATACATGCAGGTTGCACTCATGACAAGGAAGGGTGAGCTCTCAATGCATGAAGTTCGGAAGATGACATATGTGACCTGGGAAACTCTAGTCTCTTTCAAGACACAGGGGAAAACAACTGAGCCCAGCAGCTCAAACACCCATGTGTCACACAGACCTGCAAGCTCAAGACGTCTCCCTCGCAACACGCCAAAAGGGGGTGACCGTCGGCCACGTCCAGACACTGAGCGCAACCGCCGTGTCCACCAGCTGCATAGAGATAAGCATTCACACGGTAGAAGCTGTAGGAAGCCTTATGCTCAAATTGTGGCCCAAAACTGTGAACAATCAGACGATAGCCCCATCATCTCTGACCACAGTGTAAAACATGGTCAGCACCTTTCAGATAGTGACAGTGCTTCTGAATGCCTCTCTGTCTCCAGCTACCAGGAGCGTTACAGCCCTGAGCAAGGTGTGAGGAAACACCAAAGACACAAAAGCTCCAGAGCTTCCTCCTCACACCACAGACAATCAAACAAGTACTAGTGCAGGATTCCTTGATTTTCTTACAGTTAGAGCTCAGCATGGTTTTGTTAGCGACAGCAGCAAATTCTGATTTGATTCAGCCATCACTGTGATTTCTGCAAGTAATCTTGGATTGACTCCTCTGCAGTATCTTATTAATGACATTACTGTTAGACACCTATCATGACATGTCATTCACCTCTCTCACCATAGCATCACTAACACCCACATTCCATCATTTACACTGACAAATAACTAGAAGATGTTATTTCGTGTTGTGTTACGTTTAATTCTGTATGTATGTGGATTGTGTAATTTGTCTATGCTTAGCCAAGATAGATAGAAACCAAATGCCCAGTTGGTTTGTGAACTGCCCAGATATCATTTTGAATGGACTATGGACTATATGGTGCTCACAGGATCACACATCACGTGGGATCCTGAGACCAAAGGGGGGATGTTGGGACTCAGCCCAGTCAAAATGGAGCCTAAGACTGCATGGCTCCTTTGTCTCCCAAACAAAGGAAACCCTCTGAACTCAGCCTCCCAGCGTCCTTCACCTCTTCACACCTAGGTGTGAAACCTCCACTACTGACCCACCATTGGTCAGGTATGGCCCCAGGACCTGTGAGGTCACAGGCCATATAAAAGGAGAAGTGCCCTTCTCTTCTCCGCTCTTCGCTCTTCGCTCTCTTCTCTTGCCCACTCTTCAGAAGGAGCTTCCGCTCCTATAAGCTCCTCACCTGGAGCTACTGCTACAACTCTCCCACCTCCGTGAGGTCTGCACAAGGCAGGCGCCTACACTGGAGCAACCCTTGGCAGCGACGCGAGTGCCTACCAACGGATTAAAGAACAGAACCAACTAGTACGACACAAAGGTCTGCTAGTTGAGTCAACGGAGCCACAACGCCAAGCAGAACAACCAACAACTCTGCAAGGAGAAGGACTCTCCTCAACGGAACTCAACTACACAGCCAGGACGGCTGTAGTTCCCTGGACAAAGACACAATCACTGGACTTAACTTCCACAACAGGACCGGCAAAACCCTGCAACCGCAGGAATCCCCGCCAGCACCGGGACTTCTCACCTTCATGTGACTTGGTAACGTAACTGGGCCTAGTTAGGATTACCTTGCACCTTGACTAAGCATAGAATACCTCTACCTTGCTAATGTATGTATTGATTGAAATCAGTTTAAATACTTGAGCTTTGTTGTTGTTATTTGTTGTTGTCAGTTAGAGCCTTATCTTCACTTAAGCTGTATGTTTAGTTTGTGACCTGATCGTTGAACAAAGGGACACCTCTGTTCACCTCCCCCACATCACATGTGACTGGCCTTAGAAGTCTCAGGACTGGCCCCTCCATCTTTTCCATTGTCTGAGATCACACTTCACACCTCACAGACACATGGTCACCGACACATAGCCATACACTCTCACCAACACACACACACACGTGTACATAGTGTATGTAGCTTGTCTTAGTTTCATGTTTTGTTATTCCATTTTCTAGATGTGTCCAATAAACTTCCTTGAAACTTTACTTGTCTGTTAATGTTGTACAATAGTGAGTATGCCAACCTCTACGCAGCAGAACTTCTAAATCCTTCAACTTTGCAGCTATTGATAATGTTAATTTGTTTATAATTATTAACTTAATCATTAAACAAGGTTCTATATTAATAGTTTGCACACCCTTATGAGACTGACTTTGGTACATTGGCTGTCTGGTGCCCCGAGGTGGATTTAATGAAATTAAATCCCATTAATAATTTTTATAGTAATTATTAATATTTTGGTATTGATATTTTACTAATTTGATAGCCAATAACCCTCTTAATAATAACTTTACTTATAGTTGGGCTAAACCCCTACATAAATGGCTTCCGTTGTGAGGCATCTAAATAGTTCTTAACACCTTTTCTTATAAGTTGTGTTAGAGCACAACATTAAATGGTGCCCCCTTTGTGAGGCATCATAATAAATCTTAAATACATTTTCTTATAGTTGGGATAACCCCTACACTGCGTTCGCTACGTCATCGCGGGGGATTAAATTATCGCCACGGGCCAAGCGGGAGCCCGTCACGGACCCGCCACGGACCCATCACGGTCCCACAGTGGTCCCACCAGGGACCAGGGGGAACTTCTAGGTGGCTACATCTGTAGATGGACTCACCTCTTAGAAATTTGAAAGTGTGAAACCTACATTAGAAGAAGAAAATGTTATATAGCACCTTTCACAAACAGCAGTCACAAGGTGCTGTATACAGAGTTGGGCACATAAACAGTCAAACTTTAAGAGCACAGCAACAGCAGAACAACAAACAGCAATAAAATAGTTCCAATTCAATGAAATGCAAGGGTAAGCAGGTACGTTTTTAGCTGCTTCTTGATGGAGGAAGCAGCTCTCAGTTCAGGAGGCAGGGCATTCCAAAGCTTCAGTGCCATGGCTTCAAAAGCCCCGTTGCCCTTAGTGATAAGTCAAGTGCGGGGGGCACGGAGCAGGCCTTGGTTTGAGGATCGTAAGGGTCTGGGAGTGGTGTAGGGTTCCAAGTGTTCAGAGATGTAAGTGGGAGCTAGCCTGATACTACTGATACAGTAGTAGCCTTAGTATGTGTAAAAATAAATGTCTATACTAACAATCCAACCAAAGGATCAGAATCATCATGTTTCTGGGTCTGCTTCATCGTGGAAGTAAGAATAAAGCTCTCAAATGGAGCTCAGAGGGTCAGACTTCGAAAACTCCCGATGTAGAGTCGCATCAATAACACATTTAATGTCATTTTTAAGTGGTCTAACTCACCCAGAAAATCACAGAGGTTGATATTTTATTGAGAAAAAACAAGATCCAAGGCAACTCTTCGCTGATACAAAAATATAAAAAGCCTTTATTGAGCTATTCATAGTGGGACGACAGGGCCCAAACATGTTGGCCTTGGATCTTTCTCAGTTTTCACTGTGTCACCAATATGCAGTTGATATATATATCATATTAAAGGGATAGTTCACCCAAAATTAAAATTTCACTCATTATCTACTCACCATCATGTCGACTAAGGGCTGGGAGAAGTTTCAGAGTTATCCGTGCTCTCTCTGAGTTACAGGGGGTCTCGGCATAGCAGTGCATGTCCATGTCTTACATATAATACAGACTTATTTAATTTTTTTCGGGACAATTTCGCATTTCGGGGCTTCAATACAAGACGGACATTACATACGAGCAGCATGGAGGTATTTGGATGTTTTTTGGTGTGTCTTTTTGTTACGAAGACAGTTGCAACCGTTATATGGACATGCACTGCTATGTCGAGACCCCCTGTAACTCAGAGAAGCCATGGATAACTCTCAAACTTCTCCCAGCCCTTAGTCGACATGAGGGTGAGTAGATAATGAGTGCAATTTCAATTTTGGGTGAACTATCCCTTTAAGTTTCACTGAGCAGCACAGCGCCTATTTCCTGAGCTGAGAAGTGCCTCGGCTGTAGGAGGAAACCCCAACGCACCTCTGACGTGGGCCTGAAATGACACAGCAGACCCTGAGGAGACACGCTGGCGTAACCTCAGCAGGAGATAATGATGATATTAGGCTCCTTCAAAATGGCCAGAGACATTGTTTGCGTCAGGTTCCATCACAATGTTTCAACAATTACCATGCACCCAGGGAGCTATACCATTATCTCTCTTTATGATGCTTTCATCATTTGAGTTTCCCCACAGACGCTGCGGTCGGATAGCTCTCTGCAGTGAAAGCAGAGCAGCAGGTAAACTTGACCACCATAGTATACGTTTGCAGATGGAGTTGCTACAGTACACCAAAAGAGTCCCCACTCCTTCCTTTTTTCATCTTACTCATATAGACTTTTCCCCCTCGAGCTGATTCAACATACAACCTGTTTCATTACTTTGAGGTGGAGATGAGGTCACTAATGTTGGACAAGCTATCAGATCTCCCCCACTGGGCCAAGCTCCTGTGTCTAGAGGGGGGGAACACTATACGCCTTTCTAGATATCCACTGTCCTGACCCTCCCCCTCCTTTCCCTATACCTTTCGCTCCTTACACCGGGGACAATCCCTGCCTGAGGTCCATCCGCATGTCTGAGAGCCTGTGTGGCCAAAGCGGCGCCTCAGGCCGTGGAAACCGGTGACAATCAAGCTGTGATGCAGGAAAGGGGGGCCTCCGCTGCCTTCCACTGGCTCTAATGAAAATCCACGGAGGAATAAAAGAGGCCCAGGGGTGCATGCAAATCAATACACGCGCAGTGACTCAGCAGTACAAATTTGTTTCCATTAGCAGTTGTTTTCTTTTTCACCAGTTTAGTAATATAACATCCTCACAGCTGCCGGCGATGCAGCATTAAAGAGCATTTAAACAAAGTAAAAGCTCTTTTCAATTAGACTGCAGTGCCACTTTTTCATGCCATCAAACATCTGTTTGCTCTTCTTATCGAGAGGTATTCTCCACCTGGAAAACATAGGATGATTCATCAGTTAAAAGGCTGTATTGAAAGCTTCTCTGTATGATCGCTTGGTGTTTAATCAACAGTCCGATTTGCTCGTTGCTATTACTCAATTGAGACAGATTAACCAGCATGAGTTACCAAAGAACACATCTTCTGACTCATTGGGGCAGCCCGAGACAAATGGAGGACTCGTATTCAATACTAAGCTTCACCAGTGTGCAAAAAGAAAAACATAATAGATCATGTCCTTTCAAATAGCAGGAATAAAGCATTAAACAGCACATGCCCTGTCTGCATGTCTGTAGCTGTGCAGTTGAATGAGAGTGTGTTGAAGAGCCATGTCAGGAGGAAATGTGTCGTTTCATCAGGATTTTTCTTATTTCTTATGTACATGAGCCTTTTGTAACATTAAATATTTCCTTATGAAATTGAATGAGTCAGAGAGTGAATACTGACTATGGAGGAGGTGTAATATGTTTGTTTATTCCATAATTTGAAAAATCACACCATAAGAGGGCCACTGTGCAGACTGCAAGTGCAATCAGCTTCATAAATCTGTGTCACAGTTCAAATCCTTTGTCATTATTTGGAGGATTTTGGCATTCACTCTGATATAGGCGGGGTCTTAAAGGAGTCATCACCTGGTTTTTTATGTATCCAATCCCCCTTAAATTGCTTTGAATCAGTTCTTAAAACTTATTGGAAACATTTTTTAAAAAAAAATTCAAACATATAGCTTGTTCTGACACTTTTTCATATGGCAACTTTCTCTCGTGAGAGTAGGCGCGAGGTTTTGACTGGTCCGGATGTTCATTGTATTAATATGTAATGAGGCGCGCATTGATTGGACGCAGGGAGGACAGAGCCGGAATGGTGGCTGGCCCTGTGGGCTACATGCAGGCTGTATTGGAAACCGCATACTATGCTGCTCTGTCGTGTACCGTAACCATGTTATAACTTCATAAAATAAAACAAAATTGTATCGGTTCATTGTAAAACATGTATTTATTGATGCAAATGTGGTGATTTCTGTACGTAGGCTACAGAGCCCCGGTACAAATTGCTGCTGCTGCTCTGTGAAGCTTCACTTTTCATTCAAACAAACCTCTACAAACCTGCGGGTAAGTTAATTAACGACCGTTTCCTCCGCGGGCATGACAACGTAGTTTGACCGGTTAACGAGCAGCTGCAGGCGGGCAGCTGACGAGTCACTCCCCGCTCCTCTGCCTCGCTGGAGCTTCACTTCTCCCAACGCGAAGCAAACTTCTAAGCCGTCATTTGGATAAACTAACCGCACATTGGGGATCTAAACCCTTACTTTCTCGCATTAACAAATATTAAAACTTAATAAATTAACGACCCTTTCCTCCGGCGGCACGACGACGTTGTTATCGGCCGGCTAAACGAGCACTGCAGGCGGGTTGAGGAGTCACTCCTCCTCCTCTCCTCTGGTGCTCACTGCAGCAGCAGGCTGCACACTTCTCCCAACGCGGAGCTAACTTCTAAACAGCCGTCATTCGGATAAACTAACCGTACATTGGGGATCTAAACCCTTACTTTCTCGCATGAAAAAATATTAAAACTTAATAAATTAACGATAGTTTCTTTCGGCGGCATGACGATGTCGTTCGGCCAGGTAATCGAGCGCTGCAGGCGGGTTGAGGAGTCACTCCTCCTCCGCTCCTCTGGTGCTGGTTGCAGCTGGCTGCACCTCTCTCCCAACGCGGAGAAAACTTCTAAACAGCCGTCATTTGGATAAACTTACATTGGGGATCTAAACCCTTACTTTCTCGCATGAAAAATTATTAAAACTTAATAAAGTGACGAAATAACAGCGCTACAGTGGGAAATAAAACAACCCGTAATGGCGGCGCGGCAGAAGTCGGGGTGGTGGAAGAGAGGTGTGTTTATGAAAGCAGGCGCCACGGTGACGTCACCGTAGGCGCAGAATCAAAATCTCGTAATGTTGTGGTGTGCAGCCTCATGAGCTACTCTGGCTTAAACAAAGAGCCCAAACGAAAAAACTCAGCCACTTTCAAACCCCAGGTTTTCAGGCAAGTTTCCACTGAGGTCCAACACCAGTATACATGTTTTAACAAGGAAAAATGCGATTTCCGGGTGATGACTCCTTTAAATGAAGCCACGGGCCTTGTCTACAAACACTGCAGAACCATTCCATCCTATATCTCTCCATCTCTCTCTCTCTCTGTCTGTCTCTCTGTCTGTCTGTGTTCCCATTGTCCAAACACAACTTGACTGACCGCTTTCATTCCTTACGCTTCACTGGGTAAGACGTTTATATAAAACTGCCCACGTCATATCAGTTAAAATAACAAAGTGTGACTGCAACACTGAGAGTGCACTGATTCACCATTGAATGCTGAAATTGCATAGGGCACCACTTTATAATGTGTCTCTCATAAAGGCTTTATGAGCTGTAATTAATGCTAATTAATCATTTAGTACATTTACAGTAGTTACTGCCGTCATGTGCTATGAATAAACAGACAGTGGTTGTTTATCCTCCTCCACCAAGACTCCTGCTTTTTTCTTCATAGCTGTTCCACTAACCATTTGAACAGCTGGTAAAATGCTGCTTAGCATCTGGACTGGAATAAATATGTTAACCACTTCCTGACATTTAATCTAAAGGCTTCATGCATTTACCCTTTATCATTAACTCATTAACATGTATAACTAATGTGCTCAAAACAGTGATTTGAGTGATTTATTGCATGACAAGTACTTTATTTGTCTTGAGACACACTGCCACTCAGCCAGCGATAACAGCTGTATCACTTCTCATGTGGCTCTCTTGAGGCGCTTCTTATGGAGGGCCTGGGAACCAGACACACAGCAACTTAAGAAAACACATGGAAATAGACAAAACATGAATTAATTCAGCTAACATCTTCATCAGTCAGACAATCCATGCATATACTCACAACACAACAGAAGTGTTTCCAGGGGACACTTGGTACAAGACAAATGAATGATCCTGGCACTTGATGTACATGGATGTACTCTGTATCATAATATACTGAGCCATTGTGTTGTCATCAGGATTACAGTTCCTCTCTATAATAATGTACAGGGTCTTGACCTACCTAAAGTATTATGATTTGATGTTATACATGGGCCGTCCACTAATCAGAGGGTTGGCGGTTCAAATCCAACGTTAGGGTTGGACACCTTACCCAACTTGCCTTGTGTGCATGTGTATGAATGATCATGGTGGTGGTCGGAGGGGCCGTTTGGCGCACATTGGCAGCCACGCTTCCATAAGTCTGCCCCTTTGGTAGCTGTGGTTACATACATGGCTTACCACCCCTGGTGTGAATGTGGTATGAATGAATAATGGTCACTGTATGTGCTTTGGCTATCGGTTATCAATAGAAAAAAGCTATATAAATGTGAATCATTGTAATAAATGTAATCCATTATCATTATTATAAAATGGACTTGAATGTATATAAAAAATGTCTCAGGAGTCACAAATGTTGAATATCTTGTACATGGAGCAGAACCCACAGCTCCTCCTACTAAAAGTCAACATCAGTTTTGCTCATTGTTTTTTTGTTTTTTTTCCTTTTTCTCTTGGAAGTCCTCCATCTTCATGTAATTCTAAGTTGTCTAAGTTCTCCTTTATTACAAAGTGAAAAACCTTTGATATTTGTTGTCAGTAATACAATAATTATCAAATTCTATGTTTGTTTGTTTTCTATTATTTTTATTTCCTCTTTAGTATTGTGATGTTTCTGGTGTTATTGCGTTTCTACCATTTGGGTTATTTATTATTCTAAACTACTACAGACTTGATGGCCTCTAAGAGAGCATTATTATACTTCTTTTCATGATACAACTATCACTATTGACTGATGATTCAAGCAGTTAGATAACTGCCAACCCAGAAGACAAATAGTTACAAACTGTGCAGCAACTTTATTATTGAAATAACAGCTGAACTCACATCTTAATTGATTTACTGAATTATTATTTCAACACTGAATTTGTTTGAATAGCCAAAATATAAAAAGTACGCTCCTTTTCATTGATTAATTAGTCAGTTTACTATAATAAAGGCCCTGAAGCCTTCAAAGCTCAATTTGCTCTGCAGCCAAAAACACAGCAGAGATTTAAATTTCCAGAGGAGAGTCTGGAGTTCAGCAAGTTAATGAGAGGCAGCACACACTCTCCAACTGTATCACAATGAGTGCATAGGCAGCCATAATGGAGAAGGGGATGAATGGCATATAATGGATCCTACAAGGACACAGACATCTCAACTGGCAAATACGCTCCCATATATTAACTATATTTTCAGACAGGTCCCGATGTTCACATTGTCAGCTCTGACATGTTTATTATTCTTGTCAACAGAACTGGTGAGAAATGAAAAGTGAAAATGATGACTCATTTTCCTGCATAAAGAAAACCTGGTTACACTAATCAGCCTCACAAAGAAACAACGCCGCATTTATGGTTATTATTATTTTCCAGATTTGCATAATTGCCCTTCTTTTGAGGGTAAAAAAAAAAGTGTGTGACAAGCTTTGGAAAGTTCAGACTAACAAAATTAAAGTAGTTGTGAGAAATATAGCTAGTCAATTGAATGATTTATATTGATTCATATTGTTTCCACCGGATGTGAACCGAGCATTATGAAACACATCCAAAAGATATGCAGTTTACAAGTGTGTCCAAAAGTTTCTACAAGTCCTCCCACCTAAACAACCATATGGATTATTTTTCAATGCTCCAAAACATGAGCTATAGAAATGTCTCCTGAAGTAGTGCACCAAGAAGTTTCAAATATTGGCTGCCATGGTTACCATATTAAACACACCACAGTAATGATAGCAGCTTATTGATTATCTAGCTATAATTACAGTTTGGGTTTAGGAAAAGATTGTGATTTCTGTGGTAAGTACTTCCTCAACATCTGATGAGCTTTGTTGCCATGGTGAAATAATGATGTCTTTACCTTTGTTGAAGGCTCCAGAAAAAAAAACTTGCTACAGTAGTTTCATATTGGAATTGATCATCACTTCCCTTAAAGGAGAATTCTGGTCATTTTTGAACCCTAAATCGTTGTCCTGATGGTCACCCAGTGTTGGGGGGAGCAAAAAACGCGACTAAAATTGATGCAGGCAAACCGGAGTTACACCATGGCTACCCGGCGCTAGCACTAGCGACAGAGGGCAATTTTTTCAACCACAACAAATACTCAAAAAACAATCAAATATCTATGGTACATGACTGGAATCCTTATGACACACCACTGAACTCATAAACTGTACGGTTATACTGAGTATAAACAGTATAAACTTTGTGTTTTTGCATGTAGCCACTCACCTCAGACAGCCGAACTCTGAAACATCCTGGAAAGACATTACGAAGCGATCGCAGAGCGCCTTTTCCCCGCCACAGAAACAAACACTTTTTCCTTGTTGTAATGATTTCTTTACAAAAATAAACGGTCGGAGATATTTTGGACATTACCACTGCACTACTCCACCGTTTATTTATTTTAAGGATTAGAGTCATGTACCATAGATATTTGATTGATTTTTGAGTGTTTGTTGTGGTTGAAAAAATTGCCATCATATTTTAGCATTGTTGCTAGCACTAGCGCCGTCTAGCCATGGTGTAACTCTGGTTTGCCTGCATCAATTTTAGTCGCGTTTTTTGCTCCCCCCAACACCGGGTGACCATCAGGACAACGATTTAGGGGTCAAAAATGACCGGAATTCTCCTTTAATCCTGTTGTTGCATTGTCCCATCCATCCACCCATCATCTACCTACAGTGGGAGCCACATAGAAATTCCCCTGCCATGCTGCTGCCATGCTGTTCCCATGCTGTTCCCATGAGAGTTCCAGCAGAGGTCCAGCAAAGTCCCAGCAGCTGGAGTGACCCCCGCCTTTTCCTGGGTGTGACTAGTTTTTACTGGAACTCCACCCATTCAATGAAATACATGACATGACCAGGAGATGGCGCTTCTCTCACAGAACAGTACATATCGCCAGAGGGGGCATTTAAAGTGCCGCCCGCTGGTGGTGAGTGGAAATTCACATAATTCATAGAACCACGAGTACATGTTTGATTTAAGAAGTGAAATTATAACAGACCTAGCTACTGGAGATGCGCTGGCCACTGTTTTATCTGGAAATAAATTGTTGTAGCTAATAATACCTACTGTCAATTTTTTTTATCACAATGTATTTACTGTGAATCTACATTTAAATAGGAAAAAACTAAGGGAGTGATGAAAGCCTTTTTAAGATGTTTGCAGTTGCAGGTATTCAGTGCATGCCTTCGACCAGGGAATTAGCATTATCATTGCTCAATCTTTTGTTTGCCCTAATGGGCCACCTATTGGTCACCCATTGTCACACAAATCGCACAGAGCCTGCAATGGAGCTGGCTGTTCAACTTTGAAGGAGGACCAGGGGAGGGGAGGTTATGTTGGAAGGCTAGCTGGACCAGACTCTCTCCTGAGCAACAACACACCCCAAACCCCTGAACATTCACACCTGCTCCAGAGCATTACCATCTCCAAGCATCCCCCACCGATTTGACTATGAATTGATTAGAAAATGAGCAGGTATTTCCTTAGATGGTCCTGCTTTAAACATTTTTATTTTCATGATTATCTTACATTATTATCTATCTTACAATTGTTTTTGTAATTTTGCAACAGTGCTTCATGGCAGAGGTTAGGCACATGTGGCAAGGTGAAGAGGGTCCATGGCGGGCTTTGAACCCCAGACTCTCGGGTAACAGTCATGTGCGCTAACCATTCGGCCAAAGGGACATCCCCTTGGCCAAGTAGCCAGGGCGCATGATCAATAGGAGGCATAGTGACAGGACCCTCAACTGTCTCACACACACACACACACACACACACACACACACACACACACACACACACACACACACACACACACACACACACACACACACACACACACACACAGTGTGTCAAACAGGATTGCAGATGGTCTGAACATATGGAGTCAGTGCTGGAATTTCATTTAACTCTGTACTTCCTCTGGATTAAATTTATTAATTAAATGTATTGATTTTTCACTATAATTTACTAGTTATAGGCAGCACTAGCCTATACTGTCAATCCCCCTATAAACCCCATTCCGATTTGATATCACAACTTCACAAAGTTGAAGACACCTGCTGCACCTATCTAATCTTTGTATGACTGAATTATTCTGCTTAGACCCTGACTAATACTCATAGTAGGAATGCTGCATTAGCATCAAAACAAAGTAGGCTAAATAAAAAATGATCATACATACATAGTCTAAGAAAAAAAGTGGAAAAGTCAGGGGCCCACTTTAGTATTCTTTTAGGGGCCCCAGAATTCCTAGCAACGGCCCTGATTATCTGACTAACTTGCTTATTTCAAGTGGACCGGCGGATCAGCTGATGTGCAGTGCGCGCTGTATAGCGTACTGTATGATCCCTCTCCCTCTCTCTCTCTCTCTCTCTCTCTCTCTCTCTCTATCGCACTGTACGTCTTCACAAGACACAGGTCGACGTGTGTGGGGTGAGATGGAAATAAGAGCAGAGCGCACCTTCGCTCTCATGTTGAGTTCCATATTAAGACAGGTGCGTCAGTGCCACTAGATCATCGCGGAATCGCGCGTCAGGCATTTGGCTCTAATGGGAATGGCTGGTTTGACGTGACTTTATCATTAAAAGTAAAAAATAAAAAAATAAAAAAAAAAGAGAGAGAGAGAGAGAGCTGTCAACCACTAGACGCGTCAGGTCAGCATAGCGCAGGGGGAGGGATATTAGTATTCTGTGGTGAAAAATACACTCATTCATGAAATTTCATTGAGAACTCTGACCCCTACACCGCAGCAGCCAGCAACAGACTTTTACAAAATAAAAGCATGTGAGCAACATGCATTAATGCGCAGTAAAATAAATGTCGGCGTTAATAGTTTAATGAGTTGCCATAACGCAACTTGCACAGCCCTAATAAATACACAAATGTAGCCCGTGGTTCTGAGACGTGACGCGCTGTGGTCACTAGAAATGTATTTATTTATTTGCGGATCGGGAGTGAATGAGCAAGCCAGAGATGCACAGCAGATTTCATGGTTGCCGACTGCCAAAAACTGAAAGAGGGGCTTGTAAATAACTGTTTATGTTACAGGTTTCACACAAACAAACAAAAAACATCCAGTAGCCTATGTTAAGTCCCAGCTGTGCCATGGCGAGGGCGCATGACGCACGTGTGGTTTTAATTTATGAACCTCATAATTATTTATCTTTCCTCTTGTTTGAATATAAGGGCGGTCACTTAGGACCACACTTTCATTTTACACATACAGTCTCATGCGTTTATATTCACGGACATGTCGGCGTGTTGTTTATTTATTGGTTAGGGTTTGTTTGCGCACCGTATGCTTCAGTGTTAACATTAAAACCACCACAAGGCAAACATTTACTAGAATGCAGATTCTGTAGACAGGTAAACTGCGAGTGATATAGGCTACATTTTTATTTGTGCTCTGTCGGTGTTTATTTATCTTTGAAGCTACTTATAGATCGCCTGTTTTGGAGGCAATTATAGCAATTCATCTGAGGGAAAAAAGAAAGGAGGAGGAAAAGTGATTGACAGATTAACTCGGGTCAAAATCACTGCTCCTCCCTGTGGACAAATGAGACACTGCAGCTGATTTTCACACGGGCTGCAGAGGGGCGTTAACAGTCGTGGCTGCGTTCGCTACGTCATCGCGGGGGATTAAATTATCGCCACGGGCCAAGCGGGAGCCCGTCACGGACCCGCCACGGACCCATCACGGTCCCACAGAGGTCCCGACAGGGACCAGGGGGAACTTCTAGGTGGCTACATCTGTAATGGGGACAAGCCTCACCTAAATCACCACAACTTTCCTTTTGCTCCTGCCCACTGCTTCTATACTGCTAGATGTCACCTAACAATAAAACAAAGCTATGACTCATACTGTAATAAGCTGCAGCACAAATGGCATAAGAGCTCATTTGTTACATCAGGACAGTCTGACATATTCAGGTGTAGAAATGAAGTCATCCCTGTCTGCTGGAAGGTGAGAGCTGGGATTCATTCCCCCAGAACCTTGGCTGAAGTTCTCGACTCTGAAGCAGAAGAATGAAATTCCATGCGAGACATTGTCAGCTGCAGAATTCAGACATCTGTCAGATAAATTTCTCGCTCACACACTGTACACATCGCTGTATAAACCATTCTGTACATTGTCAACATCACTGAATCCCATTTTCTGTCTTTTGCAGAGGGATGCATCATAACAATACACCCCCACCATCACCTCAGCTGCAGTGCAGGCAATTTTCCACACAATGCTTCACATCATGCCATCGAGCACAACAATGGAGGAAGGGAACCTGTCTGCTCTCAGATACTGTTGTAAGTCATTAACAATAAGCGTGATTCACTGTACCACACATAGTATTTACAGATGTGGAAGACTCTCTTCTCTTGTATTAATGTTACTGAGAAGAAGGTGTCTGTGGGTGCAAAGCTGGACAATGATGTAAGTAATATTAAAGTAGGGCACAGGAACTTGAGCCTGTGACTTACTGTAGCTTGTAGTGTCCAATTTTAAAGTTCCTCACCAGATATATTTTGATTTCTGTGCTGCTGTTTCTCTGCTGTGATGATTATTTTGTTTAACATGGGGGAAACTGGGACTGAAAACATATCTATGTTATATACTTCCTCACTGAGAAATTCTGGCTCAAGCCTTATACCCAGCAGTCACTAGTGCTAGGTTGACTAGTGAAACAGCACAATGTATCATGATGCTTTCTAAAAAAATCAACAAATCAGAGAGACTCAGCCAGACTTAGACTCTGAGGAAGAGAAAATAGTGGGTGAATCAGAATGGTTAGCACAGTCACAGTTAGTTTGTTACTTTGTGACTAACCAATGTCTGACACATGGTTAATGGTTATGCCAATGCAGTTCTTGCCCGCTGCACAGGCAAGTTTTCAAGTTTATTTTGCTCCACCACCATCATTATGGTGCTGACTTTGCTCAATATGAGTGTTGTATTAGTATATTGAAAAATATAGTTTAAATAGAGTTTTTGTTTCATTAAATATCAATGGCAGGGTCATACTGATGGAGCCAATCCCGGCTGACACTGGGACAGGACACCAGTCTGTTAGGGGAAATCAACACTCATGCCTGCTGGCAATTTAGAGTCACCAAATATGGAATGTCCTAACATAAGAATTGTGTTCTTAATTTGCTTGCCTGGGTAAATAAAGGTTAAATAAATTAAATAAAAATAACTAATTACGGCATTTACACAGAGCAGCATTTATTGTCTTTAATCCGACTGAACTCGGCATGTTAACCAGCTAACCCTTGTGATTTAATGGCAAGAGGACATATTATAACCTCTTGTATTGCAATAATGGTTGGAGCTCATAAAGTGACTGTAACTGCAGAAAAAAAAAAAACTGGCAAAGAGCCCCTGACCAATGTTTTTGTTTAGTCAATGGGTAGCTGGGATCCTTATTGAACAGACTTTTAAAAAAGAAAGAAACTAAACTAAACCATTGGCGATTCCTCACAGAACTCAACACTATAATTCAAGTATGTGTCTTATCTACTATGTTTGGTTTCATGAAATATAAGTTGTGACACATTATGAAACCATTTGGCTCATTTATTTAACTCAGCTCTGGCCATTAGTGGAGATGTGGGAAGGGAATGTCCTAACTAACATAAGCTACAAAAGTGAAATTCTTCATATTTGGATTTTGGAGTCGCTAAAAAGAAATGACATGTTGGTTGTACTTGTTTTTAGACTGGATTCATTAGAAAACTGGCAGCCCTGCTTATGGCTGGATGTTGTATTCTGTGAACCCTGCCTTATACCAGTATCCATGCAATGTTTCTGTTAATGTGTGTGGGTTTGACTGACTCCACAAAGGACAGAATTTATTATATAAAGAGACACAATTAAAAAATTAAAACACATTGAACAGCTATTGCAATCTCAAAATGGATTGATGTAATGAGAAGCTTGAGGTTTATAACTGAAAGTCCAAAAAAAAATCCATGCCAATTATTGTATATGCTAATGGTGATGTTAATTTTTCTGTCCTTTTGGACTGATTTTCCTGGTGGAAATAGACTCAGACACATGTTCATGCAGACTTGTTTTATCTCCAAAAAGGTATTGATTACGTTTATGACAAGTATGTATGTCTCTTTTTTTTTTTTTACACCTCCTGTGAAAGGTGAGTCGGTCATTAATCTCGTTATATGTTTGTCTACTCTGATTCACCTGAAGACCTGTGCCAAGTGACGGTGTCATCTCTGACTTCTGTGGGAATTCATGTGGCTCAAGGGCATATTTACTCAGCGCTGTCACTGTCAGGGCAAGGCACAAAGTGGCCATTACTGTCCCCACTGAATGGTTGACCTGACCTCACAGCGTCCCGCGCCGGGAGCATTACTTCATTTGGCCCCGGTTCATTCCTTCTCGGGAAGGTAATGGCAGTACAGTCACTGTCATTCGCTGTGGTTTGGGAGAAACTGAAGACCCATTTGCATGATGAGAAAATGGCCTGGGGACACAGTCATTTACTGACTATCAACTGTAATTTTAGTTTAGTGTGAGCTGAAGTTGACTTATCTGGAATAAATAAACCCCCAATGCCCAACAAAACGAAAGATTATTAGGTATAAAAAAAATATATATCCTGAAAACAACCTCAAGGAGCTATTTGTAAAGTTTTTTTGCTTTTTGTTCCCCCATAGCAAACATTAACAGCTGTTTACTTACCAGCCTATAAGAAACCTTATGGGTCGAGCATCGATTTTCACCTCTCTGCTCACCCGAGCTGTCTCCAGAGGTGGAATTTGATGCCAGTGTTAGCCCCTTGTCTCTGTCATGTCTTTTCCTCTGCTGAAGCTAGCACACTAAGCAGCTCTTGCCTTGTAAACAAAACAACGGAGCGGATGCTTGTGTCAAGCAACAATCCCACCTTCCAGTAAGAAACCATGCAGCAAAGAAAACTTTAAAAATTGTCCAAGCTTCACTACCCTATAATGATTAATAATAACATTAATAATAATGAATTTCTATTCATACCATAAAGCAAAGAAGCACAACAATTAGAAGTGAATCTAAGGATAAATATTGTAGCATAATTAATTGTGAAATTGAATTGATAACACAAAAATATATATAAAAAAGTAATGTATTTGATAAAAAAAAATTATGTCACAACTATGGATTTCTTCACCTTCTAAAATCAATAAAATATTCTTAAAATGAATGCTGTTCTTTTAAATACACTAGACCTCATATTTCAACCTTTCAGTATTGGAGAAATGGGTGCAATGCTCAGCTGGAAACACTGTGGCTGGTAGATAAATTATAGAGTGGATGAGTTCATTGCATGGGGTGCGTTTCAAGGCAAATAGTGCCTGAGACTGAACAAGTGCTAACGTTGTAGAATTAATTTAATCCGTGCCGTGAAGTTTTGTAAGAGAAAAGACCTCAGTCTGTAGCCGCGCACTGTTCCATGTGCTACCTGGGAAAGGATGGATTGCCTCTTACATTTAGCTCTGTTTCAATTTCACTTTTGAACTGGTGACAGATCTTGCTGGTACATTCAGCTGTTCAGAATTTATGAATGCTGATTACTGTTCCTCACCTCTTACATTTGGTGTCGCATATTGTGGAAGTGTCACTGTGTGTCCTCACATTGCTTCCACATTTACACACAGAGGAAGCTGACAGAACACACAGCACAGTTTGTCCTTTCAGAAGGAGCTCAGAGTGCAAGATTCCCTGCAGCGCTGTGTAAACAAGACAGAGCTGAGGGCCTGTCACACTGATCGGCATGTGCAGCACAGATCAGGGATATTTCAGTTAAAAAAAAAAAAAAAAATTGATAATAATAAATGAGACAAGGATGAAAAAAATCTAACACATAAAATGGGTATATTACAAGAGAGAATTATATGAAATATCTTAAATGCTATTTCCCAGGTGGGCGTGGCTTATTGACCCTCGCAATATGCCACAGTGTTGCCAGGTATGCAACTATTATTAGACTTATGAGAAAATGTGTCCTTTGTGATGCTAAATGTACTATAAGTAACATATTTCTTCCATAAGAGTGGTGGAACGAGCTGGTCTGGAACCAGCCTGACCAATTGGCATGTGTCAACTATGTCAATAACACATCATGAAAAACTGTCTGTATTGATGTTTAAATCATAATCTGCTGTCATGGTGTTAGACATTATGTTGTCACCATCATTTTATAACCCCTCTGTTTGCTCTGGTTTTCTGTAGCGCCTGTAAGATTTGCTCCCACAGACCGTCAGACAGTCATCACTGCAGCTCTAACACCTCTACGTATGTTATGAGAGGAGAAGAGGAGAATATGGGTTAAATAAACAACTTCAACTTCACCTCACTGTTTTCACAGGCTCACCACCTGAAATCCAAACACACACCTTCATCTCTGACTTTACCCTGGCAGCTTCACACCAACCAACAGTCACGTGCAGTTTTGTGAGCTGGATTCCCCTAATCACATGATTGGATGAATTCATGAACTTCTGATTAGACAGTTACAGCAAAAGAACAGATGCATTTGTATGGTGGCTCTGAGAGGTCAACATACTGCAACTGAAAAGAAAAAAAAAAATAATTAAAAAAAACATACAAAGCACAAACACCTTCAGAAAGCATCTTCATCAATTTGACAGCCCATGCTGTCAGTACACACAACACGACGCTAACCAGGGCCTGACCTGGCAGAGTGTGTTCCATGTCTAAACCATGGGGGGAGGGGGGAGCGGTGGGAGGGCTAGTTACTGTAACAGCAGGAGCTGCTCAGTGGGTCCGACCACGATGAGCCACCCTGGAATCAGTAGGCCTATCCTTGTTGCTGTCAACACACCGAGTACATTTAGAAACACACAACATAGTGCACAGTGTTTTCAAAGGTGAATCAAAGACTGAACTTTAAAATCAGTTCAGTTAGATAACTCACCATTTAAATTCATTGCAGCTTCAGTTTACACTTAGGCCCAATCCCATTTTCTTCCCTTAAAGCAGAAGTAAGCGGAATGTTTGTGTTAAAGGGATAGTTCACCCAAAATTGAAATTTCCATGCTGCTCGTATGTAATGTCTGTCTTGTATTGAAGCCCCGAAATGCGAAATTGTCCCGAAAAAAATTAAATAAGTCTATATTTCAAGCTTGTTTTGTAGCGGAAGCTTCTCAAAGCTCCTCCTCCCGGTTCGTCAAATTTGGATGAACTGGGAAGAGGACAGACCCTGGTTCATGGTCTCAGGGTGAGCAACAGAGGAGGGATCCCTCACCCACGATGGGCAGACATGACGTAGATGTAGATGTTGTATACAGACAAGAAAACATTTTACAAATGGACTATATGGGATAGTGCAGTCAAAAGAAGCAGACGAAGGCAGGGGAGTATAATGGGCTGAGGCCATGAGGCCACTCCCCCCCTAAGCACCTAAGCATCTCCCTGCAAGGGGAATGTTCTATCTATTAAACCTTGTACAAGTGCACAGATGAGATAAATAACTGACTTTCTTAACTTAGCAAACCACCTGACATGTGACAGCAGAATTAGGAGTCACAGCAGATATGAGTATTAATTAATGTATAATGCGGTGCCGGAGCTCATGAGCTTTTGTGATTTGTGTTTTGTGGAGCCTGATGCAGCATTGGTAGGCAGAGGATGACCAGCGGCCCAGGGATTTGAGAGTTGAAGCAACGCCATGTAGTTTCTCCAGCTTAAAATAATGTTTCTAAACTTATTAGACAGTACATACAAGTACCTATTTGTATGTGCATTATTGATTTCTGCATAGAAATACTTGTATAGTATGGAAACAGAAAATTTAAAAAGGCCTGAAATATCGCAAGAATGTTTTCACACGGGGTGGTGTTTAGCTCAGTTGGTAGCACCTTCCCCATGTGTTGAGGCTAGTCCTCACTGCAGGTGGCCCCGGTTCGAATCCCGCATCGAGCGGCCCTATCCTGTGTGTCATTATTTGTATAGCACATTTCCACACCAAGACAACTCAAGGTGCTTTACATATTAGCAAAATAAGAACATAAAAAGCAAACATTATTTAAAAACAGACAAGAGAAAGAATTAAAACAGATATAAAAATAAGTAAAACAGAAAGGGAGACAGAACAACTAAAACATAGTAAAAAAGGCAAAAAAATATACTTGAAAAAAAATGTTTTCAGGGAGAAAAGTTGATGTATCAACAAAGGGCAAGAGTGAAAAAGGGCAATGGAAACAGATTAAGCAAATTTAGAAATCACCTCACCATCTCACTCCAGTGACAACAGCCTAGTTGACTTTTTGTCGTATCTTGCATGTCCAAAGCGGAAATGCTTTGTTTGTGCCCTCTGCAGGTTTTTTGCTTGCTTCTCGCTCCTTTCCATTATTTTTATTTTGTTGCACCTTTTAATTACATCATCACATTGCTCATTAGTTTCTTTTTTTCTTTTTCAAGACAAGAAGTTTCTCATACCTTTGTTGACAGTTTTGGCATGTTCTTCCGCCTTCCTCAGAACTGTCACCGTGATGTTGGACGGTTACGTCACCATCCAACAGCTAACCCTAACCCGGACATAATGAACTTTAATAATATATCAAATTGCTGACATTGCTCTGACTTATGCTATTGTAAATTATGCCTCAGTAGAAAAAAATTGACTACCTGCTGCTAATTTCGGTGAATTTACTCCTAATATTTGCATACCAGTAGTTGATGGAAACACACATTGGTAAGACTTTCGGTAAGGTTCTTACCAGATTTTTTAAAATCCGGTACAATTTTGCAATGCATTTCAAAGGAAACCCAGCTACAGACAGTCATAGAGGAAGATATGAAAACTTAGCAGCTTTACAGTAATAGCGTGCCAAATTGGGTGGGTGGGTATGATTGAGTGAGCCGAGTCACATGGGTGGGGGGCAACCGCCATTCCGACATCTCACCAGTGCGACAAAGGCCTCTAATTGTCTAAATGGCAACACTTAATTTTCTATCAAATGTTCCGTTATTCTGACAATTCTCGCCTCCTATGGTCGGAATGATGGTATTTTTTTAATTTTTTAAAAAATCCTGCCTTTCCGACAATTCCTTTAATAGCATATTTTTTCCCCAAAAGATTTTGCACTGGTTGGGCTTAGGCAATGATGAAAGGAGTTGGTTAAGTTTAGTAAAAAGACCAGGTAGAGGCTAGACAGGCCAGACAGATAGAGAGAATATAGAAGTATAGTCCAGATAGGTAGGAGGGAATCACCTGTTGAGTAACACACATTTCCTTATATTGAAAGCCTTGTTGGAATAGTGGGACAATGGCATGTCGGAATAGCGGTATGTCGGAATGGTTGTATGTCTAAATGGTGATATGTCAGAGTGGTGGGATGTTGGAATGACAACATGTAACCTACATGGGTAAAGCAGTGCAGCTCAAGATGTCTGCCTGCACCAGCTTGCAGGCTTTGCTTCAATTAGTTTTATTGAATTTCCAGCTCACATGAACACTATTTATCAGACTTCCAACTATGTCTGTCGAACTAGCCCGATGCTTGTAGGTTTAGAAAAGTATTGTTACCTCTACCCACAAAAAAAAACTTTGAGGCTGGTCAGGGCTCCGAGCTTTGCTAGATCCTGTCCATTGAACCGCAATACCTACGCTTTCAGAGCACTTAAGGTCCAAAACCACATCAGTGAATGATAACGCCCAACTTTGTGTAAGGAGTTGAGCTGAGACCTCTTTGGTACATTCAGTGTGTGCAGGGGAGTGAGAAAGGTCATGAGAATACAACTCAACCTTGAAATGTATAAATGTTTGAAGAGCAAACAGAGCAGAGCTTCTACTGGGGCGCAGGGACTTGACTGCTCTCTTGAATTAAGGCAAATAAATACAACATGTCCTAACCACTGCTGTTGTGGTCATCTGTGGCTTTTTTAAAAAATATTATTATTTCTCTTTCTACAAGGCCACTCCGAGAAGCTAAGTGGACACGAAGTGAATCTATCAGAACTGGGGAAATAGTAAGAAAAAGAAATCTATAGGCCAAACCTTTGAGTAGACACTCTGAAAAGTTTCATATCTCAGCTGGTTTGGAGAAATACATGGAGCAAGATAATCATGTACAATGTGATGATGTGAAAGTCTATCAGCAGCTGAGTGTAAAAGCATATTCTTTTCCATTCCCTTTTCCAAGCGACAGCCTGAAGTGATGTCAGCAGACTGCAGCTCTTCAGTGTCTCTGTACATGGACAGAGAGGCTCATGGTTCTTTTCTTATTGTGTCACAGTAGAATTGACTGTGATGATTTTAGCATCCACCAGGACTGTATGAATGAATGAATGAATATGAACATCTTAAAGCCCCAGCATGTAGGAATTACCCCCATGTAGCGGTGCGGTTGCATATCGGAATGTATTCTTGATGTTGCATTCACGTGAAATCGGGCAGACGTCAGACAGACAACAGATGCTGCATGTAACAGGATAAGTGGTCCGCCAGCACGAGGCAAAACAATACAGGCATGACAATATGTTGTCATGGTGATATATCGTTTACCTGACCCACGTTTTACCGTCTTTCTCTCGTGGAGTAAAATGACATCCGGTTGGTTTGCCGACGGCCGTCTGCCTGACTGCACCTGAATGCAACATCAGTGCCTCCGTCCTTCCTCACACTACACAGTGGTGACAGTTTTAACAGGCGCTACCTGGAAAACTTTCTCCCCGAGCCGACAGCTCCAGTGGGTTTCCGTGGTTACCCTAGGTCACGCTGCCACTGAACGTTAAAAAATGGCGATGCAACATGGCCGCCTCGGTTCGGTGCGCCCCCCCCTTGTATACTTGTAACGACTTGTAACAACTCATTCTAAGGTACGAGAAAGCTTTCATTTGTATGTGGGTGTGATTCGACTATAGTGAAATACGTATTTATGAAAGCAATATTTGATTTTTGCTAATAAAAAACCAAATAAGTTACATACTGGGGCTTTAACATAATTTTCATGCCAATTATTGTGAGGTATATCTGTCACCTTTTTGTATAATAAAGTTACATTTGTATTAAGTACCATATTTTGTCACAACCTCCACATGTTCCCCTGTTCATTTTGAGTTTTTCTTCATTTTGATTTTCTTCTTGCCCTCTTGTGTTTCCTACCTACAACCAGCACCTGCCTTGTTGCACCTGTACTGTATCTTGTTGTTTCCCCCTCCCACTCACCAGTTGTCTTGTCCACCTTGTTACCCTGTCCTGTTCCGTCCTCTCCATCCCAGTTTGTTTCTTCTTTGTGTAGTTGTCCGTGCATGTCCCTGGGTTTTTCAGCTTTTGAGTTTCTTAGGTTTTTTTGGTGTTCCCTGTTTTGTTTGGTACTACTGCAGTTGGAGACGCCATTTGTTTTTCCTTCTTGTGACCTCTGGGACCTTAGACCTGTGATCTTAAGTTGGATATTTCCGTTGGACTGTGGAGACCCCTTTTGTGTTTCTTCCTTTTCTAATAAATCCCTTTGTTACAGATTGCTCTATGTTTTTTGTCTTCATTTGGATCTAGTTCCTCTCATGTTTCTCTCCCTATTGTGACAATATGTGTCCAAACAATTGAAAAGAGATCTCTTTAAGGTACATTTAGAACAACAACAAAAAAGTGTGACTATCTTGCAATTGAAAACAATAGGCCTATTTCACGACTTCCGGGTTTAGGTACTTCCGGTTTCCGTTACAGGGTAAAACTACTTCCGGTCGCGGAAGCGCAATGGCTGAATCCAAAAATAAAAGCTTCTGCTGCGTACCTCAGTGTACAAATTCTAGACAAAAACAGCCGTACTTGCATTTCCACGAGTTTCCGAAAGAAAGACCCGAGAAAGAAGTGGGTTTTGGCTACTGCTAAAAAAACAAAAAAAGCAAAGACCAGCATCATTTCCATGCTGGTTTTTCTAGCAGGGTAACTTAGGCTATACGAAGTGATGATGGAAAAGACTTTGTTTAGCTTGCTTTTGAACGGCAAAATATTAAAACAAAACCGTAGGCTACACTGGTTTACAACCGTTACTGAATTACTGTATATCAATGTCAGTTCTCCAACAAAATCTTCTTGCTTCAAGGTTTTATTTGTCACTGTCCAAATGGAAGATTAGCGGCTAATCATTAGCCTACTGTAATAATGCCATACATAAAACATATTAAGCGGCAATATGTATTTAATCATCAAAGATGTTCACTCAAACCCACATTATTTGAAACAACCTTCAAATCACACACAGCCAGTACCACTACTAAGCATAAAGTCCGTTAGCTTAATGCTAACTAAGCATAACGTCCGCTAGCTTAATGCTAACGACGGGCTAACAAATTAGCATCGCTATCGCCGATCAGCAGCAACTGACAGTGATAGCAGTAAAGCTGCTAAAAGTCTTAATATACTTTAATGCGAGAACATCGCCGTTAAATCCGCAGCCTGTTGTCAGTTTATCCAGATGTGCTTGTTGTGGGAGAAATGCAAAGGGAGCAGCGACCGGGGGCTAGTAGGCAGATGCTCGTAGCTACATCCATGTAACTTTATCCACAGGTTTTTAGAGGTTTACCGCTGACTGGTTAAACTTTTTTTAGGAGATTAATGTTAGTCTCATTGATGAAATCTTTTGTGGCGGTCATATTAGTTTGTTTGAATGAAAAGTGTCGCCAATCTGTCAATCGCTCTAGCTGCAGCTGACCGGACCGGATGTAGATTTACCCTGTATGACGTCACTTCAGAATCTTGTGAAATAGGCCTATCAACTCTGGACACTCATCTGAATAACTACAATGTTTTTTTTTTTTAATCCATTTAAAACCCTTGTGTAGGCTGCTCCAAATCGAGTCAGTTTAAATGGACCCTTTCTGATCTGATTTCATTTTGTATCCTGTATTTGTTTTGCTATCAGCAGGCTCAAGGGAATGCACTGTCAGTTAGCTAGTCTGCCACTTTGGTCTAAACTGAAGCATCTCATCAACTACTCTATTGATTGCCATTAAAGTCTGAACAAACATTCATGGTTCCCATGGGGTGACTCATAATTTCTTGTGCGAGCCCATTACTTTCCTCCATCAATACTATTGAGTTTTGAGCTTGATATTTGTGTTGTCTAATGAAATGTTTCATTAGATATCTGTAAAATGTAGCTACTTCAACTATTTCATGGTGTCCAGAGGATGGATGGGAAGGACCACGGGGATGCAACAATTTTTCCCTCCCTTGACAGGGGCGGGGCATCCCACTAAAGAGCGAACAAAAACAACTTGAAACATGAAGGTAGGTCATTATGTAATTAAACCTAAACCAAATGGATGTTTGTTTAAAGGGATAGTTCACCCAAAATTGAAATTTCACTCATTATCTACTCACCCTCATGTCGACTAAGGGCTGGGAGAAGTTTCAGAGTCCTCCGTGGCTTCTCTGAGTTACAGGGGGTCTCGGCGTAGCAGTGCATGTCCATATAAGATAAATAATAATAAATAATATACAAGACGGACATTACATACGAGCAGCATGGAGGTATTTGGATGTTTGTTGGTGTGTCTTTCTGTTA
The DNA here is from genome assembly GCF_905171665.1 of Trachurus trachurus. Taxonomy (NCBI): domain Eukaryota; kingdom Metazoa; phylum Chordata; class Actinopteri; order Carangiformes; family Carangidae; genus Trachurus; species Trachurus trachurus. The sequence continues at coordinate 26,981,719 of NC_139907.1, forward strand.
CGAAGACAGTTGGTATCCATTTGCAACCGTTATATGGACATGCACTGCTATGCCGAGACCCCCTGTAACTCAGAGAAGCCACGGATAACAATTTTGGGTGAACTATCCCTTTAATTGCCACATGGTCAACTATGTTAGCAAACCATGTCATTAACTTATTAAAACACATTGACTGTTTGAACATAGCTTGACAGCATTTAAAAATTTGAGGAATAGAAAGTGATCCCATTAAACAGAAATCTTGCAGACTAACTCCATCCATTCAAAATCAAGCATCTCTGTCCTGGGGGTTGGTGTGTATGCACAGTGGGACTCTATATAGACTCTGATTTTATGCCTGAACTTCCCCTGTGTTCTTTTTTGGTCACCTAATTACAAGGTGAATTAATTTGCTTGTGTTGTGCCTGAAATCCCGGTTAGCAGGGCCCTCTAGCTCTGCACACCTGCTTTTCTCATCATTGGCTTTAGTTCCTCAAGATGTTGTAATTAGTTGGAGACACGGTTCAGGCTATAGGGACCTGGATGAAGCAGATGCTGAGGGGATTGCAGATCTATGAGGTTAGAGGGAAATGAATACAGATGTAGTCCCCGGGCTAATTCGCCTTATTCATACATTTCTCTGCAGTGCAGCAGGTGGGGGGATGAGAATATCACGACAGCTTGGGTTGGTTGGCAGTTTGACGTGTCAAAATGTCAAACTGTCATCTTTGAATGTATCTCATTTCTTAAAGGAAGGTTCCAGATAGGTGGTGTATTTGCCAAAAACATTTAACATCCTATCTGATGGTCTTTAAATGGCCTATCTCTTTAGCTGCAGACAAAAAGAAATATTCACATTTAGCCAATAAATAAAGAAATAAAATAAAAAATAAATACCATGAGGCTGCATGGGACCTTTCACTGCCACAGAATTCATTATGAAATTGTGGCAGAACCAACATTTTGCATGTTCCAACAACTTAAAGTGTACAGTTACTGGAATCCAATTTTCCCTAAGTAGCTCAGGATAATCCTCAGATGAAATGACAGAATAAGTAAGTCTGGACATGGATAGATGGATATAATCTTCTTATGTGGCAGCACAATAGCTGCGGCTGGAAGCTCCAGTGGCTGACCGCTCACCTTTGCTGACCTCTGTCAAACATCGTCACAGCGCTTAACAAGATGTGGGATCACAGGGACGGTATTAGAAACAGTCAGCAACATGTCACAGCATCACTTGAACTGTATCAGGGAAATAAACGGCTGGTTCATTATACTCAGTGTTAATAAAATGACACACTTGTGAAGCAGTGTTACCTTTTGATGTCTTCAGGGGTAAATGTTTGTCCTTGTTCATGTCCACAATTTGCTTATTCTAATTAAATTCAATGATTTCCGATTTGACGGTAACACATTTTACTGTTTTTTTTTCTTTACACTTGATGACACTAGCCCTGTTTCCATCAGCTGTTTAGATGCACATCTAGATGTATCGCATCAGAAAATGATGATGGAAACGCCGTAATTCGAATTAAAATCCCCTGATTCGCACAAACTAAAATATGCTTGCTTGGGCCGGGTTTTGGCTGATTATTCGAATTAAAGCAGAAGTAAGTGATTTGTGTTAATATAAGTCTTAAATAGTTTTATACAACAGTTAGTTCCGACCGGTCCCAACCGAGCAATTTGATTGGACAACGAGACGTTCCATAGTGCTGATATACAGTATAACAGCACTGGGACTTTTTACAGACAGTATCACTCCGCTGTTCAGCTGGACAGAAGCTAAGTCAGAGCCACGCTCCCCATACAGGAGCTGCCCCATCTCTCTGCTGCTACAGTTATAAACGGACGTGAACATTAAAACCTGGACCTGACCTGGTCCGTCTAATTGGCGATACATCTCTACTAAACCCGGCTGGGAAAAAAATCGCCGCGGGGGCAACTACGTTTTGACGGTGATGTGTTTTGATATTAGCATTAGCTGTTGTTAGCCACGTAGCTCAGCTACTTAGCTTCAACTGTGTTTATATTGATTACATAGCAGATAAACAAATGTAATACGGTGTCGATAACGTCTCTGTGTCTTCACGCTGGTCCTGTTGCTCCGGTGCTGATCAGACACGGGCTCAGAACCAGCACTGGAAGCAGCTCGGTGGAGAAGCTTGTAGCTAGTAGCCAGCTAGTATGAAATGTTTATGTGTTGCCTGGCAACAGCCTTGTCTCCCTTCCAGTTGCGGAACTATTTCTGTTGGCGGAGCCAAATAAATTATTAAATAAACAAACAAATCATAATCTCTTGTAGTTTATTACTGTTCTAAAATGCGCTCGTAGCACTGTTGTATAAAAGCAATATCACACTCGAGGTCGTGCTGTTGTACTGTATATCAGCACGGTGTGATTATCTGCGGCACTCGGCCTGCGGCCTCGTGCCTACGACCGAATCACAGCCGTGCTGATATACAGTACAACAGCACTCCCTCTCGTGTGATATTGCTTAAATATCTTCCGACAGCAATCACTTACATGGAGTGTTTGGACCGAAACACGGGTCTGTCAGTCACTCTGCTCTGAGCCGAGGAGAAAACATTTATCGTATCCTACAGTTTTTATCCAATGAGGAGAGAGAACGGCATGCAGGGCTGTGTGTGCAGCCAAGGGACGCCGTGAATGTGGCGACGTAGGGACGAGGACTGTTATGGTGCGTTCAAGGAAACTCGTATTTTTCCGACCGTGAAGTCGTACCAGTTCGATCTGGTACGAGTTCACGGGTCGGAAGTTACGAGTGGCCGTTATAGTGACTTTCACCGGTAAAACAGGTCGGAAAAACACGAGTGGGTTGCCTGGAACGCTACAAAGTCGTAAGTTGTGACTTGAAGCTGTAATTTACGATTTCAAAAGCCTGCCTGGAACGCAGCATTAGCGAAAACGACCGGACCACTTACTTCTGCTTTAAGTGTGACGTAGCGCACTTTCACCCCATCTGCTCCCGTGTTTGCAGTTCACTCACAAGACAACATCAGGGTTTCCACTACATGCCTAATTAATTGTGGCGCAGCGCCACGGCAAAATAAAAGCCTCCACACACCTTCATAATGATGTTACTGCACAGTTCTTCATAGTTCCTCAGTAAAAACGAAACTTATCAACCAGCGCCAGTGTTTACCATTAATAAAGTCTGTGGTGGCCGCGACTCTTTCTCTCTCTCTCTCTCTCTCTCTCTCTCTGTCTCACACACACACACACACACACACACTTCTTACGGATCCTTAAAAAGTCTTAAAATAAAAAATTCGTAACATTCCGACATAGAGAAGTTAGTGGCGGCCGTCAACGCTAAATTTCTCAACGCCACCAGCTCCCGAGTCAGTGTTTTTTTTTTTCTGACTTTTTATGCATTTATTTTGAAAGGACAGCTGGAAAGAGACACAATCCAATGTTCATGTAGCAGTCACTTTACCTTGGACCACATAGGGAAGTGGGTAAAATTGTCCCTAACCCTATGTAATTGATGTGGTGTTTTTTGCTCTTTTTTTACTGTATTTTGAAGTCTGTCTTAAATTTCATTTCAAGTGGCTTTAAAAAGTCTTAAAAAGTCTTAAATCCAACTTGGCTTAAGCTGTAGGAACCCTGGTTGTGTTGTGACGGTAATAAACATATGCGCTAAATCGCGCTAATGTGTTCAAATCAGACCGTCAGTCCGTCCGGGGGGGGGATTGGTGCAAAATCTGTAGATGGAAACACACAGGATTCGATTTCGATTTCTTTTAATGCGCATTTCCCAGTAATTCGAATCACTTTGGATGGAAACATGGCTACTGTTTTCTGTCTGATGAAAACAATGTAGCTGATTTCAGGTAAACTTTCAGAGAAACCAGATCCTGCAAGGTTGAATGGTGGATCCAGGTAGATAGAGTTTGGCTGAAAGGTTGTTTTTTTTGTGACCTCACAAAGTTACAGGAAGTCATGATGGCAAGTTTTAAGGCTCAGTTTCTGAATGTAGGCTGTGTGCATCTCCCTGTGGACTGAGATTTTGATCCTTTCAATAGAACTTTATACTGAATTAGACCTTTCCGAATCATCACAAACAATGCTACAGCCCATATTATTTGGAGATTAGTGGTGTGCAGGCATGTGTTTAAAGGAGCAGTGTGTTATCCATAAAAGCCTGGAATCAACCTGAGCACACTGGTGGGAGGGAAAATCAGATTTTGTACAAACATCCAAAAATACAGTGGTTTCCCCTGTCATGTGGGTGCTTGGCACTCCACTGGAGATGTTAGTCACTGGTAGATGCGAACATCCAGGCATCTGTATGATGCACTGAAGTCTCATCTAAACAACACCGCAGAGCGTTCTGACTGCAGCATGTTTAAAATGTGGTGTGGGAATGTGGTTTTTCATCACTCTTAAAATATCCCTGTCCCAAATGTGGGCGCTTGGTCACAAACCCTTTCACATGACTTATTTAACTCACATGGTCTCCCTTAAGTGTCATTATTCAACATGCTTCTTGAATGATTGTAACACTACATTTATTAATGGCAGCACAGTGAGGTGGTAGGCGGACATCCAATCTGTATGAGTGTCACACCAGAGGCCACAGTTCTCATCCTGCCAGTCGCTAGACTTGGCCAAGCAATTCAATTCAATCTTGCACTTATGCACTCGTCACAAACAGCACTTTAGCACATAGCACTTTAACTAGCACTGTAGCACTTTTTAACTTCTCAGTAATCTTTTGGTCCCCTTACCCACTCTTTTAACCGTCTATGGTCAGTCAACTGGTGGTTTATGTATGTCGTTCATATTATGTTTTGTGTAAGATGTCAAGGTGTTTTGTTGTCCTAGTCCTGCCTCTTGTACTTTTTACTTTTTGTACTTTTTATCGTCATTGTTTTTTATGTCTAACATCAACCTGCCAATGGGACTGGGGATGGAAATTAGCCACTTGGCTACAATCCCACATTATGTCATGTCAGTGTCCATCAATTGTACTGTTCCCATTTTTACAAAAATAAATAAATCTGAAATCTGAACAAAAATACTTTAGTTTCTGTTTAGTCGTGGTATTGAATGAGTTTAGACCCTCACATTATTTACATTAAGAGAAATCTGCGCTATTGCCTTAATTTAATTTGAACTTTTTTTTTCATTTATTCATTAGAAGGATAAACATGTTGAGATGAACCACCCTGTTTTCAACGCAAAATACAAAATACATACATTAAATTACAGTCACACACACACACACACACACACACACACAGATGCAAGCTCTCGCTGGCTGAAGCCCCTCCCGCCTTTACTGATTCTTATTTCCCAAATGAATGTACACACACTCAAGTTAGGGATTAATTTTTTCAGGTTTACATGCGTTTTCATTTGCATTCATATTTTATATACCTGCATATTGTATAAATGCATACAAATACACATACATTAGGCTTCCATACATAAACATTCCTATACAAGTGTTCATATATGCAAACCTGCACATACATAGCTGCATTAGACATACAATTCCAGCAGGAGTAGGTTGTTTGGCATTGAGCAAAGAGAGATATATAAAAGACATGTAAAACATTTCTATGGGTCTTTAATTTCGGTTAATGGACTGAATCACCTCTGTCCATGACAATGTGCCATACAAACAGTACACTGGTGATTCCATTCCTTGAACCTTTGAACTTGTGTTTCTGGTTGCTATGTAGACAGCCCTTCTCTCCCACCACAGCTCCGTGCTCATCACTTCAACATGTGGAGAGATCCAGAGCCTGACAGGCCTCAAATGCCTAGTTAGAGTTGATACGCTCTGACAGTTTGGCCTCAGGCTTTAGCCATCTTTGATCCAATTTTAAATTATTAACTAACTAAGCTAAGTTAATACTTCCTTCCTCTTTAGGCTGTTTGGAGAATGATCCCATTCCTGTGCTGATTTGTTGTCTATTTGTTGTGGATGTGTTTTTCTTGTATCTCTCCTCAGAGCTCAGCTGTGGCTGCTGGAAACAGGTGCAGGTTTTTTTTTTTCTTTTTTCTTTTTTGGAAAAGCAGCCACAGCAGAGACAGAGCAAGATGAACATACACTGATGTATGGATAAACTAAATCTTCACCATCAATATATGTGTGTGTGTGTGTGTGTGTGTGTGTGTGTGTGTGTGTGTGTGTGTGTGTGTGTGTGTGTGTGTGTGTGTGTGTGTGTGTGTGTGTGTGTGTGTGTGTGTGTGTGTGTGTGTGTGTGTGTGTCCCTGTTTATAAAAAGATGAATACGGGGAAGCTCTGACTGCAAGGACAAACGTCAGTTTCCTCTTTGCAATTCATTTAATCTTTTTTTCATTCTATTGGCAACTCGTTCATGAACTCACGTTTTCTCTGTGGGCAAGAAAATGGAAATTTTGTGTTAACATCAAAAGTTAATGTTGTGGCTTCATGCATTTTTCATCATGTCATGTCAGGACTCTGGGGGAAACATTTTTTCTGCAGATTGTCATATTTTTTCTCTTTTTTGTCTTTCACTCGCACATCTGCTTTGCTGGAGGTTTTATCAAAGGAATTACACAGGTGGGAGAAAATTGTTAGAAAACAATTATGTAGGGCTCAGTGAGGTCCGACCACACAGACCTTCTTATACCTTGAATGCATTCCCAGCTCATCAGCGGAGCCTTGAAAGAGACAGATTGCATCCAACGCATTTATGACGATCATCAAAAAGACTGCTCGGCCAGCAGTCTTAAAGTTAATTGTCTTGTCATACACAGACTTCCACAAGGCTGAACTCGCTCGACGGCGCACCAATCAATTGTGTGTAATGTCTCCAGAATAATCCAACTGGCTCAAGGACCTGTGATGAACCTGAAGATAAAGGAGGATAATGTCTTTCCGGTTCCCCCCACCTCCGCTGCTCCTGGGTGCCGTGTTCTCCCTTTGACCGAGTATCTGTCAGGTTAAAGCCCTCGGAGCGTAATCATTAGTGTTATTATTTATTATTAATCATTAACCTGCGGTCAGCGGCCGCGCAGATAAACAGGAAAAGTGACTGTCCTCGCTAATGAGAGCAATAACTCTGGATGGATGAGACGACTCTGTCACGGAGTGATGTGAGGGAGGGAATTCATTCGGAGGAAAGTGAAAGCTGAGTCACACTTTTCATGTGGCATCACTACCTGCGAGATGTGCGCTGACAGGACGAGCATCTCGACAGACACTCCTGACTTCAGCCTTCTATTTTTGATCATGATGATATATCATTTTCAGTGATAAAGACTGTTTGAAGACCGACACTTGCTGCATAAGTCCTTATGCAACAACTTGTACAGTACCTGCCATATGAGATGTTTCAGATACAAACGCCTTTTTCTAATGTCTGAGGTTCAGGATGATTTGTAACACTCCTTAGTGAGAATCATTGTAAAACTTGAACGACTGACTCGTGGCTCGTGGCAACCAGCCATCAAGTTTTTTTTAGATATTTTTTTCAAAAACTTTATTGAAAAATGCCAGCACATACAAATGCATATAAATACAATACAAGTATGCTGGTGTAATCTTGAAAACAACACAGAAATAGAACAAGTCATTTAAATGTAAATAAAGAGATGTGTGGTGAAGAAAAAGAAAAAGGAAGGAAAAAGGAAGCAAGAGAGAGAGAAAATAAAATAATTACAATTTTTTAAAAAGGTGCAAGAGTATGGCAATCGGTTTACGTAAACACTATAAATACAGCATACATTAAGAGTTTTGATAGCTTTTTTGTTCTGTGAGGGGGCAATCGATGATATACTCTTCCATTTCTTTCATAAACAGAGAAAAACCAGCCATCAAATTGCAGGAAGTACTGTATGCATGGTGCTATGATGTCATTGTGACTCCCTTTGACCTTTAACTGCCAAACTCTAATCACTTAGTCATTGAGTCCAAATGAATATTTGTGTGAAATTTGAAGAAGTTCCTTAAAGACATCACGCAGTTATAACAAATCCAACATACATACCAACCATTCATTCAATATGAAGCTGCAATGTAAATGTTATTATAATGGAGTGTGGTCCTAAGGGAGTGGAGTAGTTTCTGTCTTCTGCTCTACAAACCAACACATCCCCAGAGTGCAGTCTGGGTGAGAATGAAATCTGGATCGCTCGTAGCCTCATAATCACTTGAAATTGCTCTTAACGTGTGAGAATTAAATAGCAATTAAAGTGACACTGAATATGTCATTTTAAAGGGAACAGCAAAATAAATGGTTTATTTCTTCTTCTTTTTTTTTTATCTCTGGCAATTCATCCTGAGAATTATAATAACCCTGTCAGAAAGTGAATGCTCGGATCACAGGAAGAGATGAGACAGTGACTTAAAGGTTGGAAAGAAAGAAGGTCAACTGTGGAGATCCTGAGGAGAAAAAATAAAATCACACTACTCACTGTGTACATCTACCAACATGGATGTATTACTGTAAAGTACCTTTAATCAATATATAAATACAATATATATTACAAACGTATATGCTAATACAGTCTGCAGAGATGAATGCATGATCATGATCAACCAAATCTGAAGCTCCTCTCTCGGTGTTGAGCTGCAGCAGGCAGCTGTTTTTAGTGAGAAAGCTCTAAAACCCCACTGAACGCTGTATGTTAACCACCAAATAGCAAACAATGACAGAATTAGTTTCTAAATAGTGTGAAGCATTTAGCAGTGCAAGAATCAGACATTTCCCTCGGGAGCTGGTGGAAACGAAAACAGAGCGAAAGACCCAAGTGCATATCGAACTTGGCTTCATCAGTCGGACAGAGACGCAGCTTCAGAGTAATGAAGGATTTTCCCCTTGACTGTGATGGACAAATAAGCAAATGAGTTTCCTATACAAACTTAATGATATGTCAGTGTTGTGATTATTGTAGTCCAGAGTGGTAAAATAACTGCAGGAATAAGGAAAACTGCTTACTGGGAGTAACAATGGTGGTCCAGTCTTTTCAATGAAAGCTTCTTTACTGACTGTGATGTTCCTCATACACACCATAGACAGCCAAACTGTGCAGAGCGAAATTGGACGAACCAGGGTCTGTCCTCTTCCCAGTTTGTCCAAATTTGACGAACCGGGAAGAGGAGCTTCGAGAAGCTTCCGCTACAAACAAGCTTGAAATATAGACTTATTTAACACTTATTATCTACTCACCCTCATGTCGACTAAGGCCTGGGAGAAGTTTCAGAGTTATCCGTGGCTTCTCTGAGTTACAGGGGAAGCAGAAGCTTCTCGAAGCTCCTCTTCCCGGTTTGTCAAATTTGGACGAACTGGGAAGAGGACTTATTAAATTTTTTTCGTGACAATTTCACATTTCGGGGCTTCAATACAAGACGGACATTACATACGAGCAGCATGGAGGTATTTGGATGTTTTTTGGTGTGTCTTTTTGTTACGAAGACAGTTGGTATCCATTTGCAACCGTTATATGGACATGCACTGCTACGCCGAGACCCCCTGTAACTCAGAGAAGCCACGGATAACTCTGAAACTTCTCCCAACATGAGGGTGAGTAGAAATTTCGATTTTGGGTGAACTATCCCTTTAAATCACAGTTTAGAAAATCTAGACTTTCAAAATGTTGTGAGAGTGAATGTGATCAGAAATATTTCTCATTATTTTAACAGATGTCTTTTCCAAATGATTATACAGTACTGTGAGAAAAAAATGTTTCAGGCATGATGCTGCAATGCCCAGTGCAGCCACAACTTGACTTCCTGTTCAAACCCTGACCTGCTGTCCTTGAAGTAGTTTTGGACACTTAACAGTTTTTCCCCCACCATTATGCATTAATATTGGCAATACTGTAGATATGATGAATTCAGATTTAAAAATATCAAATTGTGTACAACCTATGCTACTGCTCCTTCGCTGTTGAATCATGGCTCAAGGTCTCAGCCATTACTCTGAGAGACTAAACCGTAGTAATCATTCCTGTAATTGAATTAACAACAACCTGTATGCCTCCGTCGGTCTCATCCAGGCTTCCTGCCATTTCTGTGGCCAATTTCGCTGTTTGGATGTTGGCAAGAAGGCAAAAAATACTCATTTTGAACTCCACATATAAAGCTCTGATTGGCTCAGTTTTTCCTCCAACAGGGGAAACAGCTGTCATTGTGCAAAACACCTATTTTATGCATTGAAAGAATCTCAGATATGGGCTGCAATCCTGAGGCCTGGGACCAGACTAAAGTGCCTGGCAGGTGGAGCTAGAAATCCGAAATATCAAGTTCAATTTTCCTCCAGCTCTGATGGTGTGAGACTGTGAGACTGGGCTGATGCTTCAGGAAAAAAACAGACTCTCCATGTGTCTACCATAAATAAAGGTTAAAAGAAACTATGGTTGTTGTTGATTCAGTCAAACCGATCCAATAAAAGTCTTACCCTGCCCTAACAGGTTTTTGGTCTCAGGCAATTACAGCCAGCTTTTTTCATCCCTCAGTTTATATCTAACCCCTGTAAACAGTAATGGATAAAAATCCCTGATGGGTTTTAGATTTATTGACTTAAAACTACATGTTTGTATGCTCATAAGATCCACTGTGCAGAGTTTGACTTGTTGGGAACTGCTTTCTTTTCATATTTGCAATACATTATCTGTGTCAGCTTGTTGCCTGGTCTAATCCTTGCTAATCCCTCGCTGATTCTTCCATGCCTGTAGTTGTTTTGTGTTTTAATCTCAAATTGCACCTGTTTTACTGAATCTGAAAAATGTCCAGTTGTTTACCTGTTACTGTAAACCCCTAATCTGTCAGTTTTATGTAGTACAGTACATTTCCATATCAAAGACCAGGACTTGTGTTCTGTCTCGATCTGATTTGAGCAAAGCGTCATCCACCAGGGACACAGCTTGTATTTTACACATCAGGGTCAGTTTACTCTGTGTGTGGAGTGGACTGTACCAACTCAACATAGTAAAACTCAAAAATTGTTTTATCAAGTCTAAGAAAACTACCCTTTGATAAACACAATTTCCCATAAGCCCTCAACTGTTCAGGGGCGAGGGTGGGCAATCTGTGTGTGCTTTCACCTATAGGTTTCTACAAGCGGATATGAAGCTCAGGCTGGGCTTAGTCTGGGGCCGTTGCCTCGCTGTTTTGGCAGGAAACAGATCCAGGGCGAAAGACATAGGCCTTTCTGTCAAAATAAAGCATCAAGCTAATAAAATGCAGTGAAACTCTTTAATTTAAGGAATATAATTTACAAGAAAGTCCCCGAGCCATTAAGTTAACATTTTGCTCTTATTGTATTACAAGTTAATGTCTATTTTATAAGTTTTATGTTGGTGAACACTTTTATTTTGGTGAATTTGGTGATTTCGGTTTCCGCTACAGACGGGAACCAGAATGCAGACAAAATTTGGAGTAAATAGACACCAGGCTCTTCGCTTGTCTGAAGAGCCTTGTGATGCGAGGCTAGGCTGGGCTGCTCTATTGTCACCATGACGGCAGTCCCTGACTCTGCCCATAACTCCCAGCTCATCCCATAATGGACATGTGAGGAACAGGCCAGAATCAGTATGGCAGCCAAACTCCTGTGTTAACACATCTGGGCATCTTGCTCAAAGATTTGCAAAAGGCTAATTAAGTTGCTAGCTGATTATCTAATTAATTAGCTTAGCTAGCAAAGTAGGTATAGTTGGCACTGATGCCGGTAATGATTTATTAATTACAAAATAAAAAATAAATTCATCCTCCTCAAAAAACAGAAGCACAGGCTTTCTCCGTGAGAAGGTGAACTGCACAGTAAATCATGTTTTCCGTCCCATAGTTGTATGAAAAACCCTCCTAAAGGCACAAACAATATAAACATGACCAAAAGGTCACATCCAGTCAGTGACTCCTATTAGCTGAGGCTGTGACTCTATTGGAGTCAGCCTCAAGTGACCATTCAAGGAGCCACAGTTTATGGCACTTCCATGTTAGCTTCATTTTTCAGGCCCATAGGTTTGTTGCTTTGCAAATCATCACAGCTCCACAAGAGTAGAGTCAACAGGTCAAGGTCATGAGGTCACAGTCAGCTCTCACATCTGTGGTTGAATCAGAGCTGAATGGACTGAACACATCAGAGGTTTGCAGACAGCAAACAGGAGACTCAAAAAAGCTTTTGTCATGAACTCTGCTGGAACTTCCAGCTCCTCTTAAGGGGGGTACACACTACAGGATACCTGAGCTCCCCCTTCCGATCAAAGCCAGCAATGGCCCGATTGTCTGATGTTTGCAAACAACATTGTGTCTGATTTTCCTGTGGCGTGGAGTGTGTTAAAGGGATAGTTCACTCAAAATTGAAATTTCTCTCATTATCTACTCACCCTCATGTCGACAAAGGGCTGGGAGAAGTTTCAGAGTTATCCGTGGCTTCTCTGAGTTACAGGGGGTCTCGGCGTAGCAGTGCATGTCCATATAACGGTTGCAAATGGATACCAACTGTCTTGGTAACAAAAAGACACACCAAAAAACATCCAAATACCTCCATGCTGCTCGTATGTAATGTCCGTCTTGTATTGAAGCCCCGAAATGCGAAATTGTTCCGCAAAAAATTAAATAAGTCTTTATTTTTTTTCGGAACAATTTCGCATTTCGGAGCTTCAATACAAGAAGGACACTCTTCTTCACTCTTTTCTTCTAAGGTACCTGGTATTAACATGCAGTGTCGTTTCTCAGTAATCGGCTCCAAGTACTTCTGTTCATACCTGCTTTAAATGTGCCTGCACATACATCTCGAGACAGAGAAGATCCCACTAGTCTAAAAAAAAAAAAAACAAGCATGTCTGTGAACATGCTTGTGTGTGGGTGAGAGAGAGAGAGCAAGTAGGTTAACTAGATCTGCTCGGTGCATCTTAGGTGCATTCACACCTGTATTCCAGTATACCAATTCAGAAAAGCCTGAAAACCACACCTTCTGCTGCGTGTAGTTCACCCACCCCTCCCTGTGTTATGGTTGTTTCAATCTAAATCAAAAGAAAAATTTCTACAGCTGTTGTTTCAGCTAGAGCAGCTGTTTGATATTACAGTTTATAAGAAGTGACATTCAATCTATGGGTAAAAAACAACATGTGGCCATTCACATTGCATCACATCAACTGACAGACATGAACTGACACATGCAGCACACAGGGGTCATATACACAGAAGCTGTCAGGGCACAATTGCAGATATGTGAAGGTCTTGGGGCTCAGACAAATCACTATGGTGTAAACTTACCAAGATGGAGAGTCTCGCCGAGAAACTTTTTTATATACTTTTTTTAGTTATTTTTGGTGGTGGATCACAGATAACACTAGAATGTTCAGTAGTCAGGGTATCTATCATCATATTCATTTTGAGTAGCAAACATCCATCTTATTCTGTTTGTTCTTCCCTGTTCATTCTTCTTCTTCCTGCATCTTGCGGTTCATCCCCTGATTTCATGGTCTACATATAATTCATCCACTGCAGAGAATAGATATTTGAACGCAGTACAAGTTCCAGGATCTTGTTTTACACTTATTTTATACAAATAAAGCAGTGTTTCAGTACACACACATACTGATGGTTTCTTCATCTTAGAAACTCAGATATATAGCTGTCACAGTGTCCTTACCTGATCACCAAACCATGAAATTACCACAGATTTTTATCAGACTTTGATCTACAACAACAACCTCAACATTAGGTGGCTGTTGCTCACAACAACAGGACAGCAGAGCTAATGTAAAAACTAATGACATTTACAGTTTACCTTAAACCAGCACCATGACAATGACACATGATTTTTTGCACTTCTTGAAATTGGCCAGAACAGCTGCATAAAACTCTATGACCAGAGGCTTGAAACTAATTCAACTAATCGGGATAAAGATGCAGTATGTGTCTTAGCTGAATCTAACACCGGCTATCCAGAATAATCTACAACAAGGCTATGGTTCAGAATCATGAATATTAATGAGTTAACAATTCATCTTTGGCTCCTCTGTAACAAAATGAAGGAACATAATAAAGATTTTTTTTCATTTTAATGAAAAAGAATAGCTTGAGGAATATATTAAACATGCAGACACTAAAGGTCCCATGTTTACACTTCCAGGTATTTCATTTTGACAAGCTCTGAGCCTCTCTTCTGATTGGCTGTTTTATGAGCGTTTGATAAAAATACAGGAGACACTCTGAATGGAGGGATAGATGACTGAGGGTGGGGACTGCTTTGTTATCAAATCATATCCTGAGGGCGCATTGCAAGGCCCAGTAGCAGTATATAGCCACTGTGCACCTAAGCGTATAATATCGAGAACCTGCAAAGCCTACAGATTCATAAAAGGACATGCAAACTGTATCTACCCTAATGCAAAATGGGATCTGGACATGATAAAACACGAGGAGCAGTGGATCCAGTATTAGTTTCTATCACATACTATAATATTTTTAGGCATTTTTAAAAAGTTATTGTCTCAATGCCAGGCTTGGGACTGGGAAAAACAAGGACAATTTGATTTCTTTTTTTTTTTCTTAAGCACTACAATGCATCTTAAAAGAATGGTTCCCTCATTTCTGACTGAGTAGGAATTATAATTGGCCATTATATCACATTAGATGTTTTAATAAACAAATATCAAGTAAATTACCGTATTGACCTAGCCTAGAAATCTAGACGCACCCTAGCGGCAGCAAAAATATTTGCTCCGTAGGTGGGTCTAGAAACGAGCCATAGGAACTTTTTGAGTCTCGAACACCGATTGTGTTCACCAATCACAGCGCTCTATCTGTATAGAGAGTTGTTGGGCGGGCTTAACGCCATGACGACGTACATTTTAATTGGCTTGTCAGGCTAAGTCGTCCTGCTCTTTGCTCTGATTAGTCGTAGCGCTACCCTATTGCGTACAGAGGCAGTTTGAAAGACAGCCTTCATCCCGCCCCCTGGACTGAGCCGCGGTCTACCGGTCGTTGCCAGACTAGACATTTTAATGATATAGTCTGGCTTGTCAGGCTAGTATTGACCCGAATATAAGACGATATTTTTTCCGTCAAAAAAAGTCTGAAAAAGACGGGTTGTCTTATGAAAAAGACGGGTTGTCTTATATTCGGGGTCTAGATATTTATATATGCAAATCAGCGGGTGACATCAAACAACGTCTGTCCAAGCAAGTCAGGGCTTTTCTTCCTCTCACACTCACACACACCAGTGACCTGAGAGATGCAGCTGCATCTGAGAGGATGATTGCGCGTGTGTGCGCCAAGTGTGTGTGTTGCCCCTTCGCCACACAGCAGAGCGCTGCCACACAGTTACAGCTCAACTCGACTCGGTTTAGGTCCTTTTAATCACAGCTGACTCCTTCACAGTTCCTCCGGGGGCAGGGTCGTCATATCACAGCGGCTACGGCCGCGTTGTCGCCGGGGACAGGGACACACCGGACACGGAAGCGCCGAATAGCTGCGAAGCGCCGAGAAGCTGAGCCAGTTTCCTTTCGGGGCTCAATGTTAAACGATTGTGTCGTTCACACCAGACGTCCTGCAGCGATCGTTTTGGTGTCTGGTCTATTTTGTGCGCGAGCTGCGAGTGATCGCGTCAAGCCGGGCAGGTCAAACAAAGAAACACGAGAGAATCCGCTCAACTTTCAAAATCAAAACAATTTTCAAAATAAAACACCGCAATTGATGCATGTGCCTTTTTGTGTAAACAGAGCGCAAGAGATATGGACACACACCTACACACATTCAGAGAGATCAGTGGGCGCTACAATCTACCAGAATGTTATTTCACAGATACTGAAAACATGATTTTAAAAAGATTTTAAGATTTTTTGTCTGAAAAAGGTATTTTTCCAAAGACAGGTCTTGAAAAAGGGGGGTCGTCTTATATTCGGGTCAATACGGTACTTGATTAAAATAAATAATAATAATAAAAGAAATGCAGTTATTTAAATTGCTCTACCACAAACAGTGTGAGTTGGATGTGGCCAGGAGAGAAAATTGCTCATGAGAATTAAGTGGAGTGTAAACTCTTGTTATTGAGTGGGAAACTGGTAATCTTTGTAATTTCGACCATATAACAGAGCACGGTAATGAGATTTAATGAGCCTAAAACTCATTTTTACCCATATGATTTATGATTTCTGCATTTAGAGTTGAGGCCTACACTACAGAAAGTCATAGCTCAGGAGGTTACGCTGGCTTCAGATTACGACACACATAAAAAACCGAAAGGAGAGAGTAACGGATAGAACAAAAGGATCTTAACTTTATAGACTTACACTTTCTCCCATCTCTCCAAACTACAAAACTCGCACCAGACTAAAATCTGCAGTTTTGTTTAATCACTGCCTAAATGACTACTGTGTAGCCTTTCAGAGATTTTATGGAGATAATTCTTCAGATGGACCATGGTAGACATTTATTTTAAGAGGTGATTTGTGCTGTCTGAGGTGCAAAGTCAGGGCATTTGATAAAAATCTACCTTCTATCTGTAGAACGTACTCCTGTCCTGAAGGACTCAGTGATGCGATTATATCTATTTCCTTGTGTTTGTCGCCTCTGGCTTTTGTGTAAAATGTAAATAAATAAAGATTTCAGCTTACAAGGAAGGATTAATTAACTGGATGACAGACATCTCCTTTCATTTATCCACTAAACTGTCTTCATTATGAGTGTTTTTCATTGCAGTAAAACGCTAATCACTTGAGGTGTACTTCAACACACTCGCGACCATTTAACAGGCAATTAGCATTTGTTTAATTTGTTAGTCCATATTTAAATACATAAACCCCGTTTGCGTGGATGTAAATGTGATGACATGTTCTTATGAAATAATAGATGGGGAATCTAATACTGTAGAGCTGGAAACAAACCAATATTCAGAGCACACAGCCGTATCAGGGCCTTAGTGTAATCAATCATTTAATGGAATTATGTTTGATTACATGTTTATTAAATGGCTTATGACATTCATTGGACCTCAGGCAATAACATTCCATTGTTATTTTAAACTCCTCTTCAGTTTTTCTTTCAATCCAGTGTTGCAGGGTTAAGATTTGATTTGAAGGGCAAAGTTAGATGTCTCAGCAGTCAGTCTCAACATCTTGATCGTTCCGCTTTAGGTGTCTTACTCCAAATCGCTTGCTTTTCTATCCCCACATTCCGACAAAATCAAATGACATAAAATTGTACGTTTTTAGGCTCAAGTAGACAGTGATTTCTAAGCAGTGTTGCATGCTGTTGTATTTTGTTTGCGTGTGAAGGCATGTCGGTACGCCCTCTCTCCTCCAGCAGGTTACAGTATCTGGGCTCGTTTCCCAGTCGGGAGCCAGAGCATCACCGCTACAGGAGGAGGTTTGCTATATGGGCCACAGTGGACCTGCCGCCTGTCTGAGATAACTGTGAGTGTGATTGGTTTTTGTTGTCCATAGTTGAGTTATCCAGCATGTGGATGTTGGTCTTTGCAGTTGTTTTCTCCATTGTTGTTAAAATGTATTATTGAAAACTCTTTCCTGTATCACTTCTTTTTGCCCATATCCTTTTTTTTTCATTGTTACCGCTCTTGGACAGGACAGGAAATGTAACAAGCAGATACACAGTCAGATCAGGCATAACTGATATTGTGTTGGTCCTTTTTCCTGCCAAACACACAACAAACTCTAATACACTGTGCATACTGACAGCTTTCTATCAGAAGCGTGAACCTCTTCAACACTACAACAGTATCTGGTCCGCTTCACCACTCTTCCTTCCTTGGACCAACTTTTGATAGATCCGATAGACCTGTAGCACGACAGAATGGGAGCGACTAGCTTGTGGAGTTCAAAAAAATTCATCTTCACCGACAAGCCCAGCAACAGCAGAACAAAGTGTTGCCAAACTGGGCTCTGGTGAGCTTCAGGTAGCTCTTGAAACGGCCGTCCCCCAGCCACAGTCCCTGGAGAAGGTGGTCAGGCTCTCCAAGCTGCCTGCACCTCGGCAGGATGTTTTGCACAGAGACACGACGGCGGTTGCTCTACCCTCCTTCCCACTGTCGCTTCTCGACCATGGGCGATAAATTACAGTTTTTCTCAGTCGCTTTGGTGCTTTTCATAAATCAGAATGAAAATTCTCATAACTATTAGTTCAACCTCCACAACATTTAGTCATTTGTGCACATCATAGTAGCAATTGTATCAGTTGCTTTCATACTTTTTTAACAATATCATTTGCTTATGTGATGTCACTCAAAATGAACTATACTTATGAATGCTGAATGGTCGTTTTTCTTGTCTGTAACAACATCCATTGCACGTCTGCCCGTCCTGGGTGAGGGATCCCTCCTCTGTTGCTCACCCTGAGGTTTCTCCAGTTTTTCCCTGTTAAAAGGGTTTTCCATGGGGTTTTTCCTTAGTGGATGTGAGGGTCTTAGGACAGAGGATGTTGTTATTATGCCATAGCCCTTTGAGACAAACAGTTTGTAAAAACGGGCTATACAAATAAAATTGCCTTGCCTTGCCTATAAAACTAATAGTCCTTTTTTCATTGCTTGAGTCATTACATACAAAATTGTTGAACTAGTTGTCAAAACCGTCAAACTAATTTTAAATGTTGGGAGAAGCACTGTGAATTCAATTTTTCAAACATTTCAGGGAGAACAGGTATGTATAGTATTGGACAGTAATTCAGCACTAAACAATCTGCATTGCACTACTGTCATTACAGTAATGTGATCAAGGCGTGCAACCACACAACATTGTCACTTTGGTGTGTACACAGCTCCACATTAACTTTGAGGACGACATGTTCACTTGCTGCCTAATATATCCTACCCTCTAACAGCTGCCATGATGAAGTGTTCTTCAGTGTTTTTCACTTCACCTGTCAGTGGTCAGAATGTTAGGCCTGTGCAAACTGTTGTGTCAATATCTTATCATATTGGTTCCTCTTTCCTCTGCTGGGCTAATGGCTTTTCTCTGTCCCAGACTGATTGGGGGATTTTTTGTTTATTTGTTTGTTTGTTTTCTGAGATGCTGTTGTGTTCCCTCCAAGATCATTATAAACTCATTATATATTCACCTGTGGTAATTTGGGTCCTGATGCTAACCAAGTTTAGAAATAGGCAACCGTTTAGTGAATCCAAATTCTGTGTCCACTGGCATAACCACGCGGAATGCAGTAATTGGGTAATACGTCCTTAATGCCTCTAATGAACTCTGCTCATTTGCATACCTTTCTGAGCCTGATACACCAGGTAATTATCATTCATAAACTGCCATGAAAATTAATGCACAGAAACTAATCTGCAGCTATGATGTGTAAAAATAATTGCACAATATTTGCAAGCACTGAAACAGAAGCCCCAAACAGCAACAACGGCAACACTTAGAAATGACTGATGGCTTTTCATTGGCGGTTTGAGTGTCAAGGACGCGCACAACAGGGATTGGGGGTGAGCGGTTTTTTTGGATTGGACATTGCAATATTATATTGAAAGTTTTCCTTCACTGTGCTGCCAGTCAGTTTACGTACTGAGCTGAGACTTGAGGTGGCAAGGCACACAACCAAAATACGTCTTTGTGCCGAGTTTCAAATGTCACGGCATCTGCAGCTTTTTTCAGACGACGGAAACGGCTTGACTGTTCCAAAAAAAGAGCATCTGTTGTCAGGGAACATCCATTTGTATCGCCTTTGCAACGTGGACTCGCACTTGTCAGCACCTTCAGCATCCCCCCTGCGGAGCTACACGCACACACGCAAACCTCTCCACGGCAGTGACTGATGATCGGTGGCCCTGGCTTCATGTGGATGACACATAAAAAATAACTTTAACAAAGCCCTGTGTAATCCTAAATGACCTTTCTGTTTTGCTGCTGATATCATGAACACCTGGGCTCAGACAACCTTTCAATTCTGACTGTTCCTTTAATAGATAGAAGCAGACAACCACTTTTTGGCCTTTCATAAGGAGACTGACACGCGGCTAGTGGCCGTTATCCCTACATGATTAATAAAAGCTCAGTATGAAAAAAATCACAGTTTGATTTGCTGCACTGCAAGTCTCATATGAGATCTTAAACGAGTGTGCTCCGACAGTGGAACTAGGTTAACGATGGGAGAGTTATTGAAATCAGCAGTTTTTATGTCTTTTGAACCAGCACATTTAACAGCAAGATCTTAATGTTCCTTGTGTTTGACTGGAGATTTTAGCCCAGTGAAATTTCTCCAGTGAGGGTCGCTTCAATAACAGGAACCCTAGGCAGCACACTTTCCTGACAATCCTGCAAGATTTCTATTTGAATTTTCCTCTGGACTAAAGTGTTAGAGTTCTTTTGTTAGAGTTCTTACAGTAATATCACGGAGCAGCTGCTGCCTCACATCCTGAACCCACTTTTTCTTCACTTCCTATTACTGTTGCAAACCTGAGTTTTGGAGGAAAACAAAGTTCGATCCAATGAACCTTCAACCTTTTTGGACATGCCTTTTAGAACGACACACACAATCGTTTCTTGGAGACTACTTTCAAAGCCCCTCCAGGGGCCAAAGGAAGTTTGACTTGTTGGGAAGAAACTCGTTGAAATGGGAACCTCTCTTCATTTCCTGGCTCTCGAACATTGTCACATAGACAAAGTTCGATATAGCACTCTGTGACATCACTCACAGGTTTGTGAAGAGAAGTTCTGAAACTCAGAGTGGGCTGCTCTGATGTCACCATGCACCTAACTCCCAGCTTATCACAACATAGGCAAAGAAAAGAGAAGGGTGATGTCTGGAGCTGAGACATCGGCATATGCCAAGTTGTGGCAAGCAAAATGAAAACTTCACCCACTGCAGGGCCCAAAACTTTTTCTTTCTTTTTTTTTCTTTTTTTTGCACCAGACTACACATTTATTTTTTATGTGAAGTTGGATTTCTTATGAGAGTACGGGGATAGATTCACTGTTGGAGTCAAGAGCTCATCACCCCATAATTCTAGCGTCTGTGTGGGTGTGAATTGCCCTCATAAAACTGTTTTGATTATTATCAAGAGTGGGAATGGTTTTAGTTGTTTGCTATATTGCTACTTCGTCATTCACTGTCATTCAAATACTTGTTTTTCCAATGAACAGGACAGACTGACCTGGGGGAACAAAAAAAAACAAAAACATAGTTTGAATAATGCTTGGAAACAGCTACAAAAAAAATCATTTGGTTTGAGAAAAAATGAAAAAAGATTTCACAGCGTGCCCTCTGTGTGTCAGTGGTTAAAATGAACCGATGCTGAATGACTGTAAGAAACACAAACTCTAGTGTGAGTGCTGATAATACATTCATTTAACCCAGTGCTGCGGACTCATGTGTCCACTGTGACCTCCTTCCTCTGTTATTTCCTTTCAGTTCTTCAGAATGCCGGAGACCTTTGTGCCATGAACCTTAAGGCATTTTATTATTCAACAGTCTGTTTCCATTAGTCCTGCTTCATATGGAACTGTGATTTATTCAGTGTAGATCTGTAATGGCTGTCGCTTGTTCAAATTTATTGCAGTTCTACATGAAAACCATCGTTCTCGTTTCTGTACCTGCTTATTAAAATATTTTTAAAAATCAGTCATCTCTTTGTCACCTCAAATGGACTTACTGACAGAATCACCCGTCATCTTACATCTTACATATAACTGTTGACTGGTAATTATTTTGGACATCATGACATTGCGTGTTGATAGGTTAAAGTTTCATCTTTTTTGACGGGAAACACATTAGAAGCCTCAGATACAGTTTGACATTAACTTGAAATGACTACATTTAAATAATGTGATCTCAGTGACTTTGACTGTGGCCTGATTGTTGGTGCCAGGCTGGCTGGTCTGAGTATTTCTCAAACTCTAAGGATTTTCAGGCACAACAGTCCCTAGAGATTTTACTCATGATGATGTGAGAAACAAATGTTGTTAGTGAGCAGGAAATCTGCAATTGGAGACATGCTGATGGTGGTGATGTTTTATTTACTCTTTCAGCCTCTTAATACCAAACAGTCATCATTTCAATGCCACAGCCCTTATAAGTAGCTAGCTACTATTCTGCCCTGCTAAGCCAGACCGCAGTAACTACGTGAAAATTCCAAATTGAGTTTTTTGTGAAATTGAACTTGTCAATAAATGTTTTATCTTGTGTACAATTTCCAGTGGTCAATTTTGCTCAGTTTTAGAGATATGAGGTATGAAAAATTGCAGTAACTACAAAATCAATCTTGAAACTGAGCCAAACCGCAGTAACTACAGTTTCCCTGTACAAAATCACACTCAAAACTGAGCCAAACCACAGTAACTGCGCAGTTACTGCACTCTGCCTCTTTTCCCCTGTACTTCAGCTGCAGTTACTGCGCTCTATTACACACTGCTAGCCAGTTACGGTAGCTAGCTAACATTAGCTTCGGCAGGTTAGCACAAGCACATAACACTGGACATTACTGTAAATGTTAGCTCACTAAAGTTTGTACTCTCAAATTATTAATCATTTTTGAGGTGGCCAAAGTTAGTAATTAAGTAATGAAAACTGGAAGAAAACAACAACATTGTAGTTACTGCACTTTGCCTCAGAAAAGAAAATTGAATTTCAGCCCACTCTGGATCATAAAATTAATGTAATAACTCATATTTCAGACGATGTAGGCCAAACTTTGTGCAAAATTCTATTTTTGAGTAAATCCAGGATGAAAGTGTGTGTTTTTTTTCCGCATTGGATAATGCAGGTGCACGAATTATACGTCAGCCTGCACACGATTCACCAGCCACTGATATTGGATCCGTAATCCGTCATTCAAACATCTGAGACACACACACACACACAGAGCTCGGGCTTGCCCCAAGCTTTGAATATCCCGCCCGCTCGATAACGACCAATCAAATTCGTTTTCCTTACTCGGGTAAACTCGTGTTGCAGCTCGTGACAACTCGGCGCGACAAACAGGAAAAACAGCCATTTCTGTACACCTTTAAGGAAATCTGGCAGCAGAGCGCAGTAACTGCTTTTTAGGGGTAAAATGTAAAATATGTGGTCATATATTTAATTGCATGAATATTACTTAATGAAAACCTGTCAAATCTGTGTATTTTCACTAATCTACCTACAACACATTTGGAAGGCAAATCAAAAAACGTTAAAGCCCTTTTTCTCAGTTTCACTGTTTGCGTAACTTTGGTCTGGCTTAGTAGGGCAGTATTGCTGACCATGTGCATCCCTTTATGGCCAGTTTATTCTAGTGGCTACTTCCTGCAGGGCAATGCAACATGTCACAAAGCAAAAGCTGTCTCAGACTGCTGCAATGAACATGATAGTGAATCCAATACAACATGTTCGAGATGGTGGTAGAACAGGGGATTGGCAGCATGAATGTGCAGCTGACAAATCAGCAGAAATGATATGATTGAAATATGACGCCGCCGAGCAGAATCTGACAGGTACATTTCAACACCTTCTAGACTCCACACCATAAAGAAATGATGCTGTTTCTGATAGCACAGGATGGCTCTATGTATTAGCACGTTGTTGCTAATAAAATGCCCAGCAACAGATAGGCTTCAGATAGGCATAGCATATTCAGCTCAGCATCTCATAGTGCATTAAAATGGTGAAGATGTACTGTGAATGAGCTCCTTCATACAGCTCAGCTGAGTGCTAAACAACTTGGCTGAAGGACTCGGTTAAATCTCCCAAAAAAAAGAAAGAAAGAAAGAAAAAAAGAGGAAAGGAAACTTGACACATTCTCAAAGCACACTCAACATTTTTGTACATGATTATAGAGGCACACAGTCCCTCACTCTGGCTCTCTCTCATGGTTAATATTGAGTGATTAGGATGGGGATTAGTGTGGGCACAGTGAGCAATCTGGCATTTTGAAGAGGCTTTATCGCTCAGGCCGCACCGGGAAGCGTTTTGGCTGTTTTATGTCATTGATGACACAGTCCTCCCACTCCCGGCAATACACTCCCATTGTGTTTATGGGCACTAGTGTTTCCCACAGACACTTATCTCGACACTGTGGAGCAGCCTCTGAAACAATATTTAGACCAAGTGCTGATACACTCTTACACTGATATTACATAAATGTATAACTGTCCTGGACACATACATACGCATACTGGAGCAGACAGTATGATAGACAAAATAACATCAATGTAGGATTACATACACGCAAAAAATAGAATTGCCTAAATGTACAAATTCACATAGCACATACAGACCTTTATTCTAATGTTTCCAGAAATAAGAGGAGTACCTTGTATTTATGATGACATCATTTAGGCCACAAGGGGAGGTGCAGCTCTAATCTTACACTGTTTAACTTGCATTGCTGATGCATATACAGAAAGGTGAATGATTTCTAACAAATACAAGGGTGGTTTGTTCTGTAGTTTGAAAAAGAAGAGTTCCCGCACACACGGCCAACTTGCAGAATTTATTGTATTGCAACGTTTCGGTGCTAGACCTTTTTCAAGCAAATGTTTGTGCCAACACAGGAAGCCATCTTAAATAGGAGTGGCTGTGTGACACAAACCAATCACTTTACCACACATCTGGGTGTGAGGAATTCAAATATTAAATATCAACATACAAACAATAGAAACAGCATCAATATACAAAGGTAAAGAACAATGAATATATACAATAAATGGTGCCGTGACTGGATACATTAGGTCCTAATGGAAGGTAATAGCTAATAATCACGGTCAGAAACAATAAATACGACAGATACAATAGAAAAATAGAAGACAGAGGGACTTGCAATAAAAAGTGTGCAAGGATACAATAGAAATCTGAAACAGTCTGTAGTTTGACAAATGAAGCTTGGCAGTTCAGTCAGTAAGATGATCTCCTTGTGCGTGCTTTCTATGGCGCAAGCACCATCTCCTGTTGTTGCTAAGCTGCTCGTTCGTGTCCACATCCAATCACTCCTGACCTTTAGCCAATCAATTCAATGTCACACTATTAGAAGTGTGTGACTCTGCTGTCATCCAGGTGTCGTTTCAGTCTTATGAACATTTTATGACCCAGGTTCCCTTTCATCACCTCAGCTGTGGATGCCTGATCATCTCCAACCAGATGATTTGATAGGACGTTTTGAAAGAATGAATGAATGAATTTTATTTTCGAACATGTATAAAAAGGAAAAAAAATGTATGCAACTATTGTACACACAAAAAAAAGAAAAAAGAGAAATAAAAAAAAAATACAATAAAAGATGACTCAAACCCCCTCTGAATCTCCTCGGTGCCGTAGACTGCAATCAATGTCTGCACCTCACCGTGTACATCTTCCTGCTGTTTTCTTGTTGTTTACAGCGGTGTCTGCTAGGCTAATGCTCCCCTTCTGCTCCCCCTTTTAGAAATGCCGGTTGTTTTGATGCTTTCTGGTAGCGTCAGAGCCTGCTCTAGCTTTAGCCAATCAGCACCGAATAACCTCGAGCCCCACCCAGGAGCTTTTCAGGGCCGAACGGAGTACCTACCCTGGAGTAGGTACTCCGTTGGCCCCCGTAAAAGTTCCTGTAAATGGCCCTGTGGGGGAGGTTCCTGCAGTGGAAACACGCACCAACGGGGCTGGCCCCATAAAATTAGCCCGAAGTTCCTGCAATGGAAACACGACTAAAGAGCTAAGACATAACAAAACACTGCACATTGTTCGAAAAAGAAGTGGGAAGAAGTACAATACTTTTTAAATTTCCCACCCCTTTTTAACTACTCTTCAGTTTGTAACTACACAGATATCATAACTACATAATACATCTATATAAATATATACCATACACTTCATAAATATCTATATAAATATATAATTACAAAAATAAATATATACTACATACATATCCTCGTAAATATAAATATAAATATATATATATATATATATATATAAACTATCCCCATCAAGATGTTATCATCCTCCCCTCCACACCCATCCACTAGTATCTCAACTTTAAACCTATAGACCGCTTCCATGGTAATTCACTTCCTGCCTATTGTTCTTACTCTTTATCTTTTATATTGCTTCTGTTCTCAATACATTTCCCAACTGAAGTCCATATTCCTCTATTACTCTCACCTGATTATAGTATTATTCAACCATAATTAGCTTGTATATAAGACATATGCCTTCCATAATTAGGAGCAACTTCCTTCAGTGCATCTACTCTACATGAATCTATACCCTCATAATTAGAAAGACCAGACACAGGAGGCATCTATAGCCCTGTCATGTTCTATGCTTTTTCAATTCTAGCAAGTATCAGACATACATAATGATCTAAGTTCTAACTATATTCCTCACAGCTTAACATAGAATCTTTGTTATCAGCCTTTGAAAGATTCGGTTGTCTTGTGTCGTTAAATTGCAGACATCAAACCTCAGTCTGTGACTCATCTTTTTGATGTTGCACAATAAAGCTGCTTCAGCCCTTTGTTGCTGGAATAAAATGTCCTTTAATTACGCTGATGAAGAATGACTGATCATGCTACATAGACTGATAAGGTGAGATGATGTGCACTCTCAGACTGCTCGAAATTCATGCACAAACTGTAATTATTCATCTCTACATTCTGACTTTATTCAGCAATCAGTCTTTAGAAATGAATTGTCACTCCTTCAAATACACAATGCTGCGGCACTTTGCAAAAACGAGGGCTGGTGATTTATGAATTCAGTCAATGGCTCCAAATCAACCAAGAAATAATTGAAGAGATGCACTTTGTGTGAGCATTCTAAATAAAGCTGAGAGTTTCTGTACAGTCACAATTGCAGTGACTCAGATAGCGAATATAACTTTGGGATAGAAGAAGAAAAAAAAATCTGAAAGCAGTGGTTTCACATTTATTTTTGTTACCAGTGTGTTGACTGATGTTTGAATTCTATCATTAAAATTTCATGCCCTTCACACTGAATGCAAGACAAATGTTGACATTACAATCTACCAAAGGAAGAGGCCTGCTGGAAATGGCTCTTCGCATGAGTGACAGGCCTGAATTGATTTTCTGACAATGAGATCGTAGAGAAACACAATCAGGGGCCGTTTTAGCTGAGACCTACACGAACACACACACACACACACACACACATCCAATACACACACACAAAGACTTTTACTAGCCATCATGCGTTCCTGCAATCATGGTTTGATGGTCTTTACCAGCTTGGCTTTCCCCACCAAGCGTGAAGGTCATTCGCCTTTTCTCCTCATAAAAGTTCAGGCCGTGTGTAAAGTTATCTCACTGGTTGATTGGCACATAAACACATACAGATGGAATAACGTGTACTTAGGCCTACTGCTGTTAAAAACCCATAGTTTAAACTTTCTTTGTTCTGTTTTATTTACCTATAAAGATAATAAAACAACATTTTGCAAGATTTGATGTTGGTTTGAGCGTCTTGGGGCATGGCTGTGAGTGGTTCCATAAGTCCTGACCCTCATTAGTTTCTGAACACAAGCTGTGTGCAGAAGGCTGTGTGTTTCTCTGTGGAGTGAACGGTTTTCACTGTAGGCCTATTACAGTTTTTCTCTGTTGGTTTGGCTCATTTCTTGAAACAGAAATTACATTCTTAAAACTATAAGACCATTTGGCCAAACAGTCTTACAGTTCTGCACAACATTACAGCTCACTAGCAAAAGCGCATATCTCTCCCAAAACTGTTCACACATGCTTCAAAACTAGATTCCTTTACCATGTAAAGTGTCAGTACCATCAAAATGGCAAAGATCTTTCTCAATTGCTTTTGGCTCATTTGCATTCACTTAGTGCTTTTACCAAAAATAAACTGGATGGTTCAGCATAACACCATGGATGAGCTGCAGAACCTCATATCTCTCCCAAAACAGTTTACTTATGTGTCAAAACCAAACTTATTTCTCATGTAAGTAGTCAGTGCCCCCAAAATGCATCATCCCTGTGGCATTCTGTGAGCACTGCAAGTCAAAATGCTTAGATGTTTTGTCACTATGGCAGAGACGTATAAAACCTAAGAAAAGGACTTTACAGTAAGAGCAGCCTCCAAAGTTTGACATCACACACACTGCACTCATATTGCCAAGGAAATTGTAACCATTTTTATTCACATATAGCCTACATAAAGTAACTCAAGATTATGTACTGTAAAAACAAAATGTATTGGCCTACAGTTCTCTGTACATGTATGAAATATGAACACAAAAAAAAAAACACCAAGCCTTTGGTGCAGTAAACAAAGTTTCACGAGTAGAGACATTTTCACTGGTCATCACTGTCATCACCCTCTGTCTCCTGGCCACCATCTACATCCTCCTGACCATCCATACGCTGCGCTCTGATTGGCCACATATTTTCATCAACATCACAGCGGATATTTTCCCTTGCGTGGTCTATAATTGTGGCCCGAATTTCATCAGGCACAACTCTTCTTCTTCTTCCTCCTCTTCCTCTTCCTTGAGCAGGGAGTTGCTCATGATAATTTTCTTGGCCAGGTACCTCCATGTTTATACTGCAAAAGGTACAGGCCCTAGCCCTATATATACGCGTTTGGCAGCATTCACAATCATAGACAGCACCAGTCAGGTAGCTAAACAGCTGATCTGAACTCCTCCTTCGTTAGTCAAGTTCTAATTTCACCTGACTGTCAATTACTGTCATGAATTTATGTAATGCTGCAAGAAATTCATATGGTTTTCATGGTATTAGCCTTCAGTATGTTGACTAATTTTGACAGTTGAACAGACTATTGTGCATATGATGATTTACACAGTGAAATCATGCTGACATGTTTTGGAGAGAGCAACCATTAGACTGAGAATCAACTAATCAGCTTAGATCAGCAAGATCTATTCATTTGGAAAATGTGCTAAATGTATGCTCATTGTGCTAACTCTAGGGTACTTGTACATAACCATTTGCAAAGATGCACTAAGACACTTGAGACATGTACTAAGACATTTGCAATTTGATGAAATCAATGAGAAATGCCATTCTGTTGTGAACATTTGCAAGGTGGTTTGGAGATTTGTCCATGTTATTTTGAGAATGTAATTTCTGTTTCAAGAATTGAGCCAAACCAATAGAGAAAAACTGTAATACAGCAATTATATCAGCTTCATAATCACAAAATACCTTCACACACATAATATCAGTTAATAACATCATCCAATATGAATTATGTGATTATCTTAATACTTTAATTAATTTAGGTTTGTAAGCACAGGTGACATTGATTAACCAAATCATATTAGAAAACTGATCCACCAGACAAACCAAATTCTCTGTAAAATTAATCAAGAGTTATTTAATTGATTTGATTTAAACCTATTAAAATATTTCTTCCCTTTGTGTCTCTTCCTAGCTTGTTACATTATGTATTCACAAATCACATTGCCCTGCTGAATAACAACATGACTAATTGTTTTCATGATTGTGAAAACACAAATTTTAACAGTTTTGAATGATTTTGAGCACTTTTTGTGCGACTTGTTTCTACGCTGTACATTAATTGTACAGAGGTATCAAAGTATTAGCCTCGTAAACCAGCCTCTCGCGGAAATGCAATTAATTTCATTCCGAGGGAGAGTCTGGCCTCATTGCCGCTGTAAGCGTTTGGACTGAAACCCTCAGAAGGCCGAGCCAATCAGCGTCGCCGCCGTGATTGACACAGCACGTTGGCCAATCAGGGACCGACTGGTGCAACGCCCCGTCACTACACCAACTTGCTGATTGGCTGAATGGGGTTGTCTGTCAACGCTACTACCAAAGATATTAAACCGTCTTTGCTACTACTCCCGCCCAGCTCCCGCCCACCCAAAACGCTTAGAGGGGGGATGAGGCCAGACTCTCCCGAGAAATTAAATGAAATGCATTTCCGCAAGAGGCTGGTTTACGAGGCTATCAAAGTATGCCAGCAGCTCCACAAACCTCAACCCAACGCCAGGAATATTAACAGAAGCAGCTGACCCAACTGTCAGCCCCAATTTTCCCCAAGAACGTGTCTTACAATGTTAGTTGGCAACACTAAACTCAAAAGCCAAAGAATGACCAAGTATTACTGATAATGCTAGACTAGTGGCTTCTGCACATCTGCACATGCTGGTTGAAACGGCTTGTACCCATATTGATGCAATGGCCAAACATGCACTTTAGTTTCCTGCTGTTTTACTATACAGTAATTACGATTCCATGCATAACTTTAGTAGCCTGTGTTTGATACTCTGACCTGTAACACTAAACGCTATGGCACGGTCAGAAATGGTATGCTTCCCCAGCGTGCTCATCTGTGCTCTGATTACCCCACATGAGTAAATATAGTTGAACCATAGGGCACAGACACTGCCACCTTTCTGTACAAACATGCATAACACCCCAAATAAAACAGAAAATGAACAATTTGGCCCATTTCTGGATCAATCCTAATGCACATAAGACAATATATAAGATTTGTATTTTCTTAAAATAAGATTATATGTGTGGCCTCTATAATAATATAGAATCCTTATACTATTTTGCAGATTTTGTGTCTTGAATCATATGAAGGACTAAATCATAAATCCCTGCCTAAACAGAAAGTATATTTTTTATTCAGGACAGCCCTGAGATGAATCATCTCATTTTTGAGGAGGTCCTTCCACAAAATGATACACATAATACAAAGTCGGGAAAAAAAAGAAAAGAAA
This sequence comes from Trachurus trachurus, assembly GCF_905171665.1. Lineage (NCBI taxonomy): Eukaryota > Metazoa > Chordata > Actinopteri > Carangiformes > Carangidae > Trachurus > Trachurus trachurus. The sequence goes on from NC_139907.1 coordinate 27,012,297, forward strand.
AGAAAGAAATGCAGTGAAACACATTACAGTATTATAATATACTCCTCTTATACAGTATACTCCTCTATTTTTTCTGCTTAATAAATGCTGCTATCCATCTTTCAAAATCAGACGGAATAGATTATCTGAGAAAGTTTAGATGGTTGAAGAGATTTTTTTTTACAGGAAGTACAGTAATAATTAATTTTAATTCTTGAAGGGCATGCAATAGCTTCTAAAGCTCAAATGGTGATTAAAGCCCTGAAAGAGCAGTAATGTTATTTCAAAGAGCAAGCCCTGTCCATGCGGTGACTGTGTACCGAGCGAGGTCACTCTCTACATGGGAACTGGCACGGTTTTAGCTTGCACAAGACCCCCTCGGCTGGGGAAGGTCGGCTTCATTCTAATACAAGCGCAGCCACCTGGTAGCACTGACCTGAGCGAAACTGATTAATCTGGTTCATCAGCGCAGGTCATGGAAGCTGTGTGTAATGAGACGATAATTGGAGAGAGGCTAGAGTATCGTTCTCTGGGACTAATCCTAAACTACTGGGGAGAATATTGAAAATAGATCCCTCTATTACAACCAGGGGCAACTGTGGCTTTTGGCAAGAATCTGTTTAAAATGCATTTGGTATATAACCCACTGAAGAGCTGAAGACTAATGAATGTTAATCCTATGAAAATTTTTCCAGCCTTTCTTTTGCTTCTATTTCTGTGGTATTATCCCTCTCTCTCTCTCCCTCTCTCTCTCTCTCTCTCTAGCCCCATAGTGGATTGATCCAAGGATTACTGATGGTAGGGAAGCCTCATGAGTTACCTGGAGCACAATACAGACTCTACATTACTTGATGTTGAAGACTCCGAAAAGCGTTTTGCTGTAGCAAATGACTTGAAATGTGTTCCAGGGACACTTAAAATAAACGGAGCACATGGCATAACTTAACACATATATGCTGTGTATTAATATAACTGCATATTATGTAACTGCGTGAGTGAATCAACATTTTAAAAAGAAACAGTGAGTACATGTTTGGATGCAGTTGCTTTAAAACATGGTTTGTTAACTAAAAAATGTGCAAATTTCCTAAAAAAAAAAAAGCGCTCTTGCAGTGGCAGGTGTACCAGAAGTTGGTTGTCATGGTTACAATAATAAATACACCAACCACTAACTTCATCACCATACTACATTTCTATTGCTACAAATCTTATCTCTCATGGCTTGTGTAGATTTAGACTAAAACTTACTTGGTTAGGTATAGGAAACTTCATAATGTTCTTACTAAATATACAACATTAGACTATTGCTGGTGTCATGGTGAAATGAAACAGAATAATGTAACCTGCTGTTTTGTTTTATGTGTAACAAAAACCATATTCCTTTGTTTTGTTGAACTATACATTTGCCTCAACCTCATGATCTGTGTCTCTCTTTATTTTATGTCACTGGACTCCCTTAGCTTTCTGTCATGCTAATTATGACCACTAGATGTCACCTGACAACAAAATGTAACTAGATTAGATTAGAAAACTTTATTGATCCCCAAGGGGAAACTGCTTTGCCCAATAAAAACACATACATCCACTTAACAAACAATACAAACAGTTCCATACCATTGCACAAAACGTATCAACATGATTGGATACTTCATACGACAGAGTAGGCTGCTCAAAGCAAGTGATTTAAATTGATATTGATATAGGCAAGGATAAATAAATAAATATACACCTCCAGAAGATTTAAAAAAAAAAAAACAACAGACAACCGCTATTTGTGGTTAAAAAATCTGACTGCTGCAGGAACAAAGGAGCGTCTAAGTCGTTCAGTAGAACACTGAGGCATCACTAACCGCTCACTGAAGGAGCTTTTAAGATCCTTAAATGTATTGTGGAGTGGGTGGTTATCATAGAGGACTGTTTTCAACTTAGTCCTTGTTCTCTTCTCCACTATTACCTCAAGCTTGTCTGGATTAAAACCAATCACTATGGGTCAAAATATCCCATACATATCCTGGTATCCTCAGGGCGCCTGTATAATCATCACTTCAGACCATACATGCAAGCTTCATGCTCATGGCTCTGTATATGGTTATAATGTATATACTCCATAGTGTGGTCGCACCAAGAGCTGTTTCTGGCCTTATGGTTCCTTAGGCCAGACCACTGGCATCCCTCAGGCTATCAATTGATTTAGTTTTAGCTGTATACTGGTCATGAATAACACATTGTAGTCAATACAGTTTTCTTTTTCATAAGCCTTATCCAGGTCAAATCTTTTTTTGTACATATGATGTGAAACATTGGTGTAAAAGTATGTACAGTATATATCCAGATCACTGACCATCTGTGCAGGCGTGAGTTAGTGAGTGTTACTGTATGTGTGTATGAGCTGTGGGTAGTATTACTGCCTCACTGCCATTTGTCACTGTCCTGACCATGGTTTATGGCCCTGTATTTATTTTAATTTGATTTACACTGCACAGCTTACAGTTCACACTTAGACTGAAACAGGCCTGAATTAAAATTAATAAAGCAATTTGATGTTTGACAGCTGATTAGCTCTGCAGTGAGAAAAAAAAAACAGAACCTGCCTCACAGCCTTTGCTTAAAAGTTTCTATTTTATTTTCTGATGTCAGATGTTGTGGAAATAGTGTCTGGACATTGAACATTTAGAATTTTGAGGGCATCGTGAACCAAATTTGATCTGTTTGTACAGTAAGTTTTGCTGTTGCTACGAACCATGGAGACAACACAAGCTAACTCTAAATCTGGCTGCAGCTTGCACAAATCCAACACACCTTTCCAGCAGCAGTTCTCAATGAATTGATTGCCTGCTGGGGGGGCGTGGTTAATTTTACAAATGCTTGTTCATTGATGTTATTTTTGTGTGTCCAAAGCAAAGTAAAGAAAGTAGTAACAGAACTCAACGCTCTGTCTTCGTTAATAAATGAATCATGTCATGCAACACAGCTAATTCATTTTGAAATTCTGAGGGTCACTCACTCACAGCATGATGCAGTTAGTTTTTTAACAGCATGGAATTATATCTAAGAACATTAACTGTAACCTTTGTTTAAGTCATTAAAGCCTGCATGACTCAAGTTGATGACACATAAACACATTAATACAAAGCAGTTATGAGTCTAATCCCTTTTTTGATGATATTCAGAATCAGTGATGTTTGAATGAAACAAATGTAGTGAGAGAATGTCTCTCCATGCAGTGATCATATGGGTCAGACTCAGGATAGTATTTGGTGTACAGGTGAAAGTGTGAGAAAATAAAGATGAAGAATCCAGTTCTGAGGTTTAAACTGTTTATCTAGTAAAGATGTAACTCTGTGACAGTAGAACTCAACAGCACAAGCTTTATACCAGGTTGTACATGTTAATTTCTACAGTAGAGTTGGACATACAAAATTTTAAAGTGAGAGTCTATGGGGATTGACTCACTTTTGAAACCAGACTCAAGTGTTTCAAGTGAATTTTGTACCATGTATGCGTGGTTTCCTTTTTCAGCTCTGGAGTATAGTCCCAAAATACTGAATAAGCATAAACAGTACAATATGTCTGTCCCTGCAACAGACACAACCTAACAAACCTCCATTGCAACCGAAAATAGCAGGTTGTACAAGACAAACACAGCTAGCAGAAAACAACAACAACACACCGCACACATTACCCAAGCTAGCTGCACCCTCTGACAACAGAACACACGTGTTTAATACACATTGACACACTTGAAAAACTCAAATCACATCAGATCCCCCTGTCACCTGCTCCTCTCACTCACTGATGCATTTAGTCCATAGGTAGGGGAGTGCCGGGTCGATTGATACACAGCGATTTCCTCGAAAACCACACAAGCTTGAGCCGTCAGATTTCGTCACTATGTTCAGCACTCAACACCTACCAATCCCGGGAAAGCTCGTGAAATGACGTCACGCCATTCAAAAGTTATTAGCGCGAACCGGTTTTTGACTACGGAAAGTAAAATCTTACGTGCGGTAGTTTTTTTGTGATCAAAAGTTGTATTGTGTGTTTCATGCAATAATAATATGACCTAACAACAGATGAATTTGTACATAAACAGGTCCTAATGTATGCAATGTCATAGTTTTGAAGGTTAGAGGCAAAACAGGTTGAAGTGTCAGTAGTCGCTGAAGGGACGATTGATACAGCTGTATATAAATCACCGAATTAATAACTGTTTTGCAATGAACAACAACCGATTTGAATGAACAACATGTATTTTTAATAAACACCACATATTTTTAATGAACAAAACGTGTTTATGACATGAATCAACAGATATTCAGCAAAGTGAGGGGAAAATGCCGAGGGAAAAATGACAATATGTTCAACTGTGTATCCATAAACATGACTTAGGACAGGGAAATAAGTAAATGAAATGAAAATGCAGTCGTCCAACAACTCGTACAAAAGAAGAAAGGTGAGTTTAATCGAAATGCGGATCTTGACAATTACGCACGGGACAAAAATATTTGTTTGACCTATTTATATTGTGAGAAATTATGTGAAATTTTGGCAATGACATGCTGCATAAAAACGAGAGTAAGGTCAGTATTTTCTATTTAAAACATGCTGTTTCAACCGTCCCTCCTCTGTGTTTCAAACGACCCGCATAGGTGGGGCGTTTGAGACAAATGTCAACTTACGTTCAAAGTTATAAAACAGCGCGATCATCCGACATATGTGTTAAATTACACTTGTAACTAAGAGAATACACATGTGAGTTGTTGATCACATGATAAATATGTTTGTGTACATAACGTCATCTTTGAAAAAGACGTTTAACTGAAAAGTGTATCAATCGACCCGGCGCTCCCCTACTACAGTGCATGATCAGGTACAGACACAAGGAGAAAACATACATGGCCTTTTCCACATGTAATACTGTGTATGCCTGATTAATGATATTCTAGTGAGTGTGAGTTATTACCTTCTTCAAATTAGGTTTGTATTGCAGTGCAACCATGGGGTTTATTTATCCATCTATTACAGGCATAGCCCACACCGTAGTGGGACTGACTAAAAATTTAATTAGGTTTCTGAAATTGTTTGCAAAAAAAAAAGCTCATCCTCTACCCCCAGTCACCTCAGCTAGTAAAAGTCTAAATGATGGTTAGTTTTTCAGTTGGACAATAAGCTGGTGATTAAAATGTGAAATGTGTCACACTTCACACTTGTTGTGCTGTTTTCTCTGTTGTTCATCTGCTGGGAAAAGGGACAGATAAATCAGAAACTTGAATAATTTGTGAACAAGCCAATTTATGTTCCTCACTGTCAGGACAAAAACAAAGACAAATCTAAAGTCAAACCACTGCCCACACTGTTCCCCTCTGCACTCTCAGTCAGCTGGAACCAGCTGAATTTTAATGCATGTTGTACACAAGCAGATACAGCAGATTCCAGCATGCCTCAGACAGTGTTGTAGATTTGTAGCAGCCAGCAGCAGACAGATTTTATTTTCTTCTCATGTTTCCCAAAATGCATTGTTGAAAAGCGCTGAGGATGGATAAAGGTGATAGATGCAGCCATTCAACCATAAACAGCCCATAAGCTGCTCTGAGATCTGCCCTCTTGTCAGAAATCTAACACCTCAATTTGTTTTCAGGATATGCTCATGTGCTTCAGTGATTCACCTTACCATTGACCTCTAATTTCAAAGACAAAAAGCTGCTTAGAGCCATAATAATAATAATAATACTATTTTTTTCTCTAAATAAAGCAGATAGAGAATACAATAATAAACATTGATTAAACACATCACAAGTCGAAATATACTATTAACATAAACGCATGACATCAGTCTGTTTCAGACTTGATATCATAAATAAAGTATTCTGTATAATAAATAAATACTAAACAAATGGAAAATCAATTGAATATTTTTCTTTTTTTTTTGTTTTCACAGACTGTGCTGATAGCTCAACATTTTGGCAAATTGGCCCTTTGCCATAATCTCTATAGTCATAGCATGACTATAGAGCATAGCATGGCTCTGCTCCGTCGTTCTAAAAATAGCTTGCACTGACAAATAAAGGTAACGAACATACTGCTATGACTATAGGGATTATGGCAATGGGCTAATTTGCCAAAATGTTGAACTATCCCTTTAAAGATCAATGCAGTCTACACATCAGTGCATACCAGTGTAATCACCGAGACAAGCATACACTTCCATTAGCGTTGTTAGCACAGCTGGGCATCTGAGCGTCTTGTTTGAATGAAAAATCACATTCACAGCTGAAACATGGCAGTCTATGGGGACAGACTCAGGAAGTCCAGTTTCTGCCACTTCCATGTTGTCCCTGGTGACCTGTCCAGTGTGTGCTGGGATTGGCTCCAGCCCCTCTGTGACCCTATGAAGATGAGCTGTACAGACAATGAATGGATGTTGTCTTCCTTTTTCAGCTCTAGCCATTAGTTTGACAGTGGCATTAAGCCTCCCGAAGACACCGATGATTGAGTCCTCTTGCTAAAGTGGCTTGGATCCTATGGAGAAGAATATGACACAGTAAAGAATCAGTTGTGGTTTGATTAGTCATACACACTGGATTGTGTCTGTGTTCCCCTTTCCTTTTTGCACATTACCTTGTGTTGTTTACACCTTTGTCATTTTATGTAAAACTAATTCCCAGCCCATTTCCTGGAAACACTTCTTAAACAGATGTCAGACCTGTGGTTCAGCCATCCATTGTGCTTTCCAGGGGCAGAATTGGACATTGAATCCAACTCTATCAATACAGGTGGAACCAAGAGAGAGAGGAAGAAATAAGGAAACAGAAGCTGCATCCTGCCTAAAATTACAGAACAACAAATGGAAACACGAGTGGCTATTTCCTGGCTCCTGCTTTATTTACCATAGGAAAGTAGAGACCGTAATAAGTATCAATTTGAATAACGCATAGACATGCCCAGAGTCTTTTAGTGGCAATCAATTATTCAATGTTGTTTTACTTGTACTCAGCATGTTCCATAACAGTACTGCTACTGTCATAGGAAAAAACTGACACCACCCCAAAATATTCCTCTTATTCAGGTTTCATGCATAAGCAATGAAAAGAATACGGCAAACACAAGAGAAGATGATGGGAAGGTAATTGTGTCCTTTTCTTCCCCTCCTCACCATCTGTGTAGAGATTGTAGATAGAGGTTATGCAGGTTGGGTTTTTTTTTTTTTCATCTGTTCCTCAGTACTGAGTTGTGCACGAAGGCTAAAAATTAGTATTTGTGTTTGTTTTGCAGTCTGATGTGGTTGGGTGCAGTTTATACCACACTTTTAGCAAAAGGAAAATAAAATATAAGACATACGCAGTATGTTGGCCTATTGTAAAATAATCAAATTTACACTGTGTGTCATAAATATATTCTTTGGTTTTAACATTCTAAGTCAATATAGTATCAAAATGTCTGTAAACTTCTTTGTTCAATGATGTGCAGAGTTTGGTCCCCTAATACCCTTTTTACATAAAAAATAAAGTGTAGATATAAGCTGATTGTTTTAAAGGTTCCACATTTTACACTTAACTTTTATTTGAAGTGTTGATCCATAAGAAGAATATGTTTCAGTCTAGTTTTTCTCTCTCTCTCTCTCTCTCTCAGGTTTCTCTTTGGAGCTCAAGTAACAACGGATAAGTGAGCCAATCAGAACAGAGGAGGCTCTGAGTCTGACTTCTTCCTGAATGAGCCAATAACAATGTAGCAAATTTCACATAAACAGACAGAGAAACTAAAATCCTGCAAGGCTAGATGGTCAGTCCAGTTGTGCTACTGTATATTGGGTCATGGCTCAGCATGGTGTTTCTTTGTTGTGACATCACAAAGTTACATAAGCCCTGTTTGCATTTCTCTGTGGACTTCCCTTTAAACCATTTTAAATATGGTGAGTGAGTCCCTTTACACTGCCACATTTGCCTTTTTGTTTAGAGAGGGCACACACTCATACAGACATAAGCACAAAAGGGTGAGCTGTTGACTGCCATGTATATTAGTAAATGCATCAGTTGCATGACATCCCAAGGTTGGTGCTCCTTTAAGTGTCGGAGCCTCCGAGTGAGAAACTTTGATCAGTGATTGTTTTATTTCAGGGCGGTAGTTCACTCTTTCATCCCTGAGCAGTGCAGCTGGTTTAGCACAATGACAGGTGTGTTTACACTGTGTGTGCTCTCAAAGACATCACATCATACCAGTGAATGCAGATTGTAACTTTTCTTAAAAGTTAAAAGTCACCCTGCTTAAACTGATAACGCCACAGTTTGTTTTACTTTAAAGGGTAGTTCACTCAAAATTGAAATTCCACTCATTATCTACTCACCCTCATGTCGACTAAGGGCTGGTAGAAGTTTCAGAGTCCTCCGTGCCTTCTCGGAGTTACAGCGGGGCTCCGTGTAGCACTGCATGTCCATATGACGGTTGAGAACGGAGCTCACTTTTCTTCATCCAAAAAGACACACCAAAAAACATCCAAATACCTCCATAGTGCTCGTTTGTAATGTCCCTCTTGCATTGAAGCCCCAACATGAGAAATTGTTCAGAAAAAAAATGTATAAGTCTATATTTTAAACTTGTTTGTAGCGGAAGCTCCCAGCGTTGCTCTGCCGGAATCTCGCGCGATTTGCGGAGCCGTGAACTGGGTGTCAATGAAAATCCCGCAAGATTTCTTCTTCTCCCAGCCCTTAGTCGACATGAGGGTGAGTAGATAATGAGTGAAATTTCAATTTTGAGTAAACTACCCCTTTCACTCTCTATGTTGAGTCCAACAATGTTTCCAGGCTACACTTAGCTGATTTATGGAGGTTCAAATCAAACCCAGAAATTTCACTCCATCAAACTTTTTCAAAACCCCTCAATCATTCCTAGGTGTGTTTTGATCAAAGCTCAAGTACGTTTTATGCTGAGAAAAATAAAATTCAAATGGTTTTGATGAATACTGAATGAGGATAAGCAGTAAAAGTTGGTGGAGACTTCAACATCGATATCCAATGTGCTCAGCAGTGGTTTGTGGTCAGATGAGGGAAGGAAAAGCCAAACAGGTCAGCACTGAAAAATCTGAACATCCAGCCAGTTTCTTTGTTGTTGTTGCTGCTGTTGTTTCTACCAGGCCATTGGAAGTGTTGTATATTATGAGAAGCTGTATTGAAGAGAGCACCCTGAGCTCAAGATAGAAGCGTTCAGTATGTGACCTTGCACTGGAAGTGCTTTTGGCATCGTGAAGCTACACGAGCCACGTAATACACCACACCACAACACATCATAAGGCAGCGGCACAGTGCACCAAAGTAAACCGCCGCCTCCCTTGCTCCCCAACACGGAGTCGCGGCCAAAGGTCACAGCTATCTGCAATTTAAAAGGTGATTGAATCAAATTTTCATGACCGTCTCGTAGGCAGCTAAGCCTCACACGTTTGTTTATTTATTTAAGAACGTATTGTGGACGTAGTGCGAGACTTGCATACAGATCACAAGCGAATGTGCGCAGAGGCATTTGCAATGTTAATGCAGGCGTGCAGCTCCTTCCCCTTCTCTCCTCCCAGTTCCCAGAGGAGGGTGAATAAACGATTGAATTCATGTTGACTTAAGATTTGTTTCAACTTCATCCAAGTAGGATAAAAAGAAAAAAAAGAGAGAAAAAACTACAGATGTGAACAGCTTACAAAGTAGAAGAAATGTTATAGTCTGTACTCTTCTCTTTGTTTAAGGAGCCATGTGTTCCAGCTCCCTGTTGTGTTTCTGGAATGACTTCAAAGATTGCCTCTTATACAAATATTCACCGCTTGAATCTACTTCCACATTTAATATTCATAAACCATGTGCTAAAAGATACTGCCCAATAGTTCGAAACAGGACAGCTTCTTTTATATCATAAATGACTAAGCAGCAGCAATTAACTGTAAATAATGCAGCTTGTCAAGCAAACTGTTTGTATTGTTCAGATTATTTGTGCAGAACATTAAAACAATTGATGTCAGGATCTCTACCTTGCTATAACCCACAACAGGAACATTAATCTGATGTATTTTTGTGTGTGTCAGTTTGCAGCAGCACCAGGAACTCTCTGGCCAAAGAGTCAAGCTAATGGCTTGATGCCCAGGATAACAATATGTCCACCCTATTAATCCTCCTCCACTTCCTTGTGAAGTGCAGGTGAGAGGAGCTGAATGATCCTTCACAGCAACATCAGTACCCATTTTGCAGTCTCACCCATTTTTGAAGCCTTCGGTCAAGTAATCCCTGACTTTATGTGCAGCATCCAGTCAGAAACCACAATCTCTGAGCTATTTCTGAGGAACCACTGATCATGATCATGTTGCATTACACCATTTTTGGCACATTTTGGTCATGTAAAGGTCTCGTTGCATAAGTAGGGCTACTCCACTGAAAATATGTCCGTTTTCATTGGCACTGTCAGGTCCATCAGCGTGATAACGTGCTATTAAGTTTCACGTTATCCATTCTGCCTATCATCAAAATAAAATGTAAGGTCTGCACCTTACAATTTATTTTGTCCTGGCCTACAATCAACACTGCCTATTTGTTGTATTTACATTTTTATATTACATTTTATATTGCTATTTTATTATGTATACAGTAGGTTATTCTTTTTATTATTTGTGTTTTGTCACTGTGGGTGCTTTCAGACAGACACAGTTCTGGTTCTGGTTCTGGGGTCTCAGAACCTTGGTGCTTTTTGTGAACCAGCCCGCATTCACACCAGTTTACGTAAATGGAACCAAATCTCCTGCCTCCTGCTCATCTTCACAGGCTAGAATAGGACACCCCCACTGATGATGTCATGGTTCCCAGGTATTTCTTGGTTCCCTTGAGAACCAACTTTTCAGGTTCCGAACCTGTTATTTTTTCGGTCTGAACGTGAATTTCCCAGCTTGGGATCAATAAAGTATGTCTGCATATCTGTATATCTATATCTATTTACCAAGCTTCCTCCAGAAACTCATCGCTCAGCTCTCTAAAGTTGAGTCCAGCCACTAAAGGAAACCAATTTCAGCCACTTCCAACTGCAATCCCATCCTTTCGGTCACCATCCAGAGTTTTGATAAGTCTACTGTAAATAGTGGGAATCAGCTTGTTGATGCTCCTTTCATCTTCCACTTCGTTAGCACTGCATCCAACCCCAACCCAGTGTTCATCCCCCCAAGTCGTGGACCCACACGGCAGTGACTCCATTACATGGAGAGAAGTGAAACAGTAGGCTTCCTTCAGTTTTCTGGTCTTTAACAGTAGAATTACATATTTTTCATTTAACCATAAAATCACATTGAAAACAAGGAGGTTTTTGCAGCATCGTCCAGCAGGGGGCAGTATAAAGTTACTAGTGCTAAATGCAAAGGTTTGAGTGTTTTTACCATTTCCATAATAATGAGAATGGTTGGGATCAGCCTTTCTTTTGTTCTTGGTGTGAAATAACATGGCGAAATGAAAGAGTTGTCTGTCCACAGTTAGAGGGTGAAACCATGCCAAGTTGCCAACCAGTTTGATATCTTATAATAGGTGTATTATCCAAATCTTATATACAATGATCCTGTCATTAACATTTGGGTCATCTGAGTCTTACAATCTCTGACCTGTCCACAGACTTTCATTGACATTGACTAATTTGCATAATATATTCAAGTTTCATTCAACATTAAAGGTCCACTGCAGAGCCTTGTGTTTTAGAAGTGATGTCATATTTCACGCTCAGTGAATGCAGGCAACCAAAAGGCTGGATCCAAAGGCAGACACAGAGCAGGCAGGCAGGAACATTGAGTGATTTGAATGGAAGAGATGGTGATAGTCAAACACTTACAGGCAGCGCAGGCAGGCACAGGAAGTAAACAGGTCACCGGGTGGCAAGAACACAGGCTCCAACATGCTGAACATGAATGATACAACAATCTGGCAAATAACGGCGGGAATATGGCGTGACTGGGGAATGAGAGACTGGTGAGCAGGTGGATGAGGAGAGTGAGGTGACTGCAGTACACAAAGAGGAGTGGAGAGTGAATCAGAGATGTCAGTGGAAACTGGTGACTGGAGAGCAGGGCAGGTGTTGGCAGAGAAGGCTCAGCTCTCTTTGATTTCAGTGAAACTAAATGATTGTTGTAATTTTTTGAAAACTGTACAGCTGTATTCAGGCCAGCTGACAGTCTTGGCTGGGCCCGGGACAAGATAATGTTAGATGCCCCCCCCCCCCCCCCCCTCCATCTCGCCTCCTTTCCTCCGGCTCCTTTCCTTCCTCTCCTCCTGCTCTGTCTTCCTCTCCTCTGTTTCCCTCTCCTGTCTTCCTCTGATTTCTCCCTCCCCTCTTCCTCTCCTCTGTCTTCATCTCCTGTCTTCTTCTCCTCTCCTCTGTATCCCTCTCCAGTCTTAATTATCCTCTCCTCCGTTTTCCCTCCCCTGTCTTCCTCTCCTCTGTCTTCATCTCCTCTGTTTTCTTCTCTTGTCTTCTTCTTCCTCTCGTTTTTTTCAATTTTTAAGTCTTTCTTATCTGTTTTTTTTTTTTTCAATTTCTGTCTCCATCATTTTTTGTTGTTGGCTGTCAATTCCAGAGGTCTGAAGGATAGAATGTTGTAAGTTCTTCCATTTCCAGTAACAGTGCTGGTGTGCGCGGTTTCTTTCATGTTCTGGAAATCTCTCATATAGTTTTCTGTATTTTATGTTTGATATTATCATCCCATCTGTTGAATTTAGGGCACTGGTTGACTTTTTATCCGCTTCACCACCGTGACACACCCCCTCTCTCTCTTCTCTGTCACCGCCGGTAAAGTTAGCCTGCCGCTCCGCTCCACCATGACACTGACACACACACCCTCTCTCTTCTCTGTCACCTGTAGCCTCACTCTGCCGCTCCGCTCCATCGTTACACTGACACACCCTCTCTCTCTCCTCATCCGTAGCCTGACTCCTGACACCTGACTGCTGCTTGACCTCCCTCCTCTCTGTTTCTGTCAAAGATAACATGTTTTGTCAGGCTTTTGCACAAGCTAGGCTAATTAACGTTCGTCAGTTAGGTTACGTTACCAGGTTGGCCGCACTACTTACCTTGCTCTATTTTACTTGTCCCAGCTTCACCGTCACTACATTTTTTTAAATATTTGTTTAGAGCATTTCTCAACCCTTTGTTTTCCTCTTCTCTTTTTCTCTTTTCTTTTCTTTTCTGGGCACCGGACTTGTGCTGACCAGACATTTTGAGTGTAGGCCTTCTGAACTAATAATAACGTCAATAACAAATTCGATCACGGGCCAAACCATTTTTGTGTTTGGGGTGGGGGGTGGGGGTTCTTGACCACCACTATTTTAAAGGAAAATTAGGAAGAAAACAAATAAGAAAGACTTAAATGTATTAAACATATCTTTTTCCACATAGGACTAATTTGACAATAATAATAAAAAAAAAAGTCCACAATTTAATGAGGGCCCAGTTGTGGGCCCCCCCTCTTTCCTGGGCCCGGGACAGCAGACCCGTTTGTCCCCCCCTATCGGCGGGCCTGGCTGTATTGATCTCTTCTCCTGCCTTTACCATTATTTATATCTCTGTCTCTATCAGAAACACTAGTCACATAGATAGATAAATGCAGATAGCCTTTATTATCATTGCACAAGGTACAACGAAATTGAGCCACGCACCAAAAGATAAAAGAAGACAAAGTAAATGTAAAAAACTGTGAAAGATAATTTTTTTTAAATTACATTTTTAAATAGAGAACAACATTTTTTTAAATAGAGGGTGCATTTCAAAGGTGCAGTGCTGTTAAGGTGCTTTGGGGTAGTGGGAGGTAGACTGTGTTGTTCATCAGAGCTGTTTGGGTAGGGGGGTGGGGTGGGGTGATTGTTATGGGAGACTGAGACTGTGAGTGTGAGAGTGTGTGTGTGGGTGTGACCATGGTTGTTGGCAGTTCCTATGGCCCAGGGAACAGTAACACCAGACTTAACCACCCTTAGTTGTTAAAGACATTAGAGAACTGCACGGCTCTTCAGAGCAAAACCAGGCATGCAGGAGTTAAATGTAAAAGAGGAAGGCAAATTTTAAGAATTTCCATGTACACAGAAAACCAATCAACCTACTCTATAACCCATCCTAGTTGTTTTAACTATCCCAACAGGATCAAAATCAATGTCAAGGTCACCGTAAATTGTTAAGTCCAATACCAGCTGACACACAGTTAAGTGCTTTTGAGCTTTTCAGATAATTTCATTGGGCCATACTGCCCGTGGTGACCTCTGTCGTGCCTGGAGCACTTAGCATTCCCCACTGACATTTAGATTTCCTAAGGTCAAATCCCTCCTAATGGCCCTAAAACTAGTCGAGATGTCAGCAAGAGCAATTCCCAGTGGCGTGTTGTTTAGACGCAGTGTAGTGCTATACGGCTATGTGCAGCGGAGCGGCGGAAAAGCTAGCCCACCGGCTTTTTACAGATTTCCCCTCGATCGCATCAACAGCATCACACCTCTGGCACTGATGCCATGAGAGGAAGACATTCATAGAAATATTCTGCGATGGGAGTGTTCCCAACTTACAGTTAGAGGTGTACCTTCCATAAAACCTTTTTGTAACTTATTCATGAACTCGATGAAACGGAACTTGAGTCGCGTGTTTGCAAATTCTAAAATAGCCCCCCAAAGATCCAGTGACTGAGAGGAAACCGGCATCATGCCTCAACGGATCGGCACGATGTGGGTTTCCGTGGCATTTATAGAGCTTCTGTGGTATGTGATAGCTAAACACAATATTGCATTACTTTTTCCAAGCAAGATTTATCACAGCGCTAGTTATTGCTCTCACAAAGCTTATTCTGTCCAGGTCGCAATCCTCATTCAGACATGTTTCCATGCTACAGGCCACACATTATGTTGGACTCAGGGTGTACCGGCTTAGCTTCCATTATCCATCTGTTAGTACCATCCAAAAGAGAATAAGAACTCATTGCCCTCCTCTGTTGTGACTGCCGGTGTCTCAGGAGTGAATTGTTCCATTAATGGCTTGTTTTTGTCCAGGAACATCAATTTCCCACTTCATTCCTGGTCGGGGACACATTTCAGGGAATCAAAACCAGTTCTGGGGAGAGCAATTCCCACTGACTGCCTGCATGGTGGAAACTGCGGTACATTTCTATTATGACAGCATTTTCAAAGAGGCGAGAAAAAAATATACAGTTGTTTCAACCTCGGTAAAGGAAGGCAATTAATTTCAGTTTGGCTTTAGCTTTATTTCTTTTGTTTTGTAAAGATGAATATGTGAAAGAGTGACAAAAAAGAGCATAGTATTAAAAGGTTCGATATGTGCAATCGACACAGGGACATCAAACATCATTCTATGAGAAGCTGTTAGCAGCAGTTGATAATAATTGTTCTGTTGTACAACATAAACGTGTGTATATTAATAGAATAAACATCTCTTTTTGCTTTGCTGAAATTCTCTCCTGACTCTCCTTAGGTTTTGTTGTTTTGCTGTTTATTGAGATTTAATGTTCTAGTTAATTTGAAGTTATTTAATGTGGAGCACCAGGGCACAGAGGATTACAGTGACTATAGTGAGATCCGCTGATATCCGCACCGATCCTGTGAAATATCTCTTAATGTATTCAAGATAAATAAATCTGGAGCATTCCTGGTTGCATTATCAGTTCAGTAGAATGTCCACTGTTTATTGGACAGGTTGTCATAAACTTTGTCATAAACACACAATCAGGTTCCCCTCAGGATGAATTCTGGTCACTGTGGTGATCCTATAACTTCTCTAGCACCATCTTCAGGCCAGGATCTCATTCTGTCCAATAAACTGGTTTATTATCCAGAAATGTGTAAAGCCTTCAGCTGCACTTTGTGTCTTGGTAAAATATTCCAACCTGAAGATGCAGTGCTACTCAGAAGGTCTATTTTAATATTATAAATGCTCCAAAGACTGAAGCTCTTGGCAAGACTGGAAACAACTGTTGATGCTATCATTAGCTAAACTTATAAACAACAATGCAATTATTACAATATCAAACTTTCTTTATCAAATACTTCACAAAAAAATAAAAATAAATCCAGACAAATATGACTTGAAAAGGGACAACAAGAGTGAGAACAGAGGATAAAATGAAGGATGGCAGATTACCTGCATATTATTGCAGCCTTCTTATTATTATTCCACACATCACCAGCTTTGGCAGAGATTCATCATTGTTAAATACAAGGAAGCTGTGGGTCATCCAAGGTATCATACTGCACCAGAGAGGTTAGATAAAGGATTAGATAGACTTCCAGGAAAAAATGGGGGGAAAAAATCAAATTAATGACCAGGTCTATATATATAACAAGAAGGGGGCAAGAACAGAGACTCGTGGGACAAAACATCTCAACTGAGCTGTCGAAGAAGTTTTGTCAGAGAGGTATGACCAAAGAAAGATAAGAGCTGTGCCCTTGATTCCTTCCCATCTCTCTCTGCCATGACTGACAGTATCAAACCAAATCTAACTACATTTATCTTTACCATTAAACTTTGGTGCAGGTACTTACTCAACATACAGTACTGCATTATGCTGCATATCAGCTGTAATGAGTCGTATAGGACTCTTTGATGGCAACATGGAATACAGCATACAATTTAAGTGGCAACCCAAACTATCCCTTCAAGGAAAGTGGGTGCACATTAGTTTTCTTTGGCAATGGCAATATTAATAACAATACTGGCGTGTTTGGAACAGTGTGAAGAAGAACTAGGGGCTACTGAATTGTTGAGCAGTTCCTTTAAAGAAAATGAATAAATAAATACTTGAGATTGGAGTCCTTGGTCTGTTCTGTACTGAGGGCCATTCTACTAATGTTTTCTTGTATTTTGTGCTTGTTCATAAATATCCTATTGTAATGCAATGCTTTCTTTGCTGTGTTAGGACTGGTGCAGAACAGATTTTGTGTGTCACAGCAGTGAATCCATTAATTCTTCATAGATAAATGTCTCTCTTTGGCTCTGGGACTAATCACAATGAATCACAATGAGTCCGATCTTACATCACCATGAGAGCATTTAGACTGGAGCAGGTAGTCTTATACATACTTTACATTGCAGATTGAACACTTCAAGAACTGTCAGAACTTCAGAGCCCATTATGACCCCCATGAACTTTCAGTAAGGATGATGATGAAGGTTGAGTTAGGAACACACTTTTTTTTTTTTATAAAATATAACCTTTAAACTCCATCTTGTATCTGCCAGGGGCTGAGTCTGTCAAGTTGTGTTGTATAGTTTAGTCCATCCCTGTTTTATTTTGATAGTCTTGTCCTCCCTTGTGTTGTCTCTATGGTTACTACCTCCCATTGTCCTTTTCCCACCCTTGGTAATTGGCCTCATGTGTCCCACCTGTGTCTTGTTCTCTCTCCACCCTCCTGTGTATTTAGGCAGCTCTTGCCTTCCCTTCGTTGCCAGTTTGTCTTGTAAGCAGCATCCTAGCGTTCTTTGTCTGGTTGTTTCCAAGTGTATGACCTTACTCCTGGTTCCTGAGATTATGCCAGGTGATTTTGTAGCTCTGCTTCAAATTCTGTCTACCTGGTTTTGACTTTCTGGATTGTAAATAAAGACCCAGAGGCTGCCTTATCCCCGTGTGCTGCTTCATTATTGTGTCCGCCTGCCTGAGAGTTGGTGACAGTATTGGGATCACAGCAGACCATCAACATTTTGACAATATGGCCCCATGAGTAATCAATAGCCATTATTATCTTATTATATGTGACCTGATCCAGCAAAATGAGTCGCAGTGACCCAAATTTCAAAATTGAGATTCAAAGTCATACATTGGGTAGTTTTTAAGATATGGCGATTTTAATTATGGTCTTCCACTCACTGCTTTCAACTGAAAACCTGAGAAAATTGCGTTCAAACAATTTAGAACGTCTCTGGTTTAAAGCCTTCCGTGAATCTGGCGTCTGTTCTGTACCATGTGATGACACGTACCTTGTACAGGCACCATTCAATGACCCTCGGAAAGCAGAATGTATCTATTCAGATGCTGTTTACAGCTCGTCTCTATCATAAACGGTTCAGAAGATATTTCATGTTTTGTAAAACATCTGCAAGCGTTAGCGTGCTACGTTCGGTTAGCATCGATGCTACGCTTGGTTTAGCATCGCTGCTACCGCTCAGCTTAGCATCTGGTCCCGTACTACGTGATTTCACGTGGCTACCCTTGTTGTCATAAATGCACCATTCAAGGACCCTCGGAAAGCGGAGAATCTCACGATTCAGATGCAGTTTACAGCTCGTCCCTATCAGGTTCAGAAGTTATTTAGCCTAATGTTATGCTCCTCTCTAGAGGGTTAAAAGTTGTAAGTCAACTTTAATCGTCATTTACGTGCCTTTCCTCAATTATCTGGACTATGAAACTTTGGGAGATTGTTTTTGAATGTCATTTCTTTGAAATTAGCAAAAAAAATTTTTTTTGAGTTTTTATTGATTTTCCACGTTATCAGCTGATTATCTAAAAATAGAACGTTGCGACTTCCGACTCATTTCGCCAGAGCGGGTCACATATGTGTAGTCAGTTCCCACAGTTTGATCCACATCCACTATCACTTAATTCTAATGTCAATTAAAGGGACAACGAGGAGTTTCTCCATCGGCAGAACGAAAAATTCCGCGACAATAAAAAAGTCTCATATTAATGTGGATGAATCTACGTTACCCACACTTGTTAATGGGCCCATTTTCGATATTGTTTTGTCTCTATCGTTATTTTGTTATTATAGTGGTGGCGGAAAAGCTGGGCGAGCCGACCAGCGTTTCCTTACTTTCGGTTTTGCGGCGAGTCATGAGAATAACACCGCCGAATCGCAGTTTATGGTCAAAAGTACAATGGTATATCATCGTCTTCGGACCTGTGTCTTTAATTATTGATGAATGAAAACTTGAGTCTGTCTTGCGCCGGTCAAAGAATTTCACGGTGCGTGCGGAGGCTCATAAATGTAGTGTGAAAACGCTTCGCTTTTCCAAAACTCCTCATTGTCAGTTTAAAGTGATACCATTGTAGTGGAAAAAACTCAATCTGCACACAGATGATTTAACATCTGACAAATTACTAGAAACCATAGAGACGACCAAGGAGCGCTCAGAGCTTAAGCCCAGTCTTGGAGTCAAGCTACTACTGAATCTGTTTCTAGCCTGCATATTGTGACTGACTCATCAGTTCATTTTGTTAGTTTCATTTATTTTCTTCCTTTTTAAGCCTTAAGCTTCTTCTTGACACCATTTAATCAAAAGATAAAAGTTGACTGCTAATAACATCTTTATTTTTCTTTTAAATCTCTGGGTCTTGTTTATCTGAGTAATTGGTCACATTTAGGGGAAAAAAACACAATGTTTATAATAAAAAAAAAGGTTTAGTTGGTGGTGAGTAATCAGCTGTGGGGGTATGACTAAAAACACTATTGTAGTAATTTAATTAGATCTGTTCACTGTTTCAAATGGAAATAATGTGTGTAATTTATTCAGTCTTGGTTCAGTGGTTTCCCTGATTTAGCAGCAGCCCACAGTATCACTTAAGTACTGGGAATGTATATTTTATTAACTGCTTGGTGTTCCATTTATTCCAGGTTCAAGCTGTAGGTGCACCGAGGGATTCTCCATCTTTCCTCATCAGAGAACGGAAGCAAGCCCTTGATTTATGCCAGACTTTGTATACACAGCATTAATGGCAGTCGTGCGTGGGTACAGTAAACTATCTCATTAAGTCCCTGTCTCCAGGATGAGAGTCGGCCGTGGTCTCTGCTGAGCTGGTGGCTTGAGTTCACAGGCGTTCCACCAAATCCCAGCTGATGCCGCCGGGGATGAACTCCAGATAGGAAAGCAGGTAAGTCTTCCCCCAACAGCCCGGCCGCTTCACGGGCACGGAATGGTAATGACTTCCCTGACATGTGGATAGATGCACAGATGTATTGACTTGAACCAGGGATGCTTGCCTCCTCCTCCTCTTACTCCTCCTGAGCTCTGCAGCTCTCCGCAGAGAGACGGAGGGAGGGAGACATGTGAAGAGACAGGCATCAAAAGGAGTGCATCTCACCGCACTGTTTGCTGATCGCAGTATACACACCAGCACGCCAAATCATACTGCAGTAAATCACTGTGCAGGCCTCGGTACGGTAGTGGTTTAAAGTAAAGAAACACCACTCTGCCTCTAGCAGAGACTGCCTGCGGCTATGTACACCTGGGATGTGCGCCAGCAGCACTGCTCTATGTCCACAGTTTCCGGCTGCTATATTCAAATGTCTGCACCTTGGTGTGAATTGACATGCAGATTTTAGCATTTGTTGTCAGGGCTACAAGGATTATATGTGCAGTATTGTTTGTTTATTTTCACATATCAAAGGTTAAAAAAGATATAACATATAAAATCCAAGACAATGTGAAGGGGAAATGCCCCCAAAAAACCCTCCAGGGGCTTGTAGGGTGGCATTCTCCGACTACAGTTCTAAGCTAATGAGCATACATTTGAGAGGTACAAAAAACGTTCATACATAATAAATACAAACATGGTTTAAAGGGATAGTTCAACATTTTTGAAAATTGGCCCATCGCCATGATCCCCCTAGTAATAGCAGTAGGTTCGTTACCTTTAATTGTTGGTCCAAGCTGCTTTTAGATCGGGGGAGAAGAATACCGAGCGGCGCAGCTACACTACGGAGGCTAATGGAATTTCTTGGTTTTGCTCATCAAACTCAGCAAATACACAACCAAAAAACTCAAAAATGGTGTGGTGGACAAGTTGTGACCTGCACATTTACCACGCTATGAGATAATAGCGGAAAGTTAAGAGAAGTGAAGCAAATACTCGGAACTACTTTCTTCAGTGAACCACTGGTCGGAGGGACACAGTGTGCGCACCTCAGCCAGTGCCGTAGTATACGGACGTATCTGCAGTAAACAGGCGCTTTTGAAATCACTCCGCCGAGCAGCCGTCTAGAGTGTAAAGTCCGACTTTGCCTCTAAAACAACTCCATCTCGCAACTTTCCGCTATTATCTCATAGCGTGGTGAATGTGCAGGTCACAACTTGTCCACCACAGCGTTTTTGAGTTTTTTGGTTGTGTATTTGCTGAGTTTGATGAGCAAAACCAAGAAATTCCATTAGCCTCCGTAGTGTAGCTGCGCCGCTCGGTATTCTTCTCCCCCGATCTAAAAGCAGCTTGGACCAACAATTAAAGGTAACGAACCTACTGCTATTACTAGGGGGATCATGGCGATGGGCCAATTTTCAAAAATGTTGAACTATCCCTTTAACATGATTTAACATTGTACAATGCAATACAAAAGCTTGATAAACATATATATACAGAAATATAAAATAATCCCAGTTTAGATAGGCAGACCATGTGGAAAGTATTGACTAATTAACAGAAGTGACTTTAGTGCCCTCCTAAATTGTTGTAAAGATAAATTTAAAAAATGGACAGGTAATAAATTCCATATTCTTGGCCCACGATAAAGTATACAGAACTGTGATTGGGAGGTACGACAATATTGGGTTCTAAGGTGGCAAGAGTTACGTGTGGAATAGGTGTGAAATTGATAATTGTATGCAAATATATAATGAAAAGATGATGGGAGGAGTTTTTTTAGGGAACCAAAAACAAATAAACCAATCTGAAGATGATTCACTTGATAAACACTGAGGATACCAGACTGAAATAATAAAGGCTGTGAAGAATGTATTTGATGAGCACAGTGCGTTGTGTTCTAAGAAAGCACTGCAGCCAAAAGGACATGTATTTCATTGACCGGTATATGTACAACCATCCTTGAGGTTTTAGGGTAAGGTAAGCCCCTGTCTTAGCCCGCAGTGTGAGTAAGAATTGGACCATTCCATATTTCATGAGGCTGACAGGTACATACCGATCTAATTTTGTCCTTGGAGACATTCACAAGGCTCCACACGCGATTTATCTGCAGGTCACCTACGGGGCTCCATAGAGGAGATGGATTAAGTGGTAACAGATTACAGCCCGTGAAGCACCGGCAGCCTGAGTTATGAGTGTACTTGTCGATAAAGTCCTCCACAGGCTGTACCGCCGCATGTAGTAGCAGCGGGTTAGTGACCATAAACAGCCACAACTGACCATGAGTGTCGGCGTCAAAACGGAGGAAGCCCCCCCGTCTGAAGACGGATGGGGACGGGGGCAGATTTATTCCGCTCTGTAGTGGATTGGGTGGTCATATTTGAACCACTTGTCAAGAAGATTGGAGGCGATGACATGGAAATGTGAGATGCATATTAACTTGTGAGGGACTATAGCAATTTATTTTGCATTAGCAAGGCCTTGTAAAAATGATGCAATTTGATGTCACGACTCTGCGGAACAACCACTCTTTCAAATGAAGGTATACATTTGAGCTGGCGATGACAGAGGATGAGACACTTTCAATCTGTTTTGCCTCATGCAAAATGTACTCAGACATATGCCAAGTGAGAATGTCATCCGGAGTGCGCTGGCTCCCGACGACTTCAGAATAATCTTTTCATGCGCTTGTTAGAGTGCTCGGGCTTCAGCACCATTATGGAGTCAGATGGAGATTTTTTTTTTTTTTTTTTCTGTTGCAGACAGAGGGGGCCTGTGTTAAATGGAAGAATCAACAGCGTGAGATTACCCCTGGTTACTGGCCACTTTGATTTCCTTGAAAACCTGCAACAAAATTGTGGTCAATCAATACAGTGTAATGCAAGGTGAGGAAAATCAATTTGTTCTCAATTACATTGCAATCAGCACCATCAAAGCATCCGTCCCTGTCCCTGCTCGGAGTGGGACTATACCGGAGAGAAGTGGATTATAGTAATTAAATCATTTGGACAAAAAGTTGCAGTCCAGCTCCAAAATTGACATCTAAGGACAAAACATACTGTCCACTATTATACATGTTCCTATAGGTGGAGGCCCCTGTAGTTTCAGCAGGTTCCAAAAGACAGTGAGACTTTAAGGTTCTCTAATCAAATTAGATGTGCATCAGTCTCACGAGACGTGAACTCAGTGGAGACAGATACTCCTAAATAAAAGATAATAAGGCCTGTTAAATCAGGATTATCCCCCTAATCTGGTTTGTACTGGCCAGGGAGAGCAGTGTCCTCTCAGCTGAAAAGGCTGCACTCACACACTGACACACACACACACACACATGCAGGCAGCTCCCGTGCTGCACTGCCCCCTAGCAGCCAATTGGAAGAAAAAAAAGAAGAAAAAAAACATTTTCAGGTCAAAGCAGGCAGCTGTGTTCTTAGTCTAAACTAACCACAGAATGTGTGGAAAATCTGTTCATGTAGGATGTAAAAACAACCCTCTCACCGCTGGAGAATGAAATAATGAAGATCCTTTTCTGTCTCTTTTTACCTTCTTTTTTTTTTTCTTTAGCTTCAGTGGCTCTGTATTTGACAGACACACAGACACACAATCAGTGGAAATCCCCTGCAGGGATTACAATGATATGCTAATTAAGTGCCCCTGAAAAGATCATGTGGGCAACATGGCAACTGACGTGACGCCCACTTTGTGCGAGCCGGGCTCTGACTCACCCGTCATGCTGTGTGACCAAAGGCGGTGGGTGGGTTGGAATACGGGGGTTTGGACCTGGGTTGCTCTCCCCTGGAGGACCACATTGTTACCTTTTTCAGTCCATCAGCGACAGTCAATATATACCAAATCTTTAAGCGCTTAGTCACTGTTGTCGGCCGTCAGCTACAGCAGATTAGATCTCACTTGGCTGCACATGGCCGACAAATAGTCAGAATTGGTTCATGCATGGTGAAAGTGCTGCATGTGTACTGCGCTGCAGGTGGGTGTGCATTGTGGACGGGAGAAGAGTAGGGAGATAATAAGTAAAAAAAAAAAATGAAACCGATTTTTAGCATCCAAAACGCTGCCTGGTTTCAAAGCTTTACTGTGGAGCTGCAGGATAACAGTAAGCATGAAAATGATTAACCCAACACCCTGTCAGCCACTCCTCAGACTTCTAAAATTATTAATGAGACCCAAAACGCTGATGCTGATGTCAACTGCAAAACACATGCGCTTTGACCCACTTAGTCACAGGAGAATGGAAGGAGGGAATCAGAGCTCAGTTATTGTTAGGATCCTTATTATTTACTCCATACTAAAAATATACAGGTGCAGCTTTTAATATGTAAGCAGTGCATCAATTGACTGTGCTTGTAAAAGATGTCATTCACAATGACAGATCCAGAGTAAGTTATTATAACTATATGCATCCCCCCTCAGCTTTTCAGCATCTTTTAGATCACTGTTTTGCTTTTTATGTCTTAAAGTAGTGTGCTTCTAGCCTGACTCTCGCCAGACCCTTGTAGTTCCGCAAAGCTACGCTGAGCTCCACACAAGGGTCTGGGACTGCTCCATAGGCGATTCATTTCAGAAGGCGGCAAGAGGTCCTGGCTGCAGACCTCCACTGTGAGGTCGCTTCCGGTGCAGGCTCCACTCTCAAGCCGCCTCCACTGTGAGGCCGCTACCGCGGCAGGCTACTCACAAGCCACCGTCACTATCAGGACAGGAAATGCACGGGATACGTTTCAAAATAAAATCGCAAGTACACTTCCGGTTGAATCGCTCTCCTCACAAAAGCATGAATTAGTAAAAATATGATGTAAAATCGATCAATTGCTATAGTATATATAAAATAAAGCTTTTGATATGGACAATTGAAGCATTAGCCTTTGTCTTTTTCAAAACAATTCTCATTAATGATTGCCATATTATAGACTCTATAGCATACACTGCGCTGCTTAACTGTACAACTTATCATTATGAAAAACAAACGGTGGGTGATAATCGGGGCTCAATTGTCTTTGTGGCCTACTATAAAGCTTAGGATCTTGAAAAGAGGCCAAAATAGTTGATCAATGAAAACAATGTAGGGCAGGAATAACATAGGTCAGTGCACAAATTTAAGTTATTACTCATATTCATAAGCCAACATCTCATAAGCTGTCATAGGCCTATAAATTTTATTGTGTACTATTACTTCACTGGCTTTTCAATATCATTTAACTTTGACTTTATTGCACTGCTGTTTTACTTTTTTTTTCTTCAATTTGTTTTTCTGTTGTATCATTCTGTATTTTTATTCATAACCACCATAAATTTCGAATAGTTTCAAATAGTTTGGTTCTATGTCTATGCTAATGTTCTTGTGCTGCTGGAACACCTAAGTACCACTAGATACAACCCTCTTGATATCTACAGTATAATCCAAGTGAATTATTAAGTGATCAAAGAGAAAAAACATTAAAAAAAACACCAAGTCACAACATGATCAATGTTCTGTAGCCCTTTATTTCCCGAACACAAGTCACTCATCTGTGGGACATTCACAGTAGGCCAAACAGTTTCTTTTGTCCATAATTTCTTCACAAAATGTCCACATGTCCTCAGTGGAGAAAAATGTAAATTTGAAGGGCTCCAGGATGGATTCCTTCTCATCGTCGTCCAGTTGTTCTGTCCAAATCCTCCCATACTGCAGAGCAGCCTCAGTCTGGTTCTCCTCCCCCATGCACAGAATATCAGGCAGGCCCACTTTGGCAGAGAACAATTGTTCATTGGCCTCAACCCACTCTGCTGCATGTCTGCAATCATGGAGAATACGATCTTCAACCGAGTCCTATGGAAAAGACAGAAAGATGTCTGTACCATAGCTGCTGCACCAACAGTATCTGACCAATAGATACTGTGAAAAAGCTTACCCATTCCACTGGTGTGTCCTTGTCGGCAGGTCTGACTGAGACCTCAGCCTGCTGCTCTTCATCCTGAAAATATATAGGCAAAATGATCAGTTGTAATATTCAAAACACAAGCTCCAAAAAGAAAAAAAGAAAAGATCCAGCAGTGCCCTCCTCGACATATTAGAGATCATGCAATCATCCAATCATGCATGATCTAGACACTTTATTTTTAAACTGCAGACAGAAGGTCTAACCTCAACTTGTGAATGGCATGTTCTTTAAAGCGACCCCACAATTGCAGTAAAATTGGAAAAAAGATTGGTAAAAAAAATAGGGAAATAGAAATGCTGGTTTCTGACCTGAAACAAAAGAAAAACTCAGATGGAACTCAAACAAAATTTAAATCTGACCTCAGTTATGTCATCCACCTTCCTTTTCATCAGCCTAAACACTGGTGGCACCTCACCTCGCAGGAGGGCTTTTGATGCATCTGTCCAGTGGGCGAACAGCTTTCCATGGCTCAAAAATGATTAAACAATAGAAATAAATAAAACATTTCTTGCAACAATTTCAAGTCAATATCAAAATCTTTGCAGTCTCACCTTCCAAGGTCAAAGTTTTCCATAAGGATGATACACCACCACTGTCGCAAAAGTGGCATGTCCATCTGAAAAGTGAAGATAAAAAAACAAAAGCCTCACACCATGTCATAATAAATGTTTTGTTGTTGTAATTTTGAGCTTACTTTGATTCCATGAATGAACTTACAATAGAAAAGTCATAGGGAGCATCCAGTGTGGTGTAAAAGGCATTCTAGGAATAAAACATAGTAATTTTAGTTTAATGCTGATATCTGTAACGCACACAGAATTGCACAAATAATTAATACCATCAACATGAAGATGCCACAGTCAATCCCGTATGGTTGTCGTGGAAAACCCTAGATATCAGAAAGAAGTCAATTATGTAATTATTGTTTTACAGTGTTTTACAGTATTTAAGTATTCAACTATTAATATATACATACTTTATACTCTTACCTGAATTTGTAATCCAGTTTTCTCTGTCCAGTTGCCAGGATTTAGTGACTGGGAAAGGTTTCTAAAACAGTTGCATTAAAAAGATAAATAATAGTAAATAATATAATGATAAATATGGGCTCTTTTCACATGCATCACTGGTTCCGATTCAGGACAGACCATCCATGCATCCCTTTCCATGCAGTCACACTCCACACATTATTTCAAAAGGCTTTTTTATGGTGCCAGTTTCTTGACTCAATTGTATGAAATACGTTAATGTTGGTAAATCTGTAAAACTAATATAAGATTTACAAGCATGATTTGATACACAAAACTACAATTGTACTTATGTTGCACCATAAAAAGGCTGTCACACAGATCTGAACATGACCTGGTTAAAAAACTAAATATGGAACTCTTTAGAACAGCTTTGGAACATGAACTCCAAAAAGCACACACAAAAAAAGTTTTTGTTAGTGACCTCATCAGCTCCCTCATCTCCTTATCACCAAATCCTAATGGTGCTTCAGCACATTTGGAGTCAAGAAAGACTATTTCTCTCTGTACTGGTTTCAAAACCTGTAATTGTAGTTAGTGACATTTGAACTCAACATTGTGTGAAAGTGCAGCACAACACAATACAACAACAGCACTGCAATAGAAAATGAAGATACTTTTGTTAATATTTGATATAAATTTTCTGTGACATGCAAACCACCTGTTACAGTAAGCATCACTACTTACAGAGAGCAGGAAATGTCCAGGTTTCCACACAGGAATGACAATGGCATCTCTGAATGAAGCATCATTCTAATACAAAGGAAAAGTTCAAAAGCAAACAGGTAAAATACACAAGAAATATAATCTGAATAAAATTCAGTAGGATAAGTTGCACTTACAGGTAAGCTTGCAAGTGGATCATTCAATGTTGGTTTTCGCCAGGTTGGTACAACATAGAGGTCAGCAACAAAAATGGTTTTCCCCTGTGTAATACATTTCAAATGTGAGCAAATACCCATAAAATATAAAAAGGAAACGTATACTACGAAAACAATATTTATGTTTTATACCTGTGATTGAGCAATTTTCTCAATAACTTCAAAGCACGCATTTCCTATCTGCAAACCAAACAAAAAACAAAAACTTGGCAGTGACATACAAACATGATTAGCTCACAATTAAAATGGGTTCAAATGTTAACTCACGGTTGATTCCATTTCCTTGTTCAATCCAAGCCCCCAGAAGTCAGCTCGGGTCAGGCAACTTTTTCTTGTTTTTACAATGAGCTCGCCCGCTTGGTTGTCAGTGTCCAATACGTATTTAAGCTGATTGTTGAAGAAGAAAAAAAAAATCATAGCAAGCATATTTAAATTTATAAACATAGGAACATGGGTGGTAGGGCGTCAAGATGAGAAGCACGTATCTGTCTAATATATCACACAGCTGTTTTTTTCAAGAACACATACCAGCTGCTCTTGGGCAGGATGAAGCTTGAAGGACCATGATGATCGGCATGGTCTCACATTCTCACTTTTTGTGATCGTTTCACAATGTGGTCCACAGGCATTAGTGTCTATCAAAAAAAGGAATTAACATAAAATCTTGCCAATACTATTTTGTGTTGATTTAAAAAAAAAAACAACCAAAAAAACAAACACCTACCTGTGTTTGGGTCAGTGGGGAGCACATGGAGCTGCTGAGATGTTCCAGCTACTGCAGGATGATGCTGTGTAGGCATATCAGGTGCTGGGGGTCCTGAGGTTTAAGAAATCATTATCAGACAACATAAGCATTATATTTCCAATTACCACAAAGAAACAAAACATATGTCTTTAAAATACTTTTTACCAAATACTGCTTGTCCAAATTTGTCCAGTGTGATGTCTTGCAAACGATGCGACTCACGTCCTCTCTGTAGTTGCTTTTCTAAAAGCTGTACATTCGTTTTGTTGTTTCTGTGATGTATTAGGTTTCTCATCAAAAAAACATGTGTTGAGGATGCCATGTTATTGAGGAAGTAGTTGTTTTTGCGCATACATGAAAAAAGTTGTTCGGCCACTTGGCTATTCAATGAACCCTGAAGTTCTGGAACCAGGTTGATCCTCCTCAACACTTCCTGTGGGTCTTTGGTATTGGCCTCATGGAATTTGTCATACAAGACATAGTGGTCCGGGGAACCAGTGCATGGATGCCCATCTTTATCAGGATTCTGCAACATTTCAGTCAGCCATGGTAGGGAGATCTTGAGTTTGTTCTGCTGAGCTGCTGTGATGTTCTGTGGTGTCGATGCAGCCAATCTCCCTTCATGTGGTTTGAAAGGTATCACAGTTGGACAACGTAGGTTGACATGAGTTGCCAGACCCCGAGCAAAGTCATAAACTGCGACATTTGGCAGATGTTTCCAGGATAGAAGGAGATCAGCATAATCTCGTGGAGACTCTGCACGCAGGTTAAACTTTAAACTGTACACCACACCATGTGGGCAGAGAATCACTGACCACCCACCTTCAATGGAAAATTGAAGAAGAAAAAAAAATTAATAATAAATGAGCAAGTAGCTCATCGTAGGTATTTATTGTGCAGTTAAATGTGACCCTTACCAGATGCTCCCCAGATTTTCTGGAATATCTTGTCGTATGAGTGTCGTGTCTTCATCTCTTGCCTAAGTCTAAGAATCAGATCCATCCGCGATCCCTTTGCATCCAAATTACAGGCCTTGCACAGTTTACGCACAGTTGAAACCTTTTGAAATACAGACAAGAAATAAAGTAAGATGTTACTGCACAATGCAAATCAAACAAACATACATACACAACAACTCTACCTTCTGCTTCATGAGCTCATCCACCAGCCGGTCCTCTGACACCATACTGACTTCAGCTTCAGTGGAGGACTTGGCAGAGGATGCTTTTTCAAATTCTGTGTTTAACGCCATCTCCGATTTACGTGTGTTCCTTCCTATCCATGGGCCCCAGTACTCATAACTAGGTCTTACACTGAAGCTGTTCTTTGCACGACCTGTGAAAAGTACACGTTACATTCTTAATATGCTACAGTGCATTGCATCATTAAGTTAGGGTAATTACTAATTTAAGGAAACATTAATATGTACATACTTTGGACAAAGCCACGAGAAATCATCTCCAGCTGTACAGAGTCCCAGAACTCTTCAATGTTGACTTCACCAGTGAAGTTCTCTGGGGCATCTTTAATGTCACTCACTGAAAAACAGTAATTAATTTAACTAGTTTTGAAAATACTATGATATAACTCCCACCCAACACACAAGACACTGTGACTTACCAGGGAAGTTGAACACTCCTTTTTTGTGTAAGTCCATAACAACTACTGGAGGATAGTAGCCACAGCAAACACAAGAAAAGGAGTAGTCATGGCTTGTCAATGCCTCAAAGTGGCAGTATGCATGCAGAACTGCATCTCTGTCAGGAATTGTCACCTTTCTTAGGCCTTCAATTGCATTTACTACCTTGGATACTGAGACGTTGTTCTATAGAAGAGGCAAAAACAAAACAAAAAAAACATGTTACGTAAGATTTATGAAGACAAATATACCCACACACATATTTAAGTATTTGTCATAAAAAATATACTGTACATACCTGTAGGTTAAGTCTCAGGTATACACAAAGTTCCAGGGTCAATATTGTATGGTCATCAAAGTTATGTAGACCGTCTTGCCATTCCTGGTACCTATAGGTTATGTGACACACTGGACATCGCCGGAAATAGGTCGATACATCTGGTGTAAATAAATCATGAATATATCATTAACATTGTTACATTCTCTACAAACTGCCATAATAGCAGACAAAACACAAATTACTTACTTTCAATTACACCATTCATGGTGATTATCCTGGCCTTTCTGGAGATTCTTGATGACTCTTCAAGATTTACAGGTCCTGGACAGAGTGCACAAACTGTCTCTGCTGGCTGCAACTCTGTGACATAGTCTGTGAGTGCTTTTGGTTTTATGACGTCATCTGGCAGGTTAGCTGGAAGTTTTTTATGTCCGTATATATACTCTACAAGTCGTTTGAAGACTTCTGCTGATGGTGGATAGACAGTATCTGGGTGCTTTTTTGGTGTACTGGTGCTGGTTTCCTCTGTTCTGAACACATCGGGGTTGGTTTGAAATAAATGCCATTTGCTTATGTTTTTGTGGACACATGACATCCTTGGTTTGGCACAAGGGCAATGCCATGTGTTTGCTGATGAATTGTATGTTACAAATATCCTCCCGAGGCGACTGTAATAGTGTAAAGTTGGCTCATGGACTGAAAAACAAAAGTGCTTTGAGCTTTCCTCAAATGACACCTGAACACAGAGAGGGACATGTGCTGCCTGTGCATTTTCTTGCCTTTTAATACAGGTTGACTTTTTTGCGTCACCAAAAAATTTTAAGCGCACCATCTCTGATAAAATATCTTCTCTAAGGCATTCTTCAGTGGCTATGTCTGTACTGTATTGCAAAGAGCGGATGTGTTCACAGTGTGTAAAAATTAATCCACTTCGTGATGCCATTTTGGAATACTGCTTGCATTCTTCCAACTCACACTGAACCTTGTGTACTCGACCCCAGGTTTTGCTCTGTACATGTATGGGGATTGAAAAGCCATGTCCTCCTTTTTGGACTGCAGAGATCCCATTTTTGGCATCCACACAGACACTCCTTAAATTATCACTTTCTGTTACATCCTTCGGTTTCTTGGGGTGCTTCCTCTGGATGTGTTTGGCCAAGTTTCTCTTCAAACAAATAACTGAACAGAGGGGACATTGGACCTGTTTCAGTTTGGAATTTGGACCTTGAGTCTCTTGGGTGGCATGTACAACAGAAGAGGAAACCAAAGGAGAAGATGATGTCATATGTGGGTCTGCTGAGGGGTGGATGGTAGATGTTTGAATTGATTGGGCAGAGGGAATAGTACATGTGGTTGTATCCTGTTGCACAAGAAGGTCTGGAGATGGGGATATTATGGTTGGTGGAAGCAGAGGAATGGATGCAGCAGACGAACTTGGTTGCAGGGAGGGCAAGGATGAATCCTGACTCTGTTTGGACTGGGCAGCAGCTGAGGTGGAAGATGGTTGTATGGGACAAGACTTTAAGTGTGCTTGCATGTCTGTCCTTCTAACAACAGTTTTTTCACATATTGGACAATGATAATGTCCCCCATTCCTGCAGTTCAAATTGCAGCGGCAGATCTTCTTATCTAAGAGTAAGTCCAGAAAATGTTTATATTAGACAATGTCAAAAAAGGCACATGAACGCACGCACACATACGTGTGTGTGTGTGTGTGTGTGTGTGTGTGTGTGTGTGTGTGTGTGTGTGTGTGTGTGTGTGTGTGTGTGTGTGTGTGTGTGTGTGTGTGTGTGTGTGCACACATGTGTATGTTTAATCTAAAATGCAATGGCATTACCTTGAAATGCAATAGCATTTTTAATATGAGCCTCCAAATGCCGCTGAAGTCTGGCTGGTTGGCTTGGCTTGAACATGCCTTTGGGGCAAAGGGGGCAGTGAAACTGACTGCAGCATGTTGTGCAGCGTTCCACTGCAGGCTTTCCATCACGCAGGATGATTGAATGATGCATCTAAAAAGGATATAAAATGCATCATGTGTTTGAATGACAGTACGTGAACTTCAATTCAAATTAATTAATACAGCCTGCAAACTTAGATTGTCTTTGCTTACAGGTAAAATGGCCACTTGCACCAGGTAGTGTAAATGAGGCCTTACTTCTGTAGAAGAATTAATAATGACCAAGAAAATGCTGCAGTGCGGGTTAATGTCCAGCATTTAAAAACGTAGTTAAGTGACAGTGGCTATAACAAGACAGTAGGTTATGTTAGAAGCAAAATGTACTCAAGTATCAAAAAACAAACACATGACACATTAAAAAAAAAGGGTCCCTGAGAACTTACGGTGTTGATGCTAACCGCCATTGGAGAAAGCTAACTTTGGCGTTATCTAACTTCAAAACGACAACACAAACCGACATGTAACATCCAGTAATTTGCATCATTAATGACTTCTATAACGTTACTATTTTACGGCACCGATATTGATGAAGAACACAAGAAATCATGTATTTACTTACTCTGTGTACGCAAAATCAGCAACTCACCGGCGCTCCTCTGGAGTGACTGACACGCTGGTGTCACTCGGTTTAAATGGCGGATGCAATCGACATTAAACTTCCTCACTCCCCCCTGCCCCGCCCCGCCCCCCAAAAAAGGTCCGTACTTCCCGTCCTGACAGTGGAGGCGTCCTGACAGTGGAGCCTGCACCGGAAGCGACCTCACAGCGGAGGCCTGCAGCCAGGTGCCTCTCGAAGGCGGGGCCTTGTAAAAAAATCTTGTATGTGATTGGATAAACCACTTGTCCGTTATCTTGAATGACGTGCTACTTCTTCGGTCGGAAGAAGAGCGAAAACATCCTTGCCAACAATAAATGCCTTCAAAACCGTTCTCTGTTCATCTTTCAAAGAATTAATATTCGATAGATTCGACAAAACAGTTGAAATATCAGAATCAATGCCAACGCACGACTCCTCACTGCGAGCCGCCATTGTTGTTTGACTCAAACAGTCGCTTCAGCGCTACGTCACACCTCAGAAAGTCCCGCCCGGCGATCCTGATTGGTTCATTATTTTTTGCTCCGGGGAAGAAGTTTGCATTGGCCTCGAGTCCAGACCCTTGTGTGAAGCTGAGCGTAGCGCCTCTGGTGGAGCTTTGCGGAACTACAAGGGTCTGGCGAGAGTCAGGCTAGTGTGCTTCACCCTCACTGTAATTTCATTTCATTAAATCATTATATTTTTATGCACTCCATGTTGTCTTTTTTGGATCATACAAGCTTCTCATTTAATGTTAGGAGAAAGTCATATTTTTGTGTGTTATTATGTTCATTTTGTTTATTTTAAAATTAATTGATTTTTATGTGCAATTAACACCCCTTCTGTTTTATTGGACTTTGGTCCAAACACATAGTTTGAATCAGTTGCCAGTGTTACAGCAAAATTGATGACCCATTTGAATGAGGTGCACAAATGTTGCTAATTTTCAGCGTTGCTTGGTGAACAGTGAGCCAGAGGAGGGGCATGTCCATAAAAAGCCTAAACTGCCGCATGTCCAGTTGACATGATGCTGGTGCGTGAAAGCTGAGCTGAGCTCCAGTGGAACCGTCTCCGTGCTGTTTGCTAATTCAGCCGTGGTGGACGAAGTCAGCTGTCAGCTGGAGAGCGAGCTAATGATGGCGAGAAGCCACAGTCATAAATTATGTTAATGTTAGTGGATTGAAGGCGTTCAGTCTTTCTGCTTCATGGACTCTTATATTTGTTTCACAGTAGAATTGATTCTGATGATTTAAAGGTAGAGTATAGGAATCCTAAAAAACGAAATATGGACTTATACAATAGAAATTCTGCTTAATCATCACACTTTAACTCATGTGGTGGTCAGCGGCAGGGGGCGGGGCAGTTGAGCCAGAGAGGAGGTAAGGTTAAACACACAATGATGTGACAAGGAAATATAGTTTTGTATGGTCAGGAAAAGAAGCCCGAATAGTCATTTCTGTCCCCTCAAGGACCCGACTCCTTTCATCCTCTGGACATAGCTTAGTCATAAAGTATGAAAGGTGTACTTTTTTTTTTCGCTTATTATCTTTATTGAACTTTTACACACACACACACACACACACACACACACACACACACACACACACACACACACACACACACACACACACACACACACACACAAGGGATATATCTGCTTCTTCCAATCACAAACCTAAAGATACAACAACTATACATCAACCAACACAAACACAAAGGCAAACCATCCAGTTTCTAACAACTAAAACAAGCCTGGGATAATAAAATATGGATTTATTAAAGGGACTACGGGGAGTTTCGTTAAGTGAAGTGTTTTCACTACATTGCCCATGAGCCTCCGCACATACGGTGAAATTCTTAGACCAGCGCAAGACAGAAGAAAGTGAAAACATTTGCAGAGAATGTTTTAATTCATCAAGAATGAAAGTCAGAGGTTTGAAGACGATCGGATACCGTCGTAGTTCCGACCATAAATGGTGATTCGGCGGCGTTATTCCCATGACCCGCCGGGCAGCGTCTGGGAAACCGAAACTCGGAAATGCTGGGCGAGCCGACCACTAATAATAATAACAAAATAATTATAAAGAGATCGAAAATGGAGCCATTAATAAGTGTGGGTAACGTAGATTCATCCACATTAATATGAGACTCTTTTAAAACCAAAAGCAAACTCTCTTTAAGAAAATAAAATTGAAAACACACAGACACACTGACAGTTCTATTGTACCACATCATTAACACCAAAGCACTTAAATGTGTACATTGTGTCAGTGGATCAAATGAACTATTAAACAGAGCAGCAGTCAGTGGCAGCATGTGCAGTGAGTTCTCACTTCACTGTACAGCATCTAAAGCAACTTTGGTTTTCAGCATCAATCAGCTGGTGCTCCTCCGTAGGGGTCAACTATGTGGAAAATCGATCACCGGGGCCCCTCCGGATAGCTGAAGACCCACCTCGCTTGTAGGCCTTCATGAAACCAGCAAAGGGGTTAATAAAACGTTGGACTCACAGTTGGCGCCCGGCTCAGCGAGGCATGATTGTGCTTTTCAGACAGAGCTCACATCCTCAAGGTCCTGCTCTGCTTTCAGAGCAGCTCCAAGCTCCTGATGGCAGATAATTGTACTAGCTTTTAGAAGTGCAGCCTATACGTGGGTGTGACAGTTGGTTATAATGTGTCCTTGTATGAGTGTCAGTTAAGCGTGTGTTTTTAGGTTTGTCAGTGTCTCTGTGAAAGTGGTGAATGTGAAACAGGGAGAGGAAAACAAAATTTGACAGAAATCCTGAGCAGTGGACAGTTTCTCTGGATAATGTGATGCTGAAATGTCTGCATTAGGTATTTGGGGCACATCTGTGTCTGCATAGACCAATGGGCCAGGTGCATCATTCAGCCTTCAATTTGATTCACTTCTTCGTTTCTGGCCAGACTGGAACAGCTCAAGTTGACATGTGGATACTTTTAACTGTGCTTCTATGTGTACAAAATAAAACATGCAGGCATCCCAATTTACCCTGACCTAATTATATCACGTAGCCACCACTCCTGCAGAGCACGAGGTAAAATGCATTGTACACAATTGCACATATTTCCCAACACCTAATCACGTCTCCACTCATAAATAATATGAGAGACCATCTGTTTTTTAGTGCCTGGAAAGTAGCACTATTTTGTGTTTGTCACCTTATATTTTTTATCACACCTAGTAACAAAGTCATTCTAATTTAAGTCATTAGTATTCTATATCCAAATTCCAAATATAGTTAAATACATCAACAACTGAAATCAATAGACAGTTGAGGCAACTGACAACAACAGAAAAGTGGCTGATGTTAGTTAATTTGCCATATTGAAATGTGATCATGTAGATCAAGTGAATGACCATACATGAACACCCACAAAATATGTGACATGTTAGAGGTTGGTGCAAATATATTCATTGATATGTATGTTTTTGTATGAATGCTTCTATTGTAGACATATCTACCCCAAAACCTTTCAGTGTACTATAGATATATTACCCAAATGTCTGAGACTGTCTTAGAATGTAAAGATAGAAAAAGTTACCATAACATACTGTTCATGAAGCTCATAATACTGTATGATAATAAAAAGTTGATGAAGTTGCAGGATGTAGTGTGTAAACCTTTTCTATTTTGACCATCACATTTATATAAATGAGGATTTTGCATATCAACAACATGCCTCTAGCTTTCTGTAGCTAGCTGTATTAGACTTAACTGTAATAGGTTTAAGTAAATGTGCATGGTAAACTTGATGAATATACTGTACAGCTAGAAACAGAATAATAAAACAGTGTTAGCACAAAACATTGCATGAATGTAACTACAATAGCATTTAGTCTATGGTCATCCATAGATGCATTAGCTTTAATAACACAGCTTGTCCTTTCACCTTTGTAGATTTATAGAGTAAATTCATGAATCCAGGATTTAAACAAAAATATTTAGCTCAAGCTGCAACATGTCAAAGTAGCATTGATCCTAGCTGGTTACCTTTCTCATTTCTGTTGAGACTAGCGGAGATAAACAGAGTGGATTACTGAGCTTTACGCCACTGTCTCACTATAGAATGAAATTTGTAAATGGTCAACACACTCGCAGTAGCCCCAGAAGCTTTTTTGTTTGCCTATTGCTCATTTACCTGTCCCTGGCATTTCAATGATACGACACAGCTAAAAAAACTACAGTACTGTAGCTTTATCCATTTGGTGCTTTGCTGCTATTGGTCCCCTTAAGAACGAATAGTGGCAGCTTCCCATCCTAAATGTTGCTAAATTTTGGGTCAAAGATGATCAAAGTTGAAGTTGAAATAGGATTTACTCTCATCACAGTTGCATCAGAATTAAATTACATCTATATTTTGTATTGGCATTTGTGTACCACTATCTATACAACAAGCTATCTTTGGAACAGGACTTTACTTTAGGAATAAAAATACACCTGTCTCTGTTGACTTAGAAATTTATAACAGTGCAGTTTGTAATTTTTTTTTCTTTTTTTTTTTTCTACTTTTAGGGTGACAAGATGACAGATGACTCGTGTTACATAAAAAGAGTTCAATAGCATTGGAACAGTCACACATGCAACTGCTAGATTTCCTACGTACATCCATCATCTGGTGTGTTGCAAGATGCCCTGAACTTCTCTTCAGTAGTATGCAATATGGCCTCTCACAGTAACTTTTCCTGACTTGTTGAAATGTTGAACTGCTGATGCAAATCTGTGAAGTTGCCTGCCTTTGCCTGATTTTGAAATGTATGGCATATACAGTAAAAAAGCTAATGTTTTTATTACATCTGCCGTTTCTCTCGACTTCAGTCCAAAAGAGGCTTTGATTTCCTTCACAGTCTTTCAAGCTTCCTGTTGCTGTCTTGCTACATGTGCTATGGTATGATTGAGCAGCACACTCACACCAGACCAAATTATTCCCTGTAATGTTCCGCTCATGCATCACCTGCATATCAATTGGGCTTCAGGTCCCAGTGGCTCATATTCACGAATCACGACTAAAGACCAGCAGGGCTTCAGGCACATCAGCATCCTGGAGTTGAGATCGAGCCTACCTTGTTTCATTCACTGGAGAGAGCACTTAACAGCCAATAGATGGTTAGTTGGAGCCCAACGTGGAGCACTGATTTCTTCCACAGCTTAGTCATCCCAGAACCTGTGCTCTAAAGCCTGCTCCCTGTGTTTTTTTGACAAGTGCCCTGTTACCCGAGACTTAGGAGACCATCCCACTGGCCCTTCAGAAAGAAAGCCCAGTGATTGGAGTGGCTGGAGTGAAGAGGATAGCCTGACGTTAAGGCTGTTGAGGTAATCATCACCAGCACTCATGCACCTGGCCTCGGAGTCAGTTGAGACGTTCTACATTTGACTGAGGTCATGCTTGCTGCTTCTCATTTGTCTCAAGCTCTAATCTGTTAAAAGTGCACTTATTTCAGGGTGAAACATGGAGTCGGTGTTGTATGGAAATAAACGTGACATCAGTGCAAAACACACATTCTTTCTGATGGCTGGCAGGGTGTAACTTAATTGCTAGAATAAATGAGATTGTGTTGAAGTCTGTGAGAGAATGCCCCTGCTTCTTGCCTGATTTATTATCAGTAAACATTTTCCACATAGTTTCAATTGCTAGTTTCAGCATGTTGTTCATTTTGTAAATCAAGGGCCCTGGAAAGTTTTTTTTTTTTTTTTAAACAAATGTCATTGTATATTGCTTGCAATAACAATTAAGTATTCTACTCTATTCTAAAATACACAAAAAAGCAAAGTATGAGTGTGTGTTTTAAGTTCTTAACATTTGTTTTCATGTTGTGCTCAGTAGCACTATGCTAACTGTATGTAGACCTACCTGTGAAAGGCTGGTAACCTGCATTATAGAATGTAGGGGGTGTTCATTCAGTCAAAACATACCTCAGTCTCAGAAAACCTAGTTTAAAATCTTAAGTTAAATATTCATTTCTAGATTAATAGTTACATTTAAGCAATACCTCAGCTATTCTGCTTTGTCAGGACTGTGTGACAAAGCTCCAACAACCTCCAGCTCCAACAACCTCCTACTAACCTTCATTAACCATTAACTCATCATACTACATGTAAAACATTTGAATTAGTCTCATGACAACAATGCATTTATAAGCCCACTTTACTGTCATTTCCATATCTTTAATCCTACTAAATCATACATGAACTGATGAAGCCTCTTGGATGAGAGGTGAAACGTCTTCCTAGACAAATAACCAAGTCCAGTTGCTTTCAATTTAAATTTTCTTGAGATAACTATGACCTGGACAAATGAGAATATTCACAGGCTTAATAAACATTTCTGGACCATAATCCTCCATCCTTCATAAGAAATGCTGCATTTGTTCTTCTTGGCTCTTCTCTTACAGTCCTTCAGCTTAAGGTAAATTAGATAGAGGATGTTTTCTGACTTTGTTATGCCACTCAAATTGTCACCAACCAAAAGGGAAAAAACTCTGCATCAATGACAGTTTTCCACAACTTTACTCAAATGTTTGAAGTACTTGTGTACAATAAAGTTTGTGCTGGTACCACTCGTGCTAAAAAAAAAATTAGCATGTCCAACAAACAAACAAATACAGTAAATGTGGTACTTATTACCCTGATCTGCATGATGTTAATGGCATTGGGTAAATTATTTAAAAGAAATGTTGTAGCAAATAATTCTGAGATTTTCAATTGCAATGTTGAAATTTCAGTGATTCATAAAATCATAATTTGCACGTTTTAGCATTTTTAAGACTATTGAATAATTGATTTGTAACACAAATAAAGTCCTTATGTCTGGATGAATGATTTTAGTTCTATTTCAGACTTTTGAAGGGCCTTTGGGAGCTGTTTCTGATACTAATCAGAATCAGAGTTTTAATTAGAGCTTGATCAAAAGCAGGTGCACTGGGAAGGTCAATCAGTAAAAAATGCAGAGAATGCTAATATGTTGTCTGCTACAGGTGCCTCGTTACACTGATTACACTCCAGGGGGCAATTTTCCAATTAACTGCTTTTTAGCTCTAACAAAATAAAACATCTGACTGTAAGTGTGTTAATTCTGGAATGATGTAATACTGTATTGTAATCATGTGAAATTAGCAGAGTCTAAAGCAGGAAACACACTGCTACTGTTTGAGATAGAGGGCTACAGTTCTGAACTCATTACTGTTCAAAGCAAATACATTCATTTTGAAATAAAATGTTTATGTTGTTTTTTTACATTGTCTTATACTACAACGATCTTAAAGATGAATTAAATATGATGGCTCACATCAGCCGGTGTTGAGTGAGACTAGCTTGGAAGGTTGTGGCACATTAACAGCATCATTTCAGTTGTCCTCATTGACTGTCTATGCCATACCCATGGTTCCTGTACACAAAAAAGACTTGAAGGTGATCAGAAACTAAGGGTGTTTTCACACACCAAATGTTAAAATGATACATTGTTTCATTTTTCAGTTAGTGCGGTTGCTTTCACACCTGCTTTTTGTCACTCGGGACCAAACTTGGAGAGTGTCATGTCTCCATGACTACCGGTTGAAATCTGGAAGCGCTGATTGATAAAACTTTAATGATGGACACTCAAGTAGGGCCGGTTGTTAGTAGCTCTGGTCATTTATTTCTATATTGTTTGCATGTATAACTCTGTTTGGTACTTCCGGCTGGTTTCCGGTTGCGTTCACCCAGCTCGGTCCCGTTAGTTCCCGGTTAAACGTTAAACACGGGGGGACCTCTGCTGCTGCAGCTCGGTAATCAGCTCCTCCGCGGACCCGAGGGACGGACCCGCCGACCTGTCCGGTGTCTGAGCGGACTCAGCGGACACACACCGACCGGCTGCCCCGCTGCTGCTGCTTCGTTTGTGGGGACAGAGCTGCGTAGGACCGGAGCACCGGGCGGTCTGCGTTAACCCGTTGTCTAACGACTACGGGAGCCCTTTTAGCTCAAACTTGTTGAGTTTGCCTGGCAGTTGGGTCGCACCAGAGTGCAGTTGCTTTCACACATCAACTAGTGCACCAGAGTTCGGCTGGAGCCGAACCGAGACCACCTCCTCAGGCCGCACTAGTTTTGGTGCATTAGAGTGCGATGTGCTTTCACACTGACCCAAACGGGACCAAATTTAGTGCGATCTAAATTTAGTGCGCACTAACACTGCAGGTGTGAATACACCCTAACTCTAATGTTAATGGTAATTAATGACTACATAGCTGTTTCAATAATAGCCTACACATACAGCAACTCCATATTATCATTTACTAAAAAACAGACAACTAGGCCTACATGGCTGCACTATAAAACAAGCATGGATCAAATGTAACTATATGAATCTCTTACTGACCTAATAGCTGTTTGCTGTGTTGACATGTTTGGTAAATTAGTTCCTCTAATCAGACTGTTGTGTGTGGAGAAGCACTTGTGACAACTGCCGAATGGCAGCACAGACAGAGGAACCAGTGATGCAGTGAAGTAACTAATGGAAACATGACAGATGTACAGGTAGACAGAGGAACAAACAGGCAGATGAATCGACCAACTGGCAGGCGAACAAACAGGGACAGGCACACTGAACACAAACAGGAAGAAAAGCAGACAATCCGACACAAAGGGCTGGACAAAGTAGTCCACAGTGGAAGTGTTAAGGGGAACAGACCCCTCCACACACACACACACACACACACCTTTTGGAAACCTCAGGCGGGCAGCCTTGAGGCAATACTGAGGTGGAGCAGGAGAAGTCATGCAAACGGCTGGGGGGGGGGGTTGGGGAGCCGGTGA
Organism: Trachurus trachurus; assembly: GCF_905171665.1. Classification (NCBI taxonomy): domain Eukaryota; kingdom Metazoa; phylum Chordata; class Actinopteri; order Carangiformes; family Carangidae; genus Trachurus; species Trachurus trachurus. Next base: position 27,053,950 of record NC_139907.1, read on the forward strand.
GCTGGACACCTGGGGCAGATGGCTCAAAGGCAGGACGGCCTGGTGGACACCCTCTGGGCAGAACAGACAGAGTGCTGCTGGGTATCTGTAGGCAGCAGCGAGGGTGGGATCCCTCTGGGATTGAACAGGAAGTAGAAGATGAAGGTAGGATGTATGTGGAAGCTGAGCAGGGTACTGATGTCCAGAGGAGATGCCCGGAGAGACGCGGCCTGGAGTGGCTGAAGGGTGAAACACAGACCCATGATTAATGGGTGGGTGAGAAGTTGACTGAGATCTCTGACTCAGGAACCGACAGGACGTCAGCGGTTACAGCTGATTCAAGGTCATGATAGCCATCACTCACTCTGTCAGGTCGTGTTTGCTGTAGATGCAGATGTGTGTACATGTGCACATGTGTGTAGCCTCTTAATGCCAGTGATGGAAATAATGGCATTATAAAATAATGGCGTTACAAAGGGCGCTACAAAATGCACTGTTACTCACTGTTGCTTGACTCAAGAAGTGCCGTCACAAAATAATACACCGTTTTGAGCATTTTATAAAAAAAAATAACACAATAGTTACTTTTTCTCTAGTAACAATAACTAATTACTTTTTTCCATTTTTCTTACAGTCAAAACTACTGAAATTCAAAAATCTTGTTGATCTACAGACAGCACGAATAAAATATTTAAAGCGATAAACAATTAATTGCCTGGAAATACTCATTAATGATTAATTGAAAGGAAAAGGGATTATAATTTAAAGGGAAAATGTAACATCAAATTCCAGAATACACGCACAACAAGAACAGGCAAGAAAAGAGAAAGAAATTATTTTCAATATGTAAAGGAATGAGGGTGTCTGACAATGACAAGGTGCTTACTATTTATTTAATTATTTGGGTATGTACCCACTTAGTTTTATCTGTTGCTCTGTTGTTGTTACCTTCAGTTTGTCTTTGTCTACATGTCTTTATATATGTATATGCCTATACATTAGAGAGATGAAGATAGGTGATAATATATTAGAATAAATTACATACTGTATATGCCTATATATTACAGAGATTTGATTAGTGATAATATTAGAATAAAGCCAGCTAAATAAACTCATTGTATAGATTATACTGACAAGGAAGCTTGATAGTTAATTCATGAATTGGGTGGGAGTAAATAAGTTTGACTTCTTCTCACTCACACTTTTCGGATATGAAAAATCTAATTATTTTCATCTTCAATTATCTAAATGAAGCCAATAGCTGAACAAAATCAGAGACTAACAGTTAGCCTGGTTGGCATATTTTATTTATTATTATATTTATTTATTAAATAATAATAATAATTCAAGTTCTTTCTTCCTCAGGAGGTACTCAAGGCAGAGCAAGCTCAACCATTTTATCATTTCATCAGAGGAGATTCTGTCTGACAGGGGGGAGATTTAGGTAAGTAACAATACATGAAAAGTGGCTCCTCACTTTTATCTTGTGAAGTGTCAGGGGACAATAAAAAGGATTTGCCAGTTGACAAATGCCACCTTAGCGTGACATTGAGAACGCCAATGGGAACATTCCACTTAGCAATGACATCTGTCAGGCTGCCGGCGCTGCAACAGTGGATATCGATAATGAGGATCATAGCTATGCAGCGTCAAAAGCTACGTATGCTAAACCTGACTCCATTAGAGAGGATCACTGCCACAACCTGGAGTCTCTGACACCGCCTCAGAGGAAATCCTAAAACAGTACAGGAGAAGGTTGAGGGGAAAATGCCAAAACTTAAGGCATTCAAAGAAAAAAAATACACCTTTAAGAACATCACCAAGAAACTCAAGAAGGTGTCGATATCTAGTCAATGTGCCTCTTTGCGATTGATGAAGTGCCAAAACACATCTTGAGGAAGATACAACGGAGGGAAATCATCTAAGTACTGTGAGAAGCTCAAGCACTTTACCATCACGCTGCACTTTTCCTCCCAGAAGGCATATGAGGACGTGCGTGACAATTTTCATAAAGCTCTGTCACAAAGTAACACCATCCGCGCTGGGTGCAACATCGTCTCAGTCGATCCAGGATTTAGTGGGGCGTCTTTCACAGCTCTGAGAACTCTTGTGGAAGCAGAGAGAAAGAGGAGAGACACAAGTGAGTTGTGCTCTGTGGGTTACAGTACGTATACATAACAGGGATGGATGGATGGATGGATCAGGAGGCCGACGTTTCGACTTTGACACGTGATGCCTGCACAATCATCTTTGTCATTGAATGGGAATTTGGTGATGACTCAAATCTGTGCATTTTCTTCGAACACATTTCACACTTTTTCTGAATCATTAAATCAGTTTTTGATATATCAAACTATTTTGATGAACCTGAAAACTGTAAACACTATTTCACACATTGTGTATGACAAAACATGGCACCTCCGGTGGTTTGGCCTAGTCTCACCAACAGGACACAACAATCCCTTGTAAATTTCCACATACGTATAGGACACTCTGTTGTGGGAGCCTCTCCTTACCTTTAACCTGTCCTGATTGGACTCATTAACTAAATACCATATATCACAAGGTAAAAAAAAAGTTCAATTACAACCGTGATTATACAACACTTGTAAGCATAATATGGGTTACGCCAACATTTTTAACACTTTTTTTGTGTCTTGCCTTACTTCAGAGTCCATGGCAAGCAGATAGACACCATCCTTTCGACTGTACGTGCAGTAACAAGGGAGATAGAGCCCTATCGCCCGTAAATATCTTAGCTTATATGCTGGAAGTCTATAGGAAGTGTTGGCCTCATTTTAGCTCTAAACTCTGTAAATATCACTTTATCGACATTTCAAACATGTTTAGGCGAGAAAGTAGCCGTTTACATCAGCAGTGTGTCGTCAATTTGTCTAAATACCAGCTGTTTACAATTTTATTCAGACGAATTCGGCGCTACTCAAGCTAGCCGTTGTGACCAACGCACTTCCGGTTACTTTCACAAAATAAAACACCTGTTGCCTTTACATACAGAAAACCATGACGATAGAATTTGTGCTTTTACTTTGAAATGGGAAGCTAACCTACCCTCAATGTAGCTAGCTTGAACCAAAATAAACCGTCTTTGCTTGAACCCTCCGTTTAGACCGATCTCGTCCCGTTAGCGGCATTTGACCGCTCAAGATGCCTTACCTGAGAGTTTTGTCAGCTCAGAGACGAAGATCGGCCCGCCGGTTTACGTTTAGAGTTGCTGAAGAGTTTCTCTGATGACTTTAGGTGGAGGCAGGCTAACACTACCTATACACTTCCAGTGTTTGAGCTAAGCTAATTACGGGCGATACGGGCTCTCCCTCGTTACTGCACACACAGTCGAAAGGATGGTGTCTAGCTGCTTGTCGTGGACTCAGGAGTGAGGCAAGACACGTAAAAAACAAAAAAGTTCCCTTTAACATCAACATTTTCCTTTACAGTGCATAATGGCAAACAAAGGTAGCAGAGCTAGTGTCTTCCCTGAAACACAACTCAAAACTGGTCACACTGTTTACTGATGATGTGAAGAAACCAACATAAACCACCTCAGACTGTTAACACACACACATACACTATAGGTCCTGAGTGCACTCTTGCTTAGCCTACTGTATAATTTTCTTCTCAAGTCAAGAAAGAAATCATGTAGCTGTGTTGTGGGGGATGTTTATTTTCCATAGGAGAAATAAGATCCGGCCTCGTCTTTGTGCTTCTGTATTGTACAATCCAAAATGTATCAATTGTTGTTTTGTCTTTCCTACATACGTCAGACGACATGGACATTTTAGCATTTCAAACGTGGAGCTTCGATTCACCACAGTGCTGTTGAAATAGAAAAGAAATTGGTGAAAGAGCAGATCTGCGTGTAGTCCTCCTCCTTCAGATAATTAAGAGGTGTGACGTTCCCAGCACCAGCATAAATCTGACGGGGTTGTTTCTTCATTTTATACATCTGTGGAAAAACATAACTCTCTGTTTGTCTATGTCTCATCTTACTGCAGATCATACAGAGAGAGGACACTTGGCCAGGACCATTCAACAATTAGGCTACAATTACAATGCAGTGTTTTGTTTTTCTGTTTGTCGTTGTTTTCGGTCTCTTCATCCCTTCATAATGGTCTTATATCATGTACATCCTATACTAGTTATTGTATTCTCTTTATATTCATTCAGATCAAACAATTGATTCCTATATGTGACACTATACTGATGCCGGATGGTTATTATACAGCATGTGGTACATTGGAACAGCAGTTTCCTATCACAGCAGAGATAATCACACAGGATGAAAAATGTTCTGACAGCATCTTGTTTGTGTGGTTTCTGACATTTTCATAAACATATGAATTTGACTTGAAGAGTGAATAAATATAAATTGAAAGCTGTCATGTTGTTGTGCTTGGCCTGTACTGCATTTGTTTTTGTTTCAACACAGCATCTCTCTACATCTCTTTCAGTTTTTCTTTTTAAAACAGCTAAATACACTCAGACAGTGGCCTGTGGAGATGGAGAGTCTGGACCTTATCACAATGCGGGTGGGAAAAAAAGAAGCTTCGAAATGACCTCAGCTCACCAAAACCGATGATGATACAATGATCCTGGAGCAAAACACAAACCTTTTGGGAAAATATGCAAGCAAAGCAACTGTGGAGTAAACTGCCCTGATTTATTGCTGATCGTATCTACACTCCATTTACTCTACTCAAGGTTGGGAGAATGTGTTATTTGCATTAGCTGAATGTGACATATTCATTTTTCAGAATCAAAATGTACAAGCAGGACGCCAAACTTTACCACACCGATTATCAGTGTCAAATGAAACATTTACACTGCACTTTTTTATTTATTTTTATATGATCATATGATATTGATCCATCCATATTTATATACAAAAGTGTATTGCTTTGTACTTATAGTGCCTTTTGCACAAAACAACAGTGTCACTCCTCCAAAACAAGGAATACTGCTGTAAACCCAACGATATATAATCTGTATTTACATTTAAATAGAAACTGTGTATAGTAACAAATCAAAGACTAAAAGTAAGTCAACTTTAGGGCATAACTTGTTAACATAAAAGATACACACTATTTGTGCATTCAACAATAGCATCTTTATATTCAGTGTTGCGATCCCCATGGATGTCACATTGCACCACCCTTACTGGCTACAAAGTTAAAATGCTGCTAATCCAGTCAAACATCAGATTAAACAATGATACTGAAAGGCTTGTGATGTTGGGAAGTGAGTGGGTTCATAATACAACACTCCCTGATGCTGTATTATGTCTTTTTGTTTTGTTTTGCTTTTGGTATCCAGATCTACAATGAGTTGGTATTGCCAGATGTTATACAGTAGATGCTGTTTTGTTCAGGCAAAATAGGAAATGTAGTCATGTAAAATAAAAATAGAAATGTATTTGCTCATGCTTGTGTCTGGACTGAAACATTGTAACAATCAAATATTATGATGCCTAAATAAGATGTCATGGAACATGTAGCCTCTGCGTGGACATATCAGGATTTTGTTTTCAATCTAGAGATATAAGAGTTCAATCAAGAATCTCCCTTTTGTGTTTCGTACTTTTTATCTCAGTCTTTTCCCGTTGTCTTGTATTCGACTGTGTTCGTCCTGTGTTGGTGCTCAGTGTTCCTGTATTCCTACTTGGTGTTTCATTCCTGCCCTTTTTCCCATGAGATAAAATGAAGTATTGTTGTGTCAATCCTGAGAGGTTACAGGCACATGTCCCTCCTGTGTAAACTTACAGCCATGGCTAGTAGTTCAAATGGATCAAAAACACCTGTGACAGAATGCCTGATCACACTGACTCTCCTTTCTGTGCAAATGAGCTTCCTTATGTAGGGACTCAGCCCAGTCAAAATGGAGCCTAAGACTGCATGGCTCCTTTGTCTCCCAAACAAAGGAAACCCTCTGAACTCAGCCTCCCAGCGTCCTTCACCTCTTCACACCTAGGTGTGAAACCTCCACTACTGACCCACCATTGGTCAGGTATGGCCCCAGGACCTGTGAGGTCACAGGCCATATAAAACGAGAAGTGCCCTTCTCTTCTCGCTCTCCGCTCTTCTCTCTTCGCCCTCTTCTCTTGCCCGCTCTTCAGAAGGAGCTGCTGCTCCTCTCAGCTCCTCACCTGGAGCTACTGCTACAGCTCTCCAATCTCCATGAGGCCTGCAGAAGGCAGACGCCTACACTGGAGCAACCCTTGGCAGCGACGCGAGTGCCTACCAACGGATTAAAGAACAGAACCAACTAGCACAACACAAAGGTCTGCTAGTTGAGTCAACGGAGCCACAACGCCAAGCAGAACAACCAACAACTCTGCAAGGAGAAGGACTCTCCTCAACGGAACTCAACTACACAGCCAGGACGGCTGTAGTTCACTGGACAAAGACACAATCACTGGACTTAACTTCCACAACAGGACCAGCAAAACCTGCAACCGCAGGAATCCTCACTAGCACTGGGATCTTCTCACCTTCACGTGACTTGGTAACGTAACTGGGCCTAGTTAGCTTACCTTGCACCTTGACTAAGCATAGAGTACTTCAACCATGCCAATGTATGTAGTGATTGAAATCAGTTTAAATACTTGAGCTTTGTTGTTGTTATTTGTTGTTGTCAGTTAGAGCCTGATCTTCACTTAAGCTGTATGTTTAGTTTGTGACCTGATCGTTGAACAAAGGGACACCTCTGTTCACCTCCCCCACATCACATGTGACTGGCCTTAGAAGTCTCAGGACTGGCCCCTCCATCTTTTCCATTGTCTGAGGTCACACTTCACACCTCACAGACACATGGTCACTGACACATAGCCATACACTCTCACCAACACACACACACACACACACACGTGTACACAGTGTATGTAGCTTGTCTTAGTTTCATGTTTTGTTATTCCATTTTCTAGATGTGTCCAATAAACTTCCTTGAAACTTTACTCGTCTGTTAATGTTGTACAATAGTGAGTATGCCAACCTCTACGCAGTAGAACTTCTAAATCCTTCAACTTTGCAGCTATTGATAATGTTATATTGTTTATAATTATTAACTTAATCATTAAACAAGGTTCTATATTAATAGTTAGCACACCCTTATGAGACTGACTTTGGTACATTGGCTGTCTGGTGCCCCGAGGTGGATTTAATGAAATTAAATCCCATTAATAATTTTTATAGTAATTATTAATATTTTGGTATTGATATTTTACTAATTTGATAGCCAATAACCCTCTTAATAATAACTTTACTTATAGTTGGTATAACCCCAACATAAATGGTGCTTCCGTTGTGGAGCATCTAAATAGTTCTTAACACCTTTTCTTATAAGTTGTGTTAGAGCACAACATAAATGGTGCCCCCTTTGTGAGGCATCATAATAAATCTTAATAACCTTATATTATAGTGGGATAACCCCTACACTTATGACCTGGAAATTAAGAAAACCAAGTTATTTTTGCTTGAATTACTGGCTAACAGGACTTTACAGATTAGATAGAGCGTGCAAGCAGTGAACCAGCACGGGCTTCATGGAGATAATGGCTGAGAGATGGACCACAATCACTTAAAGACTATGAAAATAAAAGGAGTTTCATTTGAGAAATGATCTGCGTGTTCAAGAGACAGTCAGTGCAATGAACGCAAGGAAGACTGACGGTGCAAATAAACCATGTATTTATATGCTTTGCAAACTGTCAATATGTTATGTATTCATGTTGTTGTTGTTTGGTCTCTTCTTGTTTGTCTTTGTTATCAAAATGTGAAAAAAAGAGAGACACAAATGCTATATTCCAAGCGCCAGAGTGTATGCAGAGTCACTTCTCTCAGCCTGTTGGCAGCTTGCGCTTCCTGTGCTGTGGACTAAGGCAAAGCTTCATGTGCACTGGGATTGGATGTCAACCGAGGATGCACACATACTCGCTTCTTATAAAAACTAACCTAACAGACAGCAACATAAGCAAACTGGAAATAAAATAAAAAATACTCTTCAGCTCACAGCTGCAGCTGAGCTCATGGGAGCAACCCTCCCTGATCTTCATGTGTGTGCATTTAGAAGAAAGAGGAAGTCTCATAAGCAAAACCCTTTTTGGTTTATTAATTCAATATCTCTTTGTGAATATCTTGTATTTGTATCTTGCAATTTGTAACTTGTAATTTTATCAAAGTGGATGTTTTTGAACTCACAATTAAAAAAAAAAAAGTGTCAAATGCACAGAGCTTTGGGCACCGGGGAGTAGACAGCAGGAGCAAAGGAAACCACGGCAACACATCCACAGACCTCCTATGGAGACACAGGCTCTATGAGGAGGCAAAAGTTGCTCAGTGTTTTGATACTGAGCTCAAAGGATCTGCAGGCAGATTGATTACTGTATGCTATGAGTTAACCTCTTAATATTCAGTATTCCTCTGGATTCACACACCAACTGAGACACTTTAGGGACAAACCTGAATGAATTAGTACAGATGCTGCCACGCAGATGCACTGCATGGTGCAATTAAACAGCTAACATCCAGCCATCCTCAGTGGGCTTTAAGAAAAACACAGACCCAGTAGTGTGTGTGTGTGTGTGTGTGTGTGTGTGTGTGTGTGTGTGTGTGTGTGTGTGTGTGTGTGTGTGTGTGTGTGAAAAGCCAAATAAAACCAAAAATATGACCAGACCTTCACAATAGACATGTACTGCACCAAAATATTTAACCATAAAAAATTTACAACTAAACAATTAGGAGACATTACAGGCAGATGGAGTCTTATTCCTCCAATCAGAATCCTTTTATAGAGGGCCAGCCCCTCCCTCTATGCAGACAGAAGACACATTTATCATTTATCGAAAATAAAACAAATAAACTATTTGTTTAGGACGTGTGGGAACGACTTAATTAAAACATATTCACTTTGATTCATTGCTTGCTGCCTTGTATATGACATGGTAAGCAGGTGTCAAGGTCACTGTGTCTGTGCTCGCACATTATGATCTGTTATGGCTGATAGAGTGGGGATGATTGAATCCCTAAGCTTAGTAACCTAATCAAAACAGGCCTTAGTAATGCGTGTGTGTGTGTGTGTGTGTGTGTGTGTGTGTGTGTGTGTGTGTGTGTGTGTGTGTGTGTGTGTGTGTGTGTGTGTGTGTGTGTGTGTGTGTGTGTGTGTGTGTGTGTGTGTGCGTGTGCGTGCGCGCATGCGTGTGCCTTTTTTTATAGGTCACATCAAATGCAACAATAATAATGAATAATTTCAATCATTTATAAGTAGTAAGTAATTTTCAGACTTATAACCATAATAATGAAAACAATGATAACAGGGTTGGGGTTACTGACTGATTGAACAGAAAGCAAAATGTAATTCATGAACGCATTTTATATCAACATCTAAACAATTCCATGTATACATACAGCTTGGAATTCCATTCCATACTATATGTAACCATATCTAAATTGTATGGTTTATGTTTATGTGATGACAGACTGTGGAAACAAATGTTCTTTTATAAAGTACAATAGAATAATAAAGTCTGTCCATCTGTCCATCTGTCCATGCATCCATCTATCTGTCTAAAGATCATGGTGGAATCTGAGTCAATACATGTAGAGCTGCTTTTTCTACATGTGTCCAATGGTAGGATGGGACTTTTAGCATTTCACTCCAACTCCGACAGTGGCGGTGGCTAAAATAAGCTGCAGCACCTTGATCCACACATCACATTAGTAGAAGAGTGGAACAGTGAAGCATTGTGCCGTGTCATCTAGGGGAGCGCCGGCCTCCCGCACCGGCAGACAGGCTGACTGAGGTGTACCGGCTCCAAGAGAAACCTCCTCATAGAGGTCACAGAGGAAATCCAGGCTCGACTGGGGCTGGAGACCTCGACCTGGTGCCTCACAGCTTAAGAGGAGCAAACCAGTGGAGGAAGAGCACACATGAGGCTTTGCAGGCTCAGAGAGGAGGTGGCTTTCAAAAAGGTGGGCTTGAAGGAGACGGTGCGGGAAATGAAAAGAGATTAGGATCTGCTCAAAAAGGATGAGGACTGTCTTAAGAAGGCAAGCCAGAGAGATGAAGAGATCAAAGTGACCTGTACCCTTCAGATACACTGCCTCATCGTTATCATCATCATGACTTGTTGGATTTGTATTTGTTTGATTTAAAATTTGTGTTTGGAAGATAAATATGAAAGAGGAGCAGTTCAGAAAAATGCAAAAGCACAGAGGAGAAGACAAGGGAGAGAGAAGAGACGCACACACCAAATAATATAATATTTAATATATCAATCCAATTACCCGATAACAATGTTGATTTCCTTCTACGTATCCAGAAAAGCTGTGATTTATGTTCAGTGATGTAATTGTATGGAGGATTTGGACAGTGTGCTCTGTCAGGTTACCACCATGAAACTTTGGCCTCAGATTCTGAACATGGAGAAAATGGATACTTACTGGTCCAAAGCAGACACTCAGAGGAGTAATTGATCGAACTTCACTTACAACCCGCCTTGCTCTGCCGGTGATGTGTGTGGCAACGTTTCACGCTGTTGAAGCTGGGGAAACCGCTCTCCTCCGCTTGATATCACATATAGGTGAATTTCACTGAGCGTGTTGGCATGTTTTCATCTCTGCTGCTGCAGTTTGTTTCTTGGCACCGGTTATCTTCTCCCAGAGTATGAGGAGCACCTCTAAAGCCTCTAAACTGAGCGCGTGCCAGGCATTTGGACGGATGCCTGAAGAGGCAGCTCGCCGATTCCAATCCCCCCGGGCCTCACCTGTATTTGATATGCTACATCAGATGCCTCGCAGTCAACCGTGCGTCTACACAGGCCAGGCTCGGGGACCGACATTGTTCTGAGAGGGCCTTCCTCTGGGTTTGTAAACACGTCTACTCATTAGCGTATAGACGCGGCGTGCTTTCTGTCAACGATACGGGAAACAGAAACTTGCTGCCACCTCTCTCTTATCCCAGGGAAGTCTCGTCAGAAGGTACATGTGTTCCTAGCAGTTTCATTGTGCTCAAATTTATGAAATCCTGTATTTCTCTGTGGAAAAAGTTTATCATTCTAACTTTTGCAGAGAAAGTCTGTGTGTTCGGCTCTTTTTCTTATCACACCAAAGCCTTCCTTTAAGACCTAGGGGAATGCACCTAGTTAGTTAAGAGCAACACGAAAATATGTTGCTGCTGCTTTCAAGAAAGGAAATGCTTTCTTCTGTGCCCCAATTTAAACTGCCATGAATAATGGATATATTTATCAAGAAACTATAACTCTTACTCAGTAGAAATGTTTGCATGTGTTCATATAGAGTACTATGCAAACGTTACTAGAAGTAAATTGGGGATGCGTTCAAAAACAATGCTGTAAATAGTTTTTTGTCATTCAACTTCATGCAGAGCAGTAAACAGAAACAAAAAAAAACAAAAAAAAAACACAGCTATATTTGTTGAGATCACCTGCTGTCTTTGGATTGACATATCGTCATACTGTGTCTTCATGTGATCTTAGACCGACTTCAAGAGGTTTAGATCTGGAATGTGTGGGACACCATCTGTTGCAGGAGTCCTTGTTCACTGATGATAGGTCTTGCAAATCCTGCAAATGTTCAAGATCAGATGCCTCCATGATAGTAGTAGTAGAGGAAATAAGACAGCAAGCCACATTCTGTGTATTTCCAAATGAGTGTGGGCCTTTAGAACCATGAGCTACATAGCACAATATGAAACATTCTGCAAGAGATAACATATGAACACACAAAAATGAAAAGCAGTAATATTCAGTCCTTAATAGAAACAACAAATAGTCTCCAACCCTTGCCCTGGTGAACATCAACAGCAGCTGGTCAGTATTGCAGATAGGAGCAAGGCCTGTCAGTGCTTTGAAGGTGTCAGTCATTTGTCAAAAAAAAAAAATGCTTTCATTAAACACAGACATTTAATTGGCAGGAGATAGCCAGTGAGTTAGCTCAGCAGTATCTTCATCTTAAAGATGTTTCTCACAGAGAGACATGAAACTCTGAAAAGAAATATAGGCCAAGAGAAGCTAGCTTACACTTCTAGCAGAGGAGCTTCACTTTGATGCTGAATAATAATTCAAGCTCATAGCCCAGCTTTGGTAATTTTGGCAGCATGAAGAGTCTTGATGTGTTGGTGATTTATTAAAATATGTGCATAAAAATAGATTTTGTTTCTTTAGATTTGCTTATATCTGTCTCTATTATGCAAAGCATTCCGCGCTATCCTGTGAGGTATCAATATGAGAGTGTTGCCAAAGCACTCTCATATTGGAGAAGCCAGTCTGAAGGAGCCAGGGTCTGAAAAGGAGGAATGGTATCTCATGTTTCACGGCCTGAAGTTTAAGATTGGAAACTATAGGTAAAGGTTGAGAGCAGCAGGATGATCTGAAGGTGATAGAGAAAATGAGTTCAGCCACTCATCACAGAGGTCATTTCCATATGGCCAGCTCTGTTCCACAAGAGACAGGTGATCGGTAGAATAATTGTACATTTATTGCACAAATAAATTGAAGCATGTTAGATGTTAGATACTCAATACTGTGAGTGCATTCAGAAATACATTTGACTAATATTTCCTGTCTGTGAATGTCTCCTCAGATTAAGGCAGAGTTCAAGAGATTTGTCACCACAGACCCTCTGGGGCCTTTTTTGGACTTGATGGCCTGAACATAAAACTGCTGGAGGTGTGTAAATCTGCCATGTCTGGAAAGAAGCAGGCACTCAAAAACATGTTGCACTGCCTTGATGGAGATAAAAGTGGAGGAGTTTGTTATCTTTGCTGTAATATTTTAATGTTACTGGATGGTTTTTGTCGTGCTGGAGACAAATGATAGGAGGAGGATTGCTGCTCGGGTGAAGTTCTATCAGAGGTCATTTGGATGTTGGATGTGAGACCATCACTAACTCTGTAGTGCAAAACTGCAGATTTGTACATTTTGGTCTGGTGAATATGAAATATTATAAAACGGAAAGGTGAAATCCGGCAATCTGATTGGTTGTTAACCGTGGTATAATGAGCATATACCACGGCTACTATTCTAAAGCCTTATCACAGCATAGGCTATCACTCCGTGGCTGTGTTCGAAATCATCCACTCACTCACTCACTCCCTATCCACTACATCGTGTATATGATGTAGTCCACTACATCATATACACGATGTAGGGAACGACGGGAGGAGAATTCGGACACTAGACGGTAATTTTCTGGCCGTGGTTGCGTCAGCTGATGCGCCAGGTATTGCTGTGACGTAAGCGGACGCGCCGAGAATCATGTAAACACACCGGACCGGGTCGGGAGCAGTTAAAAGATGTGATTTTTCATGGTGGTTTGTTTCTTGGTCAATAAACTGTTGAAATATCAATGGTGTGTGAGTCTGGATTTGTCAACTACTGTTTGGTGTCCTCATTGTGAGCTGTAACGGATTGTGCACGCGCTAGTCCGTGCGATCTAGTGGCAAAGTAACGTCTCTGCTAACGGCCAGTAGCAATTTAGCTCGTAGGCTATCGGCTACTTTTCTGTTGCAAACAGTTGCCTCACTGCTTTTACTTAAAGAAAAATGATACCCGCTGTTGTTTGGATGTTGCTCGCCCAACTCCTGTTTCTCAGGCATCGACGAAGACGAAGGCAACAGCAACTTAGGCGTTTAAGGCACTATTTGTTGATTCGCCGACGTCAACTGGTAAATAACGGCAATACACCTTAGCTAACATGCTAACTGATATAGGGAAACCTATTAGCACAAATACTTTTATTATACGATGAATGACCACGGAAAGAAACAAACTAATTTAGTATGTGAAACATATGAACACAATCAGGTATGAAAGGCAATCAGGGCAGAAATATAACAGTTTTCTTTTTTGTTTAATTGAACTTCAATTAGTTTCAACCAGTTATTATATATAACTCGCCAACTGGTTATGTTTGATTTATCAGTTCAAGTAATTGTAATTAAAAAGAATGGAATAGGTAGTCGTCTGTGTATTGAACTATAAATACCTGTAGCAGCCCTAATTTCTGTACCCTCAAACACTAAAAAAATACACATGTAATTTTCAATCAGGAATGACAAATATGAAATTTGAGATTTCTTTTATTGATGAATATGCACCACTAGAATATTTGCTGAAGGTCACATAAAAAGGCAGGAGAACACTCTTCCCTGCCCGAGGGACTCCTTCAGGGAGCTGGAGATGTCAGCAACTGTAAAAAAAAAAAAAAGAAAAAAAAAAACATAAGACATATTATTATAAAGACATAATAATAATAAATAATGATAAATAATAAATAAATAATGATAATAAATAATAAATAATGTTCATTTTAGCAGGAACCCCAGACCTACTGCAATCTAAACATCACCATGCCAGTACTGCGCCTTTATCTGGACGAGGAAGCAGACCTGAAGCCAGACTACCGGCTCTCCAGGGCTTCGCTGGAGAATGTGATTGCAGCCACAAGCAGCCAGGAGGATCATGGATGGGGCCACTACCTCGAGGTGCTGGTTTTCGTCTTTTGGTTGGCGAGCGCCACCTCATACCGTGTCGTGTCCCGGAGCTTCAGCATTCCTCGCACCACGGTACACGATATGGTGCATAAAGTGGCCAGAAAGCTGCTGAAAATTTTAACGAGGGTCATTCACCTGCCTTCTGCTGCCGATCTGGAGGATGTGGGAAATGAATTTGCCCGTCTTGCTGGCTCCCCTGCTTTCTCCAGGGCAGTGGGCAGCATAGATGGGTGCCACATAAGGATTAAGCCCCCATCCCTGGATGCCCAGTGTTACCTGAACCGGAAGCTGTTTCCATCCATCCAGCTGCAGGCGGTGTGCGACCACAGAGGCAGGTACCTGGACATCTTTGTAGGATACCCTGGGTCTGTCCACGACTCCAGGGTCTTGAAGAATAGCCCGCTGTACACAGGCCAGCTGTATCCACCCCAAGGCTTTTTTATCCTTGGGGATGGTGGGTACCCCTGTCTGTCTGCTCCCATTGGCCTCATTACACCCTACAAAGAGCCAGTCCACCGACCAACAGCCAGGCGCTTCAACTACCACCATGCCAAGGCGAGATCCATCGTGGAGAGGTCCTTTGGGAGCATGAAGACCCGATGGAGAACAATATTCTTCAAGGCTCTGGAGGTTAAACCTACATTTGCCCCCGACGTCATCGCTTGCTGTGCCATCCTCCACAATGTTTGCCTTTCCAACGGCGACATTGTGGAGCCAGCAGAGGAGGTCCTCAGGCCGGATGACGATGCTGGAGACCAACACCAACACCAGGACCAGCAAAGTGGGGAGCAAATTCGTGAGCTGTTGACGGCAGCTGTCTCTGCTCCCGATGGGCGAGTGCCGGCTCTGGAGGACCATGACTACATGTAGATAGGACAACATTACGTTAATACAGATTTGTAAATATATTAGAGGACAAGGTTGATTCGCTTATTCAGTCATGATTCACATTATTGTTGTAGGGTAGTTTCTGTGGTAGGTTTTTTTCTAAGTGACTATATATTTATTCAGTCATGATTCACATTATTGTTGTAGGGTAGTTTCTGTGGTAGGTTTTTTTCTAAGTGACTATATATTTATTCAGTCATGATTCACATTATTGTTGTAGGGTAGTTTCTGTGGTAGGTTTTTTTCTAAGTGACTATATATTTATTCAGTCATGATTCACATTATTGTTGTAGGGTAGTTTCTGTGGTAGGTTTTTTTCTAAGTGACTATATATTTATTCAGTCATGATTCACATTAT
Source organism: Trachurus trachurus (assembly GCF_905171665.1). Lineage (NCBI taxonomy): Eukaryota > Metazoa > Chordata > Actinopteri > Carangiformes > Carangidae > Trachurus > Trachurus trachurus. The sequence goes on from NC_139907.1 coordinate 27,069,695, forward strand.
TGTTGTAGGGTAGTTTCTGTGGTAGGTTTATGATTCATATTACTGATGTTGTTATAAATGATTGACTTCATCTTGAGCCTTTGTTTTTTTCTTGAAATACAAAGACACACCTCATCAACTTCTACTTCCTCTTTATTTAACTATTTACATTTTATCTGTGATTCTTTCTAATAGAGAGAGCAGCCTCTCCTCCCTCTGCTCATCTCTCCTCGCTCTTTCCTCCGCCCTATTGCTCTCTGCTTGCAGAAATTCGAGGACAGGGTCGGCCCGCTGCCTCTTTCTGCCCTGTTCTGGCCCTGCTGACTGTGGTGACTGTGGCCCTGCCTCATCTGACCTGCGGCTGTCACCTGGGGATGGGGGTGGTCTCTGGGTGTCAGGGGAGGACACTGCAGCAGCCCTGGAGCTGTCCCCCCAGGCCGAGGCAACAAGGACAGGAGGCCGGATGGATGGCCTCCCGCCAAGTGCCTCGTCCATTAGGGGGTACCACTTCCAGGACGCTGCTGTGTCCTCCCCTGACTCGGTGCCCCGGCCTGTCGGCGGCTTCTTGAGTTCCTTTCAATTATATGCGTTCATTTAGTTAGGCAAATATACTGTCACTACAGGATGTTTTGCACAAAGATCCAAGACAAATCATACCTTGTAGGTTTTTTTCAAATTCTCCCATTTCTTCCCCACCCGCGCTGGGGACAGGACCGTGTCCCGGCCCATTTCCTTCAGGACCACCCTACAGAAAAAAAAAGAAAAGTATAACTTACATCAGTACTAATCAAATACACTGTACATACGTACAATAATGCAATAATATTGCGCAATACAATATTATTTATCAATATTATACAATACATCTAGCCTTGTAATTGTTATTTTGCCTTAGCCTGTCAGATTTACAGATTATATAGCACCTATTTACACAAGTAATCAGAGTTTAGGACTATAATAAGAGCACAAATCTGTAAAATTCAGTGAGGAACAAAATGATACAGTCTCTCAAAATTGTTTGCTTACTCCCATCCATGGAGAGCCGCATTTCTGCGGCCGGAGAAAAGCTCATTGTGCTTCATGCGAAGCTTTATGAGGTTCTCCACATCTTCATCAGTCCCTTGGAACAAGAAACAGGACAGCATTTATTTTTCTAACACACCGCCAATTGGGAAAAGAGAACAAAACGCTATGATCAGATGTGAGCGGGTGTCTGCTCCTAGCTACGGTAGAGCTGCAACTACCGGCAAGCCCTAGCATTAGCCTTAGCATTAGCTCGCAGATAAAAATAACAAACCGGATGCTTCTCCACCAACAAATCTGCTCGTTATGACAATTCGCAACCCTTAAAAGACACAAAACAACGCCACTAAAGTATTACACGCATCAAATATGTATATTGTAACGTTACTTACATTTATATACCAAAGCGGCGGTTGGTGCGGCGGGTGCTGCGGCGGCCATCGTCTCCTTCTTCCTCTAACAGAAACACGACCGCATTGCATTGTGGGATACGGGAGTAGAAAGTAGTGTACATCGCTTGTTCACTCAGTTTCGCGGTGCATTGTGGGTATTTTGTCATCCACTATATAGTGGATGAAATTTATCGCGGAGAATTCGAACAACACTACAAAATGGCGAACACACTATATAGTGCACTACATCCGTGATAGGGGGTGATTTCGAACACAGCCCGTGTCAGGCACGTATGACTGGTATGAATGGAAGTTGTTGTCATGTATCCATGACAACGGACTGTTGCAGTCCATAGCAAAAGACAGTCTGTGTTTTTACAATGTTAAAAACGGACTAAAGTAGTTGAATTCACATGTTTAAGGTGAACTTTAACCTCCGGGGAGGGTTCACAGTGGTAGAGGGGATTGAGCAGTGACTTTTACCTGAAAAAAAAGCGGAGGAAAAGACGAGATGCAGAGCTACTTGGAGCTAACGTCTGGAGAGGTGGGACTATTTTTTCCACAGTGAGGCTATTTTATTGGATAATATGTATTTCTGGTTGAATAAAACTACATGAAATTGATTGTGTATCCCTCTTTTATATTGCCATTATTGGTAACTGTTTTATAAAAGCAATATATCACTCCAGTCCGTGGTATGCTCATTATACCACGGCTTAGGGGCGTTGTTCGGCCCGACGCAAAGCGGAGGGACTTCACCTGAGCAGCAATCCTCTATATAGCCTGTCGTGATATATTGCTTGAGTAATAAATAGATAAAAACCCTTCTGGGAATTTTGTATGCAATACAACTAAAGAAGAAGTAATTTCTGTGTGTGACTGTTGTATCTATTGTAGTAGCAGCCCCTGTCCCCTGACTGCAGTGTAGCTTGCAGGTCAAAGGAGCAGCACACAGGTGTGTCTTATAATTTACTATATTACCTGATGCCACAGTCACTCCACTGCTGACTCAGTATACTTTAACAATAATGCTCAGACATTTATTTACTTACTTCGACCTCAAAATCAGATTTGTGCCTGACCTACAGCAGGTGTTTGTTGTTTGTTGACAGGTCATCTTTTACTTCAAGTCCCAAAATGTTCTAGTGTTACTTTATACACAGCAGCATGAAAACAGCAGGTTATAAGTTTAAAAAACACTTTGAATGAACAAATGGAAAAAAAAAAAAAAAAAAAGTTCTTTCAGATGTACCAAGAGAGAAAATGTGAGCGGTAAAATGAACCCACAGTCCGGTTGGATATGTCCCTCTGCACCAGTCAGCCGTATAGCTCCAGCAATGAACATAATGCCACTGTCCTCATCTGGATCGCTGCCAGACACTGACATATCCCCAATGAGGCAGCGGTTTGGGAGATCACACCCACAGTCTTCTCCCCAGACTCAGACCTCTCCATTTTCTGAGATGGCTGCAATGCACCATGTAGTAAGCAGAATTTTGTCAAACTACTTCTTTCTTTCTTTTTTTTTAAGCTCAGGTCTCTGGTAGGATGTAATGGCATTAAACTGCTCCTTACCATCATCTTTGTGGGGCAAAAACAACCCCCCAACCCAACCCACCTCCACTCCCTCCCCGCTCTGAGTATTGTCTCAATTTCTGCATCACTGAAACTCTTCTGTTTCACTTTCTTTTACTGCCACTCTGGTCCAAAGGATTACAGTTTATGAGGAATTCCATTATGTTAAATCATGTTAATTAAAGTTCTGTGCATGCATTTGTACATTTACAGGGAATGGGGATTCATTAACATATGCATGTACACACTGCAGGACTACTGTATGCAGTGTATTAGTTTTAGAATTTTAGATGTGCAGATATTCCCACAACATTATAAATGTTTCATGGTTAAGATGCACAGTTACACTTTTTTCTCACATTGTTTACTTTGTGAGTATGTGAGAGGCCGCTGATTCCTAGGCTTTTGTAAAGTATCTGAGTAAAAGCTTTTGCAAGGACATACAAAATGTGAACGGCATTGTCACAAGCAGAAGAAAAATAAATGTGCAGCGTTTTATACAGAAATTACTTTCGATCATCAGCCAAATAGAAATGTGTTGTCCCTCATTCTTGCTTCACAAGACAAGAGGAGTACTGATGAAAGTACTGAACCATAATACATCAGGAGATTTGTGGTTCATTCATTGACCCTTAACCATGTATTAGTCTTATTGAATGAAAACCCTGTTTTTTCATTATAACTAAACTCTTTAGTGTGTTATGTGAGGATATGGATTTTTTGACTTTTCCTAATTTAGGATTTAAAAAGCTATTTTATCATACTATGTTAGTTTCCAAGCAAAGTTTACATTTCTTACTGAAATGATGGCAACATCCGTGGAAAAATGCAAATGTGGTCTTTTTGAGGAATTGAACACAAGGCCACCACAGGAGATATGAAGAGGGAGATCACTTGTATCTGCTTTACAGGTGTTTTGTCAAGAACATGAATTTTCAGTAAGTCTCTTCCTGCCTATTGGCATTTCATTGGTTGTAAAAGCATTAGACTAAAAGAGCAAGCAGGGGTTATTTGTGTAACACACTTTTCCCATATTATACATTGACTTAGGAACTATTTATGTAATAGTGAAATTAGGCCCTATCCTAGTTGCTATGGTTTCCAGTCAAAGCAAGTTGGGGAGGTTTTGTAATAAAGACCCAGGATTAAAAAAAAAAAAAAAAAGATTTCAGAGGAATGAGGCAGAAGATCCACTCGAGTAGACAATAACTAGAGTAGAGTTAAACTTAAATGGAGTATGACGAGAGAATTTGCACCATTGACCAATAGCATGCCGTCTCGACAGTGCTGACCTTTGAGGGGATGGAGAACCAGTGAGCAGTGTTGCACCATTCATTCTGATTTGACCTCCTCTGCTGGAGTATAACAGTTTGACTAAAGAAGAAAGGTTTGCAAATTGGTATGGAGGGGTCGATGCAAAATTGTGTACAATTTGGGGAGACAGTGGCTCAGGAGGTAGCGTGGGCTGTCCAGTAACCAAAGGTTGACAGTTTGAATCCTGCTCCATACCAGTTGCAGTTTTAGTGTCCTCGGCAAGACACCTTACCCACCTAACCTCGAGGGAATGCGTATGAATGTTTGGTGGTGGTCAGAGGGGCCATTTGGCGCACATTGGCAGTCAAGCTTCTGTCAATCTGCACCTTGGCAGCTGTGGCTAAAATCGTAGCTTACCACCACTGGTGTGAGTGTAGTATAACCATTCTCTGGTGTTCGGGTCACCGGTGACCCGTTTTCAGGTTTTAAATGCATACAAGTACCACATAAATTTGTTTATAGCATCAAGGCTTTTTGACTTTGTCAGGAACCTCAATTTAAACAAAATAAAACAAAAACATTTTTTTTCACAAAATTCTCAAATGCTTAAAATTATGACATTTGTGGTGTTAGGGTCAATTTTGACCCGGTTATAACGATAAGAACAATAATGAGAGTTCAAACTGAAATCATAAGTGCAAAACCAACCTTTTCATGGATAAGGAAGTCTAACAACGTAACCAAGAGATGAGAAAAAAATGGAATGATAAAAATTTGTTTTTGTGTGTTTTACAGCTGATTTAAGACTCGGGTCAAAACTGACCTTAACACCATAGATGGTAGCGGAAAGCTGACAAGAGGAAGGTTCAATTGAAGCCAAGGGGTATACTGACAAAAAAAGGCCCAGGGGCCCACACCAAAAAAAATGTAAAACCAATATTTTAATGGATAGGAAGCCTAACAATGTAACCAAGAGAAGAAAAACAAATTGTGTTTTTAGTGTATTTTATAGTTGATTTAAAACACGAGTCAAAACTGACCCGAACACCATAGATGGCAGTAGAAAGCTAACAGAAGACGAAGGATAAATGAATAATGGTTTCTGTGCTTTGGTTGCCTAGAAAAAGCACTACATAAATCCAAGCCATTATTATTATTATTATTACAATGATGTTGCAGTTTAATCATCCAAACTCCTACTTTCCCACCACTCACCTGCCTCTACCTCACTCTGCCTGCAAAGCCACGCCCCCTCATCAAGGCAACACAACTCAACTGTGAACACAATTGCTCCTCATCCGCTGCAGTCAGTCCAGTATATATTTCCCAGCTCCACACTCACTCCTTTGCCTCTATGCAAGACCTTCCAGCACCCACCTCCGGACTAATTATCTGTTGTTCATGACCTGTGTCCCATGACATTGAGGACAATGGAAAAACACTGAGGTGAAATAGACAAGGTAACGAGACACAGGTGGTGCAATCAGACACAGGTGAGACATATGAGGTAATCACAGGAAGACAGGACACTGAATTCAAAATAAAACAGGAATGCTAATGCTAGAGTAAATCTGTGTCCTTAACCCAACCCCAAACCCCCACTCATGCTCATGTTAAGTCCCTTGGGTATTTTGAAAGGTGCTACTGTATATAAATGCAAGTTATTATTATTATAATTTAATTGATATAGGCTATAGTTCAATTCCCATCTCAAACTGATATGGTTGACACAGAACAACAAGCAAACTTAAAAAGGTACAGCTGAGGCTGATTAAAAGTGTCATTCAATCACATATTTAGACCTCATGAATGCCTTTAAAAATTCAAAGGCTCATCATGAGGATTCATTCGCTCTCTTGGAGTCATGACTGTCTGCAGCAGTTCAGATATTTCAGTTTCAGTTTCAGAGGCTCTGTTAAGAGCTGGTATTAAAATTCCATCACTCAAACCACATTTGTAGGTAGACTCTGGACCAAATGTGGCCAAATTATTTTAGCAGAGTGAATGAAATTGGGTGAACCACAATGAAGGACAAGCTTCTCTGCTGACGTCCTCTCACAACACAGTGTCATAATGAACCAAACATATTTTACTATTTATAGAGCTGAACTTCTCTCTCTCTGTCTCTGTCTTAGTCTCACACACACACACACACACACGCACACGCACACGCACACACACACACACAAATCCCCAGTAGAAGTTGCTGAAAACAAAAGTGAATAAAGTGAATACCTGTTTATTTGCATGTACAGCACGGATGTGAGGTCCAATCACAAGTGGTCACTGGAGATGCATTTTAATTGAAAGGTGTGAACTGACGTACTTTGAGCTGCTACCTGCGGTTGCAGCATGGAATGCATGTTAAAGAGGTTGGCTGACCAACACTGCTATCCCTGGAGCATTGAATGTGGCTAAAAATGAGCACATTATGTAAAAACATACAGACATCGTGGTCATCTTCTATCCAGACAGTTCAGTCATGAACAGTGCAAAAACAACCAGGATAGCTGAGGGGGACTTTAAAAAAAAAATCTGATTCAGTCCTTTGCACAGTTTCAGGATATACTTCTTACTTCTATTATATGTATGTCGCATTAATTTCTAGATTTAAAAGATGCAAACATCCCTGCATGAAAAGTGGAAATTAATACACTGCACTGCATTCAATTCTTTCTAGCTTTATTGTCATTAATCAGCGCTGCGGTCCATGTTATTGATTTTGTTACCGCTTTTAATGAAACTTATGAAATTCCTCCATATTACAGTAATATGATATTTGGATAAAACTGCACAGGAAATCCATACAAATGAATAGAACTGAGCTGGGCACTTAGAGCAAATAGTAGAAGATGCCAATATGACTTTGCATTCCAATTTGTAAATCTATTCCGGTGAGTCATTATCACCAATATTCATGTAAAGCACCGGAGACCTCTGAGATTTATTAGCATAATAAAATTACATTAACGGCTGTCACCTGAGACTTTATTTACCCAATTAATTAGCTTATATTTCCTCATTTACTTGTGCAGCTCAGGGACATATTCTGCTCCCTCATTCCATATGGCGTTTTTTATGCTGACATCACACCTTTGACTTGTGGCTGTACAATTACTAAACCAATGATTTCCTCCGGCACATTGGTATGCAGGACGTGGCTCAGAGTGATGACCTTCTGTTTCACTTACATAACGATGACAAACTGCTTTGGATTATAATACACGCAATGAAATTCCAGTGTAAGATACGTCGATATGTCAATTTCTGAAGCTCTGATCTGCTGTGGGAGTTGTTTCTTATCTGACTCGCTGTAACATATAGCAGAACAGTCATTGCAATGTGTTGAAAGCAGATAGGAACCTGTCCTTTTCAAGTGCAACAGGCATGACGTGCTCACACTGTATCAGTATGTATGATTCAACGCAATCCTGGCATGGGATTCTCCACTCTGTCTTTGATGGCTGTCTTACAGTTTTTTTGTACATTCACGGTGAGTTAGTTTGAATCAGAATCGAAAGAGGCATCCAATGATCTGTCAAGTTCTATTATCATTTCACATTGTGATGATTGGAAGTAGAGCAGGGGTGAGATGCCTGCTAATTGTGCACAAAAACACTCTCTATGTGTGTCCATCTGTCGAGATGGAGGAACTCCAGTTGGATGTTGAGGTAAACATTTACAACCTGAAGGAAAGGATTGTGATCCGTCTTTTTGATGGTGTGGAACTATTAATAACCCCATGCATGACCATAAGAGCTAAAGCTAAAGGAACCAGTATTATGTATGTATAATAAACATGTTATTATCACTGCTGTTTACAGTAGTAGTGTTTTTTTTCTCCCTTCCCTCTTTCTTAGTTTCATTCATATCATTGACATACCATGTACAAAATATTCTGTTATGTTTAATATCTAGTAAATCATGGGTTTCCTTCATGGATCAGGGTTTGTGCCCCGCTCACCATCTGCTTGCTCCAGGTTGACAGAAACTCAGTCAGACCCAGACTCAGATTAGGAGTTTGTTGAGACCAGAACCAGAGACTTCCAATATCACAACTATAGCATAGTCAACATCTTTTATTTGTTTATGTTTTTGTTAGCTTGTAAGGTTACATGCTGTCATTCTGACATCCCACCATTCCAGCACCCCAACGCTCCGACATACCACCATTCCGACATCTGGACTCTCTACTTCTGGACTCTCTCTATCTGGCCTGTCTAACCTCTACCTGATCTTTCTACTAAACTTAACCAACTCCTTTCATCATTGCCGAAGCCCAACCAGTGCAAAATCTCAAAGAAATACGCTATTAAAGGAAATATCGTAAAGGCAGGATGTTTAAAAAAAGAAAAAAAATACCGTCATTCCGCCATAGGAGGCAAGAATTGTCGGAATTGATGGGACATTTGATAGAAAAGTGTTGCCATTTAGACAATAGAGGCTTATGTCGGACTGGTGGGATGTCGGAATGGCCGCTGCCCCCCAGTTTATAAGTGGTAGTGGTTGTCTGATGCAAACTCTCACTTGAGAAGAAGTTTGATTTTGTTCCTCAGGTTTGTCATGAATGAAAAGGCTGTCTGTTTTTACATCACTGACTGTAATTCCAATGACCACTCAACAAAGCAGTATTTTGCAAAAGTAACGTGCATTTAAGTTGCAATGGCATGACTTCAGTATAAACATGACATCCATGAACACTGGAGATTGTTCCTGATTCAGGGCCGCTGCCTTTCTGTCTTGATGCACACTAGACGCCCTCATCACCTTTGATTAAATTGTCTTTTACAATGACTACTGGGGTGGATGCAATCGTCCCAACAATTAGCAGAAGCTGGAAATCTGTCTCCATGTGTAATAGGAAAGGAAATTGCAAGAGGAGAAAAGCCAGTATCATTAGCATAACATGAGCCAGTGGGCACAGATCATTCACAATAGTGATTTGTCAACTTTTCTAAAATAAATTGCTTCTATTGTGAACAAACTGGTGGAAATGCAGCTAGGGATGCCTTTCACATTTCATGAGTGGTTGTTTAAAACACCGTCAGTAAGAAAGTGAATGAAGAAAATGTCATAGTGTACTTTTATAGTGACAGTGAAGAGACACCTCTGAGCTCTGAGTCTTGCAACAAATAAACATGAGGCCTTCGCTTGTTTTTTCAGTGACTTCTATTACAGGGCAAGTTGAACCAGAGCACTTACTGTTGCACTTCATAGTGGTGTTAAGTGGAGTAATGAGCACACACTGTGGTAATTGTTTTGGCATTTTATGCCACCTAATTTGAGAGATAGCAGTCAGCATAGATAAGAGACCTCGGCACACTCCAGTTCTTTTGGGTGAACAGTTCAAATAAATGACTGCATTACAGTTTTCTCAGTCTAAACATATTAGACAGGATGAGCAAAAAATAAACCTCAGGACAACAAATTCTGCAATTCCACAATCATAATGCCTGTAAGTCTTGTGACAGAAAGAGTAATGTGATGCTGCGCTCCCTTTATACAAATGTCAATTTGCTTTTTGTGGTGGGAATAGAGTTAGTGCCGGCAGCACTATTTGACTTTTTTATTCACCTTCTATCACAGCTACATATAAGGCATCTGTGGACTTTAGAATAGTTTTGGCAGGTCGGGGTATGAAAATCCATTAAAACTTGAAAAGTCAAGGCTGCATACTCATGAAAAGTAAATGTCATAAATCTCAGTTACCATGCATATATGTTGAATAAATACGTCACACAGCACCTGTTTAAATCCAATTGTATGAGCTTGTTATCTGTTCATGTTTCTGTATTTACCTTAGATGCTATGATTTTGTTTCCACTTCAATCCCTTGCATCGCACAACCTGCAACTTCAGAGCAATTCTGCCCAGACTTTCTTTGTGTTAACTCTTTCATTTCCAAATAAATATATGAGTAAATAAATCAATTCAACAAAAACAGTCCTTTCCAAGAATGTCAAGTCAGGTTTTGTTGTTTATTTTCATACTTTGTCTGGCCTTCCCTTTGTCATAGATTTTTTCTTTCCCTTCAAAAGAGTGTTTTTTGTTTGTTTCTTAGCTGTCGGGCAGGAGAGTGATTTTCCTTTTCCACTTTGTTCTTGAAATATTTGAACTTTGTTTCCAGATTGGAGCATTTGAGTTCAAGTCCTGGTTCGATCATGACAAGAACACCTCCACTTTTTTCCCAATTGATTTAAAGACGAAAGGTGTTGGAAAGGTGTTTGCAAGAAGACAAAATATCAAAAACTAACCCAGGAGTTGAAATGTCCTTCTCTGAAATTATTATTATTTTCCGTACTCTACCAAGTCACTGATCCTTAACGTCCCAGTTGAATGCATATTTTGCTAACGATTATGACTATAACACAGAATAAACCTCTGAACAATGTGGTGTAGGTTAACCTCGTGTCAGCCAAGGTTAGCGTCTCATCCTGCCAAAAGAGTTTTCCCTACTTGTGATGCATTCACTGCAACTGGAACTGTTCAAACACCAAACCTATCTGCTAAATGCCTCAGATCATTAACTTCCTCCACACTGTGTCACAGGGAGCAGAGCACTTCTCATTTTAATTCTCAGTTGAACTTGTAAATATACTGAAAATCACCATAACATTATTAAAAGAAAGATTGAAATAAACATTGTGTGTCTGCTGTGTGCAGAGTAGCAGGTTAACAGCTGAGAATTTACAAATACAACAGTTCATTTGCACCAACAAAGACTAAAGCAAAACACATAAAAGTTACCAAACAAAAGCTGAACGTTCTATAGATCCATCTAAACGGTAGCTTTTCATTCATATGTGTGAAGTGGTGGAAAGTAACTGAACACATTCACTGTGATTAGGTATAATTTTATGGGTATTTATATGACTGACTACATTGATCAAATGCTTTACAAAAAGGGAAAGGCACAAGAAAAGTCTATTGAGGTACTTTTCTCAAAGAACTTAGGACATGTGATGATGAAAGCCCTTTATCTAGTTCAAATATCCACAAGTTTCCGAACATCATCTATGGTCAAAACCGGCTTCCGGTTTTGCCAGTTTGGTGGAATTTTACGTTCACGTTTCCATGGTTTTCAGTCGTTGTCATAGTTGCGGTAAACGCATGGATCTATTAACGCTGGCTTTTAACACGGATGTCAATTTGTGTGATATCCATTGTTAAAAACTGGTGTGATGATCCATGCCTTTTACAGATTTTCATTGAAAAATAAAAAAAATAAAAAAATAAAAAATCCATGCATTTACTTTTTTAAACCATTTTAACATAAACATAAAATTCCACCGGAAGAGCAAAACCGGCAAAACAGGCTTACATTTTTGACGTTCGGAAAAAGGTGGATATAATGGAAAATTATCAAAAAAAAGAGGGTACCTTAGAAATGTGGCTGAAAACTGGATAAAAAGTCCATCTTGACCTGCTGTCAGGCAACCAAAACACTGACACTAGGGGATATGACAACATTGACAGGCGACCAAATGAAACAAACCCTTATCCTGATTAAAATAGCATATTTCTGTAGGTTAGAAAATTGCTGGAAACATTTGGAAGGATGTGAGAATACAGTTCAAAATGTATTTATAACAAAGGTCTTGTTGTATTCAGACATTTTAATGTGAAAATATAATATCTTAGGGTTTCTTCCACTTGTGTCAGCATGTCACTTTGTCCTGTCTCCCCCATGAAAGTATGTGTCCAAGCCCTGATGTCTTTGATGAGCTCTTTATCCCTCACCCTATGGCGGAATCACCCTCAACAACTCAGTGTGTGATGTCTCTCTGTTATCTTTTACATCAACGCTCTTCACTTCAACTAAACCGTAGGCAGGGTTCTCACTTGGGTCAACCACTCTGCCATTCAGACTGGCTCCAAGGTGTGGAGCATCAGGGTGGATGATGAGACACACTCCCAATGATGGGAGAACATTAACATCAAAGGTCTCTACGTGCCATTTAATAACCTGTGGCTTGAATTCTAAATGCCTCTTCATGGCTTTGGTCTGTGGGTCTCCCTTAATCATCATCACAGAGAGTGTATTTGGAGTGGCTTATACCATCTCACATGAGCTGCTTCATAGAACTTGCTCTCATGGAGTCAAATACCACAAATGCTAACACAGAGTGGGCTTTTGGATTGATCCTGCATTCCAATCTCTTCAATGATTCCTGACATTTCAGGTTACACCTCCAGACTCTGCATAATGCAGGATCTCACACCGTTTGCCAGGAACAAAATGATGGTAAGAGGGCAGCATCCTTATGTTGCACAGCCGGACACTGATAGAACAGCTGGGAGATTTTGGGGGCATTTTGAAACAATACTAATTCAGAAAAAACAAACAAAAATCTTTGCACATCTATTTCTTAGGCAGGTGCATCAGAGGGTGACAATTAAGTCCAAATTAGAAAAAGAAGAGTTCCCGCACACACGGCCAACTTGCAGAATTTATTGTATTGCAACGTTTCGGTGCTAGACCTTTTTCAAGCAAATGTTTGCGCCAACACAGGAAGCCATCTTAACTCATTGAGTGCCAACCACGTAATTTCTCGTTTTTCGTTCCCATGCGTTGAGTGCCAAAAACGAGATTTCTCGAGATTTCTCGTTTTTTTGCTTTTTTTAAATTATGAAACTAGACACTTTAACACACCTTATGTGTAAATTTGGGGACTCTACGACGAGTAGAACTGAAATGGTCTTCATCTGGAGCAACACCGTGTCCCCTCCAAGGTCCTCCCGCGGTAAAATGTGATGATCCCTCGGTCAAAGCAGGTCGGCACCACTGACCCGTACCACAGAAGGACCGCGACCACCGGTGGGGCCGCTGTTCCGGACGTGCGCTGGCCGACAGACCATCACATTCCGCGGCGAGAGGCTGTGCCACGGCACGATGCGTCTGTGTTATTGTTGTTTTAGTGTTTACTGAAACAGTCCGAACAAATCATGTCAATCAATACTAATGACATTATATTTATATCTCTTTTATTTTTTCATGTGTGGAGCCTGTGCCGGGCTTGCTGTTTGCTTGTGTAAGCGAGATCAGCTGGAACATCTTTGGTACCCAACAGCCTTGTAACCAGATGATTGCACAAACTTCTTCCAGTGAACATGTGTGCGCTGTCATCACAGATGGCATATAAGTAGTTTGTAAGGTGACAAAAAGAAAGTGAGATGAGGGCTTTTAATATGTATGAAGCATACACGCATATAAATATATGTGATATGTAAAGATGCATTTGGAATCATGCTGTGCAGTAAGCGTCACATTAGATGGTCGTCAGGTTTTTATCCTGTCAATAATATGCTGCTGTTGTGCTGGATAGCTGTTTCTATGGATACAGACACATCATTTACAGTAAGCACACAAAATGAGAGCCATGTATTTAACAGGAATAATGTACCATGTAACATATGTACAGGGTTCAAAGGGGTCAGTCCTCCTGTGAAACTTTTAGCTACTAAATAATATGACTGGAGGTCTGCACATGTCGACACGCCCCCATGAGTTGACGACATAAGGAGCTAATAAATATATATATATATAAATAACTGATAGTATTTTTCGGTCAAGTTCTCGTTATAGGTTAATGGTTAAACGGTTAACCATGTGCATCCCTAAAATAAACCTTTTAGGGAAAAAAGGCAAACTTGACTCCTTTATTCCACACAAAAATATGCTAATAGCTATGATATGTGTTATGCTTATGAGTGTATTATAACAGTTCAACACAATGAAAAATATACAAAACAGCTATAGGCTACATAATTTTTGGCCAGTAAAAAATCTTTCTGGCCAGTAGATTTTTAAAGCTTACTAGCCAGTTGGCCAGTGAGCAAAAAAGTTAAGTTTGAACCCTGCATATGTATATTACACGCTCATGATCTACAGCATGTCGCCCTAAATCATATTTCCTGCTGCAACAACAGTTGAGACTGGATGCATGTACACATGTATATAAGTGTTCATTAATTAGTATACATCAAGTATACTGTATAATGGGGAGCATCGTGCCTTAATAGTGCTGAAGTAAGAATTAGTTTGCTGGCTACCATAATTCTTTCAAATTGAACAAAACAAACTACTATAAAGGATTTGTATCTTCTGTCCAACTATGAAATTGAACTTTGTCAACAAGACAAGCGACATTATGTGAGCACTTTCTACAGCTGAAAAGCCCTGTATCTGAATATTGGGTAACACTTTACTTGAAGGTCTCATCATAAGAGTGACATGACACAGTCATGAACATGTCATAAACATTATGTCAATGTCATAACCGGGTTTGTAGGGTTAGGTTTAGGGTTAACTGAATGCCACTTAATAACAACGTTATGACATTGATATAATGTTTATGACATGTTCATGACTGTGACATGTCACTCTTATGATGAGATCTTCAAGTAGAGTGTTGCCGAATATTGTAAATCATTTTGCAGTTTTTGTTTTCATTTGAAGTGACTTATTTTTCATGAAATTTACTCTTGAATAAGTGCCAGACAGGATGATGCAGGAAGAGACAGGGTGACAGGTGACCACTGTTAGTAGAGGAGAGTTGAACCCAACTTACATTTTGGATAAGTATTGCCTACTCATTGATTCACTTTGAAACTTTTTCAGTTTAAATTTTAAAGATTTCTTTTAAATAAAACTTCTCAAAAAAGCCCCCCCCAAAAAAAAAGAAAGAAAAGAGAAAAGTTGCAGTCAAGTCTAAACTTCTGCTGTAGCCTCCTGACATTCATAAAGTTAAGCACTGACCATCTGCTGGAGAATGTGGGTGTGTCTTATTCTGTTTTTTTTTTTTCTTTTCTTGAAAATGTCGCTCAAATGTCTTGGGAAAATAATTCTATAAACAAAAACTGGGAACCTAAGATCATAATCCTCTCTGAGTCCTCTCCTCCTCCACCTTCACAATATCTATGTGCTGAAAGACATTTTTAAACCCCCCACCACCATCTCTTTCTCTCGCTCTCTGTTACTAGCTGGTCTTTCTTATGCACAGATAATTCACTTTGTGTTGTTTTTCCATTAACTGTATCTTAAAACATTAAAGTGCTTGTGGTCACAAATGATGATGTCGGTAATTTAATTGCTGCAATATGTATTTATGCAGGTGCTTAAAGTTAACGGCCCCGTAGGCAGTTATATCAGCTGATGCTGTCAGCAGCCCTGTTACAGCTGTTTCTTTTTTTTAGCATACTTTATGCTACAACACAACTCCTGTACATGGAGATCAAGTTCAAGAGTCTTTATTTGTCACATAGAATGATACAAGATCATTGCAGTGAAATGGTGTGCATACACTGTGCAAGTGGACAACAACATTAACTTGACTGAAAAAAGCTAAAATAAATAAATAAATAAAAAATGAAGACATGCTAAGGCACACTGATATATCCTAAACTAAGCAACACACACTTGTCAAACATTCAACAATTCTTAAAAAGGCACATTGCCAAAGTGAGGAGTGCTTATGTTAGAGAACTAAGGGAGTAGGGTTTTGTTCCAGGACTGGCACAGAGCCAGCTACATACTCACATACACACACGTCCATAAAGTGGGCGTGTAAGCAAATTGACGATTACACCATCGCATAAAAGCATTCACTTTTAAAAGTTAGAGAAATGTTAATCTATAGCACCGACATGTTATTTTGAGCTGGTGTTACATTGGTGCTACATTAGCCTAAACAAGCTAATTTAATCTTTGCCAATGTTGCTCGTGGAGTGTTGCAACAATAGGTGCTATGTGTAGCAATTCAATGTTTCAGGACGTGAACATTTTGACCACAGCATACAGAATACTGTACAACTGAAAGTCACTCCTCATTTCTGTGTGCAAATCTGGATGCCTGTCTTTGAACTGCTTAGAGAGGTTTTGTGTTATTTCCACATTTCATTTAAAATGCTGTGTGGTACCGTTCTCAAACAGTATGTCTAACATTTCACTATGAACCACGTCAAATGAAAAATGAACCTTAGCGAAAGTTCAGACAGGAAGACTATCTCTTTAAACACACCTCAAAGCCCTTTCCCTGTTTTGTTGTTACACTGTCCTCATCCATTCCAGACAAATGACATCTCCATTAACTATAATATCCACAGTAAGTTCTGGAACTACAAAAAAACATTTAAAGAATTTGGATATTGATTTACTGATGCATCAGATCTTGTGACATCATGTCTCACCTGTGTTTGATCCCCACGCTTGTGTCTTCTTTCCTCATGTATTTAACCTCAGTGTTTTCACATTGTCCTTTGTTGGTTTGTCTGTGCCCTGCATTAATGCATTTCATCCTCTGTGTTTTCGTGCTCGCCAGCACCTCCCTGTGTTCTTGCCAGCATTTTCTTTTTTTTTCCTGCAAGTAAATAATCTTTTTTTGTTCTCTACACCAACCCTTTTTCTGAGTCTGCATTTTGGTCCAGTCCTGTCAAATCTGTAACAGTTTGAGGCAACTCAGATCTTCTCTTATCTTGACTTTAATGACTGGGCAGTAAGAGAAGAATATTTTGAGAATTCAAAGATTTTTTTCTTTCATTTTTTTGAGAAAATCAACCTGAAACAATAAAAGACAGAACTACGTATGTCCTTAAACAACTGCTGTGTGTTGTAACAGTTTCTAAACTACGGACACCTATACTGCAGTGATAACATTAGTTGGAGCCCTCTCTGTCCATTAAACTGGTTGAAAACAGCACTGTGTGTGTGTGTAAGCTATTGATTAGTCGGC
The DNA here is from genome assembly GCF_905171665.1 of Trachurus trachurus. NCBI lineage: Eukaryota > Metazoa > Chordata > Actinopteri > Carangiformes > Carangidae > Trachurus > Trachurus trachurus. Next base: position 27,086,649 of record NC_139907.1, read on the forward strand.
AGTGTAAAATAATGAATCCATCATCATCAATAATGAATGAACATTGAAATCTACTGGGAATCGATACTAGCTTAGCAAGGTGGGCTAACTTGTGGAATACCTGCTTCATCCCAGTGATGCATGTTATCAAAGGATGTTTAGCTTAAACTACTTAGTTTGCAAGACTAATTCTAAATTCAATTGAGGAAAAGGAGAGGGGGGACAATAACAATGTACTACAAGGCACCAGTTAGTCTCCTAGCAACAACAGCCTTCAAATGTCAGTCTGACATCCATCCATCCGGAGAAACTCTTTTTACTCGTTTGCAGTTATTCTCTTATCAAGTCGCATTCAATTACTTTTCTATAAATTTCTCTCCGTATAAAGGTAAAGAATCCAAATGTTCAAAAGTGCATCAGCAACTGTCAGTTACAAATAACCTTAAAACTTCTAAAATCAGCAGCAATCGACAGCCTCAGCAAAACATGGTAATACACAGCGAACGATACGTCTAGGAAACAAACTCATTACTGCTTGATTTATATTCCTGGTTTAAATTAAACATTGCTACTAAGTACCTATGTTTGTGCTCGCTGATGACTGTTAATATTCATGAACTGCAATAAACCTTATATTCTCCCATATATTAATTTCTGTAAAAAAAAATAAAAAATTAAAAACTTTTACTGAGTGACATTAGACATAATTTATGCCAAGCCTGTACTGTACTTCAGGTACTTTATTGTTGCCCTGTGGGCTGTGACTAATCTCCTATGGTTCTCATTAAAATGAAGTCTATTAGATATTATAATGAAGTTAGTGGCTGTGCTTGACAGACCACTCCGCTTTAGTTGTTCTGTTTTGCCTTTAACACATTCAGCGATGCATAACTAAACAAAGGCAGACAAATGATTCCAAAGCCTTTTTAATTAGATCATAGCGCTGGATCTGTGCTCCATTGTTACAACACAAGGAGAACAGAATGAGGCCTTCAAGACAAACCTCCCTGTGATGTTGTTTATGGTTCCTCCCCCTGTTTTCCCCCGTCTCCTCCAGCATCACCTGGAGAAACACATCAGCAGATGCTCTGACAGCATGTTCTCTCTTTGTGAAAATTTATTGCCAGTAAAGTGTGTTTAGGCAAAAAAAAAAAAGAAAGAAAAAAGAAAAAGAAAGTCTACAAGGCCAGTTACCCCCCTAAAGCGTAGTTTCCCTGCCTTTAGAAAACGATGCAGACGAATGCTAAAGCTCTGCCGGTCCATATGCTTTCCCCACTGTCACTCTGACGTGTTTATCAGGTGCTGTCGTGGAGCAAAACTCTAAATCAATAAACCAATTAGTACATCCCAGCCCTCGACTCTCACTGGGGAAGATTTATTGGTTGCGACAGCATCCAGGGCACACAGGGACCTCATCATTTCTATGTGGCTGGCTGGATACCGAGAGCCACACAGGTCCGTGGGTATGAAACCATCACAGGGCACTGGCATGCCATCTGAGCACGGCTCTAATATCAAGGTCTGTTCCAGCTGTAGCCTACATGTCAGATAGGCCTGACCTTTTCCACATGTCTCACTACAGCTACCTCCAGCTCGCGAAGCTATATGCTGTGGACTGGCAGCTCACCCTTAATCAATACTGACTTGTTGAGCTTCACTGAAATTCTATCCTACTAAGATAATTCCAAGGCACATGTCTCCAATGGCAATATCATAGTATCTGATTATTATTTCTGTTCAGATGATACGTTCTGTACATTTTGATCGAGTACAAACGGCACTTATGTCATTAAAATTACTCTTTCTTACATCTTGCTGGAAAAATAACGGTAACACTTTATTTTAAGGGGTCCTTGTTCCTGTGTATCTACCTAATTAATTACAGTGTAATTACCTATGTAACCGTATGTAATAACATGTACTTACATTGTAAATACATAGTGTATTTTGGTGTACTTACAGGTCCTTGTTACACTTGTAATAAGAAATGCTTGTGCAAAGGGGAGCGTGCCTATGTTCCCACAGCCCTATGTTCCCTCAGCCCTATGTTCCCTCTGGACTCTCTCTACCTATCTGGACTCTACCTATCTGGCCTGTCTAGCCTCTACCTGGTCTTTTTACTAAACTTAACCAACTCCTTTCTTCATTGCCTAAACCCAACCAATGGTGGGACCAAAGGGCTGAGGGAACATAGGGCCTAATTTTCAGTGACAACAAAAGTTAGAAATGAGGGAACATAGGGCTGAGGGAACATAGGGCTGTGGGAACATAGGAATGACCCCGTGCAAAGAGAGAGGCCACTTTGGCATTTTTTATTACAAGTGTAACAAGGACTTGTAAGTACACCAAAATACACTATGTATTTACAATGTAAGTACATGTTATTACATACGGTTACATAGGTAATTACACTGTAATTAATTAGGTAGATACACAGGAACAAGGACCCCTTAAAATAAAGTGTTACCAAAATAACATTTATATGAACTTTAATGGCTATTTTAATATACTTAACGACTCTTTTCTATGGCCCTACAGTGTATCAATCGTGCAGTTGATTGCATGATAACGTCAGTGCCAAAGATTCACTTGCACACACCTACAGCTAACCAATGGACATTCACATTCACAATTTTTTTTTTCTTAACTCTGAATATACAATATATGATGGAGCCAAAACCATATTGTCATTAGAGTGAGACTCTTTAGTCCAGAAGGAGAGCACAGCATGTACATTGCTAGAATCCACATTGGGGTGCACTGTCCAAAGTTGCATGCTAGAGAGGGGGAAAAGCAGACAAAAGGAGTCATATTGTGAGTCTCCCAGTTTGGAGATAGCAGAGATGCAACAGCAGTGCTCTGTGGAATTTCAATTGCTTGAAAGTTGTCATTACCCTGAAGTTTGGTCTCGATGTTCAGGAATTGTTTTAACAAACTTTCTCTTTTAACCTCAATGAAACCCTTTCCTGCATCCAAACCAGGACATCCTCTCTCATTCCTTCTGTCTCCTCCTATACGTACTCCTGGTCACACAGAGATGCCTATTGGCAGAAAACGTTCCTTTCAATATCTTTTCATCAAAAAGGCGGGAGGTGTCATTCCAATCAATCTTGGACAGAAATAGCAGATGGTCTTTATTTGCCACAAACTTGGCAAATGAAGTTGCTGCCTGCACCTGAGGATCATCTACTGGATGATGGATTAATGTGAATTGTGCTGCTGCCTCCTTTGAGAAATCACTGCTTAACTCATTCACTGAGTTGGGCATCTTTAATTAAGTCCTGCTGGACAAATAACATGTGTTTATGGCTGACCCCGGAGACAGCTGCTGTCTGGCTGTGACAGCAGCCACGTTAATCTGACCTTTTCTTTTAGAAGTGTGAAAGCTGCCTCGTAGGTCGCTCTGCTTTGGATATAATATGAGCCCTTTGTACTTCATGCTTAGTTATTTGTCCCTGTTCATGTTAGTGAGTCCTGCTATACAGTGCAGAGATCTCTCCATTAGTGAGACAAGCACAGGGCATCCAGACAGCAGATTCATTTCCACAGTGAATGGACTTGCTCATTGTTTTTATAAGCTTGATTTAGTGTTCCTATCCCCACTGGTAGCTTTTCTGCCTGTGTGTTGGACCAAAAAGCTGCTAAGCGTTTTACAGCATGCTCCCTTTCTGCCCCGTGAAAGGAGATATCTGTGAGCGGGCACAGAGGACATCCACTGATGAAGGCCACTGATATTCTGCAGCAGTGGATAAAGCCATGATTCTCCCCTCTGTGGCTTTACTCAAAAGCCAGCCAAAGCCAGAGCCTTGGGCTGAGGTCTGTTATCTGTTTTATTCCACAATGTGGTTGTAGAAGGCAGCATGTCCGTCTCTTGTTTGGCCATTTGCTGCAGTTTGGGCATGTTGCAACAAAATGACATTGCATATGAGCTCATGTGAAGTTTAGACTACTGCTTCAACAGACAGGAGCAACAGGGTTTTTTTTTTTTTTTTAGATCAGAAGATGCCTCGATCTGTCTAACTCAAGAACCAAGACAAGGTTTGTGTAAATGGATGGGATTTTTTCCCCCCATTAATCCTTAGTCCTGCCCAAGATAATGAAAACACTCGTACTGCCCACAGATGAGATAGCAGAGTGCAGTTTACAGTATTCAGGTGAAAGTAACCTGAAGCAAAATGAAGAACAGAAAACTTGACTGAAGAAATCCATGTTTGTTGACTGAAAATACATAAAAGGGAAAAAGCAGAAGCACAGAGGCTGACTGATACTCCAACCCCAGTTGCCAAGTGGATGGTCAGAGCATTGATAAAGTATTTTTTATTTTTTTATTTTGTCATTCATGTGGTCGGCCCCAGTGCATTTGTCCAAGGCTGAATTCTCTTTTTTAAGAGCAAACACTGCTCTGGCTTCAATTCAATTTCCTTTATTTGATCAAGAGGGACAATGCACATCAACAACACTCCAAGTATGAATGTGCTCAATTCTAGCCACACGGATAATTTCCATTGATAGTCCCCCTACTCAAATAAAAGCAACATATTACTGTAAAGGAGACACAATATACCATTAAGTACAATATTTAAAACCATGGGGCATGTACCCTTTTTTGAATAAAAAGAAAAAAACAACAACAGAAAAAGTAATACAATCATAATACAACACCAAGATGAGGACCCAAGGGCCCAAGCCTGACTCAGAACTGTTTTTCCTCTCTTCTATGTTTTACAATTTAATGATCACATATGGTTACATGTTTATGTTGTGTCAGAAAATGTTGCTACTGGCTTACTGTCAGGATTGGCGAGGGACAGAGTAGAGCGGGGCTTCTGTTGTGGCTGAATTGTATTTTGTTTGTGTGTACACAAGGTTACTTTACTCACACTGATAAGTCGGATAAGTTGAGTGTACTTAAAAAATTTGAGGAAACTGGTTGCCCTAAAAAAATTAAGTAATGTTTGATGAAAACTTGAGTGAATTTAACTTAAAAAAATGAGTGGATGGCATTGTTATTTTGAGTTCAATACACTTAATACCAAGTTTGTTTAACTTAAAATCATTAGTAATATAAATTGCTTTGCTCCTTTATTCAACTGAAAATTTAAAGTTAAGAGCACTAACCTCCAAGATGATTAAACTTAAAAACATTAGTAATAGCAATTGCTTTACATATTTATTCCACTATAACTTTAAGCTGGATACACTAACCTCCAAGTTGTTTTACCATAACAATTCCTTTGCCCAATTACTCCACTATCTTAAGAGTAAAATAAAATCTGTTTAATAATAAAAAAAAAAACTATACAGATTAAATTATTTAAGAAGATAAAAAGCAAAACCACAAAAGTACATTCTTGTCTACATGTTTTATTTAACTTGTCTTGGCAATAACAAAATGCAGTCAACAGCTTCTTACGATAGACTTGACATCCCTTTACATTGCAAGCTGATTTTTCAGAGTCTGTAGCTTCGGCTTCAGGTCAGTGTGGCCCAATGAGAGCAATACCTCTTCGATGAACTGAAATGTGAGCCTCATAGTCTTAGGGTAGTTAAGATGGAGTGCATATGTGAGTCCAAACAGAAAGCACATTGCTTTTGGCAGATCATGAATGTTGTCTTTCACGACTTCTCCCCCAATTATGATTTTCAATGAGGTTGGACTGAGATGCTGGAAAGATGTGAGCCCAGCACGCTCAATGACAAGTATCCCGACATCAAGGTCACGGAAGGAATCATCATCATCAGGGTCCTTAATAAACAAATAAAAGAAGAGCACAATCATTACATTACTCGTTTGAAAAACAACTTTAATCAATATAAGAGTGTCGTGAAAAATAAATAATGGTAAAAATGATAAGAAAGCAAGAGCTTACTTACAATGCCTGCTTTGAAGAAGTTTGTGGGGTTGTCCAAAATGATGATAGGAAGCCCACTGAGAACCTGTGTCCGGATCGCAGTTGGCTGTGTAATCTTTGAGGGATTAAACACAATAACATAAGTTAGATATCTAATATGAAAAACAAATAGGCCTAATGATAAGCTTAACCAACCCAGCATGATTGGATTGAATAACACAACTTATAAAGAAGCAGATATGATGTTTTAAACAATGCCAAGTAGCCTACATAATGTGTATGAGCACTGGTCTGATGTGAAATCTGTTCAGAAACTGTCCAACATTCCCTCTCTTGGATAGAAATAACTCAAGAAGGTAACCACTTTTTTCACACATCAACTCATTCATAATACTTACATTTCCACAGCATAGTCACAGCATAAGGATCTGTAAAAATAGAAAACAAGAAAACATTTAGCTCAACAACTCAGCTCAGCAATGCCACTGTTAAATACAATAAAGTAATAGAATCAAACCGACGTCTGTGTTATAGGGGAGACCGGCATGTAAACAAGGTGTGTGAGAGAGTGAGTGAGAGGAGAAAAGAGAGCAGCTAAGGAGCGGCGGGGTGGATCAATGGCTGCCCGCAGCTCGCGGTGTCCGCAACATAAACACCGTCACCGCAGCAGCCCTGCTACACCCCTCTGCCCCGCCAGCGGTTCAAACGCTTTCCTACCGTGTAAAATGACGGAAATATAAGCGATACAGTCGCGCACGCCGCTATGTGAGCCTCCTCAGACTGTTAACACTAAGCTAACATGAGCATGCATTAACACCATAACTGTTACACAAGTTCAAACAGTAACATTAACCTACACAGAAAAAAGCTACACAAACAAGTTATATCCAAGTTCCCACAAAGATAACTAGGCTACAGTAGTTATTTTACATACTAACCGTTCCACTTGGAGTAAGAAGCATCCTGGTCAGGTACCGTTGTCGTGATAAATAAGCTCGTCCTTTGGGCCGTGAACTTATCCGACATGTACTTTAAAGACTCCAATTAAACGCTGACCAAAGATGGATCCGACATAGAGTTGTCTTTTATTTACTCTTGAACAGAAGTAAAGTAAAAGCATACACCCCGAGTCACTTACAAAATACAAAGTACACGAAAAAGAGTTTCGACAGGAACAAACAAAATGAAGTGACTGCCTTCATATCATCAAAGTGTGGTTTATATACTGGTGGGCATGTGCTGATCTCAGTATTTCTCACTCCCACCTGTTGAGGTCTGATCTGCTGACTGTGCACTTTATTCTGTGACCTTGGTTTCACCCTGATACTTTTCTCCGGATGTGTCCCACTTTACTAGCCTTATTTGGACTGTTACCATAGACTTCCATGCACTAAGCGCACCTCCTCGATCCTTGCCTGGTGGCCATTCTATGTAAGTGCGCCGGAAGCCAAAACTACTAGCTCAGCAGAAAGTATTATACGGGTCATACATAGTTCACATCCATCCCCGTTCACCACTAACACCTTGCACTCCGCATCCATCCCTGTTCACCACTAAGCCTTGCACTCCTTCAGATCCTGTAGAAGTGCACATAGGTGGTGCTAAGGAGCATGTTGTAATTTTGGAGATCAAAATGGCTGCCAGTAGTGATAATGCAATGTTGAAATGAAGCAATATAAGAACACAAAATAACTATACTTTAACTGTTCCAACCCACACAAAATGACATTAAATGTAATGTAGTCATTATTGAAATAATAATACAGTTCATACGTGATCTTTAAAGGTGGCATAACACTCTGTTCACTGGTCTTGTTGTTATCAAACTTTTATGTCATTTCCCATAGAAAAATGCCACCACACCGTCTGCTGCCATGTCTGTGCTCCTCCTGCCAGGTGTAGAGCCCCGTAGACTCACCGTCAGTTACCAAGGACCAGTTATCTTTGCCGTTACGCTGGCCTAGTCATGTGACCAGGCAGGTTTTTGAATTAGGCCCCTCCCCTTTTTTAATGAAACTTAAACATACCAAGTTATCTCTACTAAACATGATTAGTGCAATTAATATTTCAGCTAAATAGTACAAACGACTAATGTTTTTTTAGTAATGATGGCAGATTTTTCCAAAACATAAAAGAATAAGTAATTATCACTCAGAAAGTTTAATTAGAAAAAATTCTGGGTTTACAACTTGTGCCTATTGTGTGTTTAGTGGACACCTTCACTGAGATGCTGGTGGTAGTGTTGACTATTGTTTACAGAGTTACGCCAAAGACTGGTAACCAAGAAGCTCCCAAGCTCATTCCTTCACTTCTTAGCATCTAAAATTTACCACCAAACCAAAGTGGAAATCATAATGTTGGATGATGTAAATCATTTTGTCTAGTTAGGTTACTTAGGTTTCGCTAGTTAATCTTATTTGTGACCCGTTCTATCAAAATGAGTTGGATGTCGCAACGTTCTATTTTTAGATAATCAGCTGATAACGTGGAAAACCCATAGAAAAAAAGAAAAAAAAAGAAATTGCGCTAATTTCAAAGCAATGACATTCAAAAACAATCTCCCAAAGTTTCACAGTCCAGATGATTGAGAAAAGGCACATAAATGATGATTAAAGTTGACTTTCAACTTAAACCCTCTGAAAATGCCTCTAAACTCCCTGTACTCTCTTACCCATGGGTGTCCTCAAACTCCTGGAAGTGGGATTCAGTGTCACTACAACATGAGTTGCTCAGCTTTATTTATTTGCTTATTTTTTTTATAAAGTAGTGAATCTTTACCAGCGCAATTAGATTTTACTGTCATCATTGTGTAATATGCTCATCTGGCCTCCACCATAGCTCACCCAAACACACTTCCACTAGCTCAAAATCACAGTCATTTTTATCACTTTTGCCAAGGGATAATGGTTTTCATCGTTTATATAAAGGGTGTGTGTATTTCCTCATTAAAATGTAGACATGATGTCTCTTGGAACTAAAAGTTGAATGTCTGACCAATCCATACAGCCTTGAGTTTCTGAGACTGTACCACTGCGAGATGAGTTATTCTGAATAGACAAATGTCTGACCTCAGTTTGTGTACATGGGTCAACATTGTGACCCTTTTTTCAGGGGAGCTGATTATATTCCATGATGCTACATTCAGTGCCAGTGTCAGTGGTGTTATTGACAAAGATAAAGATGAACTACATCCTTGGAATCTATGCAGCCCACATACAACATACAAACATAGAATTGGTGTGGTGGGAGGAGGAGAACAACAGCAACAATATAAAGGACAACCACAGTCTTTTTTAACCTTGTGGCAATATTGAACACAGAACAAGACTGTACAATGATAGCCTTATCGTTGAAACAGCTGAGAAGAAGTTAGGGTGGTCTATTTTAACCTTTTAATCTGCACCTTGTGATTTTCCATAAACAAAGAGGCAAAATGAGGCTGCTGCTATACAATCATGATCCCTTGCGCGAACTTCTGAGTTTTTTGTGCCGAATGGTGTGTAATTTAAACCCAGATAATGTCATTGGGAAGGAATATTTTTAATATGTGCATGCAACACGCTATGCTCCTGTATAACAGTGATATAATGCAAAATAGAGCTTTATGAGCAGCTACCAACTTTAACCATGGATCTAATGCCGAATATCATAGCAGGACTGTGTAATTACATCAATTGCAATTGTTAAAAGTCATCCTATGCAATGGGATATGGTGGTGTGCTGCACGTGAGCAATGTGTGTGCACATGTACATATCTGCTCCTGTTAAAAGGGTTTAAAGGTCAGACAGTACGATTGCACATGGGGACACAATTACATTTTACATTTTCCTGACCAGGAGCACAAAAGGTATGGAACTGTGTGTGTCTCATGATAACAGAAAGAATAGGTAAAGTTAGAATTGTGGAAGTGGAAAAAAGTTTTTGCAAATTGTGTCTGCAATGTGTTCATAATAGATACCCTATTATAATAACACACATCACACAACTCATGGTCCATTCAATATGCTCTTCTCCATAACCTGTCAGTAATTAACTCCTCACACCCTTTGGTGGCCTCCAGTAATTATTACAGGTTAGTGAACTCACTGATACACAGCCTCATCAAGACTGAGCTGTCACCATTTGGACTTTTGCTGGCCACTAGATGCCACCATTGAGTGTTTTTGCCTTGTTTTGCACACCTGTTTCTCATCGGGTTAATTTGTGTTCAGCCATTGGCCTATGATCTCTTAGTATTTAAACCCTGTTCCCTGGTTTTGCTCTTGTTGCGTCTTTGTTTAAAAATCCTTTTGATTTTGATTTTTAGACACTAATGGATCTGACTTGTGGATTTCTGTAAGGACTCCTTGCTGGTTGTATTATTCACTTTTGTTTGACGGTCCATTGTTCTGATTTTTAGAATTTATTTGGTTGTTACCTTTTACAGACTATTATGTAATGTTTCCGAGTGTTCTTGTTACCCTATGGGCTATGTACAATTTATGAACTTTTACTATTTTTTCCCATGTACTTGTGTTCAGCAGTGCTTTATTTGGATTAAACCTTTTTGAAACCACCTTTTGTCTGCTCCACATTTGAGTCCCACTCAGTTCCTGGTAGCTCAAGGGTTTACCACTAAGCTTCCAAAAGGGAGTCCTGGGTTCAAGGCCAAAGGCCCCGGCAAGAGCATCTTAGGGTGTATTCAGACCTGTATGGATATAATATATACACAGTTATATACACAGTTGTGTGCTGATACAATAAATACAATCAGGTCGGGTCCGGGCTTAAACCGTGGTTCGGGCCAGGTCGGGTTTTAATTTTCAGGCCCATTGAGACCTCTATTCCATGGTTTTTGTTTTTCCTGGGTAACCTCCTCCCCCTTCTGGGTAAGATTTCTAACCAATGAGAGAAGAGTAAGTTTGTGCATGGCATTTGTTTACAACAGTTTTGTTTACAAAAATGCAACAATTTTAGCCCCTGAATTGGAACAAAGCAAGCGGGCCACATGTAGATACACCCTTCGTCTCTGACTCACCTGCTGAAGCAGTCTCCAGAGTCAAACTTTTTACAGCTACACTCACATCTGCATCTGTTTCTCCTTCAAGTTTGCAACTTTATTTCTTACTGTAATACTGTCTGTCTAACCCTGCTTAGCATATTTACATATTTTCTGAGCCGGGGTCATGTTCATTCGACTAAATGCCACCTGGGTATTTAAAAGATATGATACGGTTATTCAAACGGTTGAATAAACATGTTGCATAAGATTTTATTAAAATTCACAATGTGTTTGTTTTGGAAGACTTTCCTCTTTTTATGTTTGCATTGTGGGAAGTTGAAGAGACAGTGTTTACATCCAAATATATTATTTTCATTTTAGGTATTTTTTGTTCTTGTACTTATCAGCTTTTCCTCCCACAGTCTTTTTTCTTCCTCCTTCCTCCCCTGCCCTCTCCTGAAATATGTGACCCAATCCATCAAAATGAGTCACAGTGACCCACATTTCAAAGTTGAGATTTTGGTATCAATGGAAAGATTAGAAAATAAGCTTTAAAATGATACCCTAGTCAAAGTCATACATTTGATGGTTTTCGAGATGTGGCCATTTGAATTACGATCTTTCACTCTCTCATTCCGTTCTAAAACCTGAGAAAATAGCAGTTAAAGTTTTTGCCAGTGACTCTGGCATCTGTTCCTGTACCACGTGATTACACGCACCCTATATGGTCCCTTGTTGTCATAGAGGCAGCATTCAATGACCCTCGGAAAGCAGGGAATCTCACAATTCAGATGCTTTTTACAGCTCGTTTCTATCATAAACGGTTCAGAAGTTGTCATGTTTTGTTGACATTTTGTAAAACATGTGCAAGCGTGTACATTCGGTTTAGCATTGATGCTACGTTCGGTTTAGCACCGATGCTACGCTCTGTTAGCGTCGATGCTACTCGGTTTAGCATCTGTTTCTGTATCCGTCCCTTCTTGTCATAGATGCAACATTCAATGACCGTCGGAAAGCGGAGAATCCCGCGATTCAGATGCAGTTTACAGCTCGTCTCTATCATGAACGGTTCAGGAGATATTTCATGTTTTGCACCGATGCAACACTCATTTTCAGAGGGTTTAAGTTGCAAGTCAACTTTAATCATCATTTACGTGCCTTTTCTCAATTATCAGGACTGTGAAACTTTGGGAGATTGTTTTTGAATGTCATTGCTTTGAAATTAGGGTAAAAAAATTTTTTTGATTTTCTATGGGTTTTCCATGTTATCAGCTGATTATCTAAAAATAGAACGTTGCGACTTCCGACTCATTTTGATGGAACGGGTCACATATGTGAACAAACTTAACAATCCAACGAGCCATCAGTCACATAAATCAACTGAGGGATACCTGAAGCTCGGTGTTCCTCGGTGTCAGGAGCTGATATTCTTCTCTATGTGGATATGATGTTGTTGGGCCACTGCTCTTCTCTCTCCACCTCTTTCCATGGCTGCTGTGCTCTCTCTAATATTTTTAGCTCCTTTGCAGCCAGCTCACGTTTTTGCTGATCTAAAAGAGTGTTGTTGTTTTCCTGACTCTCCTGCTTTGTTCTAGATGATCTCAGCTGCTTTTTTTCTCCACAGTCTGGCTGATATATCCACATGCTTTGCTTCAAGAGCTTTGTTTTCATTAGTAAGTAGATCATCCTTTTCCATGGTTCTCATTTCTCATCTGCTTTATGAACCACAAGTGCATCCAAGGCCATTAAACCTTTGGGGCAACTTTCATGGTCCTTGTCTCCCTCTTCCAGGTATCTGTGACCCTGTTAATCTCCTCCAACCAGAGACAATGTGATGCTTGTTCTTCCAGCTGCTCAAATCAGAATTTCTTGAAAAGATCAGATTTCTGCCTTATTCATCTTCAGTTTCATGCCATCTTTGTTCTGAGCAGTCCACATAATGTTTTCCCTATTTAATGCCTTTCATAGTTTAAATGCCTCAACATTATTGATGGAAATGTGCTGCCCTTTACAGCCAAATTTAATGTATTATCATGGCTACTTGAAGCTTGAGAGTGCACCATGTTATAAAGCAAAAGTTGTCTCAAACTGTAAAAGGACACATTAAGTTGATGACCTCCCGAGTCACAAGATCACTGGCTAATCCAAACAATGGAACAGTCCACATTGCACTTCCTTTGGTACTGCACCTGGGAAAGTTTGAACCCGACAAGACAAGAGTTTGTCAAGAAAATAAATCTACAGATGCACAGATCCATTTATGGAAGTGATTAGACCTAATCACAGAATAAATAGGACAGTTATTTAGTGTGTGCATAAACAAACACAGATGCTCTCAAATCACACAGACAGCTCCAGACATTTTAACTCGACATAACTGGATCAAAGTTCTCCACCAACTAGAAGCCTCCAGGACGTTGTTGTGTAAACATCTGCCCTGCTGAGGTCCTGCTGAGCAAGACACTGGACCACTACTGGCTGCAGCTACACATCAGTAAACTGTAGACAGCTTGCTCATGTTTATCAAAGGGTTGCTGATCCTCCTGCGTCCATACCCAACACCAGAGTTTAATTTGGTCCAAGAGGGCAAACCCCTTCAGTGAAACGATGCACTTTTCCCCTTTCAGTAATATGGGTATATTTTACAAGACAAATCCTGACCAGTGAACCTTTAAATTGGCTGCTATTTCACTTTGTCTCATCTCCTCCATCGGGGCAGCAAGAGTATGAACAAAGTGACACTACATATTCTTCTGACATGCTTTCTGTCTCATTACTAGCAGCCACCATTCATCTCTCTGCTGCCGCTCTCCATATAGAAAATCATAATAAAATGCTGCAAATACTGTAAGAATCTGCTTTCATAATAATACTATAGTTCTGCACTGTACTGTAATTCACAGTTGAGAGACTCTGGAGGTTTGCAGTTATATTTCAGAAAACCATACTATATCAATTACTATAGTATTTCTGGTTTGTCTTTGTTTTGCTGTGCTATGAGTGCGTGGGTGCACACACTTAAAAGATTTATAGAGGGCATGATGCTACAATGGAGCTAAGAGGAACAAGAGAGTCGAGAGAGACTCTCAGTCTTTTTTTCCTCGCAAACTAGCCAACACCTATTACACATAATCATGGGACCATTGTTAATGTCAAACTATTAACCCATTGTAGCTTTTAAGTTGTTATTGTGTGCATAGTAACATGCTGATGTTAGCATTTAGCTCAGAGCATGACTGTATCTAAGCGCAGTCATGCAGACACAGGTGCCAGGCAAGTCTGAAGGCTGCAGCTCAGACAATGTGTGCATAAAATCTTATTTGTGCCATAAATGCACTTATTTATCAGTCTTGTAAAGGAGCTTCATTCACGATTCTGAATCACAGTTAATTAGAGGATTGTAAAAAATGACAGCTACCACACTGGTCCATACTGTATGAATGCAAGGCAACAGGGCAGCAACAATTCTGTGATATCTTCAGCACCACTGTGCCTGTTAAAGCCCACAAGGGCAAAGCTGTATCATAAGATATAACCATAGTGGGGTGGATAGTATCTCGAAGCTGCATGGTGACAGGGGAGAGATATAGAAAGTGCATCAGGATGTGTACAATCAATAGTGTGACATTATGTGAGCTTGGCTGTTGCGGTCCATATAGCAGACTAGCCTTCACTTGCCTCAGAGAGAAACTGACCCCATTGCACCATCTTGGAAAGGTGCTAAAATCAAAATTAAAGGAATCCAGGCATTTTCGCAAGTGAGATGAAAAGATTGATACGTTATTATTTGCACAACAAATACAAACTACCACCAGTGTATGGGTAGCATAGAATTGTAAAAAGACTATCCACCAACCCAGTGGCAGTTCTAGCTTGTATGGTGCACTGGGCGTACGTTTACAAATATTCCAATTAGAATCAGTTTAGATGTCCAAACCAAATAAAATACAGTTTCATAAGTAGTTTAAATGGTGAAAAGTATTGTCCTGTTGCCTTCTTTATGCACATGCTCTGTCTCGACATAAATGTGTAGTGACATTTCTTCACTTGCAAATGCTTGATTAAAAGTGTCAGAACATTAACAACTATGCTAATCAGATGATAGATATCCATCCTCCTTTGATCAGTCATGTGATGATTTCATTAATCTATGCAAGAGTTCTCAAGGGGCCTAAAAATTCAAACCCGACCTGGCCAGACTCACTAGCGTTAATTCTCGGCCCGAACCCGGCCAAAAACAGAAAAATGACCCAAGTCATATAATTTCTCTCTGAACCCAGCCCATTGAGAACTCTCTGTGCATGTCACACACAGCTGTACAACATCTGTTCTGAATAAATGCAGTTGCAAAACACCAGAATAGATCACCCCACATGTAAATAGTTGACATGAAATCTTTATTAAGAATGATTTGAATCGGAATGAAAAAAACTCTGCATGTTAAACTGGCTCGTGGGTCTAGCTAAGAAATAGTTCATCAGACTGCATCCCACAATTCTATGTTGTCTTTGCTAACAAGAAAGAGGAGCCAAATAAATAAATTAATAAAGCTTTTGGTCCATTATTTAATAACATTCCATTGTTGAAAAGAGGTTTTCTGCAAAATACTAGAAGGTCATTCTCTGTTGTTAATGATTGTAATATTGGAGTAAGTAATATGGAGTATATGCCCCCCAAAAGCTCATGTTTGTGTCACTATCTTTGTAAAAAAGAATACAAGTTTGACACCTGACCTGCAAACTTGCAAGTCCAATTAGGAAAACACAAGTCAGATTTGTCTCGCAGCAGCATCTTTTTTTCTCCCCCAGAGAGCCGACAGTTTCATGGCCTCCTGCCAAAACAGTCATTAAATGAACATTTGAACCATTTTGTGATCCATTTTAATTGGAAGCTAATGGACTGAAGGGACCTCATCTGCTCAAGTCCAGGGAAGCATGAGGTGAATAATATGACTGGAATATGGTTACTACAAATCGCTGACTAAACCCAAGTGTGACTGAGGCAAGAGGTCCTGGCTGCAGACCTCCACTGTGAGGTCGCTTCCGGTGCAGGCTCCACTCTCAAGCCGCCTCCACTGTGAGGCCGCTACCGCGGCAGGCTACTCACAAGCCACCGTCACTATCAGGACAGGAAATGCACGGGATACGTTTCAAAATAAAATCGCAAGTACACTTCCGGTTGAATCGCTCTCCTCACAAAAGCATGAATTAGTAAAAATATGATGTAAAATCGATCAATTGCTATAGTATATATAAAATAAAGCTTTTGATATGGACAATTGAAGCATTAGCCTTTGTCTTTTTCAAAACAATTCTCATTAATGATTGCCATATTATAGACTCTATAGCATACACTGCGCTGCTTAACTGTACAACTTATCATTATGAAAAACAAACGGTGGGTGATAATCGGGGCTCAATTGTCTTTGTGGCCTACTATAAAGCTTAGGATCTTGAAAAGAGGCCAAAATAGTTGATCAATGAAAACAATGTAGGGCAGGAATAACATAGGTCAGTGCACAAATTTAAGTTATTACTCATATTCATAAGCCAACATCTCATAAGCTGTCATAGGCCTATAAATTTTATTGTGTACTATTACTTCACTGGCTTTTCAATATCATTTAACTTTGACTTTATTGCACTGCTGTTTTACTTTTTTTTTCTTCAATTTGTTTTTCTGTTGTATCATTCTGTATTTTTATTCATAACCACCATAAATTTCGAATAGTTTCAAATAGTTTGGTTCTATGTCTATGCTAATGTTCTTGTGCTGCTGGAACACCTAAGTACCACTAGATACAACCCTCTTGATATCTACAGTATAATCCAAGTGAATTATTAAGTGATCAAAGAGAAAAAACATTAAAAAAAACACCAAGTCACAACATGATCAATGTTCTGTAGCCCTTTATTTCCCGAACACAAGTCACTCATCTGTGGGACATTCACAGTAGGCCAAACAGTTTCTTTTGTCCATAATTTCTTCACAAAATGTCCACATGTCCTCAGTGGAGAAAAATGTAAATTTGAAGGGCTCCAGGATGGATTCCTTCTCATCGTCGTCCAGTTGTTCTGTCCAAATCCTCCCATACTGCAGAGCAGCCTCAGTCTGGTTCTCCTCCCCCATGCACAGAATATCAGGCAGGCCCACTTTGGCAGAGAACAATTGTTCATTGGCCTCAACCCACTCTGCTGCATGTCTGCAATCATGGAGAATACGATCTTCAACCGAGTCCTATGGAAAAGACAGAAAGATGTCTGTACCATAGCTGCTGCACCAACAGTATCTGACCAATAGATACTGTGAAAAAGCTTACCCATTCCACTGGTGTGTCCTTGTCGGCAGGTCTGACTGAGACCTCAGCCTGCTGCTCTTCATCCTGAAAATATATAGGCAAAATGATCAGTTGTAATATTCAAAACACAAGCTCCAAAAAGAAAAAAAGAAAAGATCCAGCAGTGCCCTCCTCGACATATTAGAGATCATGCAATCATCCAATCATGCATGATCTAGACACTTTATTTTTAAACTGCAGACAGAAGGTCTAACCTCAACTTGTGAATGGCATGTTCTTTAAAGCGACCCCACAATTGCAGTAAAATTGGAAAAAAGATTGGTAAAAAAAATAGGGAAATAGAAATGCTGGTTTCTGACCTGAAACAAAAGAAAAACTCAGATGGAACTCAAACAAAATTTAAATCTGACCTCAGTTATGTCATCCACCTTCCTTTTCATCAGCCTAAACACTGGTGGCACCTCACCTCGCAGGAGGGCTTTTGATGCATCTGTCCAGTGGGCGAACAGCTTTCCATGGCTCAAAAATGATTAAACAATAGAAATAAATAAAACATTTCTTGCAACAATTTCAAGTCAATATCAAAATCTTTGCAGTCTCACCTTCCAAGGTCAAAGTTTTCCATAAGGATGATACACCACCACTGTCGCAAAAGTGGCATGTCCATCTGAAAAGTGAAGATAAAAAAACAAAAGCCTCACACCATGTCATAATAAATGTTTTGTTGTTGTAATTTTGAGCTTACTTTGATTCCATGAATGAACTTACAATAGAAAAGTCATAGGGAGCATCCAGTGTGGTGTAAAAGGCATTCTAGGAATAAAACATAGTAATTTTAGTTTAATGCTGATATCTGTAACGCACACAGAATTGCACAAATAATTAATACCATCAACATGAAGATGCCACAGTCAATCCCGTATGGTTGTCGTGGAAAACCCTAGATATCAGAAAGAAGTCAATTATGTAATTATTGTTTTACAGTGTTTTACAGTATTTAAGTATTCAACTATTAATATATACATACTTTATACTCTTACCTGAATTTGTAATCCAGTTTTCTCTGTCCAGTTGCCAGGATTTAGTGACTGGGAAAGGTTTCTAAAACAGTTGCATTAAAAAGATAAATAATAGTAAATAATATAATGATAAATATGGGCTCTTTTCACATGCATCACTGGTTCCGATTCAGGACAGACCATCCATGCATCCCTTTCCATGCAGTCACACTCCACACATTATTTCAAAAGGCTTTTTTATGGTGCCAGTTTCTTGACTCAATTGTATGAAATACGTTAATGTTGGTAAATCTGTAAAACTAATATAAGATTTACAAGCATGATTTGATACACAAAACTACAATTGTACTTATGTTGCACCATAAAAAGGCTGTCACACAGATCTGAACATGACCTGGTTAAAAAACTAAATATGGAACTCTTTAGAACAGCTTTGGAACATGAACTCCAAAAAGCACACACAAAAAAAGTTTTTGTTAGTGACCTCATCAGCTCCCTCATCTCCTTATCACCAAATCCTAATGGTGCTTCAGCACATTTGGAGTCAAGAAAGACTATTTCTCTCTGTACTGGTTTCAAAACCTGTAATTGTAGTTAGTGACATTTGAACTCAACATTGTGTGAAAGTGCAGCACAACACAATACAACAACAGCACTGCAATAGAAAATGAAGATACTTTTGTTAATATTTGATATAAATTTTCTGTGACATGCAAACCACCTGTTACAGTAAGCATCACTACTTACAGAGAGCAGGAAATGTCCAGGTTTCCACACAGGAATGACAATGGCATCTCTGAATGAAGCATCATTCTAATACAAAGGAAAAGTTCAAAAGCAAACAGGTAAAATACACAAGAAATATAATCTGAATAAAATTCAGTAGGATAAGTTGCACTTACAGGTAAGCTTGCAAGTGGATCATTCAATGTTGGTTTTCGCCAGGTTGGTACAACATAGAGGTCAGCAACAAAAATGGTTTTCCCCTGTGTAATACATTTCAAATGTGAGCAAATACCCATAAAATATAAAAAGGAAACGTATACTACGAAAACAATATTTATGTTTTATACCTGTGATTGAGCAATTTTCTCAATAACTTCAAAGCACGCATTTCCTATCTGCAAACCAAACAAAAAACAAAAACTTGGCAGTGACATACAAACATGATTAGCTCACAATTAAAATGGGTTCAAATGTTAACTCACGGTTGATTCCATTTCCTTGTTCAATCCAAGCCCCCAGAAGTCAGCTCGGGTCAGGCAACTTTTTCTTGTTTTTACAATGAGCTCGCCCGCTTGGTTGTCAGTGTCCAATACGTATTTAAGCTGATTGTTGAAGAAGAAAAAAAAAATCATAGCAAGCATATTTAAATTTATAAACATAGGAACATGGGTGGTAGGGCGTCAAGATGAGAAGCACGTATCTGTCTAATATATCACACAGCTGTTTTTTTCAAGAACACATACCAGCTGCTCTTGGGCAGGATGAAGCTTGAAGGACCATGATGATCGGCATGGTCTCACATTCTCACTTTTTGTGATCGTTTCACAATGTGGTCCACAGGCATTAGTGTCTATCAAAAAAAGGAATTAACATAAAATCTTGCCAATACTATTTTGTGTTGATTTAAAAAAAAAACAACCAAAAAAACAAACACCTACCTGTGTTTGGGTCAGTGGGGAGCACATGGAGCTGCTGAGATGTTCCAGCTACTGCAGGATGATGCTGTGTAGGCATATCAGGTGCTGGGGGTCCTGAGGTTTAAGAAATCATTATCAGACAACATAAGCATTATATTTCCAATTACCACAAAGAAACAAAACATATGTCTTTAAAATACTTTTTACCAAATACTGCTTGTCCAAATTTGTCCAGTGTGATGTCTTGCAAACGATGCGACTCACGTCCTCTCTGTAGTTGCTTTTCTAAAAGCTGTACATTCGTTTTGTTGTTTCTGTGATGTATTAGGTTTCTCATCAAAAAAACATGTGTTGAGGATGCCATGTTATTGAGGAAGTAGTTGTTTTTGCGCATACATGAAAAAAGTTGTTCGGCCACTTGGCTATTCAATGAACCCTGAAGTTCTGGAACCAGGTTGATCCTCCTCAACACTTCCTGTGGGTCTTTGGTATTGGCCTCATGGAATTTGTCATACAAGACATAGTGGTCCGGGGAACCAGTGCATGGATGCCCATCTTTATCAGGATTCTGCAACATTTCAGTCAGCCATGGTAGGGAGATCTTGAGTTTGTTCTGCTGAGCTGCTGTGATGTTCTGTGGTGTCGATGCAGCCAATCTCCCTTCATGTGGTTTGAAAGGTATCACAGTTGGACAACGTAGGTTGACATGAGTTGCCAGACCCCGAGCAAAGTCATAAACTGCGACATTTGGCAGATGTTTCCAGGATAGAAGGAGATCAGCATAATCTCGTGGAGACTCTGCACGCAGGTTAAACTTTAAACTGTACACCACACCATGTGGGCAGAGAATCACTGACCACCCACCTTCAATGGAAAATTGAAGAAGAAAAAAAAATTAATAATAAATGAGCAAGTAGCTCATCGTAGGTATTTATTGTGCAGTTAAATGTGACCCTTACCAGATGCTCCCCAGATTTTCTGGAATATCTTGTCGTATGAGTGTCGTGTCTTCATCTCTTGCCTAAGTCTAAGAATCAGATCCATCCGCGATCCCTTTGCATCCAAATTACAGGCCTTGCACAGTTTACGCACAGTTGAAACCTTTTGAAATACAGACAAGAAATAAAGTAAGATGTTACTGCACAATGCAAATCAAACAAACATACATACACAACAACTCTACCTTCTGCTTCATGAGCTCATCCACCAGCCGGTCCTCTGACACCATACTGACTTCAGCTTCAGTGGAGGACTTGGCAGAGGATGCTTTTTCAAATTCTGTGTTTAACGCCATCTCCGATTTACGTGTGTTCCTTCCTATCCATGGGCCCCAGTACTCATAACTAGGTCTTACACTGAAGCTGTTCTTTGCACGACCTGTGAAAAGTACACGTTACATTCTTAATATGCTACAGTGCATTGCATCATTAAGTTAGGGTAATTACTAATTTAAGGAAACATTAATATGTACATACTTTGGACAAAGCCACGAGAAATCATCTCCAGCTGTACAGAGTCCCAGAACTCTTCAATGTTGACTTCACCAGTGAAGTTCTCTGGGGCATCTTTAATGTCACTCACTGAAAAACAGTAATTAATTTAACTAGTTTTGAAAATACTATGATATAACTCCCACCCAACACACAAGACACTGTGACTTACCAGGGAAGTTGAACACTCCTTTTTTGTGTAAGTCCATAACAACTACTGGAGGATAGTAGCCACAGCAAACACAAGAAAAGGAGTAGTCATGGCTTGTCAATGCCTCAAAGTGGCAGTATGCATGCAGAACTGCATCTCTGTCAGGAATTGTCACCTTTCTTAGGCCTTCAATTGCATTTACTACCTTGGATACTGAGACGTTGTTCTATAGAAGAGGCAAAAACAAAACAAAAAAAACATGTTACGTAAGATTTATGAAGACAAATATACCCACACACATATTTAAGTATTTGTCATAAAAAATATACTGTACATACCTGTAGGTTAAGTCTCAGGTATACACAAAGTTCCAGGGTCAATATTGTATGGTCATCAAAGTTATGTAGACCGTCTTGCCATTCCTGGTACCTATAGGTTATGTGACACACTGGACATCGCCGGAAATAGGTCGATACATCTGGTGTAAATAAATCATGAATATATCATTAACATTGTTACATTCTCTACAAACTGCCATAATAGCAGACAAAACACAAATTACTTACTTTCAATTACACCATTCATGGTGATTATCCTGGCCTTTCTGGAGATTCTTGATGACTCTTCAAGATTTACAGGTCCTGGACAGAGTGCACAAACTGTCTCTGCTGGCTGCAACTCTGTGACATAGTCTGTGAGTGCTTTTGGTTTTATGACGTCATCTGGCAGGTTAGCTGGAAGTTTTTTATGTCCGTATATATACTCTACAAGTCGTTTGAAGACTTCTGCTGATGGTGGATAGACAGTATCTGGGTGCTTTTTTGGTGTACTGGTGCTGGTTTCCTCTGTTCTGAACACATCGGGGTTGGTTTGAAATAAATGCCATTTGCTTATGTTTTTGTGGACACATGACATCCTTGGTTTGGCACAAGGGCAATGCCATGTGTTTGCTGATGAATTGTATGTTACAAATATCCTCCCGAGGCGACTGTAATAGTGTAAAGTTGGCTCATGGACTGAAAAACAAAAGTGCTTTGAGCTTTCCTCAAATGACACCTGAACACAGAGAGGGACATGTGCTGCCTGTGCATTTTCTTGCCTTTTAATACAGGTTGACTTTTTTGCGTCACCAAAAAATTTTAAGCGCACCATCTCTGATAAAATATCTTCTCTAAGGCATTCTTCAGTGGCTATGTCTGTACTGTATTGCAAAGAGCGGATGTGTTCACAGTGTGTAAAAATTAATCCACTTCGTGATGCCATTTTGGAATACTGCTTGCATTCTTCCAACTCACACTGAACCTTGTGTACTCGACCCCAGGTTTTGCTCTGTACATGTATGGGGATTGAAAAGCCATGTCCTCCTTTTTGGACTGCAGAGATCCCATTTTTGGCATCCACACAGACACTCCTTAAATTATCACTTTCTGTTACATCCTTCGGTTTCTTGGGGTGCTTCCTCTGGATGTGTTTGGCCAAGTTTCTCTTCAAACAAATAACTGAACAGAGGGGACATTGGACCTGTTTCAGTTTGGAATTTGGACCTTGAGTCTCTTGGGTGGCATGTACAACAGAAGAGGAAACCAAAGGAGAAGATGATGTCATATGTGGGTCTGCTGAGGGGTGGATGGTAGATGTTTGAATTGATTGGGCAGAGGGAATAGTACATGTGGTTGTATCCTGTTGCACAAGAAGGTCTGGAGATGGGGATATTATGGTTGGTGGAAGCAGAGGAATGGATGCAGCAGACGAACTTGGTTGCAGGGAGGGCAAGGATGAATCCTGACTCTGTTTGGACTGGGCAGCAGCTGAGGTGGAAGATGGTTGTATGGGACAAGACTTTAAGTGTGCTTGCATGTCTGTCCTTCTAACAACAGTTTTTTCACATATTGGACAATGATAATGTCCCCCATTCCTGCAGTTCAAATTGCAGCGGCAGATCTTCTTATCTAAGAGTAAGTCCAGAAAATGTTTATATTAGACAATGTCAAAAAAGGCACATGAACGCACGCACACATACGTGTGTGTGTGTGTGTGTGTGTGTGTGTGTGTGTGTGTGTGTGTGTGTGTGTGTGTGTGTGTGTGTGTGTGTGTGTGTGTGTGTGTGTGTGTGCACACATGTGTATGTTTAATCTAAAATGCAATGGCATTACCTTGAAATGCAATAGCATTTTTAATATGAGCCTCCAAATGCCGCTGAAGTCTGGCTGGTTGGCTTGGCTTGAACATGCCTTTGGGGCAAAGGGGGCAGTGAAACTGACTGCAGCATGTTGTGCAGCGTTCCACTGCAGGCTTTCCATCACGCAGGATGATTGAATGATGCATCTAAAAAGGATATAAAATGCATCATGTGTTTGAATGACAGTACGTGAACTTCAATTCAAATTAATTAATACAGCCTGCAAACTTAGATTGTCTTTGCTTACAGGTAAAATGGCCACTTGCACCAGGTAGTGTAAATGAGGCCTTACTTCTGTAGAAGAATTAATAATGACCAAGAAAATGCTGCAGTGCGGGTTAATGTCCAGCATTTAAAAACGTAGTTAAGTGACAGTGGCTATAACAAGACAGTAGGTTATGTTAGAAGCAAAATGTACTCAAGTATCAAAAAACAAACACATGACACATTAAAAAAAAAGGGTCCCTGAGAACTTACGGTGTTGATGCTAACCGCCATTGGAGAAAGCTAACTTTGGCGTTATCTAACTTCAAAACGACAACACAAACCGACATGTAACATCCAGTAATTTGCATCATTAATGACTTCTATAACGTTACTATTTTACGGCACCGATATTGATGAAGAACACAAGAAATCATGTATTTACTTACTCTGTGTACGCAAAATCAGCAACTCACCGGCGCTCCTCTGGAGTGACTGACACGCTGGTGTCACTCGGTTTAAATGGCGGATGCAATCGACATTAAACTTCCTCACTCCCCCCTGCCCCGCCCCGCCCCCCAAAAAAGGTCCGTACTTCCCGTCCTGACAGTGGAGGCGTCCTGACAGTGGAGCCTGCACCGGAAGCGACCTCACAGCGGAGGCCTGCAGCCAGGTGCCTCTCGACTGAGGAGCATGTGACACTGGCATGGGAAGCACAGGGAAATGAGTCAGCCATGGATGGAGTTAGCTGCTGCCATAGCGCTCGATCTGGACGGGTTTCTATTCAGCTGCTGGTTCGTGGAGTAAAAGCATGAGCAGCGAGGCGGACACAGAAAGTGACTTTGCAGCTACAGAGAGATAATGAAAGCAGTTAAAAAGTTGGAAGGACACAAGGGATGAGAAGGGAGTGACACATGCTAAATACATTTCTGTACAAATAATTGTTGTCTTAGTTTGCAAACAAATTACTCTAGGGGAAATTTTCTTTTCCAAACTGGCCAGCTCTCACAGCTATTTCATTGTGATCAGCCATCCCCCAAATTGACTGTGTCTGAAACACATCAGTGGTTTGGACTGTGGAAATTGGGGCCTAAGCACACAAAATAGCCTTGTTATTATGACAGGGACTGTTTTCCCGTCACCCCCAAAATGCACATCATCCTTCTTTCCTGGTTCAAACACGTCTTTCCGCTTGTCACTCCCTGCAGGCCAGGAATCCAATTTAATGGATGTATTCACATAAACCTGTTGCCAATGATGGGGAGAGAAGTTGCAGGGAGGACGGAAGGCAGTGATGTAAGAAACAGGAGCCCTCTCCTCATTTTAATGAAGATCTTGAATTCCTTCAGGTGTGCGTGGGTGGCACTGCTGATGCCTGCCAGCCGACAAAAAGCAAAGCAACAGGATCTGCCCCGGTGTAGAGGCAATTATTGTTGCAGTCACCAGAGCATAGCCCATAGATCTCATTAACAAGTCTGAAGCCTCATTTATGAAAGCAGCTCTACAAGATCCAGAGATATAAGAAGAAAGATGCTGATACTTTTGGAGAGAAGGGTTACACACCCAATGAAGACTGAGTGGCTGTTTGCAATTCAGGAATGAGACATAATTACAGCTTGATCTGAGTTTTAAAACATGTTCAGAAAACATACCATATAACATTATAAACCTCAATAGCCACTCAATGTATCTGTAGTCTGTAAATGTCACTTTGTTATACTGCTGTTATCACGGCCCCAAGTTGGAATATGAATACTTAAAGCAGAAGTAAGCGGAATGTTTGTGTTAATATAAGTCTTAAATAGTTCTATCTTCCGACAGCAATCACTTCTATAGAGTGTTTGGTCTGAAACACGGGTCTGTCAGTCACTCTGCTCTGCTGTAAGCCGAGGAGAAAACTTTCCTTGTATCCTACAACCTTTATCCAATGAGGAGAGAGAACGGCATAAAGGGGCGGTCCTCTCTGTGTGTGCAGCCAAGGGATGCGCGTGAATGTGGTGACGTAGGGACGAGGGCGGGGACTGCTAACTCCATCTGCTGACAAGAAGTTAGCCAAAACCACCGGATCGCTTACTTCTGCTTTAAGTAAGCATGTTCATGTCTTTATTGCAATTTTTATTGTTACCAAGGAAATCAAGTAAGTGATAGTTTACCTACACACAAGAGATTGACAGTGTGTGTCCATATTTCATGGAAAGTAAAATATATCCCTTCTTCAGTGTTTTTTCTGAAACAACCATGGGTTACAATGGATATGAATCATCGTATCCACATGTTCTGCTGCCCTCAGTCATATACACACCTGTTCACCTGTAATTCCAGGTAAGAGGTAACTAATTTTGAAAATTCAATTGTTTTTTTGTTTGTTTTGTGTCTTTGATTAATGTGACTGTGTTGAAACTATTTGCTTTCATTCTTGGCCAGGTCTCCTTTGCAAAAGAGATCTTGGATCTCAATGGGACAAACCTGGATAAATAAAGGTTATAATAATATAATAATAATAATAAGATAAGTCATATTGGGTAAGTAGATAGTATCCCATAAGTCTGTCCAGTATAGTGGCCACTACAGTTTGGTATATCTTTCATAGGTCACCTGTCCTCTCGGGCGTCCCCGGAGGGCAACCAATTTTAGCTGTCATTTGGTGATGGCACGGTTCACAATTGGCAAGTGCCCAGTCTGACCTATGTGCTTTAGATTCACAAATTAACCTAACCTGCATGTCTTTGAACTGTAAGAGGAAACCAGAGCCGCGAGGGAAACCCTACAGCCCCATAGGAACAATGTGAACAGGCAAACACCACAGAGAAAGGTTGGGTGGTTCAAACACAGAATCTGCACGACAGTCTCAGGTTCATATCAGCTTCAGATAAACTTCTGAATGAATTTTTGCTCCAAAAGATTTTTCTCACATCACTTTTTTTTTTAAATCTTTTATAGGCCAGTAATAAGGAATAGAACAATACACAGTGTTTATTTTTCAATGCTCATGCGGCCACTTGACAGTGACCTGAAATACAGAGAGCATGTCTTAAATGTGTTTGCAACCATGTGCTCTGGGGAGTTTCTGATCACTAGTACAGCCAGTACAGTATGTGCATCAGGTTGAGCCTGCAGCCAATACTGTACACACTGGTAATGTGTGCAAAAAAAATGATACTGCATCAGGCATAAGACGAATAGACAGCTAAACCACCCACAATCTTACAGTTTCAGTTCACTCACTGCTTTGATCAGCAGCCTCACCAGTGACTGCTACAGTCATGCTCTATACTAAATGTTTGCTATCTGTCCTGCGCCAGCAGATAAAGAAATACAGTGAGCAGCTTCCTGGAGAACATCATAGAGCATTTAGTAGCTAATACATTTTTTTTTCCAGTATTTGGTGTAAACCAAAACAGAGATACTAGCTGATATTCATTTTCTGATATTATTTTAAATGTTCCTTACATGGCTGCCAGTTATTATTCTTTAAATTATTATTATTAGTATTATTATTATTAAAGCAGAAGTAAGCAAAATGTTTGTGTTAATATAAGTCTTAAATAGTTATATCTTCCGACAGCAATCACTTACATAGAGTGTTTGGTCTGAAACACGGGTCTGCCAGTCACTCTGCTCTGCTGTAAGCCGAGGAGAAAACTTCTTGTATACTTCCTTGTATCCTACAACGTTTATCCAATGAGGAGAGAGAACGGCATGAAGGGCTGTGTGTGCAGGCAAGGGATGCGCGTGAATGTGGTGACGTAGGGACGAGGACCAATAGATCCATGACGAGGGCGGGGACTGCTAACTCCATCGGCTGACAAGAAGTTAGCCAAAACGACCGGATCGCTTACTTCTGCTTTAATATACTGTCAACAATTACAAGACATCAAAAAATTGTGTAAAAACTATTCATCCATGTTTATTTCTTTCCTTTCCAAACCGAGAGTCCTAAACCAAAAACATCCTCCATAAAGCTGTACAGAAAAGAAAATTGAATTTGAGCCCACTGTGAGTCCTAACATTAGTGTAATAACTCATCTATCAGACGATGTAGCCCAAACTTGGTGCAAAATTCTATTTTCAAGTAAATTCGGGATGAAAGTGTGGTATTTTTTTTCGCATTGGATAATGCAGACGCACGAATTATGCGTCACGTTGCTCACGATTCATCAGCCACTGATATTGGATCCGTCATCCGTCAATCAAACGTCTGAGACACACACACACACGCACACACCGAGCTCGGTCTCGCTCCAAACATTGAATATCCCGCCCACTCGATAACGACCAATCAAAATTGTTTTCCTTACTCGGGTAAACTCATGGAAACTCGGCACGACAAACAGGACAAACGCCCATTTCTGAACAGGAGGAGGCTGATGATCTTTTAAATACTACTCTGTCAGACAGAAAAAAACACAGTCCTGTGATTCAGAGATTGAGTACGATAATATTTGAGTGTTTTTTTAAATCAATTTTCCTGTTAGCCATGTCTTTGTAGTGTTTTCTTTTTAATCTGTATAACATTGTAATGTGTTTGTCTTTGATTAGCTATCATTGAGAGTAAGATTCTGTGGGAGGCATTTTCCCAGATCAGTGTATGCATGAAAGGAAACTATCAGAGATAACTATGCCTACAGCACGAGAGGGAGAGAGGGAGAAAAAGAGAGGGTCAAAGAGAGAAAGAGAGAGCAATCATTGCTGCCACTGCCGGTCCTTTCTTGTAGCTCCTATTTCATCAGGCCAGGGGGAACAAGGCCATGTCGCCACTGTGCTCAAAGAGACAATAATAATGCTGTCATTTCAGCACCACGGACAGCGACAATGGGGAGGATGATCATTGGAACTGACTATGCATAAAATCTCACAAATTTCCTCCCTGCCTGCACAATACGTCAGTGATTAGAAGTGACAGAGGCTTTCTGAGAAACCTTGCGGGCTCTTTTTTTTTTATCAAGGCTCTGAATAAAGTGTTGTGCCCCCTGATGTTGATTCATGTTTGCTGTGTTTGTAGCTTGGAGATAATGTTTGAGATAATGTTTGAGTTGAGGAGGAAGGAGGCGGAACTCACCTAGAATGACCCATTAAAACTCCTGATGGTTCTGATGAAAAACTGATGAGTAGCTTTCATCATAAATCATCATGGACTATTGAACCACAGCTTTAAACACTGGTAAAGAGTCAAATATTTCGTTAATCACATCACACTATAATCAATTCATGGCCCTGATTTACTGAACTTCCTGTTCATCCATATTCATGTTCAAACTGGAGACATCTCAAACTAAAAACTCCATGCGTTACTGACTTTAAACCTGCATTCATTGACTTTTCTGCCTCGTGGAAGTGGCAGAATAAATTGTGAAAACAATACTGACATGAAATCATCTCAGCAGTTTGTTACAGTAAGCATGTTTGTAAGTAGTTGCCTATTTAAACCTTCACCAGACACGACACCAGCATCAGCAATAGCATTCATGTTGAATGGCAAATACATTTTAGCTCTGTTTTGGATCCCACCAACTCCTGGGGCAAATATCAAGCTCTTTAGCCATTAAATAACATACATGAGTAACATACAGTATACTATATAGATTTTTTATAGGTCAAGTACATGTATAGAATTTTTTATATGTAACAAATGTGACAAATTATATGTGACAAACAAAATATGACAAATCACTCTTCATTTAAGAATATGTCATATATTATCTTTATGTATTTTTGGAGCATAAATTCAAATGTTTTGCTTCTTTTCTTTCTTTCCATGTGTCAGAGCAAATTTTTCATGCAACTGTGACTATGGACCGATTTAAGTTGAGCCAGTTTTGACAGCACAGAACAAAGAATAGTCCCTAAACTTTGCCAAAAAACAAAAAAACCTTTAGATATAAAACTTGTGTGACATCATCCTCAGGATAAAAACTGGTAATTTGAAATTTTTGTATGTTTCTACATTTTCTGAACATCCGACAACTTTGCTTTCTAGTAATACACAGTACACTAGAATGAAACAATGGCTGGTGGTACTATAGCAGTGGACTCACAAGATGCATATTCATTTAATGAAGATCCACCACAGTAATGGAAGCCTCTGCTGGCTGCAGCATCATGTCTTAAGCCCTATTCGCACGGGATTAGTATTACCTGGGGACGTCTGGTAATTTGTAAATTACCCCCCCACGTCTGTGTTTCTTGCGGCGCATTCGCACGGGATTAGTGAAGTCGATATTTTACTCGAATTTACTGACATCACGGCCCGGATGTGACGTCAAAACCGCGCGCACGTCGCAACCCATTGTCGTGTGTGCACGTCCATGCTTCAGCAGTGAGAAAGCGACATGGCGGCGCGGAGGAAAAACAGACATTGGGGCCGGGAAGAAACGCTGCAGCTGCTAGCTGTGTGGGGCGAGCCACAATACCAGAGACAGTTTGAAAATATGGTCCACAACCACACGGTGTGGCAGAAAATTTACAGCGACCTCCTGCTCCGGTGCCCGTCCACAAAGGATTTCGGCGACTGGACGAAAATCAAAGAGAGGTTGGAGTATCTCCGTAAAAAGTATCGCGACTGCCTAAAAAACAACTTGAGGACGGGGGCAGAGGCCATTAAATGCCCTTATTTTGAGGAACTGGACGCAGTTTTGGGTAAGTAACGTTAATATAATTGTGGTACTGTCGAGACTCGTCAACTTATGCTAGCGTTCGTGTTAATTTCACTTAGGTTAATGATAATGTTACGCTCTGAACATGATTAGCGGTTTGCTACCTGATAAGCCGAATGGCAAGTCACATTTAACGTTATTGAATGCACTTATTAATATCTTGTAAAGTATGCTACATTGGCTTTACTTTTGTTTTCAATTGTGTTTTCAGGTTGCAGACCTATGAATAACCCCGGGGAAAGCAGGATGGACAACAGCGGGAGTTCCGAAGATGAATCTCAGAGTTGTAAGTAATAATATTTTACAGCAGGCCTGCAGGCAGTCTAATGTTGTAATACTATATTGTGTTGATAATTTATGTTTTTGCAGCTTATCTTTTATAGGTCATTGGAAAAACAAGAATCAGACAGTACATTATTACAGAGTGACTTTGCCCAGTTTTGTCTGTGCTCAGCAGTTGCATCTGGTAGGACTGAGCCTCTTTCAAACACCTCAAGGGAAGATGATGAGAATAATGCTGCCCCAGAAGACTCCATGGTCCAAGCACCAACTCCGTATATCGCTCAACCAAAGCCACAAGGTGATCTCTATTTGCTAATGCTGTCAATTCTAGAAGATAAATTGATCAATGTGGAAATTCAACTGCACCGTCATGTGAAATTAGAATCAAATATTGAATACAACATTTCTGTAATGAGTTCATAATCTTTTTAAAAATCATATTACATACATTAACTTATTTGTGAACATGTTGATCAGTTCAGTCACATATTCATATCCAAAACATGTTTTGAATGTATTGAAACAAACTAATCTTAAAAATAATTGATGTTTGAGGAACCAAATTGTTGCAGAAGGAATGGAAATCTAATTGAATCACTGTTGCATTTATTCTTCCTGTTAGGTTTTTTTTTTTAATCAATTCAGTTAATTTAAAAAAAATGTGTTGTTTTTATAGCACAGCGCCGAAGAAAGGGGCGGAAAACACAAATAATGGAGGCACTGGAAAAGGGTCTGGACCGCCTGGTACAGAGCGACGACACCCATGAGAAAGAGCGGCTTGAATGGGAGAAAGAGGTGGAGAGAAATAGAATGGAGCTGGAGAAGAAACGTCTTGATTTTGAAATGAAGAGGATGGAAACAGAGGACAGAAGAGCAAAAGAGAACAGAGAGTTAATGCTTCAGATGTTTCAGTGCTTTAGGCCCACACCCCCCTTTTCACCTTATATGGCCCCTCACCACTTCCCTTATACACCACCTCACCAAGGCCCATCAGCTGAGAGCATGGACCTCAGCCGTGCAGCGTTCACAGCCCCTGGGCCCCCCGCTCCAGCAGCACATCATGTGCACTACTATGATAATGACTCACCCAACTAGTTTTTCTTATTTGTGCCTAATCACTGCAGGAAAGCGTTATGTTCTTGTCATGTCTTTTAGACAGAAATTCCGGTTGACTGTTTAAATGCAAGTCATAAGTTGTGACAGTTCACTGTTTTTGTTGTACAAGAAAGCAATATTTTGCACATTGTTTATGTGTAGAGGACAAAGGTAAGTGTTTGGTTCACAAATGTTCCTTTTCTATTAGAACAGGAAAGCATTATTTTTGCACATTTTTGTGTTGAGTAAAAGGTTAAACAACCAGCAATTTATTTTATAAAAAAATGTGAAACAGAATGTCAGATGATTTTTTTACAAATGTTTGCTTTGTATTTGAACAGTTTTTGCACATTTTTCATGTGTGTAGGAAAATGTTTAAACAACCAACAGCTTATATACAAAAGTTGAAACTGAATGTCAAATGTTTTGTTTACAAAAAATTTCATTTTATTTGAACAGGAAAACACTGTTTTTGCACATTTCAAAATCCAAAAATTGAAAGTAAAAAGTATTTCATTTTATGCAAACTGAAAACTTTTGTATCAGAAAGTTCAGAAAGCTGCTCTGCACTCAATAAACTGAGTTTATTTCAGTCTCACATGGGTCTTGGTTGCATTGTGTGGATGTGAGTTACCAAGGCGTCACGGATGCGCTCTGCTGGGGAGAGAGCAGGAACATCAGGTGCATCATGCTGCTCTTGTCCTCCCTCTGGCTGCTCCAACACGTCTTCCTGGGGTTCCTGGTAGGCAACATTCTGCATCTCACAGAAGTTGTGTAATACTATGCAGGCTGATACAACATATTTAACATTTGTTGTTTGAGAATCATTCCTCTTCATTATGCATCGCCAGCGACCCTTAAGGCGGCCAAATGCATGCTCGACATGGATGCGTGCCCGGCTTAAGCAGGCATTGTAGGCTGCCCTCGGTCCCCTTGCTGTACCCTCTGGGAATGGTTTCATTATGTTTCTTGTCAAGCTGTAGGCAGAATCAGCCACAATCAGGGGAGGTATGGTGACCCCTTGGATGCTCCTGGTGACTGGAGGGAAGAAAGTGCCATCCTCGAGCTTGCGGCACAGACGGGAACACTCAAAAACATATGCGTCGTGGCACTTCCCAGGCCAGCCAACATCAAAATCTAGGAACTTGCACGTATGGTCTACAAGACCTTGAAGCAGAACACTGTACCACCCTTTTCTGTTATAATAATCAGTGGCATAGCTGTGTGGGGCAATTACAGGGATGTGTGTGCCATCCAAAGCACCAACACACATGGGGAATCCTGTCTTCTTCTCAAAACCTGTCATGATGGCTTTCACTTCAGGAACAGTTTTTGGCCGCTTCACATACACCTTTCGGAGTTTGCTCAGGGCCTCACATACTTCCCAGAAGATGTTGCAGGCTGTGCTGACCCCAATACCAAAAAGATTGGCAACATCATGAAACTCCACATTACTGGCAAGCCTGTAGATGGTGACTGCAACCCTCTTCTCTAACGGCACTGGATCCAGCATGTTGGTGGTGTGAGGGTTGACATATGGGCGCAGCTGGTCACACAGTATGTTGAATGCCTCTTTTGGCATTCTGAAGTTGAGGTACCAGTCTTTCTCCAAAAATCTCTGGAGCACCTCTGTTTCCCAGAAGGACTGGTCTCGCTCCCGTGGTGTTCGATCAGTGAACCATGCATCAACTATTAAAAAAGAAAAGGGTAGGGCAGTCAGTATAAACATGTTGTCAGTTTGCAGTGTTCATATTTTACTTAAGTAAAATTCCATTTCAGTTCATTGAGTTGCCTGTGATATGAGATCCACTATATAAATAAAGATGCCTTGCCTTGAAATAAATAAATCCCTTATAAGTACTGAAAAACTGTTGGCATAAGAACAATATCCAATCTTTTGAAAAATATAACTTCTGATAGGCACACACTGTCATGGAACAAACCTTTAAAGCAGTAGAAACCAGAAAACTGTCAATTTGCTGACATATATAGGAAGGTAAGTGACTAGCTAATTAATAGTTTGATAAAAGCATGGAAGAACTGCTGGCGATCAGACAACACCAGCCACCCTCTGCACTCTGCCATCAGCTCACTAACCTGCTCCACAGACAGACTGAGTTAAGTCCTTGTTCCCCGGGCAGTCAGACTGTACAACAGCGGGGGGTGGGGGGGGGGGTATATTTCTTTTAAATGTGTATCTATAGGCCCGCCCGCCCACACACACACACACACACACACACACACACACACACAGCTACATCTGTCTGACGGAATGACGGGCCATCATGGCGTTAGGCAAATGAATGAAAACTAGAAAATTGTTCCTTACCGCATGCTGCTACGCAGGTCATCCATCTCAATGTCCTCCGAGATTTCGCCCTTTTAATGGAACGGAGCCTGCTCTTTCTTCGAATGGGTCTCCAGCACCGATACGAGCCCGTGTTTGCACCTAAAACGCCTTCAAAAATGCCGCTCACAGTTTCCACCGCAGCCTCCATGTTTCCACCCGTACAGTATGGTTTCAACCGGGGAAGAAGTAGAAAAGGCGCGCAATAAAAAACAAAAACAAACAAAAATGCCCCTCAATTACTGAGATGCAGATTCGCACGGGACTAGTTTTACCACGGGACGTCGGTCTTTGGTGAAATTATAGTAGGTAATTTGCGGGGGAATTTTTACCTACTTTTTTACTGACATGGCGCATTCGCACGGGATTAAGATCACCGACGTCCTCCGCAATTATTACCAATTACCTGAGGTCCCCAGGTAAAACTAATCCCGTGCGAATAGGGCTTATGATACAGCAGCTCTCTTTAGTCCACTATTCCTCAGAGAAAATGTCACTCTCCCAGTCCACTCCAGGTAAAATAGACGTTGATGCACCCTCCTTATACCGTGTATATATGTCTGTGACAAGGATACTAAGGAGACGCCACATTTTCAGAGACACTATCAACTCCTTGTTTTGTGAACACCGTTGGCTCAGATGTGTGGGGTTCAGGGAAAAGTGTCTCAGGTAACAGATTGAAACATCTTCAAAGTGCTCGCCAAATGGCAGGGATTGATCTTTGTGATTGTGTGGATTTCCTCTATCTCCTTCATCTTCTAAATCCAAACAATCTCTTGTATCTTATATACCTTAAGCCCTCTCTGTAGTAGTTTGT
Organism: Trachurus trachurus; assembly: GCF_905171665.1. Taxonomy (NCBI): domain Eukaryota; kingdom Metazoa; phylum Chordata; class Actinopteri; order Carangiformes; family Carangidae; genus Trachurus; species Trachurus trachurus. The sequence continues at coordinate 27,121,640 of NC_139907.1, forward strand.
TGCTTCCATTCTCCTTTTGAAACCCCCCGTGGGTTTTTTTTTTTCTCTTAAATTTCCAGTGCATCACAAGTCTGTGGTGGCAGGACATTCATGAAAATCGAAAGCACTACCATATGTTCCTGCAGATTTATTGAGAAACCGTAAGATGCTTCCATGTCGACCACTACTGGGGTGAAAAATATGAAGGTGGAAACCTCCGGGAAAACATGAGGCAGTTATTGAAAACTGCTGATGTTGGCGGTGGTAGAGCAGGGTCAGGACAAGAAAAATGTGTCGTGGGCACTCGGGGGATGATTAGTTACTCCAGAATGAGGATTATATGGCTTATGGGAGCAGTCCCTGTGGATACTGTGTCACATTAACGGCCTACATAGCTTCTAGGACAGTAATGCATCTTGTGAGTCCACTGCTATAGTACCACCAGCCATTGTTTCATTCTAGTGTACTGTGTATTACTAGAAAGCAAAGTTGTCATTGTTGTTATTAAGATCCATTAAATCTTAAAACTTGGACTGAAGATTTTGCATAATTGTAAAATAATTTGAGGATAATCTAGAAAATATTACAAAATGGTAAAAAAAAAAAAAAAAAAAGTATTATTTACAGTTAGGATCCACCTAAATGCTAATTTTTCCTAATCTGTATTTTTAAAGCTAAAGATAATTCACTGTCACAATCAAAGAAAAGCAGAAAGGTAGAAGCCTGAGAAAGCAATCTTGTCCTTTTATATTTGACATGAACGAGGGAGACAGACACCAGGCGGCCAAACTTCTCCCAGGAGGAAATTGATGTTTTGGTCAAGAAGGTCCAAGCTTGCAGTGGCCAACAGGCTTGGGGAGTAACGGACTACATGTAACGGCGTTACGTAATCAGGATACAAAAAAAGGGTAACTGTAGTCCGTTACAAGTACAGAAAAAAAATCTGTAATCAGATTACCGGTACATTTGATAAAAACGGAGATTACTTGGCTGATTACTTAACATTTTAAAAATCAACCACAGGCTATAGAGCGGCCGTAGAAGCCACTCGCCGTCTCGTTGTATTTCAGAGGAGAGGCACAGAGCTGCTCTGCCTCTTCTGCCCGTACGGTGTGTGTGTGGCTGAGGCTACGCTGCCTCATTGCGTAACTCTACTAGTGTGAGCGGCACGTACGTTCACGTTGCTTTCGTGAATTGTAAACAAAGACGGTCCCCTCGGTTTTAGCGTCCAGCAGTTTAGCGGCTAATTCAACCGCAGTGATGGATAACTGTACCGGAGAGGCTAAACAACTTCATGAGCTTCATTTGAGGAATAAACGGCAGCTTTTACCTGACGGAGACCGACGCCTGAGCTACGGTAGCTAACAGTTAGCAGGTTACAGACTTTCTCTCTCTCTCCCTCTCTTTCTTACACACACACACGCAGCCCAGGTTGTCTGTCATATCTGTTGTAAACCTTGTAATACTAGCTTGTTGAGTAACAGTTAACATTATTGTTGCTTCGGTTTGAGTGTGTATTAACTCGTGGTTTGTGCCGCGGCTGTCACTAATGTTGATAAAGTGATGATTTACAATCGAGAGTTTATCCATTGTGTTTTATTTTGAAATTTAGCGGATGCTCGGTGCGTTTCATTTCCTGTTTCCTCTGCGTGGATTGATGCGTGATGGCTGCGTGACTGAATTTGCATGTTTGGTATTAAAGTAATCCAAAAGTAACTAAATGTAATCCGTTACATTACTTTAATTTTGTGGTACTTAGAGTAAGTTACTAATTACATTTTCTAACAGGTAACTTGTAATTGTACTGGAATACATTTTTAAAGTAACCCTCCCAACCCTGGTGGCCAAATATATGATGAGCGCGGACACGGACAGACCTCCATGGGCTGATGAGGCAAAAGTAGTCTGGGAGGAGGTTACTAATATTGTTAATCAGGTTTGCCCTGATACACTGACAAATGAAGCTTAGCGAAAGTTCAGACAGGACGACTATCTCTTTAAACCAGTGGTTCTCAAACTTTTTTCGTCATTCCCCACTTTGAACAGGTGGGGATTTTCAAGCCCCACTTCCTCCCGTCGCCCCAACAAAAATCTTGACAAATTACTCTAAAAAAAGCTAAATATTCATCAACAACCTGTTGTTGCTCTGACTCACAGTAACTACGAGCGGAGTTCACGTCACTCAGGTGATCTGCAAGTTATTGTTACATTCACCGCTCCGACGCTGTGTCTGCAGCGCTGACACACACACACACACACACACACTGTAACCCCGCATCTACCGGAGCCGTAGTGCGTGTTAATCACGCCGTACATGAGCCAACATATGAGACGTCTTACCGCAGAATAAACGACGCAAGCCGCTCCGGTTCTCCTCCACTTTCTGACGTCGGATCATAAAACATGAGGACCGGAGACAGGCGACCTGACCGGGACAGACTCCTCTCATGAACCGCTGGCTCCATACGTTCACAATCACTTCATTTACCATCGGCTCCATTTCGCCACATTTCCTCCCTCTTTTCTAACTTTCACTTTGTAATTCTTCCCTTTAGCTTTAGCTTCAGCAGCAGCTCAAACTAACTAGGCTACATGCTCACAACAGCAAGCTGTGTAGCCTATTAAACGACAGAGCGACAAGCCGCTTCTACCGTGTGATATCAAGCAAATATGACCAATAACCGATAATAGAACACAATCTTTTTTTTCATGATCTCGTTTTATCTCCCAGCCGTATTTGCAGCTCAGTGGAAGCTAACTGGCAACCCGGAGGCTGAAATGCCACAGACGCTGTGACAGGGAGAGAGCGCTGGGTGGCGACACAAGCCAACCATAGAAATTCAAAACATAAACATGATTTGCGGTCCGCAAAAAAATTTTTTAATGCGAATATCTTGGCTGTAGGATTGTTGTTGGTGAGTTCAGTATGTTATATGAACATTATTCCTGAGTCTCTGTTACATATTAGGACGATTTTACAGCCAGTTGCTTTAGATTTCTTACAGATGTAGCCACCTAGAAGTTCCCCCTGGTCCCTGGTGGGACCTCTGTGGGACCGTGATGGGTCCGTGACGGGCTCCCGCTTGGCCCGTGGCGATAATGTAATCCCCCGCGATGACGTAGCGAACGCAGCCACGACTGTTAACGCCCCTCTGCAGCCCGTGTGAAAATCAGCTGCAGTGTCTCATTTGTCCACGGGGAGGAGCAGTGATTTTGACCCGAGTTAATCTGTCAATCACTTTTCCTCCTCCTTTCTTTTTTCCCTCAGATGAATCGCTATAATTGCCTCCAAAACAGGCGATCTATAAGTAGCTTCAAAGATAAATAAACACCGACAGAGCACAAATAAAAATGTATATCACTCGCAGTTTACCTGTCTACAGAATTTGCACTCTACTAAATGTTTGCCTTGTGGTGGTTTTAATGTTAACACTGAAGCATACGGTGCGCAAATAAACCCTAACCAATAAATAAACATGCCGACGTGTCCGTGAATATACACGCATGAGACTGTGTGTGTAAAATTAAAGTGTGGTCCTATGTGACCGCCCTTATATTCAAACAAGAGGAAAAAGAAACAATTATGAGGTTCATAAATTAAATCGCCATGGCACAGCTGAGACTTGACATAGGCTACTTGATGTTTTGTGTTTGTTTGTGTGAAACCTGTAATATAGTTATTTACAAGCCCCTCTTTCAGTTTTTGCCAGTCGGCAACCATGAAATCTGCTGTGCATCTCTGGCTTGTTCATTCACTCCCGATCCGTGAATAAATAAATAAATTTCTAGTGAACACAGCGCGTCACGTCTCAGAACCACGGGCTACATTTGTGTATTTATTAGGGCTGTGCAAGTTGCGTTATGGCAACTCATTAAACTATCAACGCCAACATTTATTTTATTGCGCATTAATGCATGTTGCTCACATGCTTTTATTTTGTAAAAGTCTGTTGCTGGCTGCTGCGGTGTAGGGGTCAGAGTCGCCGGACACCTCTGTAAAATTCTCAATAAAATTTAATGAATGAGTGTATTTTTCACCACAGAATACTAATATCCCTCCCCCTGCGCTATGCTGACCTGACGCGTCTAGTGGTTGACAGCTCTCTCTCTCTATATTTTTTTTTCCCACTTTTAAAAGTGGAAAAAAAAAAAAAAAAGTTGCGTCAAACCAGCCATTCCCATTAGAGCCAAATGCCTGACGCGCGATCTACTGGCACTGACACACCTGTCTTAATATGGAACTCAACATGAGAGCGAAGGTGCGCTCTGCTCTTATTTCCATCTCACCCCACACACGTCGACCTGTGTCTTGTGAAGACGTGCAGCGCGATGGAGAGAGGGCGAGAGAGAGAGAGAGAGAGAGAGAGAGAGAGAGAGAGAGAGAGAGAGAGAGAGAGAGAGAGAGAGAGAGAGAGAGAGAGAGAGAGAGAGAGAGAGAGAGAGAGAGAGAGAGAGTAGACTATACAGCGCGCACTGCACACCAGCTGATCCGCCGGTCCACTGAGTGAAATAAGCAAGTTTAGTCAGATAATCAGGGCCGTTGCTAGGAATTCTGGGGCCCCTGAAAGAATACTAAAGTGGGCCCCTGACTTTTCCACTTTTTTTCTTAGACTAAGTGTATGATCATTTTTTATTTAGCCTACTTTGTTTTGATGCTAATGCAGCATTACTATGAGTATTAGGCCCCGTCCAGACGAATCCGTTTTTTTTCGAATCCGGATAAATACTTTATCGGATTGGCCTCGCGTCCACACGGATCCGGCGTTTTCAGGGGGTGAAAACGGTATTTTTTGAAAACGGGTCCCAGAGTGGGAAAATTTGAAAACGCCGCCCCAGCGTATCCGTCTGGACGGCCAATACGGATTTTTTTAGAAACGATGATGTCATGCCCCCCGCCGCTCTACCTGTAACCTGAGACACACACACACACACACACACACACACACACACCGCTGCAGCAGCTGCTGCACACTGACAGTCTATGCACGTAACAACAACAACGGCCGACTACCGTCGCGTCGCTCAGACGCTGCGGCTGAATCACGTCTGTTTAATCATCACTGATCGTAATATTTACTCTGACACGACTCCCTGTCAACATTTAATCCCATGTTTGAGTTTGAATACAGCTGGGGACTTCTTCTATTGAATTACAGCGGGGACTTTCCGTCTTCTTCTCTGTCTTAAGTGTTTATGTGTGGCAGGCAGCGCTGCAGCGCCACACACACTCCACACACACGCCTGCAGTATGTAGGTACTACAGCGTTTTGGGTCGTTTTCAGGTGATCGTGTGGACGCAGATATTTTTGAAAACAATGCCGTGTTTACAGAGATTTTTTTCAAAACGATTAAGAAAAAGATTGGATTCGGTGAAGCCGCGTATTCGTCTGGACGGGGCCTTAGTCAGGGTCTTATGCAGAATAATTCAGTCATACAAAGATTAGACTAGGTGCAGCAGGTGTCTTCAACTTTGTGAAGTTGTGATATCAAATCGGAATGGGGTTTATAGGGGGATTGACAGTATAGGCTAGTGCTATAACTAGTAAATTATAGTGAAAAATCAATACATTTAATTAATAAATTTAATCCAGAGAAAGTACAGAGTTAAATGAAATTCCAGCACTGACTCCATAATTATGCAAAATTACAACATTTTTGTAAGATAGATAATAATGTAAGATAATCATGAAAATAAAAATGTTTAAAGCAGGACCTTAAGGAAATACCTGCTCATTTTCTAATCAATTCATAGTCAAATCGGTGGGGGATGCTTGGAGATGGTAATGCTCTGGAGCAGGTGTGAATGTTCAGGGGTTTGGAGTGTGTTCAGGAGAGAGTCTGGTCCAGCTAGCCTTCCAACATAACCTCCCCTCCCCCGGTCCTCCTTCAAGTTGAACAGCTGAACAGCCAGCTCCATTGCAGGCTCTGTGCGATTTGTGTGACAATGGGTGACCAATAGGTGGCCCATTAGGGCAAACAAAAGATTGAGCAATGATAATGCTAATTCCCTGGTCGAAGGCATGCACTGAATACCTGCAACTGCAAACATCTTAAAAAGGCTTTCATCACTCCCTTAGTTTTTTCCTATTTAAATGTAGATTCACAGTAAATAAATTGTGATATGCCAGCGCATCTCCAGTAGCTAGATCTGTTATAATTTCACTTCTTAAATCAAACATGTACTCGTGGTTCTATGAATTATGTGAATTTCCACTCACCACCAGTGGCGGCACTTTAAATGCCGCCTCTGGCGATATGTACTGTTCTGTGAGAGAAGCGCCATCTCCTGGTCATGTCATGTATTTAATTGAATGGGTGGAGTTCCAGTAAAAACTAGTCACACCCAGGAAAAGGAGGGGGTCACTCCAGCTGCTGGGACTTTGCTGGAGCTCTGCTGGAACTCTCATGGGAACAGCATGGCAGCAGCATGGCAGGGGAATTTCTATGTGGCTCCTACTGTACATACTGTACCTTTAAAGGGACATTGTGTAACTTCTTTTGTCATCTATTCACGAAAATCGATTATTTCGTTTAAAAGTACGTTTTTCATTCATCAATAATCACCCCCATCAACAAACTGAAGTGTTCCGGTAAGCTCTGAATTAGCCGTTCATATCATTCATATCTACACGGAGCGGGTAAGCTCGGTGGTAGCTGCCATGTCGTTTCGCCATGTTTTTACGTTCAGTGGCAGCGTGACGGTAGAAAACCACGGAAACTTAGCGGAGACACCGGAGCTGTCGGCTCAGGTCGAGGTGGCGCCTGTGAAAAGTCACCGCGGTAACACAGTGAGGACTTAGGTAACAAACCAGATGTCATTTTAGTCACAGAAGTAGAGAGAAAGCTGGTAAAACGTGGGTCAGGTAAACAATACCACATCGCCATGACAACATATTGTCATGTGTATTGTTTTGCTTCGTGCTGACGGACCACTTGTTTACATAGAGGCTTGTTCATGCCGTTACGTGCAGCGGCTGTTGTCCGTCTGCCTTACGCCCGATTTCACGTGAATGCAGCATGAAAAATACGAGTGAGTTGCTTGCGATCTACAACCGCACCACTAGATGGGAGTAATTCTTACACAATGTACCTTTAAACCCAGTGTAAAAAAGATGAGTAGGGTGCACAGTGTCATGGTCTGTGGGCCTGTCCCAATATGCACACTCGATCACACTTACACACTTGGCCACTTGGCGTGCGCGTTCATGGGCTTAGTGTCAGTGCGCAAGTATGTCCCATTTCTCCAACGACCGAAAGTGCAGCGCGCTTGATTTGCACTTTACCCACACTTAAGGTAAGACCGCATCCGAGCGGTATTTGGCCAAGTATAAATCCCACAATGCACCACGGTGAAGTCTGCCGTCACCGGCAGCCACAAGCCCGTTTAGGAAATGCGATTGAATTAATCTCAATAAAATTAAATTAACTTTCTATCTCATAATTATGACTTTTTAATGTCACATTTTATATTCATCATGCTCTGGTTCATGTTTTTATCTTGTTTGTTTTATTTACTTACAGAGTTGGGCTTACATGTTTATGATCTGAATCTTGCGCATAGAGACACTTTAGGAGTAGATGAGACTGTGATCCAGCAGCACTGTTTATTAAAACAGTTGTTGCTGTGCTGCGTGTGTGAGTGTGTCGTAGTTGTGCTACTGTGCGTAATGGCACAGGCTGCACTTGTCAAGTGTGTCGCGATTGCTTTTAAATATCCCCCCACACGCTTGGCCACTTAATCCATGCCTGCAAACTATATATAAATATACGTTCAACCGGGAAAACGTCACTAAAGTGTGTGCGTAGCCAAGCGCACTGAGCCAAGTGTGGAGGAATGGGACAGCCCCACAGTCTCTGTGTCTGGTCTTGGTGTCTGTTTCTTTGTGTTGAGTTGTTTCCTGTTCTATTTTGAAGTTCCTGTCTTGTCTTCCGGTGTTCTCCCTCCTGGTTGATTACCTCATGTGTCTCACCTGTGTCTAATTGCACCACCTGTGTCTCGTCTCCTCATGTGTGTATATAACCTTTGTGTTTCCTTTGTCTCTTGTTGGTTCATTCGTCTCTGTTTCGTCACCATGCTGTCCTGTCCTGATGAGTTATTGGCTCTGTTTTTGAGTTGTATTCCTTTGCTACTTTGATACTTATGTCCAGGATTTAGGCCTGTTGACTTTTTAGTTGATACTTTGTGTTTTTCTCTTTGTTTGGACTTTGAATCCCTGAGTTGTTTTACGTTTGACTTTGAAATAAGTAGTTTTTGTTACTTTGAACTTTGGTCTGCATTTGGGTCCTGCTTCCCCCCGGGGTCATCCCTATGTTCCCTCAGCCCTATGTTCCCTCATTTCTAACTTTTGTCGTCACTGAAAATTAGGCCCTATGTTCCCTCAGCCCTATGTTCCCTCATTTCTAACTTTTGTTGTCACTGAAAATTAGGCCCTATTCCCACAGCCCTTTGGTCCCACCATTGGCTGGGTTTAGGCAATGAAGAAAGGAGTTGGTTAAGTTTAGTAAAAAGACCAGGTAGAGGCTAGACAGGCCAGATAGACAGAGTCCAGATAGGTAGAGAGAGTCCAGAGGGAACATAGGGCTGAGGGAACATAGGCACGCTCCCGCTTCCCCCAACCCTGACACACAGATTACAACATAAACAAATACCATGCGCAATGGGGATGAAATCAGAAGCACCTGTGCATAAAGGGTGCCATTAGTTTGCATCACAGTTTCAGAGTGTTAATTCAGTCAGGTGGAGTTTCTATTACACACACCGGGACAATTGATATAAATACTGTATAAATGTATCTGCTGATTCAGACAGTTGCATTGGATAGAGGTTTTGGTGACATGTGCGCACTGTGCGCCTGTCAGCCAAATTACCACTCGACCAGCTGCGCTCCGTCTGCACCGAAAGTAGACCCAGGTCGGAGTTTGCAATCTTTCAGCACACTTTCGGCACAGCCTTTTGGTACGAAACTGCCACTGTGCCAAACTGAATCTGTCGACACCTCCCCCTGCTGTGCCGCCATACCCATCTCGGTGCAATGTGTTCATCAACATACCGTGTCATTTTATCCACATCTGAAATGACTTGAGGATTAACTTTTTGTCTTTTGTCAGAATAGTCAAGACATTTACCAGATCTTGAGATGTAATTTCATTGCATTTTAATTAGTTTTCACTTTTCACAACAACAATATAATAGCCAATTTCTTGAAAATAATTGACTTAAAGACTTGTGTTCAGCAGAGCATGCATATATAGTATATAATAAGGTATACCTGAGGGAATGGGGGGCCCCTTATGTAGTATTTTCAAATTAATGCATTATTCAGTATGGATATTGTTACCTGTAAGAAGCACATGGGCTGCAAATCGCCTTAGTTTTTATTTCGGCATCCTTCAAACACAGCATCTGTACTGTATGTCTCACACCTCGTGGCTGTGTCACGTGATCTTGAGATTCAGCTTTCCATGCGTGACTTGGGCAGTTGCCAGTGAAAGCAGACAGGGAGAAAATCATACTGACATCATTCCAGCCACATACCAACTGACATCTCCTACTATGGTTTCAGTGTCTGGGCTGAATCTAAATATGACACAGACATGAAAATATAAAAATATAGCAGCTGCATGTGGACACAGTGACATTTTAGTGACATTTCCTGTCAGAAATAAATCAGACATTAATTCATAATAAAAAAATAAAAAAAATCCAACATTCAAATAGCCTGCTGGTGCCCATTATCTGAGACAAACTTTGTGGGGAAAGATGGAGCTGGCAGTAGCAGCATTGCAAGCAGCAGCACAGTCACACTCACTCAAATTTGATTTGTTTCTTCCATAATTAATAATTCAGTAATACAGATATTTAATATTTCAAATATAATGTGATTGAGTCCAGTGTTTTTCTGAGCCTTGACGTTCTGCCACTGTGAATACTAACACCCTCAATTACATACAGAGCCCTGAAATAAAGTATGATAGAGGCTGCATCCATTAGTTTGCACCCGTCTTCCACCCCTGACGACGGTGAAATGTTTTAGTATTTTCAGTTAAAGGTCAAGTAAAGTCATCAGAGAAATTAAACTGCCATTTAATCCAAGTGTGCAGTAGGAGAGATGAGGAACTAAAATCAGAGACCAGACCACTTAGACATGAACGTGACATTGACTCTTTAATAATTGGTTTTGCTGTGCAGTAAACAATATAGCCATCATCAACAAGACAAAGGCTGTTTTTAGAACACCGTCTCAGGCTGCAGCCACAGCTCCCACCCAGGAAAGTGCGGGCCATTAAGAGTGTTATCATTCTTCATTTGTGATCTGTTACGGGTTAATATGTTTTTCAGCCTCAGGGTGTGTTTTCCTAGCCGTTATGTGATGCATGGACTTCTTAACACTTGTGTTACTCTTGCTACTGGAGTACAATTTAAAGTATCGTAAATTTTCTATTGACCTTCTGTTATGGGTGTTTGTTTCTTTGCTGTATGGGAAATAAGTGAAATGTATCCTTTACAAATCCATTCTTTCTGCTGCAGGCAAATAGTGTTTTCATCACCATGATCATATTGACTTTGGCAAAACATTCATACCCTTGGCGCAGTGGTAACAGTGTAAAGTCATCATAAACTATGTCCAAGTCTGTTACTTGTTGACAAATAATTATGACAAAGCAGACAATGATCTGTTTAGCCCAGACACTATCACACTTGAAGCAAAGTGTTTTGTTGTTTTAGATATTAGTGTTGTAGAGTAAGAAGTGGAGTGTAAGTGTGGGTGGGAAACAAGTGGGGGTAGGCAAGACAGAGACAATCTTTTCAAGCAGATGTGGAAACTCATGGCAGGATCGAATTACAGATGATGAGTCTTATTTTTTTCTTGGCACAACATCATTAAAACAACAGCTACCAGGAGCTGGAGTCTATCATCCAAATTCTGCACTTGTTCTGTGTAAAACCGCACAGATTTTTAAATGGATTTACAAATGGCAGCAAATTTCATGTGAGGACAGTTGTCTCCTGAAAGCTTTTGCATGATGTAATCCAGTAACTGTTGGATTGATTGACGACATCACAGGGTCTGTTTTTTCCATCTCTTTCGTCTTTTAAATTCCTGTGGTTTTATAGATGAAAGCAGACCCTCCTGGTGGTGCCTTCAAAGACATGCTATCATCTCATATCAAGAACCTGTCCTAAATGAGAAAAGTGACAGCATTACCCATACGGTCAACAAACTAATATGACTGGTTTATACTAACTTGCAGCTTGTGAGAAGCCACAGCAGTAATGTTGAGCCACCATTATAATATACTGTATGTACTAGTAAAGAAACCCCTAAATGGATAAAAAAAATCCTGAAGAAGATATGTTGCAAAATCTAAACATTGACCTTTATTAAATCTTGTGAGCATACATTTTATTTTCTTTCGCCTCAGGGAAAATCCTAAATCCCAGTTCCCAAAACTGGACCAAAGGACTGATCCAAACAGCTGATATGTGTTGCCAGATTGGGTGGTTTTTCCCCTACATATTAACACCATACAGTGTGTTTTAGCTGGGTTTTGCCTGGAAGGCTCTATGGAAACCTGGCACACTCCTGAATGAAGTTATATGTTAGAGCGCTGTTCACAAATGGCAGAATGAACGCGTTCACAATAACGTTCATCAAGCAGAAATACAGTATGTTCAGTTCACGTTCAGCCAAAAATATGAACGAGTTTATGAACAATCGTTCATTTAACGCGTTCAGGCACAACACTGGTGTTTGTATCTAGGGCTGGGCGATATGAGAAAAAATCCTATCGCGATAATTTTTTTCATATCAGTCGATATCGATATATATCACGATAGGACTCAAGTCACTGTTTTTGTCAAGCCTAAATGTTCTATCATACTCACAAGTGAGATTTTAAGATATCAGAAGGTTATTTCTGATTTAAATATTTATTTTTCGTCAAACATTTAACATTTCAGATGTAATGATTAACATATAAAAGCAATGAGTAGCCTAATAACAGTTTCAGATAAATAAAACTGGTATTATATACAGTTAGTTTCAACCAAATAATTTGATTGGACAAGAGACATACATGAGTGCTGATATAGCCTACAGTACAACAGCACTGGGTCTTTTTTACAGACATTGTCACTCCGCTGTTCAGGCGTTCTTTAACATTACATCAGACAGGAGTTAGGTCAGAGCCACGCTCCCCATACAGGAGCTGCTCCACCTCTCTGCTGCTGCTACAGTTATAAACGGACCTGAAAATGTCTAATTAGCGATCATTCTCAGCCTAAACCCGGCTGAAAAAGGAAGAGAAATCGCCGCGGTTAGCGCTTGCTTCGCCAGTGGCCAGTGTTTACAGTAGGTCGGCACAGCTGAACAGGGTCGCTTCAGTGTGAGCAGCAGCAGCAGCAGCAGCAGAGCGGCTACGCCGTGACTGCGCTCCCTTTGATGTGTGACGGCGAGCCGCTCCGACTGCCTGGTGTCTCCGTGGTTAAAGTTTAGGGTTGTTTACAGTACTGTATTAGAGTTCAATCAATCTGGGTTAATGTAAACATGACGTAGCCTACCACGTCTTTTCGCGGTCACTCGTCCTAGTTCTCCTCCATTTTTTCTTTCGAGGCAACACTCATCCTCTCTCTTTTACTGGCGATGCCCCGCTGCTGACGCCAGGCTGCAGCAGCCCAAACATTACCACATGTTGTTGTGCTGTGTACAGTCTTCCTGTGCTGTGTCAATCTAACCTGGTTGGCTCAGCCAGTGGTTCAGCGCGGCGCAACTCTCGTTTTCATTGGCTGTTTCAAAACATGAATGAATGAAACCTATCGACTTTCTATCGACCACGTTTCATATTGCTATTGAGTAAAGTTATATCGCGATATATATCGTTATCGTTTTATCGCCCAGCCGTATTTGTATCTATAATGTGTGTTTGGAACACAGTTGACATGAATGCATAGAGTGGCATCTGCTTTATAGAATAATGTACTATTCCCAGTATGTCTGAATAAATAACTTGTTGTAGTTATGAAGCCACAAGGTTTGTAATGTAGATGTCATGGCCCTGAGCCTGTCTCCACTCAGTGGCTCGGTTTTCTGTTGTTCTGGACTCTTGTTTCCTTCAGTTCCTCTTATATTTTGTAGTTCAGTTGTTGTGCGTTTTTGTTATAGGCCCAATTCCAATCCGACCCCTCACGGACTCACTGACTTAGAGGCGCGTTCACGGGAAGTCCGTAAGTGTGTGAGGGCTGTTCCATTGTCAGATCATCAAGTCAGTGAGTCAGTGAATGATCCCTTACTGCCCCCTTACCGCAAGTCAGCACCGATGCTGACTTAGCGTAAGGGAATTACCCACAGTTCATAGCATGTGAAGTAAAATCTTACTCTTATCTTGTATTTTGGGCCCCTGGATCAGATGTGTTTCTGTGTGTGGGTGGTTTTCTTTACACTGGTGGTAAAGCTTTGTGAATTATCTGGCTCCAGTCCTATAAATAACCAAACCAAAGTTTTTTTTTCTTTTCTTTTTTTGTTTTAATCAGAAAATGTAATATGGTAATTGACTCTTGTCTTACATTCTTCACACAGGACCTGATTCTACCACAAACTGGGTCGGAGACTGAGTGTGGTGAGAGCACACCAGCCACCTGGCCCTATTTTGATGAAATGCACAAGGCATTGGAGGACAAGGACTCAGTGAAACCCCTGAACCCCATCGCCACAGCGGTTGACTCTGATGTCGCAGAGGAGCTGGACGAGGCAGTAAGATACCTCCTATCCAGGCTCCAGCTCCTCTGCGACATCAGAGTCAACCGTTGTCAAGCAGCCACACTCCCCATCTGCTGGTCCATCCACATCTGCAGACCCACTGCCTTCAAGACCTAAAACAAAAAGAAAGAATGAGGTCCTGGAGTACTTGTCAAAAATCTTTAAACTACAAAATTCAGTCAGTGAAATTAAAGAATATCCCATTTTATAATCCGCAAGATGAAGTCATGGTTTCCCCCCAGCTAATCCCAGGAATAGACTTCTCATTTGACTCAGATGAAAGGCAAATGAGATATCATTAACAAGGCAACAAATTGTAGCACAAAGCCTATGCATGGCTCGTTGAAAAACAGACACCTCCTCTCTGAGGGAAAATACCTCAACAACACTAAACCACCGTGCAGATTATGGATATCAGTGTTCCCTGTGAACTCCACCGGATCTCTAATGCCTCTGGGAAATACAAGTCTTTGTGTCTGCGGTTGTTGATGAGCACTGTACAACTGCTGGAAATGCGCTTTGCACATAAAGGGGTGTCAGAGTTAATGTGATGCTGTGCAAGCAGGTTGGGGCTATAGGGGATAAGCCTCCACAGAAGCGTGTGTTTTACCGTGCCTATTTATCCTAATGGGCTGAACCCCCAAGGGAGAGGTTTACAGGGTTTCCCCACAGCAGCTACAGCTATGGGGTGGACTTCAGTTGTGACACGGATGGGTGAGGAATTCAGAACTTACAGCAGGATAGACAGGTAGTTAACACCAGGTCAGGGTGGCACAGTGCCAGAGTCACTCCATGTTCTAATGAGAGAAAAGTTTTGAATGAATCCTTGTCAGAGTGTAACGGGGGAAAGTGGTGTGTTCTCGAGATGTGTGCATATTATCACATAGGACCATATACATTACTTTTTATACCATAATAATTTTGACGTCGGTTAACTGCACAGAGCGCCAGTGGTTATGTGTTGAGGCCAGACTATGATGCTTCATGGAGGAAACAGAAAGGACAAGGGGGGAACAAGGTTTTTGGACAGCTCCTCCTGTGAAGAGAGAACAGAGGAAAGAGGGCAGCTTGGGCAATCACATCTAAGACATGCTAGCCTGGTCCTAACAAGACTGGCCACTCTCCATAGAGTGGTGCCCTTCCGTTTCCGGTACATGGGTCCTCAAAAGGGAAAAATTATCAAAGAGATTCAATGGGTAGATAAAAAATGTTTTCTGGTCCCGTTTGAATTGTGCCATGGATTTCACAGATGTTGTTTGTGATATTTAAAGATATTTTTTCATGCAAAGAAGACTACAATTTAGCACAAATAATTTTGATGATATTAGGTTTTGTGTGAGCCCGCTTTGTGAACTACAGCTCTTCACTGCTCTCGACGCGAATGATATACCTCTACTTGGTAGCACAAATCTCACGCAACTCATCAATGAGCCAACTAGAATAGATCAGAGGTCGACATCTCTTCTTGACTGGATTCTGGTTTCCAACCCCGACAGGATCACTAAATCAGGTGTCCTATCTGACTGTTTCAGCGATCATTGTGTAATTTTCTGTGTTTGGAAAATTAGAATACCATGGCCTCCTTCAAAATACATTGTAATGAGACAAGCGTAAATGTTGATAATTTTATTCAGGATGTTAATATTAATTGGGATTATATTATTCCTTATGTTGAGGATGCATGAAACCTCTTGTATACTGAGTTTGTGAATATTGTTGATTTACATGCTCCATGGAAGACAATCAGGGTTAAAGGTCATCACTTACCCTGGATCAACCCTGAGCTAATTAATCTCTTTAAAACAAGAAACAGGGCCTGGGCAAAATACAGAGTCACAAGAGATCCGATCGACTGGAAATCCTACAGATCTCTAAGGATCTCTAAGGAATCTATCTAAAAGCAAAACCAAGTTAGCTAAATCCAACTACAGTATTACAAGGACTGTCTCTCTCAATATTGTCAAAACCCTAGACATTTCTGGAAATATATTAACAATAACCAAGATACACGTCTAGTGCCTGTGTCAAGTCAACCAAGCATCACTGCAGTAAAATTGAGGAGGCAGACAGGGAGATCTTGTTTAAAAGATTTTGGAAGATTATGAGCTGGGAAGAGAAAAAGAATGTATGTGAGTGATTTGGTAGATGTCGCCCCAGTACAGAGGAGAAGAGAGTCTGAAAACTCAAGAAGGTCATCTACTTTTGTTTTCTTTTTGAGAGTGAATGGGCAGAGATTATGGGTGTGCAGGAGTATGTTTTTGGCAACTCTGGGGATAGGGACATGTTCAGCTCAGAACTGGGTGCACGACACAGACACAACAGAGAAAAACACAACAGAGAGGAAGACAACATCACGGCACAGAGAGGCTCATGATTTCATCAGGAGTTTTCTAAAAGATCTCCCTAAAGTGCCCTCCCACTATTGTAGGTCATCCACATCCAAACAGTACCTGGAGCCTGTCTTCCAGTCCATAGCTGACCTGCATAAAGTATACCATCGTGCCGCTGAGGAGAAGATGCTGAGACTGTTATCAAGGCAGGTGTTCGCAGAAGAATTTAGGCAACAGAACCTGGGTCTTTACCATCCAAAGAAGGACCAATGCGACACCTGCTGCTCCTTCAAGGCTGGGAACTTGGCCGAAAATGAGTGGCAGGACCATCTTCTTAAAAAGGAAGAAGCCCGTACTGCAAAAGCCCAGGACAAAAATAATGCAAATGACAAAACCATGGTTGTCTGCATGGATCTGCAAGCCCTCCTCCTCTGCCCCAGTTTGAAAGCGTCAGCTCTCTATTACAGAACAAAACTAGCTGTCCACAACTTCACTGTATATAAAATGTCCACACACAACGCCACCTGTTATGTCTGGCATGAAGGTGAGGGAGCTCTGTCTGCCTGTGAGTTTGCATCCTGTGTCACCAATTTACTTTCTGAGCACAAAGAGCATGAAGAATACGTTTTGTGGAGCGACGGTTGTGGGTATCAAAACCTAAATTCAGTGCTCAGCAACGCTCTTCTGAAATTCTGCTCGGAGACAAAGAAGGTGGTAACACAGAAGTTCCTGGAGAAGGGGCACACACAGATGGAGTGTGACTCAGTGCACAGTGTCATCGAGAGGCGTCTGAGAAACCAGAAAATCTACGTCCCGGCTGCCCTGATGGAGAGTGCGCGGTCCAAGCCCAACCCATATGAAGTAAAGTATTTAGACCACACCTTCCACGACTTCACCAATCTGAGGCTCTGCAGGTCTAACCGCCCAGGGATCAAACCCGGTGACCCCACTGTCCACGATGTGAGAGCCATCAGGTAACTACAGTATCAATCTAAAAAAAAAAGTCTCCCTCACCAGTCCATGTCAAAAGTCATGATGTTGCACATTTACTTTTCATTAATTAGAAATTATAATGGAACAGAAAATGCTTTGTCTACCTTTTGTGTACAGAAGGCAGAAATTTGTTTTTGTCTTGTGTAACATTTAAAACATTTACATAAAACATGTTAGTATATCATAACAGCACAACAAGACATATTGAGAAATAATGTAAATCACAATAGAAGGCAATATGAAAGAGCACCAAAAGCTTGATGGACTAAATTCAAAATATAAAGTGCAGTGTGCTGAGGTAGGATTATAATTTGTACTTTATGTTTACTGTTTAATGTGTATTTATTTATTTATTTTTGTATGTTGTTAGATACAACATCGACGGGACGATGGACTTCAAAACCCAGCATTCCGATGACTGGAGACCATTGCCAAAGCAGCAGCTCCGACACACCGCCTCAGACCCACCCACAATCACACCACTCTACACAAGCAGCCTGAAAATCAAAGAGCTGAAATACAAACACCTCCAAGAACTCAAGGAGGTCATGCCCAAAGACTTCCACATCTTTTACGAAAACCTGAAACACTAGGACACACACACACACACACACACACACACACACACACACACACACACACACACACACACACACACACACACACACACACACACACACACACACACACACACACACACCATTGTTTCCCATGAATGACCTAAAGTATCTCACAAAAGTGAGTACACCCCTCACATTTTTGTAAATATTTTATTAATTTAATCTTCTAATCTAATCTATTATATCTTTTCATGAGACGACTCTGTAGATATGACACTTTGATACAATGTAAAGTAGTCAGTGTACAGCTTGTATAACAGTGTAAATTAGCTGTCCCCTCAAAATAACTCAACACAGCCATTAATGTCTGAACCACTGGCAACAAAAGTGAAGTGGGACGACTCGGTAGAGAGAGAGAGAGAGAGAGAGAGAGCGTTTGGTGGATACGGCCGTGTGTGTGTGCATGTGTGCACACAGAGAAGGACCGAGAGACGTGCCTAGCGACACCAGAGGGCAGCCCGCATCCAACCTGCATCTGGGAAGGTCTAACATGAGACACGTAGGAAAAGTGTTAATATAAAACACTTAATATAATATAAAACAGGAAATACTGTATATCAAAACCAAAACAAGTTTTACTGTTGTGACCTTTTGTTCTAAGATTATTTTTTAAGGCTCTTTTCCTTTTAATGCCCTACTTTTATTTCTGTTGATTTATTATATTTTATATATATTTTTTTATATCTGATTGTATTCCCTTCCCAACATCTCCTCTCTTTCTGGAATTTTATTATTTTATGGTAACAATTTTTTCCTCTTTGATTTAATATTCTGTCTTTGATTTATGTTTTACTCACCTCATTACATGTTCTCCGTTTTAGTATTTTCACCATTCTATATTTATCAGTTTCTTTATCTTTGCTTTCCAGTCATCAGTTTTCCCTCAGTGCAAATGCAATTACATGAGATACAGTTTCCTCAGTTCCTGTTATTGCTGTGCTAATATTTAGTGTTACTATCCCCTAGCGTTGTGTATATGTCTCTGTGTGTGTGTGTCTTATGTTACGTTGTTTGTAGAACTAATTGATTGTTTAATAGAAAAGTTCATAGAAAATAACAAATTCAAACTGTAAAGAAAAAACAGGTACCTATCTGTGTAGGTCTGAGTGATATGAGGAAAATATCCCTCATATCACTCAGTCCTACACATACTCCATATTAGGTTTCATACTTATGTATATTAAATTGTATAGCTGCTCTGCAGTACCTCTGCAGTTGCTGCTTACAGAAGCTGAACACAATTCAAACTTTTACCTTCACCTAAAGAGAGGAAAGACAAAGGCTTAAATAGAGTTGTCTCATGAGCTCAGTCAGCAAAGATCAACATGGAATTGAATCCACTATGTTGTCACAGTGATCAAGATAATGCAACAGAAATGCATGAATATTCTCTTTGAAATCCCATCCCCACCTAATGATAGGTGTAAATCTATATAGAAATGATACGTATAAACTGAGATGCAGTTTGATATATTAGACCTATTTGAACAAAAACCCTGCTACAGAGGATTATCTGATTAGTGCAACAGTTTCCATGTCTTGTAAGACAAAGTATTCAATCAGTGCTGCCATTTCTGAAATATGCCACGTATATGTGCTGGTGACATACTGTAATAACCTTCTATAATGGGAATGCTGCAGGAGAAATGTCTTTCACAGCAATGATGAGCATCTTTGTGCTTTGCTCAGTGGTTCTGTTCCTTTAATTTTATTTATGACAATTCCGACAGAGGGTATGTGAACAGATGGTGAAATTACTTAGTTTCTGGTACAGTTTGAGGAAACCTCCTCACAGAAAGCCTAAAACAGCTCCCTTAATTTTGTTTAAAAAACTATCTTCCCCTGCTCTGGCAATCCAATTTTCAGCTGATATTTAGCTGAGCTGCTCTGCTTTATTGAAATACAACTTATTTAACAGCTTTCCGTTAACGGCTTCTGATATTTTACATAACGTGGCAGTACTTCGTATGTTATCTTTGGTGAGAAGAATGATAATGTTGTTGTGTTTGGCGGCTCTCTGCAACTTAGGTATGAACACAACACAAATGTTAAGATGAAAATAGGTGAGGAGGGGCAGTAGTTAGCACAGGTGAACCCCATGTGGAGTTTGCGGGGGGGGGGGGATCCTGAGTCGGTATGATGGACAGCTCCACCTGACATATCAAACAAAGAACACTATGGACTATGGATGTTGCCGTAAAAAAAAAAGAAAAAAAAAAAGATTGTTTATATGGTGGAAACCCGGCTTTACAGGCGGGGTTCCTACGGTATGGTAGGGTGACCAGACGTCCCGGATTTTCGGGGAAAGTCCCCGATTTGGCCGACCTGTCCCCGGTTAAAGCTGTCCCCCAGACATGAAAACGGGTCATGGGTGAAAAAGGTGAGAAGGATACGACCCCATAGGGGGGTCCGGGGGCATGCTCCCCAGAAAGAAAAATTTGAATATTTAATATTTGAAAGCATCAATCTGATGCACTTTGAGAAGAAATTCAAGCAGACCTACAAGATAGTATGAGTGTATGATAAAGTATGGTCACATTATGCTATATAACGTTAACATGTTGGTACCGGTATCGGTATACTTTTCCAAATACAAAGAGAACACAAAAAAATTTCATTATTGACTTTATTTTAACTCATTGAGTGCCGCGCTCCTTTCCAAAGTTTTAGTCAAGTGTACCGGCAATTTAGACCATTTTTGACTTTTTATGTAGAGCCATAGTGTATTCTATATTATTGCCACCAACACATACTGTAGCTCAATTGAAAGGTTTAACTTTATGCTTCAAATGACCACAAACCGTTTGTTTCTATGTGCCTCCGTTCCTGAGAAAAGTCAAGATAAACATGGCTGGGTTTCACCAAAATCCCTCCTTTTTTTCTAGAAAAGGAGATAGAGCGTCTTTTATGAAAGGTGCGCTGTTTGTGCCTGTCGCTCTTCTGACACTCGCATTTCTGGATCAAAGGGCTCGTATAAGATAAATATATACAACAATTGTTGTTCTATTCACAAAACCACCATCGGGGGTGGGGGGGGCGCCACTAAACAACAATAACACAGACGCACCGTGCCGTGTCACAGCCCCTCGCCGCGGAACGTGAGGGTCTGTCGGCCACAGCGGCTCGCGAATACCGGTCCGTCTGTGGTACGGGTCGGTGCCGGCGGTCTGCTTTGGCCCGGGCGCATGGCGTCTGTCCGACTACCCATTTCTCCGACCATACATTTCTTTATTTTTGCGTCCATTAGTCCGACCTCCCATTTCTCCGACTTAAGTAGCCCTAACCCTTAACCTTACCCTAAACCTAACCTTAACACTGTAGAATGAGTTGTCGGAGAAATGAGCTGTCGGACTTTTGGGCAGTCGGACTGACGTATGCTCCCCCTTTGGCCCAGAGACCATCAGATTTTACCGCGTGGGGACTTTGGGGAGGACACGGTGTTGCTCCAGATGAAGACCGGGTGGGACAGTCGGCTGAGAGCTTCCTGGTTCAGCTCCGAGCTGCTGGAGCCTCGCGGGTGAGAGCGGAGCAGCTGCGCTGCATCTGCGCTGCATCCACATGCAGAACTCCGTTTGCAAAAGCCGAGTTATGATAAAAACTTCCAGATCATGAGCTGTCATGTGACTTTGATCGTCATCTATTTCAGTTCTCCTCGTCGTAGAGTCCCCAAATTTACATATAATGTGTATTAAAGTGTCTATTTTCATAATTTAAAAAAAAAGCAAAAAACGAAAAATCTCGTTTTTGGCACTCAACGCATGGGAACGAAAAACGAGAAATTACGTGGTTGGCACTCAATGAGTTAATAGAAAATCTTAGAACTATTATGCATCAGTAAATAATCAATCACTACTGCTGCAGAATTAAAATTGAAATTTCCATTGATATTAATCTGAACTCTTCCTAAATTAAAACATTAGTGGTCTGCTTGAAAATGAATATCAACTTGTTTTCTTTGCATTATTTGAGGTCTGAAAACACTGCATCTATTTTCGTTATTTTGACCAGTTGTAATTTTTGGGAGAAATTGTTATGAGTAGTTTATAGAATTAAACACAAACGTTCATTTTACTCAAACACACACCTATTGCCCATATGTTTCCCATATGTAGACCAATGTGTGGTGTAGCGCCACAGAATCAAGACCAAGCCACAAATTGACTCTGCTTTTTTTTTTCTTTTTTTTCCATCAACGCAATATCGTTCCGTTAATTCATCTTCGCACATAGAGAGAGAAGCGCGCATGCATGCTAGTGGTGGTAAAAACGAAACTTATCATCCAGCAGTGTTTGCATTAATTAACGACTCTGTGGCGGCCCGTCTCTCTCTAGCGCGCTGGCGCACACACACAGATACACACACAAACACCGGCACATGGACAGGTCGCGCTGTAACGGCTCAAATTACAATGTGGCGACTTCGCAGCGGCGTCACCGCTGCCGCCGCTCTGGACTGCACAGTACCATTCACAACCCAATCAGGTGCTCTCGCGCTTGTGGGTGTTTTCATCTTCTTCTACTTTTTTATCTTCTCAATTCAAGGCTCTCGTAATCTATACCTCCAAATCCCGATCACTTGCCACTTTGCCCCCCCCCCCCCCCCTCAAAAATATTTTCTCATCGGATCTGCACGATTCACGTAGGTCATCTATTTTGGTTTCAAAACGGCGAATTTCGCCGAAAGGTGAGTGATTTTCATGCCTGGTCCCCGATTTGAATGGGGGAGAAAAAAAGTTGCGTATGGATGCAAACTCCAGTTATTATGGTTTAACCAACTCCAGTTATTATGATTAAACCATGGTTAAACCAGTATAACCAGCGTGCTGACGTTACGTGCGCGATAAATGGCTTGTACCGACCAGCTGGTCTCTCTTTTTTTTTTTATAAAAATGTTCCCGCTGTGCGCTGAGTAGCAGAGCGCTACTCTGCTCCTCTGCTCGTCTGGGTTACATGCTGCTATTCCGACATGCCGCTATTTCGACATTGACTTCTAATTGGCGGAATAGCGGCATTAACATTATTTTTCAAGCGTCCCACTATTCCGACATTTTTTTTTTCATTGTCGGACTAGCGGCACTTTACTATTTTTCAAACATTCCACTTTTCCGACATTGATTGATTACCTTATAGTCAGACGTGTCCTTCTGATTTTATTTTATTTTTTCATCTGAGACACTGTTTCTCATACACAAATACATAGGCCTATTAGAGAAGAAAAAACAAACCCTCCAAGTTTAAAAACACACCGGCAGCTGAGATTTGGGAGGTTTTTGTTTTTATTGTAGCTTATTAAAATGCAAGATCATTTTTCTGACTGATTTATTGCCCAATGCCGTGTATCTCGCTTTCTTTCCCCCACCCTCCGCCCGTTGTCTTCGTTGTCACTTTGTTGCCGCTCCACAGAGCTCACATGGCTAATTAATATGCACGTGCTGACCATATGTGACCCGATCCATCAAAATGAGTCACAGTGACCCAAATTTCAAAGTTGAGATTTTGGTATCAATGGAAAGATTAGAAAATAAGCTTTAAAATGATACCCTAGTCAGAGTCATACATTTGATGGTTTTCGAGATGTGGCCATTTGAATTACGATCTCCTACTCTCTTATTCCGTTCTAAAACCTGAGAAAATAGCAGTTAAAGTTTTTGCCAGTGACTCTGGCATCTGTTCCTGTACCACGTGATTACACGCACCCTATACGGTCCCTTGTTGTCATAGAGGCAGCATTCAATGACCCTCGGAAAGCAGAGAATCTCACAATTCAGATGCTTTTTACAGCTCGTTTCTATCATAAACGGTTCAGAAGTTGTCATGTTTTGTTGACATTTTGTAAAACATGTGCAAGCGTGTACATTCGGTTTAGCATTGATGCTACGTTCGGTTTAGCACCGATGCTACGCTCTGTTAGCATTGATGCTACGCTCTGTTAGCGTCGATGCTACTTGGTTTAGCATCTGTTTCTGTACCCGTCCCTTCTCGTCATAGAGGCAACATTCAATGACCGTCGGAAAGCGGAGAATCCCGCGATTCAGATGCAGTTTACAGCTTGTCTCTATCATGAACGGTTCAGGAGATATTTCATGTTTTGCACCGACGCAACACTCATTTTCAGAGGGTTTAAGCTGCACGTCAACTTTAATCATCATTTACGTGCCTTTTCTCAATTATCTGGACTGTGAAACTTTGGGAGATTGTTTTTGAATGTCATTGCTTTGAAATTAGGGTAATTTTTTTTTTTTTTTTTCTATGGCTTTTCCATGTTATCAGCTGATTATCTAAAAATAGAACGTTGCGACTTCCGACTCATTTTGATGGAACGGGTCACATACAGCGGGGAAAATAAGTATTGAACGTGTCAACATTTTTCTCAGAAAATATATTTCTAATGGAGCTATTGACATGAAATTTTCACCAGATGTCGGCATCAACCCAAGTAATGCACACATACAAAGAAATCCGAACATTAATGTCCATAAATTAAGTTATGTGTAATAAAGTGAAATGACACAGGGAATAAGTATTGAACACATGAAGAAAAGGAGGGGCAAAAAGGTATGGAAAGCCAAGAAAACAGCTGGAGTTTGTCAGTATTTAGAATGTAATCCTGTCTCCTATCAGTACAAAGTAATATCTGCTGGTTTAGTCCTGATTGATGCCTTTTAAAAAGGTTTCTCACCACCAAGGTGTCAGACAATAAGAATTGCATGGTGGGCAATGGCAAAGAGCTGTCTAAGAGCTGTCTAAAGACCTACGCAGCCAAATATTTCAAACAGAAGAGTCAAAACAATAATCAGAAGGGTTCCCTAACAGTCCAGGACACTGGTGGAGAGCTTCAGACAGACCTGGGATCAGCAGGTACAGTTGTTTCAGAGAAAACAATAAGTAATGCACTCAACTGCCATGGCTTGCATGGTGTGTGTGCATGGAGGCCATGATGGTTGAGTGCATTACTTATTGTTTTCTCTGAAACAACTGTACCTGCTGATTCCAGATCTTTCTGAAGCTCTCCACCAGTGTCCTGGACTGTTAGGGAACCCTTCTGATTATTGTTTTGACTCTTCTGTTTGAAATCTTTGGCTGCGTAGGTCTTTAGACAGCTCTTAGACAGCTCTTTGCCATTGCCCACCATGCAATTCTTATTGTCAATCAGGACTAAACCAGCAGATATTACTTTGTACTGATAGGTAAATGGTAAATGGTAAATGGTCTTGTATTTATATAGCGCTTTACTATACCTGAACGATACCCAAAGCGCTTTACAGTACATCACATTCACCCATTCACACACACATTCACACACTGACGGCGGAAGCTGCCATGCAAGGCGCTAACCACGACCCATCAGGAGCAAGATGGGTAAGGTGTCTTGCCCAAGGACAGAGCGGGATTCGAACCGCCAACCCTCTGATCATTGGACGAGCCGCTCTACCACCTGAGCCACTGATAGGAGACAGGATTACATTCTAAATACTGACAAACTCCAGCTGTTTTCTTGGCTTTCCATACCTTTTTGCCCCTCCTTTTCTTCATGTGTTCAATACTTATTCCCTGTGTCATTTCACTTTATTACACATAACTTAATTTATGGACATTAATGTTCGGATTTCTTTGTATGTGTCCATTACTTGGGTTGATGCCGACATCTGGTGAAAATTTCATGTCAATAGCTCTATTAGAAATATATTTTCTGAGAAAAATGTTGACGTGTTCAATACTTATTTTCCCCGCTGTATATGGTTGTGTCTAGGCATTCCGGGGGCGGAGGTGTGTTCACGTGCGCAACTGCGCACCATTCTTGGATCCAGTTTGATTTATCTAAGAGAAATTGCGGAGAGTTGTGCACGCACAGTTTGATAGATCTGAAAAAGGTGTAAATATTTTGGGTGTCTTTTCGCCGTAGCCCTATGCAAAAAATTTAGTAGCAGCAGTTTTACACTGCTTACTTACAGTTTTGATAAATGAGGCCCCTGTACTGGCCCTAAGCCCAGAGATGCTCACAGCTGCGTGGTGCTGAAGGTGACAGGTTAACTTGACAAACAAACTGCAACATAGTTCTGTTTGTTTATCATGTGTTTTAGTTTTGTTTGCGACTTGATAGTTGAGTTGTTGAGATTAAGAACATCACTCCCTCATCAAACCAGTGATAGGCATGCTGAAAAGAAAAGAGAGAGACGCGCCTGGGTATCGCAGCTGTAAAAAAAAAAAAAAAAGCTCATTACGACAATAGAGAGACAACTGTGTTACAAATGAGGAAGCTTTAAGCTTTGCGTGTAAAACTGAATACTGGGAGTACATTTAGGGCCGGATCTACTAAGATCCCAGATAGCGGGATAAATTGTTTGCGCCCGCTAAAATATTGCTTGTTTGGTTAGCGCACGCAAAACAGGTGATCTACTAAGAGTAACCCGCTAAATGAAAACACGTGCAAACCGCAGTATTCAAATGAGGGTTTTGCGCATGGTAATCGTTTCCGCCATGGAGAGTGTGGAGAGAGCTGGACGGACGAAGGGACAGAATGACATTTGATCCGATGCATACAATGACAGCATGTGTGTTCATCTCTCTCGCGCTCTGTTTAGATTAATAAACACAAATCGCTACAGGGCCCAACTCGTCATAAAGTGACGAACAGGCAGCAGCTGCAGCGACAATCACACACCTATAATATATATGTGTGTGTGTGTGTGTGTGTGCCGTCCATGATCCAGTGGATTAATAGAGAGCTCAGGACCACTGACCGGGATCAAAGACGGGTGAAGGCAGCGGTGACGTGTCTCAGTCCGGGACCGGGACTGAGCGACAGAGCTGAGCAGCCAGGTACTGGAGAGGAGAGGAGAGGAGCGCACTGACAAAGACTTTTAACACGGCTGAAAAACTGTTACAGAATTGTGCATTGTTTATCAATACGTCATACGTGAGTGTCCTGAGCAAGGTTACACCCCGCCTTTCCGACAATAGACCTCCATTCATCGTAATAGCAGGGTTTTCAATTTTTTCTAAAGACCCCGCTATTCCGAAAAGGCTATTGGGGGAAACCCCCAGTGCACAGTGATCCTTTTTTCCTTTTTGGGGTCGAAACGGATCATGTGCATAATTAACTGCAAAACAAGCAAATACTTCACATAATGACATATAATGTTCATTATGCTTCTAGCCTGTCTAGCCTCTACCTGGTCTTTTTACTTAACCTTAACTTAACCAACTCCTTTCTTCATTGCCTAAGCCCAACCAAAGCATCTCCCTCAGTCAGCTGTCAGCACGAGCGGCGGCTGCAGCAGCCTCGCGCCCCTGTGAGCTCAAGCCGGGTTCAGCCGCGCTCGAGCGGAGCAGGGGGGGAGAAAAAAAGTGTATTTCTATTACTGTGTGGAGATCTCCAACAACTGAGTCGGGGAGAAAGCAAGTGGGACAGATCTGCCCAGTCCCTGAGCAGCGCACGTTTCACAGACAAGCCACAATGCAGAATGTAAACAACGTCACGCGGTTCAGCACCTTGGACATTGGACAGCTGCGGGGGGGACTGTGTCGGAACAGCGGGGTGTTGAAGTGGAGGTGTGTCGGAATGGAGAGCTGTCCCCCCTGAGCAAACGGCATGTTCGGTCACTCGTCAAATCTTACTAATCGGGCCGAATAATATTATTGGTCAGACTTTTCTCAGAATTATATGAGAATGGAAAAATGATGAGTTTTTAACCCTGTTGGGTTTCTTGTATAGTTTAATGTATCATCAGATTATTAATAGCATTTTAACTTAGACAAAGAAATGTGCAAAAGTTCCAGAAAGGTAAGAACTGCTTTAAGTAAGCTTGTGTTTACTGATAAGCACACTTCATGGAAACAGCCCTCTGTTTCAGGTTTATCACGTTCACTTCAATTTGTTGACAGGCCAGTAATTTTCCCTTTAAATGATCCCTTATAAGAATACACTCGGTTCTGATTTTTCTCCTCTAGTCTCTCATGAAAATGACTTGATTTTGTCATGCATTGTTCCTGCTTGTAAATAGGATCAGTCACAGGCAGCCTTAGTTGTATTGTCAGAAACCACATAATCATCAGAGTTCTGTAGAGAAAATGTAGAACTGGGCAAACTCAGCAATATATTCTGACATTAGCACAAACAACCTCTTTTTTCCCCCGACATTGCTGTTGAAGTCTGAGAAGTATGACTGCACTTGTTTCTACATAACAGTTTTCTCATTATTTAAAAAAAAAAAAAAAACTTTTTCAAAGTTGCAGATTTCCTTTTCGCATGCAGGTGTTTTCTTTGTGGTAAGCAGTGCTGTAGAACAAAAGTATGTATTTTAAACTCCAACAATGAGAAACCAACTAATGAAGCTTTGCAGAAAATCAAATAAGGAAGATACCAACCTTCACCCATCTTCCTCTGTGTCACAGTATTAGTTAATGTGTTCCTCTTCGGCACTTGTCACTTCCACTTTTTCACCTATGGGGGGTGACGAGCAGTGTTAGGGGTAACGAGTTACAAAGTAACAAATTACTGTAACGATATTACTTTTTTGGGTAACAAAGTAAAGTAACGCACATTACACTAAAAATATTGGTAACTACACTACTTTACTAGACCATACGCGCTTTCCTGCATTACCCAAGCCGTGTTTGCCTGTGTGTAGAGCAGGGCTATTCAATTGGCGGCCCGCGGGCCACATCCGGCCCCGAACCAATGTCCGAGTGGCCCGGGTCGTGGTCACCCAAAAAAAACAAAACAAAACAAAAACAGAGGGAAACACGTTTTGCGAGAACTCCAAATCCCTACTGTAGTTCAGACTGTGAATGCACCACTCAACGCAGCCTAGCAACACACAACCCACCCACCCAGTCAGTGCGTTGTTTTGAAAGTTACCGGTAGAACCGAGGCTCGGTCGGTCAGCTGCTCTCCAGAAACACCGTCGGGCCACAGCCGCTCGTCACGGAGCGGGAGGCTTCGCCGCGGCGGACGTCCGGACGGCCGAGGCTGCCCTCCGTGGTCCTGTGGTGCGTAGCGCTACAGGTCAGCGAGAGACAAGTCTCCCCGTCCGTCCGGGACCGACGGACCTCACACTCCAGCGGGCCGCTGTGGCGCGACACGGTGTTTCTGGAGAGCAGCTGACCGACCCTCAGCCCTCCCATCAGCCAACAATAAACCGCGGCGGCTGGTTAATACTCCACCAGTCTCTCCACTCATTTCAGTCACACATGAGCACCGTCCACGCAGTGACAGCATGCCACGCTCCGCTGTCCTTTTTTTTTTTCTTTTGAGGGAATGAAGTAACCAATAATTTAATTTCAACGCAACTAGCCTGCTTGCAATGGAGTAATCAGAACTGGGATAACAACTTTTCAAAGGAATTATTTGTAATCAAATACTTTCCCAGAGTAATTTTCCCCAAAACGGCTTTTTGCTCCTTGTTTTTCACCAATCAAAATATGTTAGAGAAGAAATCTGTGTTCATTCTTAGGCCTAATTTTAAGATTATAGGCTACATTTAGTGATTTACATAACCCCCTGCTGTAAACCTCAGTGGAAACTCAGGGGACAGTAGTAGGCCCCAGGAAACTTTTAGTTCCTAACAAAACCTCCAACTCAAAGCATTAACAACTACATCTTTACTACTACTATCACTACTACTTTTACTGACTTATTCTCTTTTGTTTAGTAAGTTGTTCAGTAGCTAATGCTGGGTTTTAAAAATGCCCCTCATTTCTAATAACCTCCTCCTTATTGACTGCTGAAAATGTCCGGCCCAGCTTAAGGTCTCGGTTTTAAAATCTGGCCCCACTGAGTTTGTAATTGAATAGCCCTGGTGTAGAGTTTTGATCTGTTCGGTGCAGGCATGTCTGCGTGCTGGCTGTGTGACTGCTACTTGCCTGAGCACGTTGCCATAGAGATCGATTTGAGTCGAGTGACAGCAAAACAGTAACATCTCTCTTTTTTTTCCTTTTTTTTTTATACTTTTAACGATAGTACCAAGCAGAGGACAAACAAAACAAGCACACACAGCGATAATGACAGGGACAGCTCTCCATTCCATAACACCTCCATTCCGACACACCGCTGTTCCGAAACCCCCCCGAATCCGAAACACCACTGTTACGAACATCCCCGAAACACCACTGTTCCAACACAGAACAAGAAAAAGAACACAGAGATCCTTTACCATTTTTAAAGTCCTTCAGAACAACATTTGCGATGACGACAGGCACCTCTGCACCTGGTTCCAGATAACCCCAGTCCTAAATCCAGTGTCGTTCAGCATGTCTGCTACACGCTCCATGCGCAGGAGGTTCAAAAATTCAGAGACCCACACCTCCAAACATCTTGGTTTATGGATTTTCCAGTTTGTCAGAAAAATGTACCTTTTAAGTGAGGGAAAACAAAAGGGGGGATACAGTAATTGAAATTCAGCACAGCAAAACAATGTAGGAATACAGTAACTGAAGTTACTTTTGTTTGCCTTGTTTCTATAGGTTGTTTTGCAGTTACTGTAATAACGACCCTCTATTTTCTCCGAAAGACAACACATTCATGAAAAAAAAAAATTGTTCACATGACAAAGAATGTCTTTAAGGCGAGACACGGCAGGCAAAAACATCGTTTTTTCATGCACTTATCAATTTTGAGATTTTGGGCTATTTTGCTTCCATAACATGTCTTCTTTCAGACTAATACAAAAAAATAGTCTAAAATACACATTATGGGTGTTTATTTTACTTCACTTTGACTGGTGTCGCCTGTAGATTTCTCCTTAATTCACCAGAACTGAGCGTTCTATCGCTGCGTAGTGAGCCGCTTCTGTTCAGACTCCTGTCACATCAGGTATCGCTGTGAAGCTCTCTCTCTCTCTCTCTCTCTCTCTCTCTCTCTCCCCCTCTCTCTCCTGCACTAAGTTGTCAGTTCCAAAAATGGTCATTTCCTTTGTACCAGCGACGAATCGTAAAAGTACGAGCAAGGTTCTCATTGGCTGGTGTCGTTTTCCGACAGCGTGATTCGTTTAGAAGCATCACGTGATGCGCTCTGAACAGCACGGAGGGACTTTTAAAAATGGGGAAAGGAAATCGATTTAAATCCTCACATAAAATAAAACAGCAACTCTCACTCGCTAGACAACAAAAGACACAGCACAGAAACTCACCGAGCGATAAGATCCCGTTACAAAGTGCGTCATCGCGGAAGCTGTCACCCGTAAAAAACGAGTGTTTGCTGCCGGAGACCAGCGCGATACACAGCGGTGGCTTTTTTTTTTTTTTTTTTTTTTTTACACATCAGACGTCTGAATGAACTGATCGGAGATTTAATATGTCCCAATTGCGCTGGTACAGGGCTTAAAATGAACATCGATCCTCAGAATCACGTGTTCTGCAGTAGTTCTCAGTGACAGAGGTGAAACGGATGTGACACTGACATGGGCCAGAGATGATTTTTAGCCAGACAGAGAGAAACTGAAAACATTGGTTGTCATATTACAGATGAGCCCAACTAGGCTACACCTAAAGTGTTTTTCTTATTTTTTTTTTTTTTTTATATTTTATTTTCTCTGACCTACTGGCCCACACCTTAAAATTCACAGTGGCCAGACACTCTTGTTTCCACCTCAATGGGCTCTATGCACAGCTCCACTACTTTCTAAATTCAAGGCAGCTCTTTTATTTACTGACAAACTGATTAATCAAGGTGTGTCTGAGTAGTCACAATGGTCAGACACACATGGATTAATCAGTTTGTCCAATAATGTAAGACAGGAACTAAAGGAGCTGCCTTAAGTTCAGGAAGTAGAGCTGTGCATAGAGCCAATTTGTGGATTTTTTGCAATAGAATATTTAAAGGCCGTTTTCTCAAAATTAGCTTTTTCTTATACTCTGGACCCGAAATCTCCAGTTCAGCAGCACTTACAGACACCAAACCTTCCAGTTGTATTCCTGCCTATATTCTGAAGGTTTTTACAGAGGGGATTGTTGATATATCATTCACAGCCTCATTTATACAACAATTTATACCTAAAAACAGGGCGAAATTTGATTTTTTAGGGCTGGTGACAGTATTTTCTCATTTACAGAGTGATAAAAAGAGATATCCGAAATCCCCTCTGTAAAAACGTTTGACTTTAATATGTCAACAAAATAAAACAAGAATTTTAAAAGTGGCTTTATCCAATCTTCAGATTTCGGGTCTGGAAATGTACACAAATTCACGCATATTTAATTATATAATGTCTAATTTCCATATGTAAGCATAATATTTATTGTATGTAATACAAAATAATTGTCTCAATCTAAGTAATAAACATATAAAGTTTCATGGCAATTTTAGTTAAATTTTTTACCCTATTCACTGTAAGTCTCGCCTTAATGGCAGAAAAATGCTGAAAACGTATTTTTGACAATTTTGTCCGACAATCCAGCGCCGCCTCGGCAGGCGTTCTTATGGATGAGCGTTAACAGAGGCAGAGACATCTGACCGGTCTGAGGATCACTGTGGCAGTATCGGACCAACATTAATACATAAACGCTCTGAGCATGCTCAGTCATGTTTTCTCATGCGCACAGTACATTACATCGAGAGAGAGGGGCAGCCCCAGCTTGGCCCCACCGACGCGCCTTAGTAACCATGGCTACAGCAGATGCCGTGTCACTCTGGGCCACCTGCCCCTAATGACCAGTCGCCACTTCTCATTGCATGTAACGGGCGGACAGACCATCTTCTCTTCCAGTGGTGCTTTTGTCTGGCCAATATCCATAAACATAATTACTTCTCCATCCGTGATTTTCATGTTGCAGCCATCATTGTTGTTTACATTGTTTTCCGCGGGCTTCTACTTTTCAATTTTTTGGTTGCTTCTACTTCTTCCTATAGTATTTTTCTCTACCGCCCCATCTTGGCGGCGAATATTGCAACGGAGAATGCGCCACGTATAAATGCCTTTGCGCTCTGCGCGCGGAATCCAAGAACGGAGCCAGGCTAAGGTATAACTAGGGCTCGAGGTCTAGTTGATCAGTTAAGGGAAGTGAAATGACAGTTTAACGTTACATGATAAAAAAGTATTATTCCAGAAGGCCAGTGCAATTCTTACCGCTTGTGTGTTACAGACTCCAGTGGTCATGATGCGCTGAAGAAAACTTGTTTTGCTCCGAGTCTATGTTGCTATTAGTGGGGCAGATAACTGCAAATTACAGGAGGAATCGTTCACTTCTGGAAACAAGCACCAAAATTGGCAGGTTACATGCTGCTATTCCGACATTGACTTCTAATTGTCGGAATAGCGGCATTAACATTATTTTTCAAGCGTCCCACTATTCCGACATTTTTTTTTTCATTGTCGGAGTAGCGGCACTTTACTATTTTTCAAACATTCCGCTTTTCCGACATTGATTGATTACCTTATAGTCAGACGTGTCCTTCTGATTTTATTTTATTTTTTCATCTGAGACACTGTTTCTCATACACAAATAGGCTACATAGGCCTATTAGAGAAGAAAAAACAAACTCTCCAAGTTTAAAAACACACAGGCAGCTGAGATTTGGGAGGTTTTTGTTTTTATTGTAGCTTATTAAATTGCAAGATTATTTTTCTGACTGGGTTATTGCCTGATGCCGTGGATCTCGCTTTCTTTCCCCCACCCTCCGCCCGTTGTCTTCGTTGTCACTTTGTTGCCGCTCCACAGAGCGCACATGGCTAATTAATATGCACGTGCTGACCATATATGGTTGTGTCTAGGCATTCCAGGGACGGAGGTGTGTTCACATGCGCAACTGCGCACCATTCGTGGATCCAGTTTGATTTATCAAAGATAAATTGCGGAGAGTTGTGCACGCACAGTTTGATAGATCTGAAAAAGGTGTAAATATTTTGGGTGTCTTTTCGCCGTAGGCCTAAGCAAATAATTTAGTAGCAGCAGTTTTACACTGCTTACTTACAGTTTTGATAAATGAGGCCCTAAGCCCAGAGACGCTCACAGCTTCTCCGCGGCGCTGTCCGTGGTGCTGAAGGTCACAGGTTAACTTGACAAACAAACTGCAGCATAGTTCTGTTTGTTTATCATGTGTGTCAGTTTTGTTTGTGACTTGATAGTTTAGTTGTTGAGATTAAGAACATCACTCCCTCATCAAACCAGTGATAGGCATGCTGAAAAGAAAAGAGAGAGAGAGAGACGCGCCTGGGTATCGCAGCTGTAAAAAAAAAAAAAAGACAACGTGTCGGAATAGCGGTATCAAAAAGTGTCGGACTACCGGCACGTCTAGATAGAGGGATGTCGTAATAGCGGGATGTCTGAATAGCGGGCGGACCCCGTGGATATCATAGTAGTGTTAGAGGTTTAGTATGTGTAGCATCTTCCTGGGGCGTCGTGTGGTGTAGCAGACCTGCCAACATGTACGCATTTTGCGTACTTGTCACGCATTTTGACCTCCTAGTACGCTTGTACGATTCTATGTTCTAAAATACGCATATTGTTTGATCTCATATTTCGCCAATTTTCAATCAAGTTGTCACCAGCCTTGTTGTCACTGAAGATCATGCCCCGGTCCCACACAGATCTGCGCGTAAGCGGTGTGCTTTCGGCCAATCAGAACGCTTCATTTTCATTCAACCACCCGCCCTCCTCCGGGCTTTGCGCCTCAGTTAGGCTTGGGTGAAATGGCAGAGCCGCGCGACGCGGACATTTAACGATATAAATGACGGCACTTGCGAACGTCCATGTCAGCGGACTGTTTGGTGTGTGTGTGGCTGCATTGTCACTGCTGACTTCCAAGCAGCTGTTGTTGTTGATGTTTAGCGCTACCTGGGGCAACAACAACAGTCGCTGCAGCTTCTACTTAGAGCTGGGGTCAGACGTAACGCACGTGAGACAGACACATGGACCGACCGCGCAGATGTCGCAGACATCGTTAAACCTTTAACACTAATGAAAAAAAAAACTACCGTTGTGTTGTGTGACGGCAGATACAGAATCAGGTTTAAAGTTAGAGAGGGAGAGGGAGGTAGTACTCAATTTCAAGGTTGGCAGGTCTGGGTGTAGTGGCTAGAGCAGGCACCCCATGTACAGAGGCACAGTCCTCACTGCAGTCGGCCCCGGTTCGAATCCCACGTCGGGCGCCATTTACTGCGCGTTATTCCCCCTCTCTCTGCCTCCCTGTTTTCTGTCTCTCTCAACTATACTATCCATAAAGGCATAAACACCGCTATGAACCAATCAAGAATAGGGTTAACTTCTTTGGACAGGTACCAGCCACTGATGACTCTTCAAAGCAAAAGGTGCTGAAGGAAGACTGTCAACTGTTCTCCAAGCTGTTCATATCATGCCAGAGCCGAGCGTGTGGCTTGAAGGAGTTCCGTCATGAGAACCAGTCACATCCTGCTGCCCTCAGTGATGGTGGAAAGCTCCACACCTGTCTGAAATCCCACCTCACTACCATTCTTGAGAGCCGAGTTACCATCCCTGAGACAGAGCCATACGCCGACACCATCATCATTGATGGTGCTGCGTTGGTGAACAGTCTGCCCCCACGGAGTTCAAAGACGTTTGAAGAGTACGCAATGCTCGATGTCCTTCCTACAATACAAGCATACAAAACTTCCTGAGAGAAAATGACAGCAAAGCCGAAATGTTCAACTTTCTGGCTAATAAGATAGCATGTGTGGCCACGCCAAATGTGGTCATTGTGGCCAAGGAAGAAGATGCTGTCAGTAACCGCACTATCAATCTGGCTGGGGTGGCACCATGCAGTCATGAAGAAGCTGACACACGGATCTTTGTGCATGCCAGGCATACAACAGAAGCACCCAGCAAGGTCATCATGGTCAAAGCCAACGACACAGATGTTGTCATCGCAGTCAGTGTTCTGCAAGCACTTCAGGACCTCGGTCTGGAGCAGTTATGGATGCAAGGTTGGACAGCTGCTCGGAAGCAGAGGCCATATGAGGCCATTCCTCCAACCGAATCAGCACTGAAGCAGCATGTGAAGCGTGCTGCCTACCAGGCATCTGGAGTCAGTCTATAGTATGTCAACCAGAAATGCAGACTCCTGCCAACTGGGGCTGGACCAAGAAAGGAGATCTGTGGCAGATTGTTTGGACAGAGCTCCCACCCATTGCAGAGTTGCCGGCAGCTGACCAAGTGTGGATGAAAGTCAGAATGCTGCAGCAGTCGGTGTAAATGCTACTGCTTTTGTCTTACCTATTAATCCAGGTGTGTCTGATCATTGTGACTACTCAGACACACCTGGATTAATCAGTTTGTCCAATAATGTAAGACAGGAAATGAAGGACCTGCCTTAAATTCAGGAAGTGGTGGAGCTGTGCATAGAGCCCATTAGTTCGACCTCCCATTGGTTCAAACTCCAATCGTAGTAATGAGAGTTCGAACTAATGGGAGGTCCTCATTAGTTCGAACTGAACTAGTTAGTATTAGTCCAACTCTCCATTCTTACCGTTCACCATGCATTTATATAATTATTAATATAGGCTCCACCTGTCAATAAGACACACGTGGAAGAAGAGGTGCAGTTTGTGTTTCACCAACGAGGAGCTGTCATTACGCACGACTTTTACGCACTGCTGTGCGCTCATTAGTGTCCATAATTACACCTTGACACTCGTATCAAATCAAACTTTACAAACACAATAAACTGCACATCTTCTTTCATGTGTGTCTCATTGACAGGCGGAGCCTACAGACAAGGGGAATGGGTTTTCTCTCTCTCTCTCTCTCTCCCTCCCACTCCGAACAGACAGACGGACGCAATCAGAAAGGAAAGGAGGCTGCGCGCATTGATCCTTTTGTCCTTTCTGGGATCAAACGGATCATGTGCATAATTAACTGAAAAACAAACACTTCATATTAACTCTTTGACTGCCAGCCATTCTCACAGCAGCTTCCTCCAGCTTGCCGGGCATTTTCCAGCTTTGTGACTGATTTTCGTAGACCCACAATATATTATATACTCTTACTACATACACATTCAACCCATAACATGAAAGATGAGAGTCTCTACTTTCCAGCAAAAAAAATTGTTTGTTTCTATCTTTTTCCAGTCTTGAAAAATTGGCGGTTGAATATAGGTTAGTTTAGCCCAAAAAGGCATTTTGGCACTAAAATCTTGAGAAAAAGAGGTTTTTGTGTTCGCTGTCATTTTCAGGTGGACCAGTACAATTGGCTCCATTATATTTTGCATAGTGACACCTCAACATCTGTACAGTTGTTCTCTTGTAAACAACAAAATCAACACTGACAAATGACTTTTGATGACAAAAGACAAAACATTTAGCTAGTGACACACACTACTCCAGCCTATTTTCTTTCTTTTCTTGACAACTTTTTCTTTACTTTTTTTTTTTGTGTGCGTGAGTGTGTGTTCGGATCAGTTTGACAGGTTTTTATAGCCGAAACACGGCGCTTTAGATCAGATCCAGCTTCCTCTGTTCAGCAGGCAGCAGTCTCACTCACTCTCTCTGTCTCACACACACATCTACACACACACACACACACACACACAGAGCCTACATCTCTGGCTGACGTGCCCCCTGAACTCCCAACCACAGTCACGCTCAAAACAGACACTCCCACTACCTTTAGCTCGGTTACATGCTGCTATTCCGACATGCCGCTAGGAATGTTTGAAAAATAGTAAAGTGCCGCTACTCCGACAATGAAAAAAAAAATGTCGGAATAGTGGGACGCTTGAAAAATAATGTTAATGCCGCTATTCCGACATTTTTTTTTTCATTGTCGGAGTAGCGGCACTTTACTATTTTTCTAACATTCCGCTTTTCCGACATTGATTGATTACGTTATAGTCAGACGTGTCCTTCTGATTTTTCATCTGAGACACTGTTTCTCATACACAAATACATAGGCCTATAAGAGAGAAGAAAAAACAAACCCGCCAAGTTTAAAAACACACTGGCAGCAGCGCACACTGATCTGCAGCTGTTATTATTCTGTCACCTGAGTTAACGAGGTGCACGCGTGTTTGGAGCTGACGAGAGAATAAAGAGTGAGACAACGCGGCCCTGAGGAGGAACTGTTAAGGACTCAGCTGTAATGGAAAATGACCTAAACCGAGTCCAGTAGAGCTGTAACTGTGTAGTGGAAAAGCGTTCAAAGTAATGGTAACTATCGTCCTGCTTACATTGTTTTAATATAGGTAAAAGAAAAAAAAAGAAGATTTTCTGGGATAAAGGGGCAGATTACATATTACAAAGATTACATTCCCCCCCCCCCCCCCCCCCATTGTCTTTGTTGTCACTTTGTAGCCGCTCCACAGAGCGCACATGGCTAATTAATATGCACGTGCTGACCATATATGGTTGTCTAGGCATTCCGGGGGCGGAATATGGTGCGCACCATTCTTGGATCCAGTTTGATTTATCAAAGAGAAATTGTGGAGAGTTGTGCACACACAGTTTGATAGATCTGAAAAGGGTATAAATATTTTGGGTGTCTTTTCGTCGTAGGCCTAAGCAAAAACATTTAGTAGCAGCAGTTTTACACTGCTTACTTACAGTTTTGATAAATGAGGCCCCTGTACTGGCCCTAAGCCCAGAGACGCTCACAGCTGCGTGGTGCTGAAGGTGACAGGTTAACTTGACAAACAAACTGCAGCATAGTTTGTTTATCATGTGTGTCGACTTGATAGTTTAGTTGTTGAGATTAAGAACATCACTCCCTCATCAAACCGGTGATAGGCATGCTGAAAAAAAAAAAAGAGAGAGAGACGCGCCTGGGTATCGCAGCTGTAAAAAATAAATTAAAAAAAAGACATGTCGGACTAGCGATACCAAAAAGTGTTGGAATAGCGGCATGTCTAGATAGAGGGATGTCGTAATAGCGGGATGTCTAAATAGAGACATGTCGGAATAGCGGGATGTCTGAATAGCGGGCGGACCCCCTTTAGCTCACGTCACGCACGCCGGTGCTGTCCGCTCCTCAAACACACTAGATCGCAGGATTTTCAAGCTGCTATAGTGATTTCTCGCAAAATCTGGCAACTTTCCAAACGCTCTTGACGACTAGTGACGAGCGATCAACGGTGTTGTTGTTACTAACATTTGTGCTTTGTATCACGGAGCTTCAACGAGCTGCCGAGCCCCGCCCGCGGCGCCCAAAGCTCTCACCGGCGGTCAGAGTGTCACGGAGCGGCCTGCTGGGGGGGGGGGGGGCGGTAAATGCGGAGCGCATGACGTCTGTCTGACTACTTCTCCGACCATACATTTCTTTATTTTAACGTCCATTAGTCCGACCTCCCAATTCTCAGACTTAAGTAGCCCTAACCCCTTAACCTTACCCTAAGCCTAACCATAACACTGTAGAATGGGTAGTTGGAGAAATGAGCCATCGGACTTTTGGGCAGTCGGACTGATGTATGCTCCCCGTAAATGCGCTATTCTTTTATATCTCTCAATCCAAATGTGTTTTTCTGCACTTTATTTTTATGATACGTCTGATCTTCACAGAGGAGTAGGGCAAGACATTCAGCATGGCATAGCAATTAAAAAAAACGCTAAGACGAGTTATCTCGTCTTTGGCAATCTACGCTTGGATTCCCAAAGACGAGATAACTCGTGGCAGTGAAAGAGTTAATGACATATAACGCTCATTATGCTTCCAGCCTGTCTAGCATCTACCTGGTGTTTTTACTAAACTTAACCAACTCCTTTCTTCATTGCCTGAACCCAACCAAAGCAAAATTTACTTTTTTTTCCTCTCTGAGAGCGGCTGCAGCAGGCTCGGACCAATGGGCAGTTCCTGAAGTAGTAGGCTGGATACAAATGCAGACTCAAGAGCAGGGTGCAAAGTGACAAAAATAACTTTATTACAAAAGAAAGGTAAAACACAACACAGGAGCCAACGTACAAAGGAAGGACAAATACAAAGTAGCAACTAAAAGGGTCAACAAGCCTAAGTCCTGGACAAGCTCAAAAATCGGGGTACCAAATGAAAATCAGGATGCTCAACAAAAGACAGAAAACCATGGACTCACAGGATAAACAGAGGAACAAGTGGCATGACAGGACCGACGAAAGCAACGGTCTTTCACTCAAACTGGACAATGTTATACTGGACAGCCTCCCAGTACTCGTCCAGTGTCCTGGCTCCTCTGCGGTACTGCCGCCGCAGGTGCTGAAGCCTCAACTCAAGCTGCCTCCATTTCCTCCACTGTCCTGGAGGAGGATCCCCACGCTCCTCTTTTTGGCACTCGGCCTCCACCAGCCGCTGCTCATCCTTCAGCCGGCGGATGAAGACCCACAGCAAAGGGTGGTGCCTCTCCGTTGTTGAGTTCCATCTATGATGGAAGGCTGAAATAATGACAAATGTGTAAGAAAGAGGCATGTTTGGGTCTGGATGATTTTTTGAGGTTTTCAACAGGCTTGGACTGGGTTCAGGTCTCCTAATCATTAGGCGGGGGTCATTCCTATGTCCCCACAGCCCTATGTTCCCTGAGCCCTATGTTCCCACATTTCTAACCTTTGTTGTCACTGAAAATTAGGCCCTATGTTCCCACAGCCCTTTGGTCCCACCATTGGTTGGGTTTAGGCAATGAAGAAAGGAGTTGGTTAAGTTTAGTAAAAAGACCAGGTAGAGGCTAGACAGGCCAGATAGATGGAGTCCAGATAGGTAGAGAGAGTCCAGTGGGAACATAGGGCTGTGGGAACATAGGCACGCTCCCCATTAGGCAAATGAGTACACATGAGCATGCATATGACACATTCTCATAGCATACTGAATAAGGAAGAGAAAATTGGCTGAGGTTAAAGAATGTCGGACTCAGACCTCAGTTCGGATATAGAGGTTGGATTGGACTACGGCCCGGTCGCACTGCATGCGGAACCAAAGTGCAGCGCCCTGGAGCGGAGGCAGTTTCAGATACGCGCACATGTTAACCGGGTTAGGGTTAGGTCGCACATCTTGTGCTGTGGCTGCAGCGCTTCAGTTCGGTTCAGTTCTATTTTTCACGCGCGCCGCAAGCGCCATCTGTCAAGCTGGAGAGACCTGGGGTCTCATTTATAAAACTGTGCGTGGGATCGTTACTAAAAATGTACATACACCCAAAAGCCAAGTTTTGCGTGCGCCAGTAAATATTCAGACTTATAAAACCCTGCGTACGCACACTTGCAAGCAAACTTCCCTTTATAAATCAGAGAGTTCCTACAAGTGTGTGCAGCTGAATCAGCTTCACGTTCCGCCCTGTACACGCCCTGTTTTAACCGTAGATGGTCAATGCAAACCACCACATGAATGCGATCTGCATGTCAATGAGCCTGACGTGCTCTTGTTCTGTCGGTGTTGTGAATTAGCTGCAGGTGTGAAAGTGACAACGTGACGTGTTGCTGCAGCTGTTAACGGCGTCAGCGGCACAAAGCGCACGCGGTGTTGTTTTGGTGCGCTGCCTCTCAAATGCTGGACCCGGTTCGGCACATAGTTACAACAATGACAATAATCTGAAACAAGTTATTAACCATTCATCATGGTCTCCCTCTCCCTCCTTTCTCCTCCAGCGGTGCCGTGGTGCAGAATTACGCACGGGGTTCACCGCTGTGTTATTTACAGTAATTAGACTGATCGATAAAACTTTGAATAATTAGCGGAATCAGTTACATTCTGAGGAATGATCAAACATGACACTTCTCTTGATAACAAGAAAACAGAATGTAACAATTGTGCAAACGATTACTGGATTTTTTTCCCCAGGGTTTGAGATTTAATTGACTCTCGATCATATGTTCACACAGTATCATAGGAACATATAGTTCTATATCGTATAGGCTTCGCCCTCTAAGAGCTATCGTTGTTGGGTGTATCCCCGTGCGCATGCGCAGTCCTGAAAATTTCTTTCGCGCCACTGTGCCCCGCACAGTTGCCCCTCTACGGTCCGCATCATGACTATATTACTCCTGCGGATGCGGATATCTGCTCCCATTTTTTCTTCAGCGTTGCAGCTATGCAGTCCTCCTTGAAGAAGAAGAAAGAAGATCCTACTCCTTCTGCCGGTGTTATCCGGCTGTGTCCGGTCTGTAAGAACCGGTACATCCTGCCGTCGGACCTCCACCCCCGCTGCGAAGCATGCCTGGGCGCTGAGCACGCCGGCATCGCCCTCACGGCCAAGGCAAACTGTGCCTTCTGCTCGTTTCTGCCGGTGGCAGAACTGCAGCGCCGGGCTGAGGGGTTCCTCCCCCCGCTCGGTGGAGGTGGGGACGACTGGGGCGACCAGTCTGAGTAGATATCCGGATCTGCAGGAGTAATATAGTCATGATGCGGACCGTAGAGGGGCAACTGTGCGGGGCACAGTGGCGCGAAAGAAATTTTCAGGACTGGATGGATAAACCCAACAGCGATAGCTCTTAGAGGGCTGCGCCTATACTCATAGAATCTGGGGTTACAATACGTAACCAACGTTATTTACACCATGTATTTATCCCATGCAGCCGCGGCGTCCTCTCCTCCTGCGCTCTGAGAGTGGACAATATGACGGAGAGACGGTGGTGATTAAATATAGAGAAGGAATTTTGATTTGGAATTTTAAGTTAGATTTTAAGAAGATGTTTCTGAAACACCAGTCCGATGCAAAATAAGGGCGCTGTTGAATTAAATCACCGTGGCAACATGGATCTAACGCATACGGGTTGAAATTAAATGTGTGACGGCCGATAATAAAAACATAATCATTCTTCTCAATCATCATTTCCTGAGTCTGACTTCAGTTCACCACCACACCGTCTGTGTCGCCAATTCCCCTTTTCCTCCAGACCATGCGTACGCATGGCTCAGAGTTTGCTTAGGGCTGCGCACATTCTCCCGTCAAGTTTGTTTTTTATAGATCGCAACCTTGGCGTGGAAAGTCACGTACGCCACTTTCAGGCCCGTTTTGTGCGTACGCAACGGTTATAAATGAGACCCCAAATCTCGCACAGCAAAGGCGAGAGAATCCGGTCAATTTTCAAAATAAAATAATTAAATGATTAATTAAGTTGTTGCTTGTCCGTCTATAAATATTTGTCAGTTGCATCTGCGCACAAGACACACACACATGTTTAAAATGATGGTGTGTGGAAAACCGAGTGAATACGAGTATGGACGACTGCAGTCGATGTCTGACCGGCGCGGAGAGAGCAGAAGTAGAAGGTGTGGCTAAAATGTGATATTATCAATCAGGGTATCAATTGTATTTGTTAAACACCTCAACTGACTGGTTGTGGATGGTTACAGTAGAAATGATGGCAGGCTCTACAATCATCTCCTTTGTTTTCCTAATATTAATGTCAAAGAAAGAAGACTTGCACCACTGTACAAAGTCGTTAACCACAGGTCAATGGTCGGAGTTTTCATGACTCAGGAGAGGATAATAGACTCATCTGCAATGTTTTACAATGTGAAGCCCTGTATGCTGGCTCTGACAAACACATGTGTCAAACAGTCTTGTGCACACCAAAGCGGTCTTCAACAGGGGCCTCATGTATCAATGTTGCGTACGCACAAAAAAGTGGTGTACGTCATTTTCCACGCCAACGTTCAGATGTATCAAAAGTGAAATGACCGTGGAAAAGTGCGGTGGCCCACGCCAACTCCATAGCTGGCGTACGCACGTTTCTACTGCTGTTGTTCCTTTGGCGACACTTAGAGGTGAAGCTGTGAAACTGTTAATAATGTGAAAACAATTAGTCCTCAGAGTAATGTGCACATCAGAGACACATTTATGAACAACTAACCAATCCACATGTTGCAATTAGATAGGTGGATAGAAAAGCATGCGCAAAGTGGTGCAGAAAATAGCATCAGCTTTAGTCTTAAGATATTGCAGATGCTGCAGTGCGAAGTGCACACGAGTCCCGGAAGTTTTTTTTTTTTTTTGCACATGATGACTCCGAGGGCAATTCTCTTGGAACTGAGCGCAGTGCGCTGCAACCGGCCTGAGAGCGCGACACGTCGGGGAGCCATCGCCTCCATTCAGGTGCTGACCACACTGTGAACAGGAAGCATTTTTATACTATAAATGTACAGATCATATGTGATGCGTAAATGCATCACATATTAACAAACATTGTGGCGAGGTGGCTGGTTCAGCGCACGATTCATTCATTCAGCATAGCTGGGTACAGATTACAGCCTGGGACTGTATGCGCGCAAAGTAAATGTATTTGTTTAATTGTCCTATGTAACCCCCCGCCCCGATGCACATTGAGCATGTCTGCCGAAATATCACGCTGTCAGTGACTTTCTTTTTGCTGGTTAAACTACACAGACTGTGTGAAGTACTTAATGTCAATAAACACATGCGTAAAGTTGGACATGTGTCTTTATCAGCCTCCCTGGCGCACTTCTGCATTTATTTACTACGCGATCTGTGTATAAAAAGAAGGGAAATAAAATTGTAAATCCATTTCACATAATTTAATTAGAGTGTCTGCTTTTATTTGGGATGACAGCGGTCCTCCGCCTCACATTCACCTTTATATAACACTAGTGTTGTCACGATACCAACATTTTGGTACCGGTATCGGTACCAACATGTTTTTCGATACTTTTCGATACTTTTCGGTACTTTTCCACATAAAAAGAGAACACAAAAAATGTCATTATTGGCTTTATTTTAATAGAAAAATGTTGGACCATAAAACAGGAAATCAGTAAACAGTTACTGCTGCTGCAGGATTAACATTCCATCTATATTAATCTGAACTCTTCCTAAATTAAAAAATGTCTGTTTAAAAATGAACATCAACTTGTTTTCTTTGCATTATTTGAGGTCTGAAAACACTGCATCTTTTTTTGTTATTTTGACCAGTTGTAATTTTTGGGAGAAATTGTTATCAGTAGTTTATAGAATGAAACACAAATGTTATTAACTCAGGACAGTAAATGCTGGAAATGTCATAAGGAGTTGGGGACATTCCTTCATGCTATATGGGACTGTCCTATGGTACTGCCCTTCTGGAAGGCGGTGCTGAAAAACCTTGAAGGATGGCTTAAACAACCTTTACCAGAATCCCCACAATTATGCCTGTTAATGGATAGGGCTCTAATGCCACCAGGCCTT
Source organism: Trachurus trachurus (assembly GCF_905171665.1). Taxonomy (NCBI): domain Eukaryota; kingdom Metazoa; phylum Chordata; class Actinopteri; order Carangiformes; family Carangidae; genus Trachurus; species Trachurus trachurus. The sequence continues at coordinate 27,166,343 of NC_139907.1, forward strand.
ACCAAAGCAGAGGTCCGGGTCACAATAACTGGTCTTGTTGTTGCGGCTCGGCTCATACTACGCAAGTGGAAGAGCCCACATAAACCAGAGCTTGTGGAGTGGTTAAAACTTATGACAGAGACTGCTGCCTTTGAAAAGATGGTTGCTAGGGTTAATAATGTTCCAAATAAAATTAGTCAGATATGGGAAGTCTTTGTGAACTACATAAGGGATGTGCCATAGAGGGGTGTAAGGCATGGTTGGAAGGATAGTTACATTGCATGTAATTGTATTTATTTATGCTTTGAATATGTATGAAGCATGAGGGGTGCCAGGGGTGCCAGGGGTGGGGGCTGCCTTTGAGTTGTGGGATGAGTGTTCTGTTTTCATCAATGTTGTATTTTGTTTTTATTTTTTCAGATGTTTTTTATTTTCTCTTTTTGTCTGTTTTTCTCCTCGTCCTATCAATCTGTTTATCCTTTTTTGCTTTCTTGAACAGACTATTGATTTGTGCGATATCTGTAACACTTGAAATGTCTGTAAAGTTATGTTAAAACAAATAAAAATTTGAATGACAAAAAAAAAAAAAAATGAAACACAAATGTTCATGTTACTCAAACATACACCTATTGTTTCCCATATGTAGACCAAATTGATTCTGTTCCCCCCACCCCCATCAACGCAATATCGTTCCGTTAATTCATCTCAGCGTAGCGCTGCTTCGCCGTGCTCACTCACTCACAGAGAGAGAGAGACAGAGAGAGAGAGAGAGACAGAGAGAGCATGCAGCCAGTGGTGATCCGCGGTAAAAACAAAACTTATTAACGAGGCTGTGGCGGCCGTCTCTCTCTCGCGCGCGGCGCACAGACACACACACACACACAAACACAGGCACATGGACAGGTGGCGCTGTAACGGTAATGATAAAAAGCACCTTGCTTCGTTTGTGACTCGCTCTCTCGCTCCTCGCGGCTCAAATTACAATGCGGCGACTTCACCCGGCGACGTCACCGCTGCTGGCGGCGCAGAATGAAAGTACCGGTCCCATCTAAGCGCAGTATGGTACCGTTTTAAATGCGTTAGTACCCCGGTACCAATCTAGTACCGGTATACCGTGCAACCCTATATAACACACACACTCTCCCACCCCCTTTGTGATGGTGCCGGAGGACGGCAAAAAAAAAAAAAAAGATGTTTACACGGCTCAACTTTATCGAGGAGCACCTTCCACTCAAATTTGGTTAAATTGCTGTTCCTCACAGTTTTTCATGGTGTTTTCTGACCGTAAAGAGAAGGGAATCTTTGGTGCAGGCCTTCTTTACATTGATTTGCATATTTAAATGGGGGCGTGGACAGGGAGGAGATTACCACTTCTACATGTGCGCTCAATTCCACGTTGATTGGGATGTACAAAGGAAAAGTGCTTGGATCCATGCGTACGCACACTTTGATACATCAGATTTTCTTTGTGCGTACGACAGTTTCTGGATTTTGGCGTACGCCATGTTTCAGTATGAAATCCACGCAAGTATTGATACATGAGGCCCCAGGTGCGTAAGTCGTGCAGACTGCATCAAAAAAAGGAGGAAAAACACCCCCACACTGTCTATACTTGCAAAACGTTTCGGTCTTGGACCTTCCTCAAGTAGACGTAGACAAAGAGCAAACAAAACTAATTTAAAGTGGAGGCAGAGATCACAATGACCCACACCTGAATCTCACCAGTGATTAACAGACTGTGCCCTCAGGCTCTGAGTGAGCTCCTCCTCTGTCAGCTAACATTCTACTAAGAACCATACTAGTGAAGTATGGTTTAGCGTAACAGCGACAGTAAAAAATAGAATTTCCCTATTATCGGTTTGGTGCAGTTTCTGTCATACCAAGACTTGATTCACCACCTCACTAGTTTGTGAATCTTGTATTGATATGTGAACCTTGTATTTCAATGTGAACCTGGATATCAGACCTGAGTGATGTACCTATTTTCACTCACTGAGAGTCTGTCATCGTCTATGGGTACACATGAGGTCTTTCTTGTGTTGTGCAATTTTGTCATTTCTAATGTTTTTTATATTGAGTGTAGTATGATATAGACTGTTGACTAAGGCCCTGTTTATACGTACCCGGTTATTTTTAAAAACAGAGACATTAACCATCGTTTGCACCCTCCGTTTAAACGCAAACGGAGATTTCGCCCTTGAAAACGATGCTTTTTAAAAACTCCGGCCAGAGTGGAGATTTTGGAAAACTCAGTTTTCACGTTTGCATGTAAACAGAGAAAAACAGAGATTTTCGGAGCCGACGTCAGACCCTGACGTGGTATCCGCGGGTCATTCCGACATATCGCCACTCCGACATTGACGTCTAATTGTCGTAATGGCGGCACTTCCATTAATTGAAAACGTCCCACCACTCCGACAATTTTTGTTTCCATTGTCGGAATGGCGGTACTTTCCTTTTTTGGAAACGTCCCACCATTCCGACATAAGGTCATTAAATGTGTAGGTTAATAATGATCACCGCCTCCCTGCCTGCCCATCTCTCTCCTCTAACAGCACTTTGACTCTGGTCAACGCCCTTGTCACATCCCATCTCGATTATAAAATGCATTATTATTATTATTATTATTATTATTATTATTGGCGCTGTGCTACTTAGTTTGCAGCTGTGGTCGAGAGAGCTAGAGAGTTAATGGAGAGAGGGACCGCTACGCCGGTGAATCAGATCAGTGATGTTGTTTTTTATTGTATCACAGTGGTTACAGTACGTTCAACAGGATCAGTGGTTCTCATGGAGGTCCTGGACCCCTGCATATTTTTGATCTCTCCTGTAGCCTGACCGGGTCTGGCTCCAAGTTTAATTATAGACAATTTGATCTGCAGACGCACAGAGGCATGCGTAAAACACATATTTTGACTACTTCGTGCTGTTGTGTTTTTTTTAAAGTTACCTTTCGTTTCCTTTGGATTTTTGTGCGTATTATGGAGCCGTCCTGGTAGTGATACACTGGGTTTTGCCTGGCCAGCTGGGGTAGTTGATATGCAGGTTTGCCCCCCAGGTTTTTTTCATTGTGTATTAGGCCAGGGAAATGATCAATTATCCTTGTGGTTTGTGCACTGGGACGCGGATGAATGAATGTTTCTTTTTTGCTGTAAGTTGTGTGCGTAATGCGTAAAAGTGCATTAGTGGGACCGAGGGTTTAAATGGAGAAGTGACGTGGTGAGAGGGGAGGAGAGGCGGCATAGTGGATTATTTTTCCCGGTGGATTACCCTGTGGATCATAAAGGCCCGTTTAGACACCTCACGGCCCGTTTTCAGCCAAGCGGGACGAGGGAGAGGACTGGTGGTCACCTCGGCGGAGCCACGGCGTCTCTCCCGTGTGGACAGTAGGACAAACAAACTCTCTCTCACTCACCCTCACCACGCACCAACACACACACACATACGCACGCACATTGACTGTGAGCTCACGCACCCCCGCACACACACATACACGCCGGCACGGACAGTGACAGTGCGCTCGCGCACCCACACACACACTCATTCCCACTCGGACTTAATGGACAGTGGGAGGGGGGAGGGCTTTCGGGTTCTGTTGATCTGTGTGTAATAGTTTATTATATGCCGCCTGTGATGGGCGCGTTTTGAGTTCAGTGAAATACAGAGACTCAGACTAAGTAGCGACTTTGATTATTGCTTCCCTGGACGCACCAGTAGCGCGAGCCTAGATCCGCCTGCAGCAGTTGTGCCAGTTCCCCTTATATCCTTATTGTAAGGGAAATTGTTACAAACTGACATCGGAGTGTGTGATTGTACATGGCGAGACTTTGTGTTTGTTTATTTATTAAGCTTCCACTGACTGTATCACATCTGTACACATGTCTTAAAAAATGAAAAAAAAAAAAAAAAAAACATACACACATACACCTAACCGCTGCTCGGAGTAACGCACATTTCCTTATGGAAATTAAAGCCTTGTCGAAATGGCGGGACGAAACTGTCGGAATGGCAGGACGTTTGCATGTCGGAATGGTGGTATGTCTGAATGGTGACATGTCTGAATAGTAAAATGTCGGAATGGCGATATGTCGGAGTGGCAGCATGTCGGAATGGCAGCATGTAACCCCCTGACGTAACGTTATAACCAAAGATGGTTCAGAGTAGTGAAGTATCTTTGCTGTGTACCATGACCATAACTTAATAAATATAAATTCATTAATTAATAATAATAATAAAAATTTTATGCAGACTGATGTGTTCACTGTAAAACATTTATTTATTGATGTAAATGTGGTGATTTCTATACAGAGCCCCGAGGCAGCGCTGCTCTTCTGTTCACTTTTCATTCAAACAAACTAATGCTACTGCCACAATTGTTAGATTTCATCACTGAGACCAACATTTATCTCCTGAAAATAATTTAACCAGCTGGTGGAAACCAGTCTAAAAACCCGTGGGTAAGTTAATTAGCGATCGGTTTGCCTCCGGGTAGGAGGACGTAGGCTGGCCGGCGGAGCAGGTTTGGCATGCTCTTGACGACATATATACACGGGTTAGTGTAAACGAAAACTTTTCTGAAAACGGAGTGGTCTGCACGCAGATTTTTTTTGTAAACGGAGAGGGTGGAATGTCCGTTTATGAAAATAGCCAGGCACGTGTAAACGTAGTCTGACAGAGGAGCTCACTCAGAGCCTGAGGGCACAGCCTGTTGATCACTGATGAGATTCAGGTGTGGGTCATTGTGATCTCTGCCTCCACTTGAGTGAGTTTTGTTTGCTGCCTTACCGACTCGGAGGTGCCACAACCGGGTCAGGGGCAGGTTGTGTTCTTCACCATGCCTCTGGAGTGCATTATGGACCTGACCGGGAGGATCTCATGGGCCACCATCCATGACAGGTCCCAGAGTTGGTTTGAAAGGGCGAAGTGGCGCTGAGTGCGAGCCTGTGCACTGGACTCATTGGTTCCCGCTCCTGCACAACAGATAAAAGCAACTGGTGATTAGTTAACATCTGCAACTCCTCTTGCTCCAGGTTAAAGTATTCACCAGTCACCAGCTCTGCTTGAGATCCTGTTGTTTGTTCAGACTGGCATGATCCTTTCTGCAGTCAGAAAACAGAAAAAAAGGAAAAGTTAGATTGCTGTAGTACTTGAGTGTAGTTAACATCAGTAGGGGTTGTGAATGTAGCCTACCTTAGCTCCTCCCCCTTCACTCAGGTGCAGTATAAAAGGCCCAAAATGGCCCTGCTCAGTCTCTCGCTGGTTGTCTCCCAGGGTGATGAGTTTTTTTTATTTGTGTCTTTTGTTTTATAGGATCCCCTGCTGTTCTGTTCTATTTTGTTTTGGTTAGGTTTACTTTGGTTTATTTTTCTCTTTTCTTTTGGGCCAGTGGTTTCTTTTGGCGTTTAACTCTTTGGTTTATTTGGCCATCTTTGCTTTCTTGTAGTTTTGATAGTTTTTTTTTTCATTTCCTTTTCTGTTGAATTGTTGGGTGGAGATATTGTTCATCAATTGGGTTGTTGGGTCGGTTAACTTTTTTTTGTTTTTTGTTGCAGAGAGTTCCTTTTTGTTCCTTTCTTTGATTTTTTGGTTTATCCTCGATTTTAGTATTATCACAATAAAAATATGTAATTTACTTACTGTTTCTGCCTCCTTAGTCTCTTGAACCTGTGCCCTTACAATTTCTGCATTACACCGGTTTATTTTATCTATTTATCTGTGTTTACTTCCTGGGGTGCAAGTACCCTAGTTACCCCCCCACCACCACCACCACCACCACCACCACCACCACCACCACCACTTGGCAACTAAACCACTGCTTCCCTTTGATTAGCCTTGACAACACTAGTGTCTGAGTCATTGGGTCCAGAATTGAGTGAAGACAGGTGGGACAGAGCATCATGATGCAACGTTCAGGAAACTGGAACTCAATCTGGGGCCAAATGTATAAAACTCTGTGTATATTTAAGTGTAGAAGTCTGTGTGCGCAGTATATTTCCACGTGTTTTTTTTCTCATACATTTCAATCATCCTGAAATTGTGTGTTGAGTCCTTTGACCATGCCCACGATTCACCATAGATGGCTTCTGACACACCCCCAGTTGCCTGTTTTGCATATAAAAAGTTGGGATTTAATTTGAGGAGAAATAGCGAAAGCAAGAAAGAAACAGTTGAAAAAGAAGCGCCATTTCAATCAGGATAGACCATTTTAAGACGAGAGAGCCAGGTTTGAAGATGAAATTACATTTATTGTGAACAAAATAAACTTTGGCGCTTAGACCACGGGGTGTAGCCCAGCCGAGTAAACTGATCTGGGGATGAGAAGCTTGCATCTGAAGAAGTTATATCCCCCCGGGCCTAGACACTGGTGGTGGTAGGGAAGCTTGAAGTCGCCTGATGTGGGAACTTCTCAGTTGAAGATCCAGATTAAGACAGTCTGTATCTTGATGGAGGGTGGTGCAGGGGTGGAGGTGGGCTGAGAGTTTGCTGAAATGACGGCTGGATGACAGGAGAGAGAGAGAGAACTTTTAAATTTGACGCTAATGACTGATTGGTGGAAGAGAAAGAGGATGGCAGACTGTGATTGGTTGAATTATGAGAATAAGGGTGGAGCGAGAGGATAGCGGGAAAACAGGGAAAGGGCTTTGAGGCGTGCTTAAAGAGATAGTCTTCCTGTCTGAACTTTCGCTAAGTTTCATTTCACTGATTGTGAAATAGAAGTTGCGGTTGAAGAAAATGATCAAAGAAAATATATAGTATTTGGAAGCTTAAGCTCTGACATGCCAATTAAAACCAAGGTGAATTGCTGGGTGCAGTAAATTCGGTGAGTTCTGAGCCACGGACACTGGAGATTTAAAAAAGAAGAAAAAAAGTGTCTGACTAAAAAACGTGAGGCCAAGAAAGCTACTGGAGGAGGACCGGGAACACCTGCACTCTCTGCCCTTATTGTGCGCACCGCGTCTGTCCTGATCCAAACTGCCGTCAGTGGCATTGTGCCAGATGAATCAGGAGACACAGATTCCGTTTCAGACTCAGCTTCAATCTTATTGCAGTCGGACATGCAATGACAACTAAGGGGACAGCTCTCCATTCCGACACACCTCCACTTCGAAACACCGCTACTCCGACACCCTCCCCCCCCCCACAGCTGTCCAAGGTGCTGAACCGCGTGACGTTGTTTACATTCTGCTTTGCGGCTTGTCTGTGAAACGTGCGCTGCTCAGAGACTGGGCAGATCTGTCCCACTTGCTTTCTCCCCGACTCCGTTGTTGGAGATCTCCCACACAGTAAAAGAAATACACTTTTTTTCTCCCCCCCTGCTCCGCTCGAGCGCGGCTGAAGCCGGCTTGAGCTCACAGGGGCGCGAGGCTGCTGCAGCCGCCGCTCGTGCTGACAGCTGACTGAGGGAGATGCTTTGGTTGGGCTTAGGCAATGAAGAAAGGAGTTCGTTAAAGGGATAGTTCAACATTTTGAAACTGAGCCGTTTTCGAGGTCAATACAGGGTAAATACAGAATCTGCTTGCTGAAAAACTGTCCCTGAACGCAACGCGCATCAGCGGTTTTGCATGAATTTACCTCTAAAACAACTCTGTCTCGTAACGTTCCGTTATTATCTCATAGCGTGGTGATTGTGCAGCTCACAACTTGTCCACGACAACCTTTTGGAGTTGTTGGGTTGTGTATTTGATGAGTTTGATGAGGAAAACCAAGAAATTCCCTTAGCCTACATAGTATAGCCCTAAGCAGCTCGCCGCTCCGCTCCACCGTTCTAAAAATAGCTTACACCGACAATTAAAGGTAACAAACCTACTGCTATGACTATAGCGATTATGGCAATGGGCCAATTTGCCAAAATGTTGAACTATCCCTTTAAGTTATTTTATTCATAGTTTGTGATGAATACCCTGGTGCCTCCAGTGCGCCACAGCCGGACGTGCGCACGTGTCTTTATTGACTGTGTCCTATAATCACCACAATGAGATTATTATAAACTGTATCGATGGAAGTGAGGGAACTTAAAGTGATACTGCGGGAATCATCATTTACTCTTGTTTCATTACACAAACACTGTTCACTTACTTAAGATCCCTAAAAGTCAGATAAAACTCAAGGGGAAGTCCGTCTTGGCCAGGGGACTTCCCCTTCTTAAAATGTTTTAAAGACTTATCTAACTCTAAAAGGGTAAAATCCTGTTCTAAAAGCACACTATCTTTAAAACTGTTTAAAATGGATTCTAAAACCTGTTCAGTGACTTTTTCATCTATTTCCTTTTCTTCGTACAATGTTTTATAGTAATTTTCTACGGTTTCTTTAACTTCCTGTGTGTTACTTGTGTAGTTTCCTTCTCTATTTTTCAATTTGGTTAAAAAGCCTCTTTTCCTTATTATTTTCTTTAAAAAGTATCGTGTACATTTTTCTCCTTCTTCTATTTCTTTCTCTCTACTTCTTATTATGGCTCCACAACTCTTAATTTCTGATATTTCTGTCATTTGTTTTTTTATTTCTAAAATTTCATTGTTAAAATCAAAACCCTGGCTTGTTAATAAAAAATAGCGCTGCAGTCTTTTCTGCAGTCCCAACATGTGTCTGTTTTCCCTATCTTTCTTTTTCTTACCTAGCTGCCTAAAGAATGTCCGGGTCCTCTCCTTCACCATTTCCCACCAGTGTGCTCGTGTTTGGTACAAGTCTTGAAGGGTCTGCCACTCCTTGTACTGCTCTCGATATTCCCTAACTATCTCCCTATCTTCTAAAAGAGAGCAGTTGAGTTTCCACAGACCACTTCCTAAAGTCACACCTGAAGAGAGTGTTAGGGTGCAGGATAGCATAACGTGGTCTGAGAAGAAAACAGGGGTTAATCTAGCATCGGTGGGCGGGCAGTTGCGTGTAAAACAGTAGTCGATGCGAGAGGCTCTGGTGCTGTCACCACTGAACCAGGTGAAGCCCTCCTCTCTGGGATGCATGGTTTTAAAACAGTCGACTAGCTTAAAGCAGATATCAGTGGAATGTTTTTGTTAATATAAGTCCTAAATAGTCCTATTTTCCGTCAGCAATCACTTACATGAAGTATTTCAGCCTAAACACGAGTCTCTCCGTCACTCTGCTCTGCTGTAACCCGAGGAGAAAATTTTCCTTGTGGGATACAAGTGTTATCCAATGAGGAGAGAGAACGGCATGAAGGGCTGTGTGTGCAGCCAAGGGATGCGTGTGAATGTGGTGACGTAGCACGAGGACCAATTGATGCCTGACAAGGGCGGGGGCTGCTAACTCATGGTGCGTTCAAAGAAACTCGTACTTTGTGTTTTTCCTTCCTGTGAAGTCATACCAGTTCGATCTGGTACGAGTTCACGGGTCGGAAGTTACGAGTGGCCGTTATAGGGAACTTTCACAGACAACAGGATGGTAAAAACACGAGCTACGGGTTACCTGGAACGCTACCAAGTCGTAGTTGTGACTTGAAGCTGTAACTTACGGTTTCAAAAGCCTGCCTTGAACGCAGCATTAGCCGAAACGGCCGTGAAGCTGATATCTGCTTTAAAATCTCTAACTATTCCTTGAAGTAAAACCGATGTTTTATCTATTTTAAAATCATCCCCTGCATCTCTCCTATCCTTCCTGCTTAAAACACAATTAAAATCTCCTCCTACCACTAATGGGACCCTACCTAACATGTGGGACTGCAGATCTTCTAAAAGGTCATACCTGTCGTTTTTGTCATTAAAACCATAGACGTTAAGAAGGTTAAAATCATTTTCCATAAATGAAAGGCCTGCTAAAAGAGCCCGCCCATCCCTCTTTCACCAAGATCAGGGTTTTTTTAATAATAATGGCCACTCCGTCTGATTTGTTATTTGAACGACTGAATAGAGAGGTCCCGGGTGGCCACATTCCTTCCCATTTGCTATAATGTTTTAAAAAGGGCAGGTTGCATTCCTGCAATAAATCTAGAGTTTCTTATCTCCTGAAAGCATCGTTGCCCAGTCTTTCATGTGGAGTTGATTGAAGTGAAATTGTTAGAAAAGAACACTGGTCAGCTGTGGAACAGGCATTTGGTCTCTCCTCAGGTGAGGTGGCAGTTCCCACATCTATCCGCCCCCTCTTCTCTGAGGTCTCTGCCACTTCAGGGCTGGATAGTTCTGACACATTTCTTTTCAGGAAGGGCTGTGCGTCGGGGAAGGAGGCTTCACTGGACCCTTCTTCCACAATCTGGAGACTGGTGGTGGTTTCTTCGCTCGTGGGTTCGGGTCCAGATTCACCGGCTGCCTGGCTCTCCATACTATACTGCTCTTCCCCCTCTGCTGGGGTGAGGCCAGGCCCCTCCCCTTGTCCCGCCTCACTGGGCTCCTCTCCTCCAATGACAGTTTTTGGTGGGAAGTTTGAATTTTCCAGTCCCTCCTTTCAATTAACACTTGGTCGGCCATTTTCTTAATTTTTCTCCATATTTTCTTGCCTCCTTTGCGCTTTTAATTTGTTGGCACTTGGTTGCCTCTCCACAGAGGTTGCATTTTCTACCCACTTCCCTACATTTGCCACATACAATTTTCTGACAAGCTTCTACCAGGTGCCCATGCTCACCACCTCCACGGTGTGCTGGGGATCCCTGTCACCAAGAACGGCAACATCGCTCTCATCCAACAGTGGGCTAAAGCTGGAGTCTGGAGGCAACATTGGTAGATCTGGGTCTTGTGTTGATGTTTCTGGGCTGATGACAACTTTACTTTTTTTTCTTTTTTTCTTGGTAATTTCATCTACCTGCTGGTTACTGTCTGCTTTCTCAGCCTCCCCTGTCTCACCAGTAGTTGGTGTGGGAGTTGAGGTTGCCGTCTCGGTGATCACTGTGTTGTTCTGCTCCTCCGTTCTCGTTTCCACTTGCGTCTAGTGATGGTCCTCTGACACAGAGGCTCCGACATATGCGCGGTAGCTCATGAAGCAAATTGTATCGAACCACTGTGCTGAGGCGTGGTTTGGTCCAGGACTTGTGACGTATGAACCACTTGTATGACGTTTGAAGCAGTTCAGTGCTTTGGTCACCAAACAAAGCACCTGATTGGTTCGGTTTGTCATGTGAAACACCTGGCAGGCTTTGTCCGTTCAGGGATTGGTTAGCATATTTAGTGGCATTCATTTGAATTTCTCTTTTCAGAGTAGGTTGGTTGGTTTGTTGCGATTGAGAGAGAGAGAGAGAGATTATTGTATTTAGCATATTTTTGGAGAATTTGATAGACAGATAGATAATTAGATAGTTACATATAGTATAGTCCTAGATAGATAGATAGATAGATAGATAGATAGATAGATAGATAGATAGATAGATAGATAGATAGATAGATATGGAGCCTCAGCGGGAACCAACTAGAAAAAGGTCCAGAGCATGGGACGACTTCCAATTGTTGCCGGATAATAAGGTACGCATGTTTTTATTTCTACTGTAGGTGAATTAATTTAAGCTGGGAGGTTACACCCCGCCTTTCCGAAGCCCCGCCTTTCCGACAATAGACTTCCATTCATCGTAGTAGCGGGGTTTTCTATTTTTTCTAAAGACCCCGCTATTCCGAAAAGGCTATTGGGGGAAACCCCCAGTGCGCATTGATCCTTTTTTCCTTTTTGGGGTCGAAACGGATCATGTGCATAATTAACTGCAAAACAAGCAAATACTTCATATTAATGACATATAATGTTCATTATGCTTCTAGCCTGTCTAGCCTCTACCTGGTCTTTTTACTAAACTTAACCAACTCCTTTCTTCATTGCCTAAGCCCAACCAAAGCATCTCTGTCAGTCAGCTGTCAGCACGAGCGGCGGCTGCAGCAGCCTCGCACCCGTGTGAGCTCAAGCCGGGTTCAGCCGCGCTCGAGCGGAGTAGGGGGGGAGAAAAAAAGTATATTTCTATTACTGTGTGGGAGATCTCCAACAACGGAGTCGGGGAGAAAGCAAGTGGGACATATCTGCCCAGTCCCTGAGCAGCGCACGTTTCACAGACAAGCCACAACACAGAATGTAAACAACGTCATGCGGTTCAGCACCTTGGACATTGGACAGCTGCGGAGGGGAGGGTGTCGGAACAGTGGTGTTTCGAAGTGGGGGTATTTCGGAACAGCGGGGTGTCGAAGTGGAGGTGTCGGAATGGAGAGCTGTCCCCAAGCTGGGAAGCTCCTTAAGGTGAACAATGATGTCACTATCGAGAACGCAATAACACTAATTGTCCAGTAGAGTGAATGCATTCAAATAGGGCTTAACTTTGCAAAGTGATTGTTTCATTGTTTCACAGGGCCAGTGTATGCTGTGCAATGCCGAGCTCGCATACAGCAACAACACCTCCTCCATGCTGAGGCATTTGAGGGCCAAGCATGGTGACACTGATCCGGCGGCACCAGAGAACAGCCAGCAGCCAACTGTTGCAAGTAACCCAGGTAGACAACATGACATTACAAAGGATTCAGTTCCCATAAGTGCGTTTTATATTACATTGTGATACATTTGAGTAAGTCTGCGTATTTTTTATATTCTTCCTCAGGCAACAGAAAGCGAGACCTAGAATGAAGCTCTGCTGAGCTTCATTATTAAGGACTCAGCCGTTCTCTGTGGTGGAGGACGTTGGATTTAAAGAGTTTGTGGCCAAGCTGGACCCCACATACTCTGTGCCAACGCGGAAGGCGGTGAAAAAAATGGTGGCTGCGAGGTATGAGGAGGAGAAGGAGAAGGCCAAAGCCTCACTCCGGAAAGTTGAGACTGTAAGTCTCACGTCGGACATGTGGACGTCCATCAACACTGATGCGTACTTGGCTGTCACATGTCATTTTATAAATGACAGGCGAGGAAAAAAGTCCTCTTCGGCAGGTATTTGAACTAACTCTGTATGATCACTTCGTCTTGTCGTGTATTTAACAATAACATATAACTAAGAACACATAGAGAATCACAACAGATGAACACATGTTGGACCAAACAATTTCTCGTCCGGCAACAATCTCATCTAATCAGCCACAGCCCCGGCCTCACCAACAAGAGGAAGACAACCGAGTGGCAGGAGGTGACGAGGGGGGTAAACGCGGCAAGTGCCACAGCGAGGACGGAGATGGAAATCCGCAAGAAGTGGGCCGAATTTGAAAGTGGGTTTTAATCTGCAATATGGCATATTAATACAGCATAATCTGTAATGCAATAATGTCAACACCTGTCACTACCATTGTTACAGAGAGAAGCAAAGAAAAGACTGTCCACCCACCGCCAAAGTGTGGCGGCCACTGGTGGGGGACCAGCAACCCCCAACCTCACCCCGGTGGATGTTATGATAGGGGACGTCATTGGCACCGAGTCGGTGGAGGGTGTTGTGCTGGTCGAGGAGGGGGACTCGGACATGACCGTGAGGGAGACCCAGACTACAAATGAATCCGGTAAATCACAGTTTTAATCATTCATCCGCCACTATGGCTGTCCAGTGAAAGAAAATTAATTCCAATAAGAAAATGATGTGGATTATAACATGTTTCCTCAGACTCGGAGGTGGATGACACCGAGGAGGGGGAGTTGGTTCTCACGGTCATTCTCAGTGCAGTCCCCGGCCCAGGCGCACCCCCCGGCACCAGCGCACCAGGCCTCAGCCGTGCATCCGACCCCAGCAGGGCAGGGGAAAACCGGTTGGGGGTCCTAACGGACGCGGTGCTGGCAGCGCAGAGGGACACGATGGCTGCAGTCGGTGCAGTGGCGGAGCAGCTGACTGATCTTAACCATCGCCACAGGTCCATCGCTGCAGCACTGCAGCACATTGTCACGGGTCAGCAGCGCATTGCTGACAATATTGCAGCCCTCACAGCTGCGGTCACTTCACTGACTGAGGCAATAAAAGAAAAATAAACAAACCATCTCCTTGTCTTGTCTTTTGTCACAATGCAGCATTTGTTTTAGTTGCATAAAGGGGAAAAATACAATGTCGTGTTTATTTTATTCACACATTCTTAACGTAACATTAGAGGGGAGGGGGGGAGACAGACGGTGCAGCACAGCATCACGTGCCCTTAGTCCCCGTTGGTAACCCTCATGACGGGGAGGGGGCTGTGGGTCGAGATCGACATGCTGGGGAGGAGGGAGGCCCGGCGGCAGCGCAACCCCACGCCTCAATGCCGCGTTGTGCAGGATTGCACAGGCCCAGATGATTCTGCAGATTTTCTTTGGGTGGTAGAGGAGCCTACCACCCGACGCATCCAAGCATCGCCACCGGCCTTTCAGCAGCCCGATTGCGCGCTCCACTACGCTGCTGGTACACCACAAAATGTGTGTTTTACGCATGCCTCTGTGCGTCTGCCTGTTCAGCTCCACCTACACGTAAAATGACATTTGGCTCAGCCAAGACGTCCGTTGTCTATGCTCACAACCATTACAACAAACGAAATTATTCCAAGCAAATCATTTGGTGATTTGAAAGCCTAACAAATTGACATTTTCATTCTTTAAGATGAAGAAACTTTGTCTTGAGCAAAACTTCTTTCCTGCCACTTCTTTCTGTCATTTTACTGCACGTTTGTTACCAGTTTCCATCATATTTGTATCACAATAAATCCTGAGAAAATGTTTATTATAGCAGCAAAAGGAAATGTGCAATAGTAAATCATATGCATTAGGTTCTCAAATCAGCTGTTAATCTGCAGGGAGGGCAGGAGTCATAAACTGAAAAACAAATGTGTAGACGAACAGGAGAGCTGGTAGGAAGCGCTCCCCGAGAATGGTGCATTGCCGCCCGCGTAAAATACGTGAGGGAGAGGGTTGGAAGATTTGACGCTTTTTTCAAAACTCCGATCTAAAATATCAGATTATACCACTTTTCCTTGGTCGATTGAGTCCAGTAAAAAGTATGAGAGAGAGAGAGAGAGATTCTCCGCGTCCGTCAACCGGCAACGGTGGGGAACATAGGACCCTTTATTTAAAAAAGGGTCCTATATTTCCCGGGTCTTTGGGTAAACAGTGGGGAACATAGGACCTTTTTTAAAAAAAAGGGTCCTATGTTCCCCGGTTCCATACAAAGCGGGGAACATAGGACCTTTTGGGTGAACAGCGGGGAACATAGGACCTTTTTATAAAAGAAGGGTCCTATGTTCCCCGGTTCCATACAAAGCGGGGAACATAGGACCCGGGGAACATAGGGATGATCCCGATCATATTTAGCTACCTCACACAGGTGTGCTTGATCACATCTTGATAGCAATTTCATCTGCAATTATTTGGTTTGATGGTGCGCTTTATATATTTACTGTACCGTTTTTAGCTTGTGTATGGACAGACTGTGTGCTGTCTATATTGTTTGTCTGTTTCCTTGTTTATGTCAATTATTGGACTTGGAGTCTGTAAAATAAAGCTATATATATATATATATATATATATTTATGTATCATAATATGAAAATCGCACACGACTGACGTATTTCGGAATATTTCCTTAACGGCTTTGATTGTCTTTTAAATATTATCCGCGCGCACACTGCAATTCTCTGACTTAGCAACGGTGTCGCCAATTCCTCCTGTTCTTCAAAAAAGGTGTAAATCACGGTACGACAGGGTCAAAATGGGTGTGTCCGCACGGAGTACATTTAGAAGAGCACAGTAGGATTCTTTTGAAGTAATTGTGGTAGTGGTGGACCGTTGATGCTGGCAATCCAGCCCGCTCTATAATAACACTAGGCTATATGTTAATTGATAAACAGAGTGGATTGAGGATTTTGCTTTTTTGCTTTTACACACTATAGTGTGACGTCTGACAAGGATCAAACCCGCCAACTTTAAAAACACACCGGCAGCAGCGCACACTGATCTGCAGCTACTGAGACTGTTATTATTCTGTCACCTGAGTTAACGAGGTGCACGTGAGTTTGAAGCTGACGAGCGGAGAGAATAAAGAGTGAGACAACGCGGCCCTGAGGAGGAACGGTGAAGGACTCAGCTGTAGCCTAATGGAAAATGACCTAAACCGAGTCCAGTAGAGCTGTAACTGTGTAGTGGAAAGGCGTGCAAAGTAATGGTAACTATCGTGGAAATCCGGCTTACATTGTTTTAACATCTAGGTGTAAAAAAAAAAAAAGATATAAGAAGATTTTCTGGGATAAAGCGGCAGATTACATAAGATTATTCTTCTTTCTGCTCCCTTTTGTTGAGATTTGGGAGGTTTTTGTTTTTATTGTAGCTTATTAAAATGCAAGATCATTTTTCTGACTGATTTATTGCCCGATATCGCCGTGTATGTAGTTCCGCTTCTTTCCCCCGCCCTCCGCCCGTTGTCACTTTGTTGTCACTTTGTTGTCACTTTGTAGCCGCTCCACAGAGCGCACATGGCTAATTAATATGCACGTGCTGACCATATATGGCGTTCTGGGGGTGGAGTAAGAGGTGTGTTCACGTGTGCACCATTCTTGGGTCCGGTGTGATTTATCAAAGGGAAATGTCGGAGAGTTGTGCGTACGCACAGTTTGATTGATCTGAAAAAGGTGTAAATATTTTGGGTGTATGCCATTTTCGTCTTTTCGCCGTACGCAAAAA
This sequence comes from Trachurus trachurus, assembly GCF_905171665.1. NCBI lineage: Eukaryota > Metazoa > Chordata > Actinopteri > Carangiformes > Carangidae > Trachurus > Trachurus trachurus. The sequence goes on from NC_139907.1 coordinate 27,182,839, forward strand.
TTTTGTAGCAGTTTTACACCCTCTTTGATAAATGAGGCCCCTGGTCGGGGGCAGGTTGCATGTTTCGCCATGCCTCTGGAGTGCATTACGGACCCGGGGCCTCATTTATCAAACAGGGTGTAAAAGTGCTACTAAATTTTGACATACGACGAAAAGCCAAAAATGGCGTACACCCAAAATATTTACACCCTTTTCAGATCTATCAAACTGTGCGTATGCACAACTGCCCACAATTTCCATTGATAAATCACACCAGACCCAAGAAAAGTGCGGATGTGAACACGCCTCATATCCCGCCTGCTAAACGGCCCCACACAACCATATATGGTCCATGCAAATCAGCACGTGCATATTAACTCATTGAGTGCCGCGCTCCTTTCCAAAGTTTTAGTCAAGTGTACCGGCAATTTAGACCATTTTTGACGATTTTTGTAGAGCCTAAGTGTATTCTATATTATTGCCACCAACACATACTGTGGCTCAATTGAAAGGTTTAACTTAATGCTTCAAGTGGCCACAAACCGTTTGTTTCTACGTGCCTCCGTTCCTGAGAAAAGTAAAGCTAAACATGGCTGGGTTTCACCAAAATCCCTCCTTTTTTTCTAGAAAAGGAGATAGAGCGTCTTTTATGAAAGGTGCGCTGTTTGTGTCTGTCGCTCTTCTGACACTCGCATTTCTGGATCAAAGGGCTCGTATAAGATAAATATATACAACAATTGTTGTTCTATTCACAAAACCACCATCGGGGGCGGGGGGGGCGCCACTAAACAACAATAACACAGACGCACCGCGCCGTGTCACAGCTTCTCGCCGCGGAACGTGAGGGTCAGTCGGCCACCGCGGCTCGGGAAGACCGGTCCCGCCGGTGGTCGCGGTCCTTCTGTGGTACGGGTCGGTGATGCCGGTCTGCTTTGACCCAGAGACCATCAGATTTTACCGCGGGAGGACTTTGGGGAGGACACGGTGTTGCTCCAGATGAAGACCGGGCGGGACTGTCGGCTGAGAGCTTCCTGTTTCTGCTCCGAGCAGCTCGAGCAGCTGGAGCAGCAGCGCAGGTGAGAGCAGAGCAGCTGCTGCATCTGCGCTGCATCTGCATGCAGAACTCGTTTGCAGAAGCCCAGTTATGATAAAAAACTTCCAGATCATGAGCTGTCATGTGACTTTGATCGTCATCTATTTCAGTTCTCCTCGTCGTAGAGTCCCCAAATTTACATATAATGTGTATTAAAGTGTCTATTTTCATAATTTAAAAAAAAAGCAAAAAACGAAAAATCTCGTTTTTGGCACTCAACGCATGGGAACGAAAAACGAGAAATTACGTGGTTGGCACTCAATGAGTTAAGTAGCCATGTGCACCCTTTATTTTAGATTATGTCATAATAATTTAAAGCAGGGTTTCCACTGCCAGTTACTATTAGCCTACTTTAATTAGATGCGCAAGGTTACAGAACAAATCTAGCACTTGGTCATTGTTGTTTGACAGGATGTGGACAGGATACCCAAAACTGACTGTCATGACACCATTATGACAATGTAATGAAGAAATTCTCTGACCTCAAGTAAAGTGGTAGCATTTTTATTTGTCATTAACATATCATGAAGGATAAACTGACTGTCACGACACAATTATGACAATGTAATGAAGATATTCTGTGACCTCAAGTAAAGTGGTAGCATTTGTATTTGTCATTAACATATCATAAAGGATAAACTGACTGTCATGACACAATTATGACAATGTAATGAAGATATTCTGTGACCTCAAGTAAAGTGGTAGGATTTTTATTTGTCATATGTGACCCGATCCATCAAAATGAGTCACAGTGACCCAAATTTCAAAGTTGAGATTTTGGTATCAATGGAAAGATTAGAAAATAAGCTTTAAAATGATACCCTAGTCAAAGTCATACATTTGATGGTTTTCGAGATGTGGCCATTTGAATTACAATCTCCTAGCTCTTATTCTGTTCTAAAACCTGAGAAAATTGCAGTTAAAGTTTTTGCCAGTGACTCTGGCATCTGTTCCTGTACCACGTGATTACACGCACCCTATACGGTCCCTTGTTGTCATAGAGGCACCATTCAATGACCCTCGGAAAGCAGGGAATCTCACAATTCAGATGCTTTTTACAGCTCGTCTCTATCATAAACGGTTCAGAAGTTGTCATGTTTTGTTGACATTTTGTAAAACATGTGCAAGCGTGTACGTTCGGTTTAGCATCGTGGCTACGTTCGGTTTAGCATCGATGCTACGCTCTGTTAGCATCGATGCTACGCTCTGTTAGCATCGATGCTACGCTCTGTTAGCGTCGATGCTACTCGGTTTAGCATCTGTTTCTGTACCCGTCCCTGCTCGTCATAGAGGCACCATTCAATGACCGTCGGAAAGCCGAGAATCCCGCAATTCAGATGCTGTTTACAGCTCGTCTCTATCATGAACGGTTCAGGAGATATTTCATGTTTTGCACCGAAGCAACACTCATTTTCAGAGGGTTTAAGTTGCAAGTCAACTTTAATCATCATTTACGTGCCTTTTCTCAATTATCTGGACTGTGAAACTTTGGGAGATTGTTTTTGAATGTCATTGCTTTGAAATTAGGGTAAAAACATTTTTTTGATTTTCTATGGGTTTTCCACGTTATCAGCTGATTATCTAAAAATAGAACGTTGCGACTTCCGACTCATTTTGATAGAACGGGTCACATATCATGAAGGATAAACTGACTGTCATGACACAATTATGACAATGTAATGAAGATATTCTGTGACCTCAAGTAAAGTGATAGCATTTGTATTTGTCATTAACATATCATGAAGGATAAACTGACTGCCATGACACAATTGACCTATGGCTAAGCCCCGCCCCCTCCACTCACTCGGACAAACAGTCAACATTCGGTGACAGGCGCTATAGCAGCTGTCACAGTAGGAGACATTTCACAGGAGGCAATTGATGGTTTTTGAAACAGAAAGATTAAATATCATCTCGAAGTCACCAAAACTTAACTTAACTTTACTGCTATGGCTGCCGTTTGCCGCGAAACACCGATAGCGACGGGCTAACTTCTGTTAGCCTGTCTATGGAGTTTTGCATTATACGTTAGCATTAAGCTAGCTGGCTTTATGCTTAGTTGTGATGCTGGCTAAAATCCAAACATCTCTCACAATATGTTGCCTCAAATACGTTGTTGACTTAACTTAGAACAGATGTAGACATCCTTGTTAAGTTTATCCACGTTTAGTTGGTGTTGTGGTCTACTGCATAACTTTATCCAGAGCAGACACTTCTCTTGGTTGAGATGTGGCTTGGGAAAGGGTTAAAAAAATCCACCCCGTCGCCCAGCCTCTCGGGATACCTAGTGTCGGAGTTGCATGTACCCCATGCACACCGTTTGACCATTTTAAACTTAAAATATCAAGAAAAAACATATAAAAACGAATGAAAACTGACTAACTGCAATGCATTTCAATGGACGTGGAAGCAGAGAATGTCCGAGTGTATGGGCTAGCTATGCGCACTGTGATTGGCTCATCGTGTTTGGGGGCGTGGCTTAGCCATAGGTCAATTATGACAATGTAATAATTTTTTCACATCACGTAAAACAGAAATCAAACATTTTTGAAAGCTTGAAATTATAAAAACAATTATACTGACAATAAATACAAAACAAATATATAATAACTGTGTCTAAAAACCATTAAAAAAAAAAACATAAATAAATCATTCAATTTCCAGGTGGAATTTTATGTCAAGGCATGCCTTGACCTCAGCTGCAGCGCTGCAGTTGTAGCCGGGACGGTCTGCAGGCCCCGGCTACACTGGTTGTGTTCTGACCCAGGGGTGGGTTCACACTCAGGTTTGTTCCTGTATGATGGCGACATAAAACAAAATGGATGTGAGTGAATCTTCTCCTACCACAAAATAAATAAAATACATTTAGCAAGTAGACTAGTACATGGAGGACGCACTACCACATGCACACCACACACACACTCACTCACGCACACACACGTACAGGGAGAAATCGCGGCAAAATAACTTTCTCTCTCCTGCTCAAAACGGTTCTTAAAACATGCTACTCGACAGAAAACAGCACAAACACATCTCCAAACAGTTTTACATTAACATTCTTTCGATAAATTAGCATTAAAACTCATCAAATATAACTTTTTAGTCCCGGAGCCTACTACATTACCTCAATCAGTCAGGAACAGCGCAGACTGACGAGAGAAGGAGCTATGGGTCATATCCGCGAACTTTCAAAATAAAGGCAAGGCAAGGCAAGGCAAGGCAAGGCATCTTTATTTATATAGCGCATTTCATACCAAGGCAACTCAATGTGCTTTACATAAAGACAAAACATTAAAAAAAAAGAAGCTTAAGACAGAATAAAAACAAACAAAACACTAAAAACAGAGTTAAAAGCAAGAGCAAATAAAAGTAAAAGAAAAGAAAAAAAGATAAAGTTTTAAGTTCTCAGCTATAAGCACATGAAAAGAGAAATGTTTTTAACCTGGATTTAAAAGTGCTCACAGTTGGGGCTGATCTCAGTTCTGCTGGTAGTTTGTTCCACTTGTGTGCAGCATAACAGCTAAATGCTGCTTCACCATGTCTGGTCTGAACTCTGAGCTCCACTATCTGACCTGAGTCAGTAGATCTCAGAGCTCTACTGGGTTTATACTCTACTAACATGTCATTCATGTATTCTGGACCTAAACCAGTCAGTGATTTGTAAACCAGTAGCAGAACTTTAAAATCTATTCTGTAGCTGACTGGGAGCCAGTGTAAGGTCTTAAGAACCGGGGTGATGTGATCTGATCTCTTTGTTCTGGTTAAAACTCGAGCTGCAGCGTTCTGAATGAGCTGCAGCTGTTTGATACTTTTTTGGGGGAGACCAGTCAGAAGACCGTTACAGTAGTCTAGTCTACTGGAGATAAAAGCATGAACCAGCTTCTCCTGATCAGTTTGGGACATAAAACCCTTAATTCTGGATATGTTCTTAAGTTGATAAAAGGCTGATTTGGTGACTGATTTGATATGGCTGTTGAAGGTCAGATCTGAGTCTATCAGCACGCCAAGGTTTCGGACTTGGTCTTTAGTTTCTAAAGACAGTGACTCAAGGTGTTTACTGACAGCAACCCTCTTCTCTTTATTTCCAAAAACAATGACCTCAGTTTTTTCTTGATTTAACTGAAGGAAATTTTGGCTCATCCAATTTTTGACTTGCTCTAAACAGTGACATAATGACTCTATTGGACTGCAGTCATCTGGAGACAGTGCAAGATATATCTGTGTGTCATCTGCATAACTATGGTAGTTGACATTAGAGTCCTGTAGAATTTGACCCAATGGAAGCATATACAGAAGGGGTTGAACAGAAGGGGTCCAAGGACTGACCCCTGAGGAACTCCACATGTCATAGCCACTCGATCGGATTGATAACTACCAATGGTCACAAAATAACTCCGTTCCTCTAAGTAGGACCTGAACCATTTTAGGACTGTCCCGCTGAGTCCGGCCCAGGTTTCCAACCTGTCCAGCAGTATACTGTGATCCACAGTGTCAAACGCAGCACTGAGATCCAACATGACCAGAACTGACACCTTGCCCGAGTCAGTGTTCAGCCTTATGTCATTTAACACTCTAATAAGAGCTGTTTCTGTACTGTGGTGAGGTCGGAAGCCTGATTGAAATTTGTCAAAGAGTCCACTGGAGTTCAAGAAGTTGCTGAGTTGATTAAAAACCACTTTCTCAACGATCTTGGCTATAAAGGGAAGATTTGAGATGGGTCTGTAATTGGTTAAAATGGTAGTATCCAATGTTCTCTTTTTTAAGAGTGGCTTGATGGCAGCTACTTTCAGGGGTTTAGGAAACGTGCCTGATTGAAGTGAGCAATTTATTATTTGCTGCAGATCTGTTTGGACAGAGCTTATAATAGTTTTAAAAAAGTCAGATGGTATTGTGTCAAGACAACATGTCGATGTTTTAAGATGCTGAACTGTTTCTTCTAAGGTTTTTTGGTCAACTGTATTAAACTCTGATATTACAGTTGATTTATTCCTAGGTGATTTTAGGGATTGCATCATTGTATTATTTTGCTGATTTGTGTTGATATTTAGCCTTATGGATTTGATTTTTTCATTGAAAAAGTAAGCAAATTCATTGCATTTTTCTGTGGAAAAGAGTTCTGAAGCTATCTCTTTTGGGGGGGTTGTAAGCTTATCAACCATAGCAAACAGAGCACGAGTGTTGTTGATGTTCTTATTAATCATTTCAGTAAAGTGTTGCTGTCTAGCCTTGAATAACCCATGGTTAAAATTATAAAGACTTTGTTTGTAGAGGTCATTGTGGATTTGAAGTTTAGTTTTTCTCCATTTACGCTCAGCTTTCCTGCATTCTGTTTTCAGAGCCTTTACCATCAAAGTGTTCCTCCATGGTGTTCTCTGTCTGGTCAAGGTCATCTTAGTTTTAAAAGGTGCAATGGTATCAATAACATTTGAGATTTTGCAGTTGAAATTATCCAGGAGTTCATCAACTGTCTCTGCACTCACAGTTGGTGACATGACTATAGCCTCCATAAACTTAACACTGGTATTCTCATTTATGAACCTTTTCCTAACAGATACAGAGGGTAACTGCATGTCCGGAGTTATCTGTAAGTCAAAGAACACACAGAAATGATCAGAAAGAGCCAAGTCCTTGATATCAACAGAAGTAATGTCAACACCTCTAGAGATAACCAGATCCAGAGTGTGGCCTCGGGTGTGTGTGGGCCCTTTCACATGTTGGGAGAGGCCAAAAGTGTCAAGAAGAGAGCAAAGTTCTTTGGCATTTGTGTCCATGTTATTGTCAATGTGAATGTTAAAATCCCCTGTTATGATAAAAAAGTTGTAGTCAGTGCAGATAACTGACAGCAGTTCGGCAAACTCATCAAAGAATTTTCCTGGGTATCTTGGTGGTCTGTAAATAATTAGGAAGAGAACTTTTGGATCCCCCTTTACTAAAAAACAGAGGTATTCAAAAGAGCTAAAATCACCAAATATAGTTTCCTTGCACTGAAATACAGATTTAAAAATGGCAGCAACTCCCCCGCCTTTCTTACCACTTCGACACTTATTCATAAAACTGAAATTTGTTGGTGCAGCCTCATTGAGAATGGTAGCACAGCTACATTCAGTCAGCCATGTTTCACTAAGAAGTAAGAAGTCTAGATTATAGGTCATAATGATGTCATTTACTAACAAGGATTTGTTGGCTAGTGATCTTATATTAAGTAGCGCTAACCTTGTGGAGATAACAGGAGACACTGGTGAGTTTCGAGGCTGACAAGCTATACTCACTAGATTGGTAGATTTAATTGAACCCTTTTTATTTCTCACCAGTTTGATCACTTTTCTGTTACCCGTCACCACAGGGATTGAGAAAGCTGCCTGAACTCCATAGGGCCCTGACTTTTCCTGGGAAAGAGCATTCTTGATATCAGTATTGCAGCCTGGACCCGGCACATATCATTCAGACTCAATGATATGATGATTCAGAGGAGGTGGGGGGGCTCGGTTGCTTTTGGTCGAGGGTTGTTTCTGACGCGGTGGAATGGGAGGGGGTGGACGATGTGGGGGGTTAATGGGGGAAAATGTGAGACCCTGGCGTGGTGTTAGTTGGATTCCACTAGTGATGAAGCTCTTCATCCTGTCAGGGAAATCCAGAAATGGGGAGTCAAGACTAGATGAAGAGAGTTGGGGGCTGGATGGGGTCCGGGGGGTTGAATGTTGGGAGTCTCCTGTTGGGGCCGGGGGAGACTCTCCTTTTGGGGCTTTTGGGGCTAAGGGAGACTCCTCGTGTTGTGTTGTTGGGGCTGGTGGATAATCCACTTGTTGGGGTGCAGATGATGACGCTGTTGGGGCTGGTGGATAATCCACTTGTTGGGGTGCAGATGATGACGCTGTTGGGGCTGGTGTATAATCCAGTTGTTGGGGTGCAGATGATGACGTTGTTGGGGCTGGTGGATAATCCACTTGTTGGGGTGCAGATGATGACGCTGTTGGGGCTGGTGGATGATCCAGTTGCTGGGGTGCAGATGATGATGACGTTGCAGGTTCTTTCTGAGTCTGCTGTCCTCCGTTGTCAATCCTTATCTCAGCGCCCTCACCAGAGCGCTGTCTTATCTGCTGTTTTGGATTGTTTTGTCCCTTGTCCTTGACAGGGACTGCTGGTGCCTGACGCAAAAAGTAAAAGATGTTGGCACTTAGCAGCTGTACTCCTGACTTGTTAAGGCTAAATCCATCTGCCTTAAAGAGGTGCCTGCGTTCCCAAAAGATGTTGAAGTTGTCAATAAAGTTCAGTGATTGAGCAGTACATGTATCTTTAAGCCATCTGTTCAGCATCATCAGCCTGCTGAATCTCTCATCTCCTCGCCGAACTGTTGGCAGAGGTCCACTGAAAAACACCTCAGTATTTGAACACTGAACTTTGTTTATCAGTTCCATGAAGTCTTGTTTTAATAGCTCTGATTGTTGCTTCACAACATCAAGGGCTCCTGTGTGTATGATGAGCGATTTCAATGTTGGATGCTCAGCAACAATCTTCAGGATCTTTTTTGAGACATCAGACACCATGTCATTGGGAAAACACAGTACCTTGGTGTTGTTCTTGCTGCAAAAGCGTTTTATGTCATTCACAGCTCCGTCACCCACTATCAGTGTTTGAGGCCCAGTGGTTAGCTCTCTCTGTAGCCCTTTAGCATCAGATTTAGCCTCATACCTTTCTCTGGTCCTGGGAGATGAGCCTTCTTTTGGGGAGTCTGGGTCCTGTGAAAGTGGAGCATATCTGTTCACAAGTAGAATCCCTGTGTCTTGGGGCAGTTTGCTCGTAGCCTTGGTCCGTGGTTGTTTTCTCCGTGGTTTTGGGGTTGAGGAGACAGTCCTGTGTGATGGCAGTGCAGGCCACTCGGTGTCGTAATCCATCTCCGGGTGCTGAGTTCTGCCTGATAATCGTCTTCCCATGTTTGAGGGAGGTATTTTGTGGTGCTTTGGCTTTGCACCAAGAGAGTTCCAGGGAGCACTGTTTGATTTACTCCCACTTACACCTGGCTCCGGCCGTGCCTTGGTTGTGCCTGTTAGCCTTGTGTTAGCCTGCTCCCTTTCACTGTTTTGGAATATCGGCAGAGTAGTATCATTTCCATATTGTCCATTTATCTCCACGTTCACTTCGAGCCGATGCATTTTTGTTTCCAGTACTGCTATCTTCTGGAGCAGTTTGTGGTAGTCCTCCGTGGAAAAGGGAGGCATCTTGCTGCTAATTAGCTTCTGTTAGCTGAGCTCCTCAATCCCGGTCACAACAGTGCCGGGTTTTGCTGCTGATAAGCCACACTCTCAGGGTAAAACAGTTTAAAAAACAGTCGTAGCCTCCAGTAACTATCATAAATTAGGCTCCCAGTGATATGTAGGTATCCAGGAAAAAATACAAATAAATTTCAAAAGGAAAAGATTGCAATGGAAAAAGAAAAGAGAGAGTGAAGCGGAGAGCAAAGGAGTGAAGCGTCTGCTCTCAAGCAAAGCAGGAAGACCTTGGATAAAAGCTTGGACTAGTAAAAATTAAAGAAATACAAAAATAAATCCATGAAAGTTTGAATTATACTGTTTTACATAGGGATTTGTGTTACTATAATTCAAAAATTCAAATCCCAGCTGCCGCCCCCGATACCCCAGCCCTCCCCATGCTTTCACAGGCTCTGACCAACGGGGTCTCGGAGATAAGAGCCTGGGCAGGCTGGAAAAGGTCTGACGTTTGGCAGGCAGGCAGGCAGGCGGGCTGGGGAGGACGCACTTTGCTTGGAGTGGTTTGTGCAAAACCACCAGCGGCAGCTGGTGAAAGCTGCCAGGCCACTTGAGGCCCTTCCTTTGAGCCACGTGCAAAGTGCCATCTGAAACTCTGTGTTTGGCCATGGCTTGGTTTTCAACAAGGCAAGAGAAGGGTGCACCGTTCCCGGCAACACTGCAATGCCGGGTCGATGCGTGGAGTGAACGGAGCAAGCCCCTTTTTCAGCTCCCGGTGGCAAAAATCCGTTTAATATGTTGTCCTCCGGGTAGAGGACAAATCAGATATTAAACTGAACAGATTTTTTTTTTTTATATATATATATATATTTATTTACAAATTCACAGCGAATACCATTTCCTTATTGTAAATTGTATGGACACAAGGAATAATCCAATACAGAAACCAAAAACACACCACACAATATAAAAAATAAAGAGTAGGAGAAAGTAAGTAAAAATTTAAATATACACTAATAATCTAAATATAGTATGAAGAAACATGCAACATGCAGGGATAAAAGCTGGGGTATGTAATCCTGTTCAGAAGCACTTTTTGTTATACTGGGGGAAATGGCCCGTCTAATTTCAGAGGAATCAGTACATTATGTCATCAGGAAAAGGAACGGAAAAAAACAGAGCTCTGTGACAGCCGCAGGACTGAGAAAACTCCGCCCAATCTGTATCCTTCGCACCGAAGGGCACGGATTGGTCGAAGTTTGCTCGGAGAGTAAAGAACCAATCAGATGCCTTCATGTCAAGTTCTGCACCCGCCCCCCTCCTGCGTGCGCGTGCACAGTCTTCACGTCTCGCTGTTGTTGCCCAGCTGGAAAAAGTCAGCACTGCTCTGCAGAAGAACGGATTTCATGCTCATTTCTGAGCAACGGCTGAGAAAATGCAGCCCAAATCACCACTTCCACGGTTACTTGTAACGACTCGCCCCGAGAAAAAGGCAAGGAAGAGAAAGCCGGAGGAAGAAAAGGCTGGCTGCTGACAAAACGGCTCGGGATCAGTCTATGCTCTGGATACAGCAAGAGGCTAAACCAGAGGAAACATCGGTGTAGCTTCAGATCGGTGGAAACAACTGAGGGATCTGGGCCTGAAAAGTGATGCCGAGGTTGCTCTCTTTCTGCTGGACAGGTAATTATTTGTTTTGCTTCGGGGAGGATTTCTTATTTTCATGAAATATGTAGGCTAACTTTTGCTAACGTAGCTACTATTGTAGCTTGTATTAGCCAAATGCTAATATTAGCTTCTCTGTGGGTTTAAAACTGGTCGGTGACGCTAGTATTGAATAGATTCTACCATAGTCGTCAGTGTCTGCATTATTATTGTGATAAAAGACGCACATGTGTTGGCTTTTACGTTTTACAACTGTTGCGTATTTATGTTTTCATAGTCAAGACATGAGAAGGATCGATCAACCTTGACGCCGTCTAAACACGGATTGATTAGCCCCCCCCCCCCGCTAGCTTCAACTACTGTTTCCAAGTCTCTGTCCACGGTGAGTTCAACTTGCTGCTGCTGCTGCTATGAATATGAATTTGACCAACGTTGTCTTTGGTGTGGTGTAAAAATCTGTCTTTCATATCTAGCCTTTTCTGTTTTATGTGCCTCAAAGTGCTATTTGAGGTACTTCAGAAAAGTATTATTGCACATACAGTATATATATACAGTATATGAAGTGATATCTGCCGTATCATTATACAGACATTGAGTAAATATTAGTGATTATCTTTTGAGAAATATGATGGCCTGAGGATAAAACCTGTCCTTCACATTAGGAGGTCCAGCACTCCACACAGAGTTGATAACATTAACTACAACAACCACCAACACTAAAATAAAACACAGCTACCTTAGGTTGTACCTCTAACTTTGTGTGGTGTTGGTGGAGTAATTGATAATGTTACAAGCTTGTCTATGGACTATACTCTGTTAGCTGCTATGCAGAGAGGATAGGGGAAAACTGAGGATCTTCTCAACAGTTTATATCAATCTTTATGCATTTTTGTTCTGTCAAAACATCTTCCTTTCAACTGCCAAACCCAAGACGTCTATTTCTACATATAAACAGTTCTGTGTTTTGTCATATATGAATGAAGGGTAAATGTATGTTGATGCTGCACTGACAGTATTCTCTAATTTTGTAATCTTCACAGAGATGATGACTTGTCAGTAGCTGGGGTTCAGGAATCAGACATTAGCTGCCCAGAGGAGACAGCTCTTCAGCAAATGGATGCAAGGTATGTTACTGTGACGACCATCCCTGCTGCCTTGCTCTCTCTCTCTCTCCTCACAGCAGCAGGGTGGTCAGTGGCCGAAGCTGCACCTGGACTCTGGGGAGGCTGTGGCCTACAACTCCCTCCTGGAGTCAGCTGCTCTCCCTCTCTCCTGCCTGCAACACCTCCTGCTCTTTGGTTGATGTTTTGGTTCTGTTTTTACACTCTACAACACCCCACACACACATACTCTTCCATCCATAAACCCACTTACATTACTGATCTTACAGACCACACACGCCATGCTTAGTTTGTTCTTTTTCAATCCTTTTTAATCAGGAAAAAAAGGGGCAAAAAATATTAATATATCCTTTTTTATGGCATTTTTGAAGAGGACACTTTTGTCCCTAAATGGTAAGAATGTTTTTCATAAGGGTGTAGGTTATAGGTTGTATCACAGCCACCACACTTGACAGGAGTTACCTCCTGCTCCTTATGATGTTGCTCCTTTCAGACGTTGTTCAACTGGGGCAGAGCTTTATGCTTCAGACCTTGACGCATACAACTCCACCCCGAGTAAACTGTAAGCTAATATGAATGTATCACACAAAGCTTATTATCTTTTCTCTTATTACAGATACAGCAAGGTGTACAATAAAAAGTCGAAGAAGTGGAGCCTTTACACAGAAAAGGTGGAGAAGGACTACAGTTACATTGCAGGCCAAAGGAGCAGATCAACAGAGCTGACAAAACACTCCTCACACACAGCCTGACCTGTCTGCCTTCCCTGGAAACACCTTTTCCATGTAAACACCTTCTCCAATGTGTAGATATACTCATGTTGAAAATGTACAGATACTTATGTAACAATAAAGGGTTATACCAACTTTGTTGTAATTTTTCTGTAATCACTTATTTTTGTTGTGGTGGTGAGAAAATGTATAGCTTCTTTTGCAGAAATACTAAAATGAAAGGCATTCATCACTTTCAAATTTTTATTAAAAACAATATAAATAACAAAAGACAATTTAAATACAAGTCAAAATATAAATAAGAATAATAAAATAACTTTGGAATGTACAGACTGTAAACCTCAGTGTAAATTTGACAGGAATCTGTAATGTGGAACACAGTATAAACGGCAGGGCTCTAGTAAATCTTACAGTGTGTTTACACTCTACAAGGGACAAAACCTTTATACTGTCCATGAGGATCTGGGTAGCGGTCTCTTTATTTTCCAGACACAGGAACTAGGTAGATGTGGAGCTGGAGGGCCTGGTGGAGGAGCATCTCCTGATGCTGACATCTGCATGGTGTCACGACCCCGGCTCTAGGCCGGACAAATACAACGAAACGTAAAGGTGAAACGGTAAACTGATAATTTATTAACACAACAGAATGTAACAACTAAACAAAACCACAACAAAAGAACACGAGGGGCTGCGACGGAGCTGCACTCCGCTCTCCCTCTGGAGCCAGGTGAAGGAAGGGAAGACGAAGGAGAAACGAGCCACTTAAGAACACCTGGGGACTGACCAGGCCCACCGGCGTCAGAGCCCACGCCCACGGCGACCCTGCACAGACAAAGCAAAGGCAGACAACCACAACCACACACACACACACGACAGGCTAGTGGCAACAGGCCGTCACAATGGTAACAAACAGGAGGTTTGGGTTGATGAGATTCTTCCAAGCTCAAGTCGTTCATTTCTAGCCTGTAAAGAGAATAGTTCATCAAGAAGATTAGACTTTCTCATCATGTTGTCCTTTATTATTACTAATATTACTGGAATTGCATTTATTATTTTTTGTATGTTTATATTTTTCCTTTTACAGTTTATGAATGGCAATGAACTCTTTAACAGAAATGTTGTGTTCACAGTAAATGGCATGTCATTGTTTACAGTTGTTTACAGTTCTTGATTATGTTGAGATCAGGAGAAAAAAAGGGCTCAGACTGTAGCTCGGTCTGAGCCCAAACAACAAAGATATCGTTATCCTATTAGCATATCTGCCTAACTAATTTATGTAGCCAAATTGAGATATTGACCTAAATTTACTTTCCTAACACTTCTGCATCACCCTGCATAATTTTCAATGAAAAACTGAGTTAGGCAGATATGCTATGTGACTAATAAAAACACTAAATACACGTTTGTCAGTGAAAAACACGTCACAATCAGGCTACAATTTAGCTGATGGGTCTGGGTCTGTATCCAGCCGGATCCTCGGGAAGATTCAGCAGATTCAGACCAGACCTGCCCCTGGGTCTGCACAGACTGATGTGCTATAAAACAAACAAAAATAATAATAATAATAATATAGTTTACTTACAGGTACGGTAAGTGAGACATGACTCTGTTTGTTGTCGTCCAAAACTACTCCTAGCTCGTAGCTCCTCTCCTCCGTGCTGCTTCTGTGCGCGTGCTAGTGTGTGGGGGCGTGGCTTGGACGGACTCACTGACGGGAGGGGGAGCAGGGGGGAGGAACTTAGAGGAGGTGCTTTTTTCAAATCTTGCTCGCTCTCTTGCTAGTTTTCCAGGATTACATACCCCAGCTTTAAAGGGATAGTTCACCCTAGAATGATATTTCGCTCATTATCTACTCACCCTCATGTTGACTAAGGGCTGGAAGAATTTTCAGAGTCCTCCGTCCCTTCTCTGAGTTACAGGGGGTCTTGGCATAGCAGTGCATTTCAATGCAACGGTTGCAAAGGGACACCAGAGCTCTTCGTAAAAAAACACACACAAAAAAACATCCAAATACCTCCATGATGCTCGTATGTAATGGTCCGTCCAAATCTCGCGTGATTCGCAGTAACCGCACTGACGCTGGCGCAAATCACGCGAGATTTGGACGGACCAGGAAGAGGAGCTTCGAGAAGCTTCCGCTACAAACAAGCTTAAAATATAGACTTATTTAATTTTTTTCGGGACAATTACGCAATTTGGGGCTTCAGCACAAGACAGACATTACATACGAGCATCATGGAGGTATTTGGATGTTTTTTTGTGTGTGTTTTTTTACGAAGAGCTCTGGTGTCCCTTTGCAACCGTTGCATTGAAATGCACTGCTACGCCAAGACCCCCTGTAACTCAGAGAAGGGACGGAGGACTCTGAAAATTCTTCCAGCCCTTAGTCAACATGAGGGTGAGTAGATAATGAGCGAAATATCATTCTAGGGTGAACTATCCCTTTAAGGTATAGTTGTGCCAAATGGGTTGACCAATTCTTAGATGCAAATTAAAGGATATTGTCTGACAATACTAAAAGACACATTACAAGAACAACAACAAAAAACAAAAACAAAACAAACAAAATAATCGAACTGCTCATTACACTGTTCGTATTCACACCCATTCATATCATTTTGGAATAGGAATATTCCGTTTCCTTTTTTATAGATCAGGGAAAATTATTTTCCATTTTGTTTTGATGGATATTTCCCCCCATTTCAACACTTCTAAATGGTAAATTATTTCGATTTCTTGTTTAATCCAATACACCCAGGGGCGGAGTGGGGCACCAAAATCTACCGGGAAAATTCTGACCGCACCGGCCCCCCCCCCCCCCCCCCCCCCCCCCCCCCCCCCCAACACACACACACACACACACACACACACACCATTCACATATTTCTGTGCCGCTCACCGCTCAAACAGAGCTATGTTGTCATTCCATATGGCAAAATATATGAGTGCCAGAAGCAAAAATAAATAAATAAATAAATGTGGGTGAAACAACTTAATTGGGGGTCTGGGGGCCTCCCCCAGAATTTTTTTATAAAGGCTACACCATTTCCCATACTCTGGTGCATTTTAACACATTGTTACTTTTATCTATAGCTAAAAAATAAAAGAAAGAAATTACATACAGAATGTGAAAGAGCTGCAATTAGTGCCTCCCAAGCAGATTTAGCCTACTTAACAGTGCTGACCATAACATTACATCCAGTCATGTTTACTCCTTTATTTCCCCCTCTCAACTAGCCTACTCTACTCTGCAAATTGATTTTACTGACAGCGCGCTGCAAACGCCACGGTTTCGTTTCGGGTCTTGTCCTACTCACCAACATGCTTGCGTGCCCATGGAGAAGACAGAGCAGCTGCTGCTGTGATGTGAGAGGCTCCGCCGGCTCATACCGCGGTCTGCGTACCGACGCCCCCTGGCCCACTTGCAGTAAAGCACGGACTGTGTTGTCTTGTTAAAATGATATAACTTATAGATAACGTAACACACGGGCAGGACTGATAAGGTTTGCTGGGTAGCTTCCGTGAGTCGATCTGTTTTTAGCCGTAGCCGCTAGTTTAATGATAACTTTCACAGTGACAGGCTGACGCATTTCCCATGAGGCTTTGCACCATTCTACATTAGTTTAAGAACAAACAAACAAATTAAATTGCTGGTTATTTTATATTTTGTGGTCATGAAAGTTCTGTAACATTGAACAAAAATAATTAGATAAAGATAGGAGGCTAAACAAAAATCATACCGGACATACCGTAGGAACCCCGCCCCCGCCTGTAAAGCCGGGTTTCCACCTATAAACAACCTTTTTTTTTTTTTTTTTTCCTCTTTTACGGCAACATCCATAGTCCTTAGTGATCTTTGTTTGATATGTCAGGTGGAGCTGCCCATCATACCAACATACCGTCCCCCCCCGTCCCCCCCCCCCCCCCCCCCGCGTGCGCTCACGTCGGCGCTTTACATGAAGAGCACAGCGACTGTTTTTACACTAGTTTGCTCCTAAATACTGGCTTTATAAAACGAATTTCGTTTTCTTTTGATATAATATTGATATTTCCCCCCTGAATGTAGGCTACACCTCTTCTACAACTAGTCTGTCCAGTCTGGAAAATAATTTCTGCACCGTGCGTGTGTGAAGTGTGGACGTGCATCTGCGCAGCCTGCGCACGTGTACACACAGAGACACACGTACACACACACGCACGCACGCACGCACACACACAAACACACGCACACACACACACACACACACACACACACACACACACACACACACACACACACACACACACACACACACACACACACACACACACAGAGAGAGAGAGAGCGCATAAGCCCAATAATGCCGGCGCAAATCGGTGAATTCTCTGGTCGTCCAATGAACGAACGTGGCGGTTATAGGTAAAAATGAGAAAACATGATCGATATTTTTTTGTGTGAGTAATATTGATTGTATTTAACAAAACGGGGTGCTGCCCAACATCATTTTAGGAAAAGTCACAGACTGGTGGACTTCAATGTATTTTTTAAATAAAGTTATACACAAATGAAAATCAAAGTCGTCCAATGAACGGCAGTTGGCGGTTCTAGTGTTAATGAAATTACAGCTTCCCAAAGTTTGAGTTTGGCTACAGTGATTAGTGACACAATTGGCAATCGTTGTTTTTTCTTAACATCTTTCAGTTCGAAGGAAACAATGTCACTATAGTCAACATTTTTCAGGCAGGGGAACTTTTCTTTCAGTTTTTTCCACGTTGTCTCTGCAAATCGACATTCCCATAACACATGCGTAATTGTTTCTCCAGTGTTACATTGATCTCTGGGACATGTTTTACTTTTTGTGAGTTTATGATTGTACAGAGTTTCACGGACCGGCAACCGTTTGTGTAAAACTAACCAGTTGAAATCTTTCAGTCTATTTTCTAGTTCTTTTGGTTGTGATCTGGTCCATATTATTGCCGGTATACACATTTTTTCAGGCGGTGCATGCTTAGAGATCAGTTTACGGTATAACAATTTGTGGTTTTCTCTTAGGTTAACATCAAAGCATTCAGGGTTCTTTTTGGTCAATTTGACAATCTTTCCAAAATGTGGGGGAGAGGAGTCCGCTTTTGGCAATTTATTATTCCATTTGACCAATGGACGTAGTGGAAAACTCAACCAAAATTTTAGCAAACATTGGCATTTATGTGTGAACTCGTCTGATAATGGTTTAGCTAAAGAAGAAAAAAACAAAACATCTAATTTCAATGGGATGCATGGTAAGTCTCTTCCTCCTTCCTCTAGGGGCTGGCACATTCTTCCTCTCTTTATATATTCATACCCATTCCAGAAAAATTGGAATATCATTGATGTTAACGTTTTTCTTAAGCTTGATGGTATGCTGAAGGTGTAGGCAAGGTGTAGTAAGCTAGGTAAGATATCTGCCTTTACCACCAACACTTTTCCAGTAAAAGTCAACCTTCTTTTTCTCCATAGGCTTAATTTTTTTTTTTTTTTTTTTTTTTTTTTTTTAACTTTTTCAATTTTTGTTTTCCAGTTTGTAAGACTGTCTTCTTCAATTTTGTTGAAGCTGATTCCCAGTATTTTCATTGGGCCTGTACATACTGACATCCCATTTAGGTTTTCGGTTCTGTCTTTCCATTTATCCAAGTATTTTATCTGTGATTTAGCTCTATTTACCTTTGAACCTGAGATCTCTGAGTATTCATCCATTACAGTAATAGCTTCAGCGAGGCTTCGGTCGTCGTTACAGAACAATACCAAATCATCACAGTATTGGGAGAGTTTTACTGTCTCTCCCCCCGGTAATTTAATCCCTTTGATTCTCTTATTGTTTCTAATTGCACATGCCAGTGGTTCAACATATAAAATGTACAACAAGACCGATAAGGCACATCCTTGTTTAAGGCGGTTACATGCTGCCATTCCGACATGCTGCCACTCCGACATATCGCCATTCCGACATTTTACTATTCAGACATGTCACCTTTCAGACATACCACCATTCCGACATGCAAACGTCCTGCCATTCCGACAGTTTCGTCCCGCCATTCCGACAAGGCTTTAATTTCCATAAGGAAATGTGCGTTACTCCGAGCGGCGGTTAGGTGTATGTGTGTATGTTTTTTTTTTTTTTTCATGTTTTAAGACATGTGTACAGATGTGATACAGTCAGTGGAAGCTTAATAAATAAACAAACACAAAGTCTCGCCATGTACAATCACACACTCCGATGTCAGTTTGTAACAATTTCCCTTACAATAAGGATATAAGGGGAACTGGCACAACTGCTGCAGGCGGATCTAGGCACACGCTACTGGTGTGTCCAGGGAAGCAATAATCAAAGTCGCTACTTAGTCTGAGTCTCTGTATTTCACTGAACTCAAAACGCGGCCATCACAGGCGGCATATAATAAACAATTACACACAGATCAACAGAACCCGAAAGCCCTCCCCCCTCCCACTGTCCATTAAGTCCGAGTGGGAATGAGTGTGTGTGTGTGGGTGCGCGAGCACACTGTCACTGTCCGTGCCGGCGTGTATGTGTGTGTGCGGGGGTGCGCGAGCTCACAGTCAATGTGTGTGTGTGTGCGTGCGTGCGTATGTGTGTGTGTGTTGGTGCGTGGTGAGGGTGAGTGAGAGAGAGTTTGTTTGTCCTACTGTCCACACGGGAGAGACGCCGCGGCTCCGCCGAGGTGACCACCAGTCCTCTCCCTCGTCCCGCTTGGCTGAAAACGGGCTGTGAGGTGTCCAAACGGGCCTTTATGATCCACAGGGTAATCCACCGGGAAAAATAATCCACTATGCCGCCTCTCCTCCCCTCTCACCACGTCACTTCTCCATTTAAACCCTCGGTCCCACTAATGCACTTTTACGCATTACGCACGCAACTTACAGCAAAAAAAGAAACATTCATTCATTCATTAAAGGTCCGCACGTCCCAGTGCGCAAACCACAAGGATAATTGATCATTTCCCTGGCCTAATACACAATGAAAAAAACCTGGGGAGCAAACCTGCAAATCAACTACCCCAGCTCCAATCGACTATGGCCAGGCAAAACCCAGTGGATCACTACAAGTTGTTGCAACTTTTGGGGATTTACTCCTGGTAAAAAGGCTTACAAACATGGACCAGGACGGCTCCATAATACGCACAAAAATCCAAAGGAAACGAAAGGTAACTTTAAAGCCTTTGGAAACCTGACTATATATAGTAAAAATGCTTATATTATATCAAAGTCAAGTGCCTCATTAAGCATCCACAAAAGTCTGAGTGACAATAACTATTCATAACTATTAGAAAACCTTGTTTAAAAACAGCTCATTTTGCTATTGAGGCACTATTGAGGCCACTGGTCAGGACAGTGTGGGCGTGGCAGATAACGCTATGATTGATAGCTCCATTGTCATAGCAACACGTCAATGGCGACCGTTAAAAAAAAAAAAAGTCCTCACCGGAGGACGTGCATCGATTGATTGATGCTATTTAGCAGCTAACTAGTCTACCAGCTTCGTTTTGGAGCATCATAACCGTCTTTGGTCGTAGTCTCACAGAAAAAAAAGAAGCTTTTAACCGTCACTCATGTCTGTGTGAGCGCCAGGAGGGGCTGACTGACACACACACAGACAAGGCAGGTCGCACTGGAAAGCTAATAAATGCTAAAAGCTAATCGCCAATTTACACACACCCTCCCTCCCTCCCCTCACCCCCCCCAAAAACCGGCTGTATCGGCTGCATGTAGAGAGGAGTTGTGGGCACACACACAGACAGACAGACAGACAGACTGAAACACAGACAAGGTAGGTCGCGCTGGAAAGCTAATAAATGCTAAATGCTGATCGCGGATTTAAACCGCCCGCCCCCCCTCCCCCTCCCCACAAAAGAAACGGCTGTATCGGCTGTGTGTAGAGAGGAGTTGTGAGGAGTTGTGGGCACTGACAGACAGACAGACAGACAGGGCAGGTCGCGCTGGAAAGCTAATGAATGCTAAAAGCTAATCGCCACACACACACACATCCCCGGTTGACATGGCTCTGGTTGTGAGGACTAGAGAGGAGTGGTGGAGCGACCGTTAGCAGAACGGTTTTGTTCGCTGCCACTGGGGGGCTGGATGAGAGAACTGACGTGGCGATTTATGAGTGGTAGGATTTATTGCGTGATAAATCCCAGAGATAACTCCGCCCAATTCAAACCTACTGTACAAAACCTTAAAAGACAAATATTTTCAATTTGGATGGACATTTTTTTCTAATTATTTTTACATGTTTAATAATATGTACATAAGACCCTAAAATACATGGTTAGGAGGCTTTGGTGGATTTGGGTTTCCAGAGGCTTTAAAAAAAATAGCAACAGCACGAAGTAGTCAAAATGTGTTTTACGCATGCCTCTGTGCGTCTGCAGATCAAATTGTCTATAATTAAACTTGGAGCCAGACCCGGCCAGGCTACAGGAGAGATCAAAAATATGCAGGGGTCCAGGACCCCCATGAGAACCACTGATTCTGTTGAACCTGTAACCACTGTGATACAATAAAAAACAACATCACTGATCTGATTCACCGGCGTAGCGGCCCCTCTCTCCATTAACTCTCTAGCTCTCTCGACCACAGCTGCAAACTAAAGCCGTTTTCCCACTAAAATTAGCGGGTCGACGCGGGTTTTTTAAACGCGGGTCGACCCGCTAACAATCGGCTTTTGGCCCCTTTCCCATTGACCAAAATGAGCCGAGTCTGACCCCCCGCTGAGGGATCAGACAGAGCATAAACCAGTCGCCCCGCTCTCATCCGCGGTGCAAGAAACACACACAGTCATGCCACAGCCGCCCGCCGCGGAGTGTCCGTCCGCCGAGGCAGACTCTCTGGCTGGCTGACCTGGAGCACCAGGACCGCGGAGGACAGAGAGTCTGCTGCGGCCGGATGACGGACGTCCGCGGCACAACACGTCAGTAGACTGTCGCTTCTTTTCTTTTCTTTTTTTCTATCGTTTTTGGTCAGTGTTCTCTGATGTTTTGATCCCAGTCTCGGATGAGAGCAGAGCGGAGCAGAGCTTTGTTTTGGTACGTGATATGACACGCGACCGGCGCGATGACGTAGCGTCACGTAACGTTCAGTGTCATCACGTAAATTAGCGGGTTGACGCGGGTCTGGCGTTCCCACTGCAAGCCGTTCGGAGCCGAGCCGATTAAAGGCGATTTTAACCCGCGTCGCTTGCCGAGTCGTTTGACCGCGTCGACGCGGCTCGGTGCGCCTTTCCCACTGCCACCAAAAGCCGATTGTTAGCGGGTTTAAACGGGTTTTTTGGCCAGTGGGAAAGGGGTATAAGTAGCACAGCGCCAATAATAATGCATTTTATAATCGAGATGGGATGTGACAAGGGCGTTGACCAGAGTCAAAGTGCTGTTAGAGGAGAGAGATGGGCGGAGGCGGTGATCATTATTAACCTACACATTTAATGACCTTATGTCGGAATGGCGGGACGTTTCCAAAAAAGGAAAGTACCGCCATTCCGACAATGGAAACAAAAATTGTCGGAGTGGTGGGACGTTTTCAATTAATGGAAGTGCCGCCATTACGACAATTAGACGTCAATGTCGGAGTAGCGGTATGTCGGAATGACCCGCGGATACCGTTTAAGGCCTTTGTGTTGGTTGATCCAGGGGCTTAGATTTCCATTTATATTTACTTTGCTTCCAACATCGTTATACAAAGTCTTTATTATATTGATGAATTTCTCACCGAAACCCATGATCTCAAGGTTGTTGTACATGCATTGGTAGTTCATCCTATCAAAGGCTTTTTGTTGGTCAATGGTCACTGTTATAGCAGACTGATTTCTATCTTGCAGGTAGGCCATTATGTCCCTATACAGGCTAGTGTTCCAGGAGATTCTCCTGCCTCTCACTCCACAGGTCTGGGGCCTCATGTATCAATGTTGCGTATGCACAAAAGGGGTCATTACTATGTTCCCACAGCCCTATGTTCCCTCATTTCTAACTTTTGTTGTCACTGAAAATTAGGCCCTATGTTCCCTCAGCCCTTTGGTCCCACCATTGGTTGGGTTTAGGCAATGAAGAAAGGAGTTGGTTAAGTTTAGTAAAAAGACCAGGTAGAGGCTAGACAGGCCAGATAGGTAGAGTCCAGATAGGTAGAGAGAGTCCAGAGGGAACATAGGGCTGAGGGAACATAGGGCTGTGGGAACATAGGCACGCTCCCCGCATAAAAAAGTGGCGTACGTCATTTTCCACGCCAACGTTCAGATGTATCAAAAGTGAAATGACCGTGGAAAAGTGCGGTGGCCCACGCCAACTCCATAGCTGGCATACGCACGTTTCTACAGCTATTGTTCCTTTGGCGACACTTAGAGGTGAAGCTGTGAAACTGTTAATAATGTGAAAACAATTAGTCCTCAGAGTAATGTGCACATCAGAGACACATTTATGAACAACTAACCCATCCACATGTTGCAATTAGATAGGTGGATAGAAAAGCATGCGCAAAGTGGTGCAGAAAATAGCGTCAGCTTTAGTCTTAAGATATTGCAGATGCTGCAGTGCGAAGTGCACACAAGTCCCGGAGGGTTTTTTTTGCACATGATGACTCTTTTTGGTTTCCGAGGGCAATTCTCTTGGAACTGAGCGCAGTGCGCTGCGACCGGCCTGAGCGCGCGACACGGCGGGGAGCCATGGGTTGCCTCCATTCAGGTGCTGACCACACTGTGAACAGGAAGCATTTTTATGCTATAAATGTACGGATCATATGTGATGCGTAAATGCATCACATATTAACAAACATTGTGGCGAGGTGGCTGGTTCAGCGCACGATTCATTCATTCAGCATAGTTGGGGACAGATTACAGGCTGGGACTGTATGCGCGCAAAGTAAATGTATTTGTTTAATTGTCCTATGTAACCCCCCGATGCACATTGAGCATGTCTGCCGAAATATCACACTGTCAGTGACTTTCTTTTTGCTGGTTAAACTACACAGACTGTGTGAAGTACTTAATGTCAATAAACACATGCGTAAAGTCGGACATGTGTCTTTATCAGTCTCCCTGGCGCACTTCTGCATTTATTTACTACGCGATCTGTGTATAAAAGAAGGCAAATAAAATTGTAAATCCATTCACATAATTTAATTAGAGTACATTGTCTGCTTTCATTTGGGATGACAGCGGTCCTCCGCCTCACGTTCACCTTTATATAACACACACACTCTCCCACCCCCTTTGTGATGGTGCCGGAGGACGGCAAAAAAAAAAAAAAAAAAAAGATGTTTATACGGCTCAACTTTATCGAGGAGCACCTTCAACTCAAATTTGGTTAAATTGCTGTTCCTCACAGTTTTTCATGGTGTTATCTGACCGTAAAGAGAAGGGAATCTTTGGTGCAGGCCTTATTTACATTGATTTGCATATTTAAATGGAGGCGTGGACAGGGAGGAGATTACCACTTCGGCATGTGCGCTCAATTCCACGTTGATTGGGATGTACAAAGGAAAAGTGCTTGGATCCATGCGTACGCACACTTTGATACATCAGATTTTCTTTGTGCGTACGACAGTTTCTGGATTTTGGCGTACGCCATGTTTCAGTATGAAATCCACACAAGTATTGATACATGAGGCCCCTGGTCATTTCCAACTAGATGGGGCATTACATTTGTCAATCTATTTGTTATGACTTTACTTATTATTTTATAATCGGTAACACTTTACAATAACCATAGTTTATAAATGGTAAATAGACCATTTATAAATGGTTAATAGACCATTTATAAATGGTTAATAGATAGTTTACTAATGTTTAATCATCATTTATAAACAGCATATAGACCAATCATAAATGGTAAATAGACCATTTATTGATATTTAACCATCATTTATAATTGGCAAAAAGATTATTTATGTAAGTTAATAGTTAATTTACCATTAACAAGCAAATAAATTATGATTAATAATGGTTATTAATTATTAAGGGACTATTTATTAAATGTTTATAGAGTTTAAATATTGGTTGTAAAACATTGTATAAAGATTAAAATGTGTGTCAGTAGCACTTTGTAAATGGTTAATAATTGGTTTATAAACTATCTATAAACATTACTTAGATGGTTATTGTAAAGTTGCAACATATGTTTGTAATACTTTGAAAATGATTAATAATTGGTTTATAAACCATCTATAAACATTACTTAGATGGTTATTGTAAAGTGGCGACTTATGTTCATAAGTAATTCAATGATTAATATGCTGTTTGTACTGTAAATCATCAAGTGACATTTATTTGACTTCTTTTAATGGTGATCTATAACAGATAATAACATGAAACACTGTACAACAGATAAGCATGGTGGTAGGTAAAAATGGTGGGACAACACAACACAACAATGACAACTGAATTTTAAATTTGATGATTAAATTTGAATTGATGATACAATATTCAGGCACACTGCACTTTAAAATTAAATATTTCATTGTCTACTCACCCCATACTTCCACAAATTAACATTAAACAACAAAGCAATGAACATCATCGGAATGTCATGTGTTACCCTCTTGGCATCATTTATTTGTCTATTTGTATTGCTTTGCAATATCATGGAGCAGCCGTCCCAGTGGACCATTACGCCGGGTTCACACCGGACGCCGAAGCGCCGCGAATAGCCGCGGAGCGGAGTCCGCTTCCATTCGGCGCCCTCGTTAACTGGTGTTGTAGTTCAGACTAGACGCGGAGCGTCGCGGTCCTCCGCGGTCGGCTCGCGCCGTGGAGCGCCAGTTTCGGCGTCTGCTCTATTTTGTGCGCGAGCCGCGAGCAATCGCGTCAATGTTGGCAGGAAGTCACACATGAAACAACGAGAGAATCCGGTCAATTTTCAAAATAAAACACTTTTCAAAATAAAATACAGCGATTGACAAATGCGACCGTATTTATATCTGTCAGACTCTCAACAGAGAGCAAGAGAGATGAAAACACACACACAGGATAGGGAGACACGGTGGGCTGGCTGCAGGAGGGAGGAGGGGAGTGGGGGGGGGGGGGGGGGGGGGGCAAAACACACAAACAAACAGGGAAAGAGAGAGAGAGGCAGAGACGAGTTGTTGTAAAGTGAAGGAGGACGTGAAATTAATCTTGGAAGTGAAGTACAGGGAGTTGTGTGACCCACAGCACATGGTGTTATAATTATATGAGGTTATTTACTTATCCATGATGTAAAAAACACAGCTCTGAATGTGAGTGAACAACAGCTGAGGAGCAGAGGCGCTCGCGACCGCCGCGGAGAAATCAGCGTCTGGTGTGAACTGGAGGGACGCGGCTCGCGCGCAATTTCCACGGCCGCTCCGCTTTGCGGCGCTTCGGCGTCCGGTGTGAACCCGGCGTTATAGTGTTTTTTACCCAGCCATTCATTCCACTCAATCATGATCAGGTGATCTCTTAGTAGATCCTCGGTTCGATTCCCCCGTAGTCTCCCAATGGTCTCCTTGTAGCTCCTCCATGCCCTCTCAATGTGTTGAGTGTGGCAGCCTGTATCAGCATTGACATACTCAACACTGTGGTTGACTGTATAATGCTTGTATCCAAATTCAGGCAGAGCCTGACGGTAGGCCCGCCACTCATCAGTTAGTATTGTGGATCCCCTCCGAACATGGTGCAGAACCAGTGGAATCAGCTCTTGTCTGGTCCGTCTTTCCACCAAGCGGAGAAAGAGAAATTTTAATTACTACATAGGTTGCACTACTCCAGAATCAAACTGATTGATACTTCCATCTCTCCCATGGGTGACACATGTAATACTGCCGAGGGATCTTTGTCACATATATTTTGGCAATGCCCAGTTATAACTACCTTTTGGGAAAGCATATTTAAATGGTTCTCGAGGCAACTGGGAAGCAGCATTCAGCCTGATTGTAGCCTTGTGACATTTGGCTGCTCTGATGAGACAAGGGCCCTTCCCTCTCACCAAAAACAGGTGTTAAAGCTGGGCATGGTTGTAGCTAAAAAGATTATATTGTTAAATCCCCATCACCTCACTGTTTCAAAAGATGGCTGAACGAGATGCTCTCCATTGTTAAGATGGATCTAATTTGTTGTAATAGACGTCACACACACACATTTCCAAAAAAATGTAGAGGCCATTCCTAATTGAGCATATGGCCTAAGTACCCAGTTGTTGATTCTTAGACTTCTGGATGCTCTTTCTCCCAGCCTTGAGATGACTACACTGATACCACCCATGTGTCTTTTTTTGGGTATGTTTTTGTTTTATTCTGTTTTGTCATGTCATACTTTTATCATGTAGGTAAAGGTAAGGGTACTTTATTTGTCACATATACAGCTAGTACAGTGAAATTCTTTCTCTGCATTTAACCCATCCCTGAGGAGCAGTGGGCAGCCACGGTGCAGCGCCTGGGGACCAACTCCAGATTATGAGCCAGTGCCTTTGGTCAGGGGCGCTGACTGGAGGATTAGGCTAGCTGACATGTTTTCACGTGATCAAAATAAAATACTTGAAAAATAAATCAAAAAATAAAAGCACATCTTGACATCCAGACTGCTTATGCTGATAGCATATGCGACTATATACCGTGATCAGTGGTCGCGTTAACCGGATATTTTCCGTCATTTACCGTTTTTTAAAAACGGTGACGGAAAATTTTTGAGGCCATCCGTCATTTTGACAGATTGCAATTCACAGCCATGGCCGTCGGTGGATAACGATATAAAACATATACAATGTCACAAAGTCACTACGGTGAGAATTAGATAATAAAAAAAACAACAACAAATCAAAGCTGGCTGGTGCGCTCAGTAGAAGATGCTGTAGTACCTCCTCTAGGCCTGTGTGGAGCGTGTGTGGCGCTGTAGCGCTGCCACACAGAAACACTAACAACAGAGAAGAAGACAGAAAGCTTCCCCGCAGTATTCAAACTCCTTCAAGTGGATTAAATGTTGACTGGGAGTCATGTCAGTGCAAATATGACGGTCGATAATGATTTAACGGGCGAGATTCAGCTGCAGTGTCGAGGGACCGACAGTAGTCAGCTGTTAAATTACGTAGCTGTAAGCTACACAGCGGTGTGTCTCGGTACAGGTCATGGATGTAGGTACCAATAGTATGTCTCTGCAGACCCGGAGACCGCAGATTCAGACCCGCACGTTCAGACCCCTTGTGGAGACACCTACTGGTTGACGAGCCGGTGCATATTCTCATTTTCCCAGGTCATAGTATTTCAAAGGAGGTTAAATCGAAAGCAACTGGACTTAGTTATTTGTCTAGGAAGACGTTTCACCTTAGCCTGATGCATCAGCCGCTTATTTCATTACATTTCATGTAGCGTCTGAACACGAGCCATAGGGATTCGTTTGCTTCCGGGAGGCGGTTGCTTACATTTGCTTCAACTAATCGCTGCTGCTTGGTGGTCACGTGTGCTATACACCGGTTAAAGCAGATATCAGCTTCACGGCCGTTTCGGCTAATGCTGCGTTCAAGGCAGGCTTTTGAAACCGTAAGTTACAGCTTCAAGTCACAACTACGACTTGGTAGCGTTCCAGGTAACCCGTAGCTCGTGTTTTTACCATCCTGTTGTCTGTGAAAGTTCCCTATAACGCCCACTCGTAACTTCCGACCCGTGAACTCGTACCAGATCGAACTGGTATGACTTCACAGGAAGGAAAAACACAAAGTACGAGTTTCTTTGAACGCACCATGAGTTAGCAGCCCCCGCCCTTGTCAGGCATCAATTGGTCCTCGTGCTACGTCACCACATTCAGGCGCATCCCTTGGCTGCACACACAGCCCTTCATGCCGTTCTCTCTCCTCATTGGATAACACTTGTATCCCACAAGGAAAATTTTCTCCTCCGGTTACAGCAGAGCAGAGTGACGGAGAGACTCGTGTTTAGGCTGAAATACTTCATGTAAGTGATTGCTGACGGAAAATAGGACTATTTAGGACTTATATTAACAAAAACATTCCACTGATATCTGCTTTAAGCTCATAGGTTAATCTTGAGCGCTTGAGTTCAACGTCATCGCCTTCACTTACCCGTCTGTTCGCTGACGGAGCAAACCGAAACGCATTGCTAGTTTCCTGACTACATGGTTGAGGCAAATTAAATTTGCCGGAACCAGTAGGCGGCGCTAGCCTGGCTAGTTTCACCTCTCATCCAAGAGGCTTCATCAGTTCATGTACGCAACTGACCAGGCTGGGACTGGTCCAACTATCTGGTGTGGAGACTCACTATTTAACCTCTTGTGTGGGCGTTCACAAGGGTGATGATGTCACTGGTTCCCTTTTGTGCTCCAAGTGCCAACGACAGTCGTTGGTGGGAAGTTGGTTTCGACTTCGTTAGTGCCCTATTGTGTTCTAACGACAGTCGTTGGAGTCACTTGCCACTTGTGAACAGTGGTTGTTCTTTGAGGCTAGATTGTTGAATCTCCTGGGAAGCGATGAAAGGGCAGCATTGTAAATTGGAGATAGGTGGTGTCTGAGGCCACCTCCCCTGTTGAGGGATGGTTTCTCTATTTTTTACAAAAATGGCTTCTTTAACTCCTCTTTCAAACCATCTGTCCTCTCTGTCTAGGATTTGGACATTGTTGTCCTTAAAGGAGTGGGCTTTCTCCTTGAGATGTAAATGAACAGCAGAGTCCAGTCCTGAGGAGTTTGCTCTCCTGTGTTGGGCCATGCGTTTATGCAGTGGTTGTTTTGTTTCTCCAATGTAGAGGTCTTTGCATTCCTCGTTGCATTGGACTGCATACACCAGATTGCTTTTGTGGGTGTGTGGTGTTCTGTCCTTGGGATGTACCAGTCTCTGAGTGTGTTGCTGGGTTTGAAATACACAGGGATACGGTGTTTGTTAAAGATCCTCCTGAGTTTTTCTGATACTCCAGACACATATGGAATGACAATAGGGATGCAAATTATCGAGTAATTCATTAATCGATAGTTGATAGACCTTATCGTTCGATGATCGATTAATTGATAAGCGGCGATTTTCCTGAGAACCTAAATTTAAGGGGAAAATTTAAGATCAACATTCCTTATGGACTTTACACTAGTATTTGTTAATTTATTTTAAGAGCACAGCACAATGAAAATGTTTAAGTAGCACGTTATTTGGGACAGAGAGCTCTGAGGTTGAAGTCCTATCATAATGAGATGAGATGAGACACCGCTGCGTTTCCATTACAGATTTTCGCAAAATAAAAGCGATATTTCTGAAACTTCGAAAAAGTGCAATTGCCATTTGCGGGGGTTTCCATTGAAAGGTATTTTGCGAATGAGCCGTAATGCGTCTTGCGTTTCTATGGTGACGGCACAGCGATCTCAGCTGCCGACAGCTGTTGCTGTTATTGTTTTTAACATTGACAAAAACAGCGCTTGATTGCTGAAAGGCAAAGCCCGTGTGGCGCTGCAGCGGCCACAGATAAGGACGCACTCACACTAGGGCCAGTTGTTCCGTACCGTGCTGAAGCCCGAATGCCCCCCCCCCTCTCCCCCGCTGGCCCGCACTCACACCACCTCCAACCCAAGCTGATCAAGCACGGTTTACTCCGTTGATATAGAGGGATTATTTGTCTACCAACACGGCGGATGTGCGCTTTAACCTGACTGCAGAAAGAACGGAGCCTTTTAACACCAGCGGTGATGAGGCGCTGACAACAATATAGGTGGTTGTGTCCACACACCCGTACTGGTTTATGTGACTTAAGGTGACATTTCGGCGCAGGAGGGAGTGGGAGTGTGGATGCGAGCCAGTCTCCTTCAACCATGCACGGAAAAGGGGAATGATAGGAAAGGGTTTTCTAATTTATTGAGAAACAATGCCCAGGTCAGCAATGCATGACAATAAACATGTGGTTCATTTGTCTCCTCAAGTTACATAAACCAACACAGCGTGGACACACGCGCTGTTCTCCGCGGCACCGCAACGAGCGCTTTTTTTTTCTTTTCTTTTTAAAAAAAATTAAGCTCCGGTAGCGACCGGCTAAACTATGGAAGGATACTGAAAACCAGCGCGGATCCGGTGTGTTTATCAAAGCTTGGTTGCCGTGCTGAGGCACCGGGTCGGTTTGAGCTGCGGTCAGGCTGCATTACAACTCCTCAGGCAGCTCCGTGTCGGCGGCTTTTTGACTTGTCACTGGTCGTCTGTGTGTTAGCGATGGTACAGCCTGAGTCCCGTATAGCTACAACAGGTGTCTTTTCACCTCCTCTCCCTCTCTCCCTTGTGTGCTGCGGTGCGCTGCACACGTTTACACAGAGATCCGCTACATTATGTCGGCTTTGCTTGTTTACATTTCACAGTAAAACTCCCATTGAAAAGGAACGATTAATTGCAAGTAATTTAATTTAATCGATTAAATTCTTATCGACAATTAATCGATAGTCGATTAATTGTTTGCATCCCTAAATGACAATGTTGTTTCTCTTGTTTTGTCTTTCTTTCTCAACCACTTTGCTGGTTGACTGTAAAACTGCAACTCCACAGTCTGGTCCGTTCAGACCCCTTCTTATGGATTTTCAACAGGGCAAAGTCGAAATAAAACACCAAGAATCTAATTATTTGTGAAGTTTGGATTACTTTTAAACTTTAAAAAAATATTTTGGACTAAATAAATAAAATCAAAATAAAACACCAAGATCTAATTGTTTGTGAAGCTTGGATTACTTTTAAACTTTTTAAATCTATCTTTTGGACTAAATAAATGATTAACCTCCAATGAAAACATGCTTTTAAATGTTCTATTGCATGGGGTTATAATGAGAAAACAGTCTTAAAATAGCCTACAATGAATTGAATGGAATGAAATGGTTTCAAATGTTTTATTGCACAGGCTTTCACAAATAGTCTTTATATTATGGCAGTGCTCCTTCTTTCCTCATCTGCTTTTCCAGCCTCCTGCATAACTCGTCCACTTCACTGAAAACAGACAAAATGATAAATACTGGAATAGAAGAAACATCAATTTGCATTGTTGACTGATGCCTGCAGTGCGTATACTTTCACAAGAAACCTTACCATGAGAAGAAGAAAAATCCCACAGTCATTTCACATGTCTGGCGAGGCAAGCCCTAAAATGAATAAAAATAAAAGTGGACATTACAGGCAATAGTCTTTTTTTTTTAATCCACACAAATTATGTATTTTACACGAATATCATGTCCTGTCCTCTATGTCCATAGACCAGGCTCAATTTGCTGAGCAATTTGTCTAGAGAAAAAAATACAAACATCAATAAAAACAACATCCTGTAGCATAAAGTTGCACTTACAGTGCGTGAGTCTACAGTGGCAGTGCCACTGCCAACGACCTACATATAGGCTGTTTTATTTTTGTTTAATTTAATGCACATGGTATTAACAGTTTCAGTTTCATTAAAAACAGCTAGAAAAATGCTAAGCTTGGTTAGCATTTGACGTGCATAAGGCTAATTGTAAACGTAGGCTATTATAAGTCAAACGTTCGTTACGCTGCAGATGCATTTTCAACAAAAACTTTTATGACATGAAACAAACTAAGTGATTAACGTTCAATACCTTTTTTCCGGGGTCTGCACGTCCATGTTCCGAGTAGGTAACATTAGCATAACACAAACCAGGGGGCACTGTAGCAGAAAACCAAGGGGTCTGAATGTGCGGGTCCAAACGTGCGGGTCTGAATCTGCGGTCTCCGGGTCTGCAGACACATGCTACTCGTAGGTACAGGTAGAGCGGTGGGGGTAGGATCTAGCAGGATCTGTATGTGCATATACTATATTAATAATTCTCAATTGTTTGTTTCTCCAATTTAAATCTACTACAAGGGCTCTCCCATGAACAAATGAAAAGCTATTTAATATCTCTATTTCTCTGTTATTTCCACATAATAGTCCCACTCCACTTGAATGCACACCACCCACACTCCACCTAGATTCCCCTTTTACCCACTCTCTAGAGAACTTAACAATGTCTTTTTCGCTTTTTAGGTGTACTTCTTGGAGTAAGCAAACATTGAAGTCAAGTGTGGCTAGATGTGAAAATACAGACCTTCTCTTTTTTATGTTTTGTAGACCTCTAACATTCAAGGTTATGATTTTGAAATCCATTTTTTTATGGAGTGTGACAATGTTATGAGATGATGTTACTGTCTGCTTATCTTGGACGTCAACTCTGTTGTCTTCATGGTATAGGTAGACTGGATTAGCCTGTGCTACCTTTACCATCAGCCCACGAGCCTGGTTGCATTGGTCCAAAGGAGCCCCTCCTCTGGCGGCCACATGAAATCCAGGGCATGCGGCTTGTTGTGTTCTCAGGGACGTGGGGTAAGTTGTGAGGGGAGGGTTGAAGGGGGGGAAGGGGGAAGGGGAAAAGGTGGTGGTGGCGGGGGCCTCCGTCTGAGGGCTGACCATCCTGAGCCTTTTGACTGGGGATGAGGGTGGGCGGGCCGCTGGGGGTGGGGAGAAGAACACCACTGGGGGGGTGTCGAGGTGGGTTCGGTGTGCTGGGGATCCTCATCAGTGAGAACAGCACCATCAGCAACATCGCTCTCATTCAACAGTGAGCCAAAGCTGGAGTCCGGAGGCAACACCGGCAGATCTGGGTCCTGTGCCGATGCCCCTGGGCTGACGACAACTTTCCTTTTTTTTTGATTTTCTCTGGTTTTTCTTGGCAACGATGCTCCATACATCCGTCTGCTGGTCACTGTCTGTCTTCCCAGCCTCCCCCATCTCACCAGCAGTCGGTGCGGGAGCCGAGGCCGCCGTCTCAGTGATCACTGTGCTGCCCTGCTCCTCCGTCCCTGCCTCCACCCGTGTCTCTTGTTGCTCCTCGTTTTGATTTCAGATTTCTTCTAGCACTATTTCGATGTCTCTTAAGTCTGTGTCTTGTGTGGTCTTATCACCTCCTCTGTGAGTTGTGATATCTTTTAAAGCTGCTGCGTAGGATCTTGGCTTGGGGCAGTCTCTGGCTAGATGGTATTCAGAGTTGCACGGGTCACACCTTCTTGCTTCTTGGCAGTCTTTGATGAGGTGGCCCAACTCTCCACAGTTCCGACATCGTATCTGTGTGCAGGTCTCTGCCATGTGTCCATATGTATGGCATTTTCGGCAGAATTTTGGCTGCCCTGCGTAAATCAGGTAGCCGCGGTTCCCTCCAATGGTTAAAACAGCTGGGGGGTGAGAAAACCCATCGTGTCCGTTGGCTTCCTCTTTCAAACGGACACGGAACTGTCTTTTCCCAGTCCAGATACCCAAAGCATCTTTTATTTCTTTAACGCCAGGTAGGACTATTGCATATCTCCCAAGGAAAAATCGTATAGTCTCTTCACTCACCCATACATGTGGACGGTCACAACACGGAAATTGTTTCGGAACAAGGATGTGACTTGAAATGGTTTCAGTGCTGGACTGGCTTGCTGAGAAACCAGACCACGTATCTCTTCCATTTGTGCACTTGAGTTAAGCGTGACATCGTAGTATCCACTTGTCAGGTTCTGTTGTAGACAGAAGATGTCCTCTGGTCTTTGATTTTTTTTTATTTTATTTATTTGCACAATTAACAAAAGAAGAAAAAACAGCATAAAAACAGCAAACCAGTTGTGCAGGTGAGATTAAAGAAACCCAGATGGGTTTATAAGAGAAATCTCACCTCATAAAAACAAAAAATAAGAGACCACAATAATAAACAAAACAAGCAAAACGTAAAAAGTTTAAAATCAGAAAACAAAAATAATTCAGAAATCACAATATAGAACATAACCAAACCAATGTGAGTGTGTATGTGTAAGTGTGTGTGTGCGTGCATGCGTGTGCACTTGTGCTAAAAAATCCCTATAGTGGAAGAAGAACAGACAATTGCAGTCAGGTATGAGTTTGGTTCATCAGATATGACCGGAGCCTTTGTTTGAAATTCTGCAGGGAGGTGGATTGAAATACAATTTGAATATGGCTGTTCCAAAGCTGGGCCCCTTTATATCTAACAGAAAATTGACAAAGCTTGGTACGAAACATAGGAAGGTGTAAATCTTTGGCATGTCTAGTATTATATTTATGAACATCACTATTAGTCAAAAAAAAATCTTTACAAGGCATGGAGAATGATACAGGCATATAAATAATTATATAAATGAAAGTACAAGTTTGATATATGTTTATATTAAAAATTGGTAAGATATTGAGCTGTTTGAAGAGAGGGGCAGAGGGTTCAAAGTGGTTGCTATTGGTAGCAATTCTACAGAACTTTTTTTGTAGAATATAAAGCATGTGTAAATGAGTGGGATAGGTAGCTCCCCAAATTACATTACAATATATGAGGTAAGGATACATTAAGCTATAATAAAGGGTTAATAGGCACTTCTGGTGAACCAAACTTTTAATCTTGCCAATGATACCAACAGATCTGGATATTTTATTACAGATAGACTGAATATGAGTCTTCCAACTTAAGGTTTCATCAATTAAAACTCCAAGAAAGAGTGTAGATGTGACCTGAGAGATAGCGTTATTACCAATGGAGAGACAAGAGTTGGATATACAGTATTTTTTGCTCATTAGATTTTTTAAAATTTAAGGATAATTTGTTTGTCTGGAACCATTTGAAGACTTTTTCTAAGTCAGACTTTGCTTTGGCCATCAGTGTGGAGAAATTAGAATGTGAAACAAATAAATTGGTATCATCAGCAAAAAGTACAGGGAACATGGAGGATAACGCTGCAGTCAGATCATTGATGTAAATAAGGAATAGGAGTGGTCCTAAAACAGAACCTTGTGGAACCCCACATGTTATAGTCGCAGATGTCAATCCATTGATATTAACATATTGTTGACGATTATGAATATAATTGTTCAACCATTTATAAGTGATTCCAGTAAAGCCATAGTGTGACAGTTTTAGTAGTAAAATATTATGATTAACAGTATCAAAAGCTTTGGATAAGTCGAGAAAAACTCCCAAAGCATATTCGTTATTATTTAGCGCAGTGTGAATTTTGTCTACTAGTTGGAGCACAGCTATTTCTGTTGAATATTTTTTCCTGAATCCATACTGGTGTTCATAGAGGATGTTAAACTTCTGCAGATGGATCATCATTCTATTGTAAATCAATTTATCCAAAATCTTAGAAAAACATGGAAGGACAGAGATTGGGCGATAGTTGTTGAAAGAACTTTTGTCACCAGATTTAAATACAGGGGTTACTTTAGCAATTTTTAGGTCATTAGGTAACATTCCAGACTCTACAGATTTGACAAATATATAGGTCAAGGGCTTGATAAATGAGGGAATACATTTTTTGATAACACATGTCCTGACCTCATCATGACCAGCAGCAGAATCCTTCATATTGACAACAATGTCCATGATCTCCTTTTCAGTAGGAGGTTCAAAACTCTGGAGAGAGGGATAACAACCCCTCAGGTACTCAGATGGAGACCCGGTTGGAGGTATCCTCTCTGACAGAGCTGACCCAATATTGACAAAATAATGATTAAAAGCACGTGCAATATCAAATGAGTCTGTATAAACTCTATTTTCATCAGTCAACTGAGAGGGGAAAGTGGCTGATGTCTTTTTCCTATGCAGGAGCTGATTGATGACCTTCCATGTTTCTTTAATATTATCTGAAGCCTCATCAAATTTAGTAGTGTAGTATTTTTTCTTTGCAATTCTAATTAAATGATTATATTTATTTCTATATCTCTTATAGTTAGCAGCATTCAAAGGAGATGGATTTGTCATGAATTTTCTGTACATTCTATTCTTTTTTAGTGCAGACTTGTGAAGACCTGGAGTAAACCAGGGTTTGCTGAATGATTTTTCTTTTTTAGTGAGCATACTAATCAGTGGAAAACATTTGTTAAAGACAGAGTTGAATATAGCCATAAATGACTGATAAGCAAGTTCAACATCGTCGTGCATATACACATTATCCCATGGGACATCACCAATCAGCTTCCCAAATTTGTCAATATTTCTTTTGTTGAAAACTCGCATCCTTGGCAATTTCTCTATTTTCTGTTGTTTTTCTATAGTGGTTGTAGTAAGATGAAATACTGGAAAATGATCAGATATATCACAGTAAAAGACACCAGACCTCCATATATCACTGAGAGAGTTGGTAAATATGTTATCAATCAGAGTTGCTGATGAGGGAGTTATCCTAGTAGGTTTAGTGATTAGAGGGTATAGGGAATTGGCATAGAGTAAATTCAGAAAATCAGCAGTAAGGGAATGAGACACATTTTTAAAGAGATTAATGTTAAAGTCACCTATGAGGAAGCATACTTTACCTTCACAGTTAATTTTTTTCTAGGACACAAGCAAGACTAGAATTAAAATCCCCAATGTTTGTATCAGGAGGCTTGTAGATGCAACCAATGATAACATTTTTACCAGAAAAATCATCACATGAGGGTATTTCAAGAAAAAGGGATTCAACTTCATTACAGGTAGAATTCAACATAAGATCATCTCTAAGACTGTAATTAAATTTAATATGTAAATATATAGATACACCTCCACCACTTCTTGTCTTTCTGCAACGATGGAGAGCATGATAATTTGGGATGCTATAGAAAGATGTGGATTCATAAGTTAACCAAGTTTCTGTAAAAGCTATCACTGAGAACTCGTGATTTAATGAAGACAAAAATTGACAGAGTGAATCATAATTCCTGGAGAGACTACGGATATTTAGATGAAAAGTGGAGAATATTTTTGTTTGGGGCTCAAGTAATAAGCCATTAAATCTATTAATATTAAAATAATCACAAGATAAAACTTTTGAATTTAGTGAGTTAAAGAAATTAGAATCAGGATCAAAAGGCTCCATAAATTTTTTATCACTCTGTGGGTTCAATTCAAAAGGATTAAAGACCATATGATCAAAAGTAATTGTCCTTCTGTAATCAGGATTTATATCAGCCATCAGACCATCATCGTTAACATCATGATAAGGAAACATAGATGCGCAGTTTACACAAGTCCAGGAACTCCATTTGTCCATTTCATGTTCACTGACAGGTGTGCATCTCAGGTGGTAACACATTTTACAACAAGAGCACTGGATGATGGAGGAGGAAGTTTGAGTCTGACAGTGATAACAAAGAGAGCTTTGGTGCATTATAGACATAAGAATGAGAGTGTTAATGGGTACAAAAAAAATACTGAACAACATGTTGAGATTAATAAATAAAATGAGAGAGAGAGAGAGAGAGAGAGAGAGAGAGGGGTGTTGTGAGTGTATGTGTGTATGCATGTCAGGGCAAGTGTAAGCGTACTCTGGATGTGAATATATAAATGTGTATGCATAAAGTACATGGCTTCTAATGCTTTGATGCTGGGGCATTGTTACTTCTTTGACCTGGTGCAGGCTTCTGGGATGGTGGGTGAACAATAAGTTTGTCATACCGTAGGTAGGCAATCTCCCCCCGCTCTCTGGCAGCCCACATGGCCAGAAGGAGTTCTTTTCGCTTCTGTCGGACAGCTTCAGGAAAATCTTCATTGATAAAAATGTTCGTACCTTTCAGGGCTTTGGCTTTGCTGATGACTTCCAGTTTGTCCTTATAACGTAGAAGTTTGACAATGATAGGCCTAGGCCTGGTGGAGGATGGTGAAGGCTTCCCCAATCTGTGGGCCCTCTCCAGCTCAATCTTGCGTGGGTCAATCTGGAGCTTCTCGGATAGTAGTTTCTTCACTTTGTCCTCAGAATCAGACCATTTTTCGTTAGCTGACTCAATAATGCCATCAATGACAATATTGTTACGCCTTGACTGTCCTTCCAGGTAATCACTTTTGTCATTGAGTGAGATGAGGCTTTTGCAGACTGTTTCAACATCATTCTTAGTTTCTTTAAATTCAGAGCGTTGAAGAGCACGTTCTTCCCAAACGAGACTCTGTCAGGTATTTC
Source organism: Trachurus trachurus (assembly GCF_905171665.1). Taxonomy (NCBI): domain Eukaryota; kingdom Metazoa; phylum Chordata; class Actinopteri; order Carangiformes; family Carangidae; genus Trachurus; species Trachurus trachurus. The sequence continues at coordinate 27,221,514 of NC_139907.1, forward strand.
TTCCTCTTTTATCTGGAATCTCAGCGTGTTCTTCAGGTTCAGTCCGGCTGATTTCTCTGCCGACTGCAGTGTTGCTGATGCCGCCATTACCACTCAGGAGGAATGTTGGAAAGTCTTCCGTCTGCTTTTAGCCAGCCGGCTGAAAGGCAGAGAGCTTATTGCCGTCCCATACACCGCACGACTGACAATAAGGCACAAACTGATAAGAACAGATATTTTTTTCTTTCGAAAAATTTTATTGACACGTTTACACACTTTCTTTCATCAATGTATGACATTTTTACCCACAATTTCTTTCTTTACATTCATTTTAAGACAAGAGGCATTCAGTAACCATATAGTCTTTTTTTTTCCAGCACGATATGAATTGGATAAAAGAAAAAACATGTCTTAAAAGAAAAATACAACAATTCAACAATTAAATATCTGTAAAACAATTTCTTAAAAGCTGAGTTTCTAAAGCTTTTTTTAAAAATGTTTTACAAATAAGACATGTTTAAAGGCATGTTTGTGTATGGTATTTAAAAGTTCATTGATGTGTGTGTCAGATCATGTGTCTTTAAAAGTTAATTTAAAAGCGAGTGCAGAGGTTAAAATCCTTTCCATGGTTGTGCAGGAGCGGGGTGAGCCCCTATCAAGGCTGGCTCACTCCGCTCCCCCAAGCCATTTTCCTCTCGGGACTCTGCTGTGGTGCTCAGAGGAGATCCTCGCCCTCAGCTCCTTCCCAGTCCTGCCAAACCCCGGAGAGTCAGGCCGCCGCTGCTGGGACCTTGTCAGTGATGTGGCTCCGGCTCCTTCGTCCAAATGGGCACAGAGGCGATTCTTCTTTGTGGCTGTGTCCTAGGCCCGCCGCCTGCAGCTTCGGCCGCTCGGACCGTCGCTACTGCCATACGGAGCACAGCCACGGGGGGGATCTGCTTGTGCTTTCTTACCAGCAAGTTTCTGGAGGTCCAGGTGGCGTCTACTATGGCGGCGAGAGTGAGCCACTGCTTGGCGAAGACAGGTGGTGGAATGTCTTCGCGGCTCACCCCATACAGCACAAGTTGTGCTGTAAGGACCTCCCTTGCTGGTAAGTACGGGAATTGCAAGGAGCCGGCCGTTGCCCACAGATCCTCAGCAGCGCTGCACTCCCAGAGCAGGTGCCTCACCGTCTCTGGCGCGCCACAACCAGGTCGGGGGCAGGTTGCGTTTCTCGCCATGCCTCTGGAGTGCATTACAGACCTGACCGGGAGGATCTCATGGTCCACCATCCATAACAGGTCCCGGAGTCGGTTTGGGAGAGTGGAGTGGTTCGCGTTGCGCCAAACTGTGGAGGGCTCGCCGAGTGCGAGCCTACGCACTGGACTCACTGGTTCCCGCTCCTGCACAACAGATAAAAGCATACGGTGGTTGGTTAAAATCTGCAACTCCTCATGCTCTAGGTTAAACTGCTTTAAGAATCTGCAAATAAAACTATATGCAGGTGGCAGGTTAAAAGACACAGGAACTCTAAGATCAGTGGGTAAAAACTTTTTTCTTCTCAGGTAGGTCCCCATCCAGAACCGCGTCATTGCTGCGGTCTTTGGGTTTCTGGATGGGGCCGTAGCAGCTTTCAGGTGCAGGGTGGTGTATAAGGATCCTAAAAACTGGTACAGGTCTGGCACTCCTTTTCCTCCTTTCTCCTTTGGCCGCTTCATTATTTGCCTTTGTAGTCTCTCCCACTTGGATCCCCATAAAAAGTAAAAAATGGCTCGTTCCAGGTCTAAAAGCACACTCCTAGGGGGGGTAAAATCAGAACTGACAAGTAAAAACACAGGTAAAATCACTGCTTTTATGATTAAAACTTTGCCTTCTATCGTCAGTCCTCTAAGTCCCCAGAATCCTAGTCGCTTCTTAACTTTCCCTACCACGTCCGGCCAGTTTGTACTCCCCCCCCCCCCCTTCCCTGTCAAATTTTATCCCTGTGACTGTGACCCAGACTGACCTGAAAATACTGGGGATAAAATTTGACAGGGAAGGGGGGGGTAGGTAGGGTCCCATTAGTGGTAGGAGGAGATTTTAATTGTGTTTTAAGCAAGAAGGATAGGAAAGATGCAGGGGATGATTTTAAAATAGATAAAACATCGGTTTTACTTCAGGAAATAGTTAAGGATTTTAAGCTAGTCGACTGTTTTAAAACCATGCATCCCAGAGAGGAGGGCTTCACCTGGTTCAGTGGTGATAGCACCAGAGCCTCTCGCATCGACTACTGTTTTACACGCAACTGCCCGCCCACCGATGCTAGATTAACCCCTGTTTTCTTCTCAGACCACGTTATGCTATCCTGCACACTATCACTCTCTTCAGGTGTGACTTTAGGAAGTGGTCTGTGGAAACTCAACTGCTCTCTTTTAGAAGATAGGGAGATAGTCAGGGAATACCGAGAGCAGTACAAGGAGTGGCAGACCCTTCAAGACTTGTACCAAACACGAGCACACTGGTGGGAAATGGTGAATGGTGACCCGGACTTTCTTTAGGCAGATAGGTAAGAAAAAGAAAGATAGGGAAAACAGACACATGTTGGGACTGCAGAAAAGACTGCAGCGCTATTTTTTATTAATAAACCAGGGTTTTGATTTTAACAATGAAATTTTAGAAATCAAAAAACAAATGACAAAAATAGCTGAAATTACGAGTCGTGGAGCCATCATAAGAAGCAAAGAAAGAGAAATAGAAGAAGGGGAAAAATGCACACGCTACTTTTTTAAGAAAATTATGAGAAAACAAGGTCTTTTAACAGAATTAAAAAATAAAGAAGGTAACTTAACTACGAACACACAGGAAGTTAAAGAAACTGTGGAAAACTACTATAAAACATTGTATGAAGAAAAGGAAACAGATAAAAATGTCACTGAACAGGTTTTAGAATCCATTTTAAACAGTTTTAAAGATAGTGTGCTTTTAGAACAGGATTTTACCCTTTTAGAGTTAGATAAGTCTTTAAAACATTTTAAGAAGGGAAAGTCCCCTGGCCAAGACGGACTTCCCCTTGAGTTTTATCTGACTTTTAGGGATCTTATTGCACACGACATTCTAACTGTTTTTAACGAATTTGAAGGACTTGACCTTTTACCAGACTCTTTTAGAATAGGGATAGTGACTTTAATACACAAAAAAGACGAAAAGACTGACCTGAAAAATTGGAGACCTGTGACTCTTTTGAACGTAGACTGCAAACTTTTTAGTAAACTTTTAGCTAGTCGTTTATCTTTGGTTTTAGGGGAGGTGATCCACCCGGATCAAGGCTGCGCCATTCCGGGGAGGAAGATCACCGACAGCCTCGTACTGATCAGAGACACAATCTGTTACGCGAGAGACAGAAACATTCGACTAATAGTCCTAAATTTAGACTTTGAGAAGGCATTTGATCGGGTCTCGCACCAGTATCTTTTTAAGGTACTGCAAAAAGTGGGATTTCCTGATAGGTTTATAGCGTGGGTGGGACTGCTATACCGGGGCATCACAAGCAGAATCCTTGTTAATGGGGAGCTTACCAAAGCAGTGGATATATGCTGCGGTGTCCGTCAGGGTTGTCCGTTATCTGCCCTCCTCTATGTCATCTGCGTAGAACCACTGGCGCAGATCTTGAGAAGGGACAAATGGATCAACGGGGTGGCAATTCCGGGAGGTAGGGGCTCTTTTATTAAGTGCCTTTTATATATGGACGATTTTAACATTGTTTGCACCGACCTTTTATCTATCAACCGGACGCTAGACTTGACTGACTGGTTTGGGCGGGCCTCTGCTGCCAAACTAAATAGAGAAAAAACGCAAGCCCAATTTTATGGCCCATGGACAGCGACTGACATGACAGGACTTCCCCTGACTGTGACCCAGACTGACCTGAAAATACTGGGGATAAAATTTGACAGGGAAGGGGGGGGGGGTAGGTAGGGTCCCATTAGTGGTAGGAGGAGATTTTAATTGTGTTTTAAGCAAGAAGGATAGGAAAGATGCAGGGGATGATTTTAAAATAGATAAAACATTGGTTTTACTTCAGGGAATAGTTAAGGATTTTAAGCTAGTCGACTGTTTTAAAACCATGCATCCCAGAGAGGAGGGCTTCACCTGGTTCAGTGGTGATAGCACCAGAGCCTCTCGCATCGACTACTGTTTTAAACGCAACTGCCCGCCCACCGATGCTAGATTAACCCCTGTTTTCTTCTCTTGCTTAAAACACAATTAAAATCTCCTCCTACCACTAATGGGACCCTACCTAACATGTGGGACTGCAGATCTTCTAAAAAGTCATACCTGTCGTTTTTCTCATTAAAACCATAGACGTTAAGAAGGTTAAAATCATTTTCCATAAATGAAAGGCGTGCTAAAAGAGCCCGCCCATCCTTCACCACAGTGCTGCCCTTCACCGAGATCAAGGGGTTTTTAATAAGTATTGCCACTCCATCTGATTTGTTTTCATTTGAACCACTGAATAGAGAGGTGGCCACATTCCTTCCCATTTGCTATAGAGTTTTAAAAAGGGCAGGTTGCATTCCTGCAATAAAAACACATCTGAGTCAACAGATTGTAGGAAGGAAAATATACTTTGTGCTCTAACTCTTGACTTCACACTTCTCACATTGATTGTGGAAATGTTGAGAGCCATGAGTATTGAAATTAAAAACAGGTACTGCATTTTTAAATAGTTTAAAAAAAAAACAGGGTTATGTCCATTTCACTCTTTTGTATGTTGTAACAGAAGCTCATTTCGCGTCTCATAACAATTAGGGGGCGAATCTAGAGTTTCTGATCTCCTGAAAGCATCGTTTCCCAGTCTTTCCTGTGGAGTTGATTGAAGTGAAATTGTCAGAAAAGAACACTGGTCAGTTGTGGAGCAGACATTTATGGCGCGTTTCCACTACATGGTACCGGCTCGACTCGACTCGACTCGACTCGGCCTTTTTGCGTTTCCATTACGTAAAAGTACCTGGAATCTGGTACCCGATACTATTTTTTTAGTACCTGCTCAGCCGCGGTTCCAAAACGGCTGAAGCGGTACTAAAATGTGACGTGTAAACATTGTGGACTGCTGATTGGTCAGAGAGTCGTCACCGGTGGCCGCGGGTCATCAGATATCACCACATTTCAATAAATAAATGTTTTAAAATGAACAAACTATGCAAGTCTGGTCGCTTTTCCGCTGTCGCTGTCCCCCCCGCCCCTCCCCTCCTCTCCCCGTCTGGCCATGTGGGTTTGTTGACAACGAAGCCGGCGAAAAATCAATACGGAGCGGTGGCTAACTTTATATAACACATAGGATGTTACGATGCGTATATGTGTAGTCTTAACTGTCAAAAACAAAGGCTTACAGTTACGGAGCTTGTTTGTGTGGCGGTGCAGCAGAGAGGAGAGGAGAGCTGGGACACCGGGGGGCTGCGGCCAGGTAACGGATGTTGCAAGGTTGGTTTTCAGCCGTGAGAGGCCAGGTGAAGGCAGAGAGCCTCCGCTCTCACTCGTAACAAGTCACAAGTCATGTAGTAAGCTATCAAATTACTCCGGAGCTTTTTAATTGAGGTAAAAATGTGGCATAACCACGGGGAAAATCCTGTTTATAGTTTTGTTTTATTTTGTTAAGCGCCGCCGGTCGCTATGACGACCGGCTACTCTAAAGCCGGTACTATCCTGTAATGGAAACGCTCTCTAGAATAGTACCTGGTACCAGAGCCGAGTCGAGTCGAGTCGAGCCGGTACCATGTAGTGGAAACGCGGCTTTAGCCTCTCCTCAGGTGAGGTGGCAGTTCCAACATCTATTCGGCCCCTCTTTTCTGAGTTCTCTGCCACCTCAGGGCTGGATAGTTCCGACATTTCTTTTCAGGAGGGGCTGTGCGTCGGGGAAGGAGGCTTCACTGGACCCTTCTTCCACAATCTGGAGACTAGTGGAGGTTTCGGGTCCAGATTCTCCGGCTGCCTGGCTCTCAATACTTTCCTGCTCTTCCCCCTCTGCTGGGGTGAGGCCAGGCCCCTCCCCTTTTCCCGCCTCACTGGGCTCCTCTCCTCCAATCACAGTTTTTGGCGGGAAGTTTGAATTTTCCAGCCCCTCCCTTTCAATTATCACTTCTTGTCGGCCATTTTCCTCTTTTTTCTCTATGTTGTCTTGCCTTCTTTGAGCTTTTAATTTGTTGGCAAATGATTTTGGGCAGTCTCTGAAGAGGTGGGTTGCCTCTCCACAGAGGTTGCATTTTCTCCCGTTTGGGCATTCCTCAAAGGAGTGCCCCACTTCCCTACATTTGCCGCACACAGTTTTCTGGCAAGCTTCTACCAGGTGCCCATGCTCACCACACTTGCGGCACAGCTTCGGCATTCCCTGGTAGTGAATGTAGCCCCTGTTCTCTCCAAGGACTATCATGGATGGGAGATGTCTCAGGCCCTGGAAGCCCTGGGGGTCCTGCCATTGCTGGACAGGGACCCTCCAGGCACAATTCCAGATGCCATCCTCATCTCTCACCTTGGTAGCCTGGCCTTTGACAGTGCAATATCTCCCCAGCCATATGCAAATGTCATCAGCATTTACTGTCTCATTGAACATCCTGACAATCACCACTTTCTGGGAGTTGTCAGTAAGTTTCTCCACAGTGAAAGCCTTAAACTGGGTCTTTACTTTTTCAAACCGATTCCAAAATTCCAGTAAAGTGGCAGCCGACACAAAACTTATATCAAAACCTTTTCCAGAGGGCAGAGTTACAATACAATTTAAAGATTCTGCTTTGAAGCCAAGGGTTTGCTGTATTAGCTTTCTGGAGAAGTCCAGTCTGGACATCTCCAGGAGCTTTCCATCCAGCTCCTTGAATAAAAAGCGCACACTGTGGTGCCTCCGCATGCCGGCACGGGCAGCCGACATGGCTGGAGGCACCTCAGTAAAAGACCAAAATCAATAAATAAATAAAATCCAAGTAAAACCAACAAGTGATAAAAAACAGAAGCAAGGTAAAACCAAGAAAACGTAAAAAATTTACTTACCTTAGATGACCGTACTGAAAAGTAAGACAATTAGTGTTGTGCAAACAAGCAGATGTGCAAATAAGCAAGACAGACAAAACAAGAACAATGTGCAAAACAAGCAAGGACAAAAAACAGGAATATCCCCCAAGAGTTACGAGGAAGAGTCCCACTGAAAGGGAGCCTTCCTGCAACACCGGGAGTGATCACTGTCTTAGCCAAAAGGCCGAGAAGCAACGGGGCCCAAGCGTCTGATTTCCGAGCGCAGCTCTGGGGCCGGACCCCACTCGACGCGGTTCCCTGTCGGTGACACTAAAGCCACACTGGCTGCATTGTAGCCCCTCCGCCCAACCTCTCCACGGCGCAGCCCTCGCTGCCGGTTGACTTTTCACAAACTCAAAGGGCTCGGCCGTACGGCAGAGCCTCCCAAAAATAGCTTGAACTCGTTGGTGTTCCTCTCCACGGAAGTCTTTAGTAAAAGGCGAAAGACTTGTGCGTTATGAAGAGAAGCCAGAGTCGGTAGAGCCCCTCGCCTCCCAGGCAGCCCAGGAGCCTATCTGTCCCAGTCTCCACCCTCGCGGTTGGCTTCCGGTTGCCTGCCGAGTGCCGAGTCCCAGCTGCCGCCCCCGATCCCCCAGCCCTCCCCATGCTCTCACAGGCTCTGACCAACGGGGTCTCGGAGACAAGAGTCTGGGCAGGCTGGAAAAAAGGCAAGCTGGAAAAGGTCTGACGTTTGGCAGGCAGGCAGGCAGGCTGGCTGGGGAGGACGCACTTTGCTGGGAGTGGTGTGTGCAAAACCACCAGCGGGAGCTGGTGAAAGCTGCCAGGCCACTTGAGGCCCTTCCTTTGAGCCACGTGCAAAGTGCCATCTGAAACTCTGTGTTTGGTTTTCAACAAGGCGAGAGAAGGGTGCACCGTTCCCGGCGACACTGCAATGCCGGGTCGATGCGTGGAGTGAACGGAGCAAGCCCCTTTTTCAGCTCCCGGTGGCAAAAATCCGTTTAATATGTTGTCCTCGGGTAGAGGACATATCAGATATTAAACTGATAAGAACAGATACTACACTTGATCTTAGCCAAAAGGCCGAGAAGCGATGGGGCCCAAGCGTCTGATTTCCGAGCGCAGCTCTGGGGCCGGACCCCACTCGACGCGGTTCCCTGTCGGTGACACTAAAGCCACACTGGCTGCATTGTAGCCCCTACGCCCAACCTCTCCACGGCGCAGCCCTCGCTGCCGGTTGACTTTTCACAAACTCAAAGGGCTCGGCCGTACGGCAGAGCCTCCCAAAAATAGCTTGAACTCGTTGGTGTTCCTCTCCACGGAAGTCTTTAGTAAAAGGCGAAAGACTTGTGCGTTATGAAGAGAAGCCAGAGTCGGTAGAGCCCCTCGCCTCCCAGGCAGCCCACGAGCCTATCTGTCCCAGTCTCCACCCTCGCGGTTGGCTTCCGGTTGCCTGCCGAGTGCCGAGTCCCAGCTGCCGCCCCCGATCCCCCAGCCCTCCCCATGCTCTCACAGGCTCTGACCAACGGGGTCTCGGAGACAAGAGCCTGGGCAGGCTGGAAAAAAGGCAAGCTGGAAAAGGTCTGACGTTTGGCAGGCAGGCAGGCAGGCGGGCTGGGGAGGACGCACTTTGCTGGGAGTGGTTTGTGCAAAACCACCAGCGGCAGCTGGTGAAAGCTGCCAGGCCACTTGAGGCCCTTCCTTTGAGCCACGTGCAAAGTGCCATCTGAAACTCTGTGTTTGGTTTTCAACAAGGCGAGAGAAGGGTGCACCGTTCCCGGCGACACTGCAATGCCGGGTCGATGCGTGGAGTGAACGGAGCAAGCCCCTTTTTCAGCTCCCGGTGGCAAAAATCCGTTTAATATGTTGTCCTCGGGTAGAGGACATATCAGATATTAAACTGATAAGAACAGATACTACACTTGATCTTAGCCAAAAGGCCGAGAAGCGATGGGGCCCAAGCGTCTGATTTCCGAGCGCAGCTCTGGGGCCGGACCCCACTCGACGCGGTTCCCTGTCGGTGACACTAAAGCCACACTGGCTGCATTGTAGCCCCTCCGCCCAACCTCTCCACGGCGCAGCCCTCGCTGCCGGTTGACTTTTCACAAACTCAAAGGGCTCGGCCGTACGGCAGAGCCTCCCAAAAATAGCTTGAACTCGTTGGTGTTCCTCTCCACGGAAGTCTTTAGTAAAAGGCGAAAGACTTGTGCGTTATGAAGAGAAGCCAGAGTCGGTAGAGCCCCTCGCCTCCCAGGCAGCCCAGGAGCCTATCTGTCCCAGTCTCCACCCTCGCGGTTGGCTTCCGGTTGCCTGCCGAGTGCCGAGTCCCAGCTGCCGCCCCCGATCCCCCAGCCCTCCCCATGCTCTCACAGGCTCTGACCAACGGGGTCTCGGAGACAAGAGCCTGGGCAGGCTGGAAAAAAGGCAAGCTGGAAAAGGTCTGACGTTTGGCAGGCAGGCAGGCAGGCGGGCTGGGGAGGACGCACTTTGCTGGGAGTGGTTTGTGCAAAACCACCAGCGGCAGCTGGTGAAAGCTGCCAGGCCACTTGAGGCCCTTCCTTTGAGCCACGTGCAAAGTGCCATCTGAAACTCTGTGTTTGGTTTTCAACAAGGCGAGAGAAGGGTGCACCGTTCCCGGCGACACTGCAATGCCGGGTCGATGCGTGGAGTGAACGGAGCAAGCCCCTTTTTCAGCTCCCGGTGGCAAAAATCCGTTTAATATGTTGTCCTCGGGTAGAGGACATATCAGATATTAAACTGATAAGAACAGATACTACACTTGATCTTAGCCAAAAGGCCGAGAAGCGATGGGGCCCAAGCGTCTGATTTCCGAGCGCAGCTCTGGGGCCGGACCCCACTCGACGCGGTTCCCTGTCGGTGACAATAAAGCCACACTGGCTGCATTGTAGCCCCTCCGCCCAACCTCTCCACGGCGCAGCCCTCGCTGCCGGTTGACTTTTCACAAACTCAAAGGGCTCGGCCGTACGGCAGAGCGTCCCAAAAATAGCTTGAACTCGTTGGTGTTCCTCTCCACGAAAGTCTTTAGTAAAAGGCGAAAGACTTGTGCGTTATGAAGAGAAGCCAGAGTCGGTAGAGCCCCTCGCCTCCCAGGCAGCCCAGGAGCCTATCTGTCCCAGTCTCCACCCTCGCGGTTGGCTTCCGGTTGCCTGCCGAGTGCCGAGTCCCAGCTGCCGCCCCCGATCCCCCAGCCCTCCCCATGCTCTCACAGGCTCTGAGCAACGGGGTCTCGGAGACAAGAGCCTGGGCAGGCTGGAAAAAAGGCAAGCTGGAAAAGGTCTGACGTTTGGCAGGCAGGCAGGCAGGCGGGCTGGGGAGGACGCACTTTGCTGGGAGTGGTTTGTGCAAAAGCACCAGCGGCAGCTGGTGAAAGCTGCCAGGCCACTTGAGGCCCTTCCTTTGAGCCACGTGCAAAGTGCCATCTGAAACTCTGTGTTTGGTTTTCAACAAGGCGAGAGAAGGGTGCACCGTTCCCGGCGACACTGCAATGCCGGGTCGATGCGTGGAGTGAACGGAGCAAGCCCCTTTTTCAGCTCCCGGTGGCAAAAATCCGTTTAATATGTTGTCCTCGGGTAGAGGACATATCAGATATTAAACTGATAAGAACAGATACTACACTTGATCTTAGCCAAAAGGCCGAGAAGCGATGGGGCCCAAGCGTCTGATTTCCGAGCGCAGCTCTGGGGCCGGACCCCACTCGACGCGGTTCCCTGTCGGTGACACTAAAGCCACACTGGCTGCATTGTAGCCCCTCCGCCCAACCTCTCCACGGCGCAGCCCTCGCTGCCGGTTGACTTTTCACAAACTCAAAGGGCTCGGCCGTACGGCAGAGCCTCCCAAAAATAGCTTGAACTCGTTGGTGTTCCTCTCCACGGAAGTCTTTAGTAAAAGGCGAAAGACTTGTGCGTTATGAAGAGAAGCCAGAGTCGGTAGAGCCCCTCGCCTCCCAGGCAGCCCAGGAGCCTATCTGTCCCAGTCTCCACCCTCGCGGTTGGCTTCCGGTTGCCTGCCGAGTGCCGAGTCCCAGCTGCCGCCCCCGATCCCCCAGCCCTCCCCATGCTCTCACAGGCTCTGACCAACGGGGTCTCGGAGACAAGAGCCTGGGCAGGCTGGAAAAAAGGCAAGCTGGAAAAGGTCTGACGTTTGGCAGGCAGGCAGGCAGGCGGGCTGGGGAGGACGCACTTTGCTGGGAGTGGTTTGTGCAAAACCACCAGCGGCAGCTGGTGAAAGCTGCCAGGCCACTTGAGGCCCTTCCTTTGAGCCACGTGCAAAGTGCCATCTGAAACTCTGTGTTTGGTTTTCAACAAGGCGAGAGAAGGGTGCACCGTTCCCGGCGACACTGCAATGCCGGGTCGATGCGTGGAGTGAACGGAGCAAGCCCCTTTTTCAGCTCCCGGTGGCAAAAATCCGTTTAATATGTTGTCCTCGGGTAGAGGACATATCAGATATTAAACTGATAAGAACAGATACTATACTTGATCTTAGCCAAAAGGCCGAGAAGCGATGGGGCCCAAGCGTCTGATTTCCGAGCGCAGCTCTGGGGCCGGACCCCACTCGACGCGGTTCCCTGTCGGTGACACTAAAGCCACACTGGCTGCATTGTAGCCCCTCCGCCCAACCTCTCCACGGCGCAGCCCTCGCTGCCGGTTGACTTTTCACAAACTCAAAGGGCTCGGCCGTACGGCAGAGCCTCCCAAAAATAGCTTGAACTCGTTGGTGTTCCTCTCCACGGAAGTCTTTAGTAAAAGGCGAAAGACTTGTGCGTTATGAAGAGAAGCCAGAGTCGGTAGAGCCCCTCGCCTCCCAGGCAGCCCAGGAGCCTATCTGTCCCAGTCTCCACCCTCGCGGTTGGCTTCCGGTTGCCTGCCGAGTGCCGAGTCCCAGCTGCCGCCCCCGATCCCCCAGCCCTCCCCATGCTCTCACAGGCTCTGAGCAACGGGGTCTCGGAGACAAGAGCCTGGGCAGGCTGGAAAAAAGGCAAGCTGGAAAAGGTCTGACGTTTGGCAGGCAGGCAGGCAGGCGGGCTGGGGAGGACGCACTTTGCTGGGAGTGGTTTGTGCAAAACCACCAGCGGCAGCTGGTGAAAGCTGCCAGGCCACTTGAGGCCCTTCCTTTGAGCCACGTGCAAAGTGCCATCTGAAACTCTGTGTTTGGTTTTCAACAAGGCGAGAGAAGGGTGCACCGTTCCCGGCGACACTGCAATGCCGGGTCGATGCGTGGAGTGAACGGAGCAAGCCCCTTTTTCAGCTCCCAGTGGCAAAAATCCGTTTAATATGTTGTCCTCGGGTAGAGGACATATCAGATATTAAACTGATAAGAACAGATACTACACTTGATCTTAGCCAAAAGGCCGAGAAGCGATGGGGCCCAAGCGTCTGATTTCCGAGCGCAGCTCTGGGGCCGGACCCCACTCGACGCGGTTCCCTGTCGGTGACACTAAAGCTACACTGGCTGCATTGTAGCCCAACCTCTCCACGGCGCAGCCCTCGCTGCCGGTTGACTTTTCACAAACTCAAAGGGCTCGGCCGTACGGCAGAGCCTCCCAAAAATAGCTTGAACTCGTTGGTGTTCCTCTCCACGGAAGTCTTTAGTAAAAGGCGAAAGACTTGTGCGTTATGAAGAGAAGCCAGAGTCGGTAGAGCCCCTCGCCTCCCAGGCAGCCCAGGAGCCTATCTGTCCCAGTCTCCACCCTCGCGGTTGGCTTCCGGTTGCCTGCCGAGTGCCGAGTCCCAGCTGCCGCCCCCGATCCCCCAGCCCTCCCCATGCTCTCACAGGCTCTGAGCAACGGGGTCTCGGAGACAAGAGCCTGGGCAGGCTGGAAAAAAGGCAAGCTGGAAAAGGTCTGACGTTTGGCAGGCAGGCAGGCAGGCGGGCTGGGGAGGACGCACTTTGCTGGGAGTGGTTTGTGCAAAACCACCAGCGGCAGCTGGTGAAAGCTGCCAGGCCACTTGAGGCCCTTCCTTTGAGCCACGTGCAAAGTGCCATCTGAAACTCTGTGTTTGGTTTTCAACAAGGCGAGAGAAGGGTGCACCGTTCCCGGCGACACTGCAATGCCGGGTCGATGCGTGGAGTGAACGGAGCAAGCCCCTTTTTCAGCTCCCGGTGGCAAAAATCCGTTTAATATGTTGTCCTCGGGTAGAGGACATATCAGATATTAAACTGATAAGAACAGATACTACACTTGATCTTAGCCAAAAGGCCGAGAAGCGATGGGGCCCAAGCGTCTGATTTCCGAGCGCAGCTCTGGGGCCGGACCCCACTCGACGCGGTTCCCTGTCGGTGACACTAAAGCCACACTGGCTGCATTGTAGCCCAACCTCTCCACGGCGCAGCCCTCGCTGCCGGTTGACTTTTCACAAACTCAAAGGGCTCGGCCGTACGGCAGAGCCTCCCAAAAATAGCTTGAACTCGTTGGTGTTCCTCTCCACGGAAGTCTTTAGTAAAAGGCGAAAGACTTGTGCGTTATGAAGAGAAGCCAGAGTCGGTAGAGCCCCTCGCCTCCCAGGCAGCCCAGGAGCCTATCTGTCCCAGTCTCCACCCTCGCGGTTGGCTTCCGGTTGCCTGCCGAGTGCCGAGTCCCAGCTGCCGCCCCCGATCCCCCAGCCCTCCCCATGCTCTCACAGGCTCTGACCAACGGGGTCTCGGAGACAAGAGCCTGGGCAGGCTGGAAAAAAGGCAAGCTGGAAAAGGTCTGACGTTTGGCAGGCAGGCAGGCAGGCGGGCTGGGGAGGACGCACTTTGCTGGGAGTGGTTTGTGCAAAACCACCAGCGGCAGCTGGTGAAAGCTGCCAGGCCACTTGAGGCCCTTCCTTTGAGCCACGTGCAAAGTGCCATCTGAAACTCTGTGTTTGGTTTTCAACAAGGCGAGAGAAGGGTGCACCGTTCCCGGCGACACTGCAATGCCGGGTCGATGCGTGGAGTGAACGGAGCAAGCCCCTTTTTCAGCTCCCGGTGGCAAAAATCCGTTTAATATGTTGTCCTCGGGTAGAGGACATATCAGATATTAAACTGATAAGAACAGATACTATACTTGATCTTAGCCAAAAGGCCGAGAAGCGATGGGGCCCAAGCGTCTGATTTCCGAGCGCAGCTCTGGGGCCGGACCCCACTCGACGCGGTTCCCTGTCGGTGACACTAAAGCCACACTGGCTGCATTGTAGCCCCTCCGCCCAACCTCTCCACGGCGCAGCCCTCGCTGCCGGTTGACTTTTCACAAACTCAAAGGGCTCGGCCGTATGGCAGAGCCTCCCAAAAATAGCTTGAACTCGTTGGTGTTCCTCTCCACGGAAGTCTTTAGTAAAAGGCGAAAGACTTGTGCGTTATGAAGAGAAGCCAGAGTCGGTAGAGCCCCTCGCCTCCCAGGCAGCCCAGGAGCCTATCTGTCCCAGTCTCCACCCTCGCGGTTGGCTTCCGGTTGCCTGCCGAGTGCCGAGTCCCAGCTGCCGCCCCCGATCCCCCAGCCCTCCCCATGCTCTCACAGGCTCTGAGCAACGGGGTCTCGGAGACAAGAGCCTGGGCAGGCTGGAAAAAAGGCAAGCTGGAAAAGGTCTGACGTTTGGCAGGCAGGCAGGCAGGCGGGCTGGGGAGGACGCACTTTGCTGGGAGTGGTTTGTGCAAAACCACCAGCGGCAGCTGGTGAAAGCTGCCAGGCCACTTGAGGCCCTTCCTTTGAGCCACGTGCAAAGTGCCATCTGAAACTCTGTGTTTGGTTTTCAACAAGGCGAGAGAAGGGTGCACCGTTCCCGGCGACACTGCAATGCCGGGTCGATGCGTGGAGTGAACGGAGCAAGCCCCTTTTTCAGCTCCCGGTGGCAAAAATCCGTTTAATATGTTGTCCTCGGGTAGAGGACATATCAGATATTAAACTGATAAGAACAGATACTACACTTGATCTTAGCCAAAAGGCCGAGAAGCGATGGGGCCCAAGCGTCTGATTTCCGAGCGCAGCTCTGGGGCCGGACCCCACTCGACGCGGTTCCCTGTCGGTGACACTAAAGCCACACTGGCTGCATTGTAGCCCAACCTCTCCACGGCGCAGCCCTCGCTGCCGGTTGACTTTTCACAAACTCAAAGGGCTCGGCCGTACGGCAGAGCCTCCCAAAAATAGCTTGAACTCGTTGGTGTTCCTCTCCACGGAAGTCTTTAGTAAAAGGCGAAAGACTTGTGCGTTATGAAGAGAAGCCAGAGTCGGTAGAGCCCCTCGCCTCCCAGGCAGCCCAGGAGCCTATCTGTCCCAGTCTCCACCCTCGCGGTTGGCTTCCGGTTGCCTGCCGAGTGCCGAGTCCCAGCTGCCGCCCCCGATCCCCCAGCCCTCCCCATGCTCTCACAGGCTCTGAGCAACGGGGTCTCGGAGACAAGAGCCTGGGCAGGCTGGAAAAAAGGCAAGCTGGAAAAGGTCTGACGTTTGGCAGGCAGGCAGGCAGGCGGGCTGGGGAGGACGCACTTTGCTGGGAGTGGTTTGTGCAAAACCACCAGCGGCAGCTGGTGAAAGCTGCCAGGCCACTTGAGGCCCTTCCTTTGAGCCACGTGCAAAGTGCCATCTGAAACTCTGTGTTTGGTTTTCAACAAGGCGAGAGAAGGGTGCACCGTTCCCGGCGACACTGCAATGCCGGGTCGATGCGTGGAGTGAACGGAGCAAGCCCCTTTTTCAGCTCCCGGTGGCAAAAATCCGTTTAATATGTTGTCCTCGGGTAGAGGACATATCAGATATTAAACTGATAAGAACAGATACTACACTTGATCTTAGCCAAAAGGCCGAGAAGCGATGGGGCCCAAGCGTCTGATTTCCGAGCGCAGCTCTGGGGCCGGACCCCACTCGACGCGGTTCCCTGTCGGTGACACTAAAGCCACACTGGCTGCATTGTAGCCCCTCCGCCCAACCTCTCCACGGCGCAGCCCTCGCTGCCGGTTGACTTTTCACAAACTCAAAGGGCTCGGCCGTACGGCAGAGCCTCCCAAAAATAGCTTGAACTCGTTGGTGTTCCTCTCCACGGAAGTCTTTAGTAAAAGGCGAAAGACTTGTGCGTTATGAAGAGAAGCCAGAGTCGGTAGAGCCCCTCGCCTCCCAGGCAGCCCAGGAGCCTATCTGTCCCAGTCTCCACCCTCGCGGTTGGCTTCCGGTTGCCTGCCGAGTGCCGAGTCCCAGCTGCCGCCCCCGATCCCCCAGCCCTCCCCATGCTCTCACAGGCTCTGAGCAACGGGGTCTCGGAGACAAGAGCCTGGGCAGGCTGGAAAAAAGGCAAGCTGGAAAAGGTCTGACGTTTGGCAGGCAGGCAGGCAGGCGGGCTGGGGACGACGCACTTTGCTGGGAGTGGTTTGTGCAAAACCACCAGCGGCAGCTGGTGAAAGCTGCCAGGCCACTTGAGGCCCTTCCTTTGAGCCACGTGCAAAGTGCCATCTGAAACTCTGTGTTTGGTTTTCAACAAGGCGAGAGAAGGGTGCACCGTTCCCGGCGACACTGCAATGCCGGGTCGATGCGTGGAGTGAACGGAGCAAGCCCCTTTTTCAGCTCCCGGTGGCAAAAATCCGTTTAATATGTTGTCCTCGGGTAGAGGACATATCAGATATTAAACTGATAAGAACAGATACTACACTTGATCTTAGCCAAAAGGCCGAGAAGCGATGGGGCCCAAGCGTCTGATTTCCGAGCGCAGCTCTGGGGCCGGACCCCACTCGACGCGGTTCCCTGTCGGTGACACTAAAGCCACACTGGCTGCATTGTAGCCCCTCCGCCCAACCTCTCCACGGCGCAGCCCTCGCTGCCGGTTGACTTTTCACAAACTCAAAGGGCTCGGCCGTACGGCAGAGCCTCCCAAAAATAGCTTGAACTCGTTGGTGTTCCTCTCCACGAAAGTCTTTAGTAAAAGGCGAAAGACTTGTGCGTTATGAAGAGAAGCCAGAGTCGGTAGAGCCCCTCGCCTCCCAGGCAGCCCAGGAGCCTATCTGTCCCAGTCTCCACCCTCGCGGTTGGCTTCCGGTTGCCTGCCGAGTGCCGAGTCCCAGCTGCCGCCCCCGATCCCCCAGCCCTCCCCATGCTCTCACAGGCTCTGACCAACGGGGTCTCGGAGACAAGAGCCTGGGCAGGCTGGAAAAAAGGCAAGCTGGAAAAGGTCTGACGTTTGGCAGGCAGGCAGGCAGGCGGGCTGGGGAGGACGCACTTTGCTGGGAGTGGTTTGTGCAAAACCACCAGCGGCAGCTGGTGAAAGCTGCCAGGCCACTTGAGGCCCTTCCTTTGAGCCACGTGCAAAGTGCCATCTGAAACTCTGTGTTTGGTTTTCAACAAGGCGAGAGAAGGGTGCACCGTTCCCGGCGACACTGCAATGCCGGGTCGATGCGTGGAGTGAACGGAGCAAGCCCCTTTTTCAGCTCCCGGTGGCAAAAATCCGTTTAATATGTTGTCCTCGGGTAGAGGACATATCAGATATTAAACTGATAAGAACAGATACTACACTTGATCTTAGCCAAAAGGCCGAGAAGCGATGGGGCCCAAGCGTCTGATTTCCGAGCGCAGCTCTGGGGCCGGACCCCACTCGACGCGGTTCCCTGTCGGTGACACTAAAGCCACACTGGCTGCATTGTAGCCCCTCCGCCCAACCTCTCCACGGCGCAGCCCTCGCTGCCGGTTGACTTTTCACAAACTCAAAGGGCTCGGCCGTACGGCAGAGCCTCCCAAAAATAGCTTGAACTCGTTGGTGTTCCTCTCCACGGAAGTCTTTAGTAAAAGGCGAAAGACTTGTGCGTTATGAAGAGAAGCCAGAGTCGGTAGAGCCCCTCGCCTCCCAGGCAGCCCACGAGCCTATCTGTCCCAGTCTCCACCCTCGCGGTTGGCTTCCGGTTGCCTGCCGAGTGCCGAGTCCCAGCTGCCGCCCCCGATCCCCCAGCCCTCCCCATGCTCTCACAGGCTCTGAGCAACGGGGTCTCGGAGACAAGAGCCTGGGCAGGCTGGAAAAAAGGCAAGCTGGAAAAGGTCTGACGTTTGGCAGGCAGGCAGGCAGGCGGGCTGGGGAGGACGCACTTTGCTGGGAGTGGTTTGTGCAAAAGCACCAGCGGCAGCTGGTGAAAGCTGCCAGGCCACTTGAGGCCCTTCCTTTGAGCCACGTGCAAAGTGCCATCTGAAACTCTGTGTTTGGTTTTCAACAAGGCGAGAGAAGGGTGCACCGTTCTCGGCGACACTGCAATGCCGGGTCGATGCGTGGAGTGAACGGAGCAAGCCCCTTTTTCAGCTCCCGGTGGCAAAAATCCGTTTAATATGTTGTCCTCGGGTAGAGGACATATCAGATATTAAACTGATAAGAACAGATACTACACTTGATCTTAGCCAAAAGGCCGAGAAGCGATGGGGCCCAAGCGTCTGATTTCCGAGCGCAGCTCTGGGGCCGGACCCCACTCGACGCGGTTCCCTGTCGGTGACACTAAAGCCACACTGGCTGCATTGTAGCCCAACCTCTCCACGGCGCAGCCCTCGCTGCCGGTTGACTTTTCACAAACTCAAAGGGCTCGGCCGTACGGCAGAGCCTCCCAAAAATAGCTTGAACTCGTTGGTGTTCCTCTCCACGAAAGTCTTTAGTAAAAGGCGAAAGACTTGTGCGTTATGAAGAGAAGCCAGAGTCGGTAGAGCCCCTCGCCTCCCAGGCAGCCCAGGAGCCTATCTGTCCCAGTCTCCACCCTCGCGGTTGGCTTCCGGTTGCCTGCCGAGTGCCGAGTCCCAGCTGCCGCCCCCGATCCCCCAGCCCTCCCCATGCTCTCACAGGCTCTGAGCAACGGGGTCTCGGAGACAAGAGCCTGGGCAGGCTGGAAAAAAGGCAAGCTGGAAAAGGTCTGACGTTTGGCAGGCAGGCAGGCAGGCGGGCTGGGGAGGACGCACTTTGCTGGGAGTGGTTTGTGCAAAACCACCAGCGGCAGCTGGTGAAAGCTGCCAGGCCACTTGAGGCCCTTCCTTTGAGCCACGTGCAAAGTGCCATCTGAAACTCTGTGTTTGGTTTTCAACAAGGCGAGAGAAGGGTGCACCGTTCCCGGCGACACTGCAATGCCGGGTCGATGCGTGGAGTGAACGGAGCAAGCCCCTTTTTCAGCTCCCGGTGGCAAAAATCCGTTTAATATGTTGTCCTCGGGTAGAGGACATATCAGATATTAAACTGATAAGAACAGATACTACACTTGATCTTAGCCAAAAGGCCGAGAAGCGATGGGGCCCAAGCGTCTGATTTCCGAGCGCAGCTCTGGGGCCGGACCCCACTCGACGCGGTTCCCTGTCGGTGACACTAAAGCCACACTGGCTGCATTGTAGCCCCTCCGCCCAACCTCTCCACGGCGCAGCCCTCGCTGCCGGTTGACTTTTCACAAACTCAAAGGGCTCGGCCGTACGGCAGAGCCTCCCAAAAATAGCTTGAACTCGTTGGTGTTCCTCTCCACGGAAGTCTTTAGTAAAAGGCGAAAGACTTGTGCGTTATGAAGAGAAGCCAGAGTCGGTAGAGCCCCTCGCCTCCCAGGCAGCCCAGGAGCCTATCTGTCCCAGTCTCCACCCTCGCGGTTGGCTTCCGGTTGCCTGCCGAGTGCCGAGTCCCAGCTGCCGCCCCCGATCCCCCAGCCCTCCCCATGCTCTCACAGGCTCTGAGCAACGGGGTCTCGGAGACAAGAGCCTGGGCAGGCTGGAAAAAAGGCAAGCTGGAAAAGGTCTGACGTTTGGCAGGCAGGCAGGCAGGCGGGCTGGGGAGGACGCACTTTGCTGGGAGTGGTTTGTGCAAAACCACCAGCGGCAGCTGGTGAAAGCTGCCAGGCCACTTGAGGCCCTTCCTTTGAGCCACGTGCAAAGTGCCATCTGAAACTCTGTGTTTGGTTTTCAACAAGGCGAGAGAAGGGTGCACCGTTCCCGGCGACACTGCAATGCCGGGTCGATGCGTGGAGTGAACGGAGCAAGCCCCTTTTTCAGCTCCCGGTGGCAAAAATCCGTTTAATATGTTGTCCTCGGGTAGAGGACATATCAGATATTAAACTGATAAGAACAGATACTACACTTGATCTTAGCCAAAAGGCCGAGAAGCGATGGGGCCCAAGCGTCTGATTTCCGAGCGCAGCTCTGGGGCCGGACCCCACTCGACGCGGTTCCCTGTCGGTGACACTAAAGCCACACTGGCTGCATTGTAGCCCCTCCGCCCAACCTCTCCACGGCGCAGCCCTCGCTGCCGGTTGACTTTTCACAAACTCAAAGGGCTCGGCCGTACGGCAGAGCCTCCCAAAAATAGCTTGAACTCGTTGGTGTTCCTCTCCATGAAAGTCTTTAGTAAAAGGCGAAAGACTTGTGCGTTATGAAGAGAAGCCAGAGTCGGTAGAGCCCCTCGCCTCCCAGGCAGCCCAGGAGCCTATCTGTCCCAGTCTCCACCCTCGCGGTTGGCTTCCGGTTGCCTGCCGAGTGCCGAGTCCCAGCTGCCGCCCCCGATCCCCCAGCCCTCCCCATGCTCTCACAGGCTCTGACCAACGGGGTCTCGGAGACAAGAGCCTGGGCAGGCTGGAAAAAAGGCAAGCTGGAAAAGGTCTGACGTTTGGCAGGCAGGCAGGCAGGCGGGCTGGGGAGGACGCACTTTGCTGGGAGTGGTTTGTGCAAAACCACCAGCGGCAGCTGGTGAAAGCTGCCAGGCCACTTGAGGCCCTTCCTTTGAGCCACGTGCAAAGTGCCATCTGAAACTCTGTGTTTGGTTTTCAACAAGGCGAGAGAAGGGTGCACCGTTCCCGGCGACACTGCAATGCCGGGTCGATGCGTGGAGTGAACGGAGCAAGCCCCTTTTTCAGCTCCCGGTGGCAAAAATCCGTTTAATATGTTGTCCTCGGGTAGAGGACATATCAGATATTAAACTGATAAGAACAGATACTACACTTGATCTTAGCCAAAAGGCCGAGAAGCGATGGGGCCCAAGCGTCTGATTTCCGAGCGCAGCTCTGGGGCCGGACCCCACTCGACGCGGTTCCCTGTCGGTGACACTAAAGCCACACTGGCTGCATTGTAGCCCCTCCGCCCAACCTCTCCACGGCGCAGCCCTCGCTGCCGGTTGACTTTTCACAAACTCAAAGGGCTCGGCCGTACGGCAGAGCCTCCCAAAAATAGCTTGAACTCGTTGGTGTTCCTCTCCACGGAAGTCTTTAGTAAAAGGCGAAAGACTTGTGCGTTATGAAGAGAAGCCAGAGTCGGTAGAGCCCCTCGCCTCCCAGGCAGCCCACGAGCCTATCTGTCCCAGTCTCCACCCTCGCGGTTGGCTTCCGGTTGCCTGCCGAGTGCCGAGTCCCAGCTGCCGCCCCCGATCCCCCAGCCCTCCCCATGCTCTCACAGGCTCTGAGCAACGGGGTCTCGGAGACAAGAGCCTGGGCAGGCTGGAAAAAAGGCAAGCTGGAAAAGGTCTGACGTTTGGCAGGCAGGCAGGCAGGCGGGCTGGGGAGGACGCACTTTGCTGGGAGTGGTTTGTGCAAAAGCACCAGCGGCAGCTGGTGAAAGCTGCCAGGCCACTTGAGGCCCTTCCTTTGAGCCACGTGCAAAGTGCCATCTGAAACTCTGTGTTTGGTTTTCAACAAGGCGAGAGAAGGGTGCACCGTTCTCGGCGACACTGCAATGCCGGGTCGATGCGTGGAGTGAACGGAGCAAGCCCCTTTTTCAGCTCCCGGTGGCAAAAATCCGTTTAATATGTTGTCCTCGGGTAGAGGACATATCAGATATTAAACTGATAAGAACAGATACTACACTTGATCTTAGCCAAAAGGCCGAGAAGCGATGGGGCCCAAGCGTCTGATTTCCGAGCGCAGCTCTGGGGCCGGACCCCACTCGACGCGGTTCCCTGTCGGTGACACTAAAGCCACACTGGCTGCATTGTAGCCCAACCTCTCCACGGCGCAGCCCTCGCTGCCGGTTGACTTTTCACAAACTCAAAGGGCTCGGCCGTACGGCAGAGCCTCCCAAAAATAGCTTGAACTCGTTGGTGTTCCTCTCCACGAAAGTCTTTAGTAAAAGGCGAAAGACTTGTGCGTTATGAAGAGAAGCCAGAGTCGGTAGAGCCCCTCGCCTCCCAGGCAGCCCAGGAGCCTATCTGTCCCAGTCTCCACCCTCGCGGTTGGCTTCCGGTTGCCTGCCGAGTGCCGAGTCCCAGCTGCCGCCCCCGATCCCCCAGCCCTCCCCATGCTCTCACAGGCTCTGAGCAACGGGGTCTCGGAGACAAGAGCCTGGGCAGGCTGGAAAAAAGGCAAGCTGGAAAAGGTCTGACGTTTGGCAGGCAGGCAGGCAGGCGGGCTGGGGAGGACGCACTTTGCTGGGAGTGGTTTGTGCAAAACCACCAGCGGCAGCTGGTGAAAGCTGCCAGGCCACTTGAGGCCCTTCCTTTGAGCCACGTGCAAAGTGCCATCTGAAACTCTGTGTTTGGTTTTCAACAAGGCGAGAGAAGGGTGCACCGTTCCCGGCGACACTGCAATGCCGGGTCGATGCGTGGAGTGAACGGAGCAAGCCCCTTTTTCAGCTCCCGGTGGCAAAAATCCGTTTAATATGTTGTCCTCGGGTAGAGGACATATCAGATATTAAACTGATAAGAACAGATACTACACTTGATCTTAGCCAAAAGGCCGAGAAGCGATGGGGCCCAAGCGTCTGATTTCCGAGCGCAGCTCTGGGGCCGGACCCCACTCGACGCGGTTCCCTGTCGGTGACACTAAAGCCACACTGGCTGCATTGTAGCCCCTCCGCCCAACCTCTCCACGGCGCAGCCCTCGCTGCCGGTTGACTTTTCACAAACTCAAAGGGCTCGGCCGTACGGCAGAGCCTCCCAAAAATAGCTTGAACTCGTTGGTGTTCCTCTCCACGGAAGTCTTTAGTAAAAGGCGAAAGACTTGTGCGTTATGAAGAGAAGCCAGAGTCGGTAGAGCCCCTCGCCTCCCAGGCAGCCCAGGAGCCTATCTGTCCCAGTCTCCACCCTCGCGGTTGGCTTCCGGTTGCCTGCCGAGTGCCGAGTCCCAGCTGCCGCCCCCGATCCCCCAGCCCTCCCCATGCTCTCACAGGCTCTGAGCAACGGGGTCTCGGAGACAAGAGCCTGGGCAGGCTGGAAAAAAGGCAAGCTGGAAAAGGTCTGACGTTTGGCAGGCAGGCAGGCAGGCGGGCTGGGGAGGACGCACTTTGCTGGGAGTGGTTTGTGCAAAACCACCAGCGGCAGCTGGTGAAAGCTGCCAGGCCACTTGAGGCCCTTCCTTTGAGCCACGTGCAAAGTGCCATCTGAAACTCTGTGTTTGGTTTTCAACAAGGCGAGAGAAGGGTGCACCGTTCCCGGCGACACTGCAATGCCGGGTCGATGCGTGGAGTGAACGGAGCAAGCCCCTTTTTCAGCTCCCGGTGGCAAAAATCCGTTTAATATGTTGTCCTCGGGTAGAGGACATATCAGATATTAAACTGATAAGAACAGATACTACACTTGATCTTAGCCAAAAGGCCGAGAAGCGATGGGGCCCAAGCGTCTGATTTCCGAGCGCAGCTCTGGGGCCGGACCCCACTCGACGCGGTTCCCTGTCGGTGACACTAAAGCCACACTGGCTGCATTGTAGCCCCTCCGCCCAACCTCTCCACGGCGCAGCCCTCGCTGCCGGTTGACTTTTCACAAACTCAAAGGGCTCGGCCGTACGGCAGAGCCTCCCAAAAATAGCTTGAACTCGTTGGTGTTCCTCTCCACGGAAGTCTTTAGTAAAAGGCGAAAGACTTGTGCGTTATGAAGAGAAGCCAGAGTCGGTAGAGCCCCTCGCCTCCCAGGCAGCCCAGGAGCCTATCTGTCCCAGTCTCCACCCTCGCGGTTGGCTTCCGGTTGCCTGCCGAGTGCCGAGTCCCAGCTGCCGCCCCCGATCCCCCAGCCCTCCCCATGCTCTCACAGGCTCTGAGCAACGGGGTCTCGGAGACAAGAGCCTGGGCAGGCTGGAAAAAAGGCAAGCTGGAAAAGGTCTGACGTTTGGCAGGCAGGCAGGCAGGCGGGCTGGGGAGGACGCACTTTGCTGGGAGTGGTTTGTGCAAAACAACCAGCGGCAGCTGGTGAAAGCTGCCAGGCCACTTGAGGCCCTTCCTTTGAGCCACGTGCAAAGTGCCATCTGAAACTCTGTGTTTGGTTTTCAACAAGGCGAGAGAAGGGTGCACCGTTCCCGGCGACACTGCAATGCCGGGTCGATGCGTGGAGTGAACGGAGCAAGCCCCTTTTTCAGCTCCCGGTGGCAAAAATCCGTTTAATATGTTGTCCTCGGGTAGAGGACATATCAGATATTAAACTGATAAGAACAGATACTACACTTGATCTTAGCCAAAAGGCCGAGAAGCGATGGGGCCCAAGCGTCTGATTTCCGAGTGCAGCTCTGGGGCCGGACCCCACTAGACGCGGTTCCCTGTCGGTGACACTAAAGCCACACTGGCTGCATTGTAGCCCCTCCGCCCAACCTCTCCACGGCGCAGCCCTCGCTGCCGGTTGACTTTTCACAAACTCAAAGGGCTCGGCCGTACGGCAGAGCCTCCCAAAAATAGCTTGAACTCGTTGGTGTTCCTCTCCACGGAAGTCTTTAGTAAAAGGCGAAAGACTTGTGCGTTATGAAGAGAAGCCAGAGTCGGTAGAGCCCCTCGCCTCCCAGGCAGCCCAGGAGCCTATCTGTCCCAGTCTCCACCCTCGCGGTTGGCTTCCGGTTGCCTGCCGAGTGCCGAGTCCCAGCTGCCGCCCCCGATCCCCCAGCCCTCCCCATGCTCTCACAGGCTCTGAGCAACGGGGTCTCGGAGACAAGAGCCTGGGCAGGCTGGAAAAAAGGCAAGCTGGAAAAGGTCTGACGTTTGGCAGGCAGGCAGGCAGGCGGGCTGGGGAGGACGCACTTTGCTGGGAGTGGTTTGTGCAAAACCACCAGCGGCAGCTGGTGAAAGCTGCCAGGCCACTTGAGGCCCTTCCTTTGAGCCACGTGCAAAGTGCCATCTGAAACTCTGTGTTTGGTTTTCAACAAGGCGAGAGAAGGGTGCACCGTTCTCGGCGACACTGCAATGCCGGGTCGATGCGTGGAGTGAACGGAGCAAGCCCCTTTTTCAGCTCCCGGTGGCAAAAATCCGTTTAATATGTTGTCCTCGGGTAGAGGACATATCAGATATTAAACTGATAAGAACAGATTTTTTTTTTTTTTTTTAATTAAACAAAGGCACCACAGTAAGGCATGATACATAGAATTGGGTAGTAACCCGATATAATAAATAAAATAATTAAAATAATTAGGAATGAAAGGAAGAAGAAGGAAAAAAAAGGGTAACAACAAAAAAAGATATTTTTTACATTGCTTACATTAATTTAGACCAAACATAACAACAAAATATCCCATTGCTTCCTTACACAGGTAACTGAGTTTGGCACTTCAAATCAGGGTTTCCCCCACCATTAATGACAAGAAAGGAGCTAAGCACAAAAAGGGAGCTGAGGACCCTAATATTGATGTGTCCACATTATATTTTTAGGGTCTTTCAAAAATAACCCTTTCCATTTACACTTAATTGAATCCCATCCCCATTTCTGGACTTCAAACAGACATATTTTTTGAACTTCCAATTCAATGCATTTCACAACTCCAAAAACCGTACATTCAGTCGTATTGTTAATGACAGATTGTCTAACATTCCATAACTTAATTTTTGTTAGAGAAATTATGATCACCAAAGGTAGTGGTTGGGTGTTAACTCCTTTTTGTAGTTCAAAAGATTTCACAACTTCATAGTCAACAGAAGAAAGTATAGGAAACAGGCGTTTTAACCTTTTCCAAACTAAAACTGCAAAAGGACATTCCCATAGAACATGACATATGGTTTCTTCTGCATTGCATTCAATTCTTGGGCAATCTTTATGTTTCGTCAATTTATGTTTATATAACATGGAACGAACTGGAAGTCTTTTATGCAATACTAACCAATTGAAATCTTTCAATCTGTTTTCTAAACCTTTTAATTGAGCTTTCATCCAATCAATTTGTACAATATGAATATCAGTATGACATAACTTTTCCACCATCTTCTGATAAAGGATTCTATGTTTTCTCACATTATCTTTACTTATAAGCTCTGCATTATTTTTAAACCATTTTACTATATAACAGAAATAATCGGGCATAGCTTCAGCTTTTGGCATGCTATTTTCCCACCTAGTAATAAAACGAAAAGGGATTGTAAGCCAGAACTTTAAAAAAATCTGACATCTATGCATGTATCCGGCTATTAACAAATGGCATATGTTACAGAAAAACAACACATCCAGTTTTAGAGGAATGTTGGGGAGATCCCGTCCACCATCTTCTACGCTCTGGTAAATTCTTTCTCTTTTTATGTATTCATAACCACCCCAGAAAAACTGAAAGATTGTCTTTGTCAATGCTTTACGAAATGTAATGGGCATTGGGTAAACATAAGCTAAATGTAGCAATGCAGGTAAGATGTCAGATTTAATGGCCATTACTTTGCCTATGTATGTTAACCTCCTAGTTTTCCAAATAGATATTTTTTTATCAACCAGGTTCAGTTTCTGGGACCAATTATAGAAACCATCTCCCTCGGGGTGTCCAAAAGAGATGCCAAGTATGTTCATTGGACCAGTACATACAGTTAAACCAAAAATAATATCTTTTCTCCAACTCCACGTTCCCAAAAATTTATATTGTGTCTTTTTCTTGTTTAGTTTTGACCCAGAAGCAACAGAAAAGTGGTCCAACACACCAAGGGCCTCCCCCAGACTGTTATCATCTGCTACATACAAAACCAAGTCATCTGCATATTGCGACAATTTCAAGACCTCCCCCCCAGGCAGAAAGATACCCTTAATATTAGAATTCTTTCTAATTGAACATGCTAGCGGTTCTGCATATAAAACGTACAATAATGCAGATAAAGGGCAACCCTGGCGAAGGCCTCTGGTCTGCTGGATTTCCTTACTAATGTTACCATTCACATTTACTCTACTGTTAATATTGTTATACAGAATCTTTATCCAAGTCATGAAATGAACTCCAAACCCAAAACGAGACAAGACTCTCATCAAAAAGGAATGATTCACTCTGTCGAATGCTTTTTGTTGGTCTAAACTGACACATATAGCTGACAGGTTTCTGTCCTCTATATATGTTAGTAAGTCTCTGTGTAATTGAATATTCCATGAAATCCTCCTTCCCGCCACTCCACTTGTTTGGTCAATGCCTACAATAAAGGGCATTACAGCAGCCAGACGGTTTGTTATGGCTTTGCTCAAAATTTTATAGTCTACACACAGCATTGTCAATGGCCGGTAATTAGCCAAGAGCATTGGGTCATCTTTTTTATAGAGTAGAGATACTACTCCCTCTCGCATACTCTTACTCATTTTCTCACAATCTAAAATTTCATTGAACACCTCCAACAAATGACATCCAATTAAGGACCAAAAGGTAATATAGAATTCTTTTGTAAGCCCATCCCCACCTGGAACTTTTTTATCTTTCATTGACTTTAAGGCATTATACAACTCTTCCAGCTTTAGTCCTTCATCTAACTTTTCTTTTAAATCAAGTGGTACACTTTTATCTATACAATCTAAAAAAAAATTCCCTTTGTCTATGTCAATATTTTCTCTTTCAAATAATCTACTGCAATGTAATCTTGCCATCTCCAATATGTCTTCGTTGTTTTCACAAACATCTCCATTTTCTCTTTTTAAGCCCTGTATTACCTGCTTTTTCCTTTGTGTCTGGGCTTTCTTGAAAAAGTAAGCAGAGCATTTCTCATCTTGTTCATACTTTTCTTTTTGCAATTTAAATATAAAATTTCGAGCTTTTTGTTCACACATCTCCTGTTGCTCACCCAGCAATACAGTTAATTTGTCTTTGTCTATCTCCTTTCCAGTTGTATTGTAATGTGTATATAGTTCTTGGATTTTCTTTTGGATTTCAAAAAAGGATTTGTGTCTCTGTTTAGATCTTTTTTTACAAAAAATGTGTATGTACTGTTTTATTCTATTTTTTGTATCGTCCCACCAGTCTATAGCAGACGAATATAGGCTTTTTAGTTCCACGCATCTATTAAAAAAAATCCGAAAGGTATCTTTGAAATCTTTTTCCAGCAAAATTTCGTTATTGATTTTCCAGTACCCTTTCCCGTATTCCAACGTTTGTAGTTCTATTGACACTAAAAGTAAACTGTGGTCAGAGTAATAAACAGGAGATGTCTGGACATCAGAAACTTTCATGCCACGTGGGATGAAAATGTAGTCTATTCTACTCTTGGCCCCACTGCTATTTTCCCAAGTAAACCCAGCATCTTTCTTATTTACTGACCTGTAAGTGTCTACCAAGTTAAATTTTTGTATTAAGGATTGGAGTAAAAAAATATTACAACCTTTATCTAAGGAAATATTAAAGTCTCCTGCTATACAAACCATTCGATTTGTCATGAAACAGGTATCAAGGGATTTCAATAGCTCCCTGCGGGCAGCAGGATCTGTATGTGCATATATATTAATAATTCTCAATTGTTTGTTTCTCCAATTTAGATCTACTACAAGGGCTCTCCCATGAACAAATGAAAAGCTATTTAATATCTCTATTTCTCTGTTATTTCCACATAATAGTCCCACTCCACTTGAATGCACTCCACCCACACTCCACCTAGAATCCCCTTTTACCCACTCTCTAGAGAAATTAACAATGTCTTTTTCGCTTTTTAGATGTACTTCTTGGAGTAAGCAAACATTAAAGTCAAGTGTGGCTAGATGTGAAAATACAGACCTTCTCTTTTTTATGTTTTGTAGACCTCTAACGTTCAAGGTTATGATTTTGAAATCCATGTGACAATGTTATGAGATGATGTTACTGTCTGCTTATCTTGGACGTCAACTCTGTTGTCTTCATGGTATAGGTAGACTGGATTAGCCTGTGCTACCTTAACCATCCGCCCACGAGCCTGGTCGCATTGGTCCAAAGGAGCCCCTCCTCTGGCGGCCACGTGAAATCCAGGGCATGCGGCTTGTTGTGTTCTCAGGGCCGTGGGGTAAATTGTGGGGGGAGGGTTGAAGGGGGGGAAGGGAGAAGGGGAAAAGGTGGTGGTGGCGGGGGCCTCCGTCTGAGGGCTGACCATCCTGAGCCTTTTGACTGGGGATGAGGGTGGGCGGGCCGCTGGGGGTGGGGAGAAGAAGACCACTGGGGAGGGGTGTAGAGGTGGGTTCGGTGTGCTGGGGATCCTCATCAGTGAGAACAGCACCATCAGCAACATCGCTCTCATTCAACAGTGAGCCAAAGCTGGAGTCCGGAGGCAACACCGGCAGATCTGGGTCCTGTGCCGATGCCCCTGGGCTGACGACAACTTTCCTTTTTTTTGATTTTCTCTGGTTTTTCTTGGCAACGATGCTCCATCCATCCGTCTGCTGGTCACTGTCTGTCTTCCCAGCCTCCCCCGTCTCACCAGCAGTCGGTGCGGGAGCCGAGGCCGCCGTCTCAGTGCTCACTGTGCTGCGCTGCTCCTCCGTCCCTGCCTCCACCCGTGTTTCTTGTTGCTCCTCGTTTTGATTTCGGATTTCTTCTAGCACTATTTCAATGTCTCTTAAGTCTGTGTCTTGTGTGGTCTTATCACCTCCTCTATGAGTTGTGATGTCTTTTAAGGCTGCTGCGTATGATCTTGGCTTGGGGCAGTCTCTGGCTAGATGGTATTCAGAGTTGCACAGGTCACACCTTCTTGCTTCTTGGCAGTCTTTGATGAGGTGGCCCAACTCTCCACAGTTCCGACATCGTATCTGTGTGCAGGTCTCTGCCATGTGTCCATATGTATGGCATTTTCGGCAGAATTTTGGCTGCCCTGCGTAAATCAGGTAGCCGCGGTTCCCTCCAATGGTGAAAACAGCTGGGGGGTGGGAAAACCCCTCGTGTCCGTTGGCTTCCTCTTTCAAACGGACACGGAACTGTCTTTTCCCAGTCCAGATACCCAAAGCATCTTTTATTTCTTTAACGCCAGGTAGGACTATTGCATGTCTCCCAAGGAAAAATCGTATAGTCTCTTCACTCACCCATGGGTTGTACATGTGGACGGTCACAACACGAAAATTGTTTCGGAACAAGGATGTGACTTGAAATGGTTTCAGTGCTGGACTGGCTTGCTGAGAAACCAGACCACGTATCTCTTCCATTTGTGCACTTGAGTTAAGCGTGACATCGTAGTATCCACTTGTCAGGTTCTGTTGAAGACAGAAGATGTCCTCTGGTCTTAAATTCAGAGCGTTGAAGAGCACGTTCTTCCCAAACGAGACTCTGTCCGGTATTTCTTCCTCTTTTATCTGGAATCTCAGCGTGTTCTTCAGGTTCAGTCCAGCTGATTTCTCTGCCGACTGCAGTGTTGCTGATGCCGCCATTACCACTCAGGAGGATTGTTGTCTTCCGTCTGCTTTTAGCCAGCCGGCTGAAAGGCAGAGAGCTTATTGCCGTCCCATACACCGCACGACTGACAATAAGGCACAAACTGATAACAACTGATAAGAACAGATACTACACTTGATCTTAGCCAAAAGGCCGAGAAGCGATGGGGCCCAAGCGTCTGATTTCCGAGCGCAGCTCTGGGGCCGGACCCCACTCGACGCGGTTCCCTGTCGGTGACACTAAAGCCACACTGGCTGCATTGTAGCCCCTCCGCCCAACCTCTCCACGGCGCAGCCCTCGCTGCCGGTTGACTTTTCACAAACTCAAAGGGCTCGGCCGTACGGCAGAGCCTCCCAAAAATAGCTTGAACTCGTTGGTGTTCCTCTCCACGGAAGTCTTTAGTAAAAGGCGAAAGACTTGTGCGTTATGAAGAGAAGCCAGAGTCGGTAGAGCCCCTCGCCTCCCAGGCAGCCCAGGAGCCTATCTGTCCCAGTCTCCACCCTCGCGGTTGGCTTCCGGTTGCCTGCCGAGTGCCGAGTCCCAGCTGCCGCCCCCGATCCCCCAGCCCTCCCCATGCTCTCACAGGCTCTGACCAACGGGGTCTCGGAGACAAGAGCCTGGGCAGGCTGGAAAAAAGGCAAGCTGGAAAAGGTCTGACGTTTGGCAGGCAGGCAGGCAGGCGGGCTGGGGAGGACGCACTTTGCTGGGAGTGGTTTGTGCAAAACCACCAGCGGCAGCTGGTGAAAGCTGCCAGGCCACTTGAGGCCCTTCCTTTGAGCCACGTGCAAAGTGCCATCTGAAACTCTGTGTTTGGTTTTCAACAAGGCGAGAGAAGGGTGCACCGTTCCCGGCGACACTGCAATGCCGGGTCGATGCGTGGAGTGAACGGAGCAAGCCCCTTTTTCAGCTCCCGGTGGCAAAAATCCGTTTAATATGTTGTCCTCGGGTAGAGGACATATCAGATATTAAACTGATAAGAACAGATACTACACTTGATCTTAGCCAAAAGGCCGAGAAGCGATGGGGCCCAAGCGTCTGATTTCCGAGCGCAGCTCTGGGGCCGGACCCCACTCGACGCGGTTCCCTGTCGGTGACACTAAAGCCACACTGGCTGCATTGTAGCCCCTCCGCCCAACCTCTCCACGGCGCAGCCCTCGCTGCCGGTTGACTTTTCACAAACTCAAAGGGCTCGGCCGTACGGCAGAGCCTCCCAAAAATAGCTTGAACTCGTTGGTGTTCCTCTCCACGGAAGTCTTTAGTAAAAGGCGAAAGACTTGTGCGTTATGAAGAGAAGCCAGAGTCGGTAGAGCCCCTCGCCTCCCAGGCAGCCCAGGAGCCTATCTGTCCCAGTCTCCACCCTCGCGGTTGGCTTCCGGTTGCCTGCCGAGTGCCGAGTCCCAGCTGCCGCCCCCGATCCCCCAGCCCTCCCCATGCTCTCACAGGCTCTGACCAACGGGGTCTCGGAGACAAGAGCCTGGGCAGGCTGGAAAAAAGGCAAGCTGGAAAAGGTCTGACGTTTGGCAGGCAGGCAGGCAGGCGGGCTGGGGAGGACGCACTTTGCTGGGAGTGGTTTGTGCAAAACCACCAGCGGCAGCTGGTGAAAGCTGCCAGGCCACTTGAGGCCCTTCCTTTGAGCCACGTGCAAAGTGCCATCTGAAACTCTGTGTTTGGTTTTCAACAAGGCGAGAGAAGGGTGCACCGTTCCCGGCGACACTGCAATGCCGGGTCGATGCGTGGAGTGAACGGAGCAAGCCCCTTTTTCAGCTCCCGGTGGCAAAAATCCGTTTAATATGTTGTCCTCGGGTAGAGGACATATCAGATATTAAACTGATAAGAACAGATACTACACTTGATCTTAGCCAAAAGGCCGAGAAGCGATGGGGCCCAAGCGTCTGATTTCCGAGCGCAGCTCTGGGGCCGGACCCCACTCGACGCGGTTCCCTGTCGGTGACACTAAAGCCACACTGGCTGCATTGTAGCCCCTCCGCCCAACCTCTCCACGGCGCAGCCCTCGCTGCCGGTTGACTTTTCACAAACTCAAAGGGCTCGGCCGTACGGCAGAGCCTCCCAAAAATAGCTTGAACTCGTTGGTGTTCCTCTCCACGGAAGTCTTTAGTAAAAGGCGAAAGACTTGTGCGTTATGAAGAGAAGCCAGAGTCGGTAGAGCCCCTCGCCTCCCAGGCAGCCCAGGAGCCTATCTGTCCCAGTCTCCACCCTCGCGGTTGGCTTCCGGTTGCCTGCCGAGTGCCGAGTCCCAGCTGCCGCCCCCGATCCCCCAGCCCTCCCCATGCTCTCACAGGCTCTGACCAACGGGGTCTCGGAGACAAGAGCCTGGGCAGGCTGGAAAAAAGGCAAGCTGGAAAAGGTCTGACGTTTGGCAGGCAGGCAGGCAGGCGGGCTGGGGAGGACGCACTTTGCTGGGAGTGGTTTGTGCAAAACCACCAGCGGCAGCTGGTGAAAGCTGCCAGGCCACTTGAGGCCCTTCCTTTGAGCCACGTGCAAAGTGCCATCTGAAACTCTGTGTTTGGTTTTCAACAAGGCGAGAGAAGGGTGCACCGTTCCCGGCGACACTGCAATGCCGGGTCGATGCGTGGAGTGAACGGAGCAAGCCCCTTTTTCAGCTCCCGGTGGCAAAAATCCGTTTAATATGTTGTCCTCGGGTAGAGGACATATCAGATATTAAACTGATAAGAACAGATACTACACTTGATCTTAGCCAAAAGGCCGAGAAGCGATGGGGCCCAAGCGTCTGATTTCCGAGCGCAGCTCTGGGGCCGGACCCCACTCGACGCGGTTCCCTGTCGGTGACACTAAAGCCACACTGGCTGCATTGTAGCCCCTCCGCCCAACCTCTCCACGGCGCAGCCCTCGCTGCCGGTTGACTTTTCACAAACTCAAAGGGCTCGGCCGTACGGCAGAGCCTCCCAAAAATAGCTTGAACTCGTTGGTGTTCCTCTCCACGGAAGTCTTTAGTAAAAGGCGAAAGACTTGTGCGTTATGAAGAGAAGCCAGAGTCGGTAGAGCCCCTCGCCTCCCAGGCAGCCCAGGAGCCTATCTGTCCCAGTCTCCACCCTCGCGGTTGGCTTCCGGTTGCCTGCCGAGTGCCGAGTCCCAGCTGCCGCCCCCGATCCCCCAGCCCTCCCCATGCTCTCACAGGCTCTGACCAACGGGGTCTCGGAGACAAGAGCCTGGGCAGGCTGGAAAAAAGGCAAGCTGGAAAAGGTCTGACGTTTGGCAGGCAGGCAGGCAGGCGGGCTGGGGAGGACGCACTTTGCTGGGAGTGGTTTGTGCAAAACCACCAGCGGCAGCTGGTGAAAGCTGCCAGGCCACATGAGGCCCTTCCTTTGAGCCACGTGCAAAGTGCCATCTGAAACTCTGTGTTTGGTTTTCAACAAGGCGAGAGAAGGGTGCACCGTTCCCGGCGACACTGCAATGCCGGGTCGATGCGTGGAGTGAACGGAGCAAGCCCCTTTTTCAGCTCCCGGTGGCAAAAATCCGTTTAATATGTTGTCCTCGGGTAGAGGACATATCAGATATTAAACTGATAAGAACAGATACTACACTTGATCTTAGCCAAAAGGCCGAGAAGCGATGGGGCCCAAGCGTCTGATTTCCGAGCGCAGCTCTGGGGCCGGACCCCACTCGACGCGGTTCCCTGTCGGTGACACTAAAGCCACACTGGCTGCATTGTAGCCCCTCCGCCCAACCTCTCCACGGCGCAGCCCTCGCTGCCGGTTGACTTTTCACAAACTCAAAGGGCTCGGCCGTACGGCAGAGCCTCCCAAAAATAGCTTGAACTCGTTGGTGTTCCTCTCCACGGAAGTCTTTAGTAAAAGGCGAAAGACTTGTGCGTTATGAAGAGAAGCCAGAGTCGGTAGAGCCCCTCGCCTCCCAGGCAGCCCAGGAGCCTATCTGTCCCAGTCTCCACCCTCGCGGTTGGCTTCCGGTTGCCTGCCGAGTGCCGAGTCCCAGCTGCCGCCCCCGATCCCCCAGCCCTCCCCATGCTCTCACAGGCTCTGACCAACGGGGTCTCGGAGACAAGAGCCTGGGCAGGCTGGAAAAAAGGCAAGCTGGAAAAGGTCTGACGTTTGGCAGGCAGGCAGGCAGGCGGGCTGGGGAGGACGCACTTTGCTGGGAGTGGTTTGTGCAAAACCACCAGCGGCAGCTGGTGAAAGCTGCCAGGCCACTTGAGGCCCTTCCTTTGAGCCACGTGCAAAGTGCCATCTGAAACTCTGTGTTTGGTTTTCAACAAGGCGAGAGAAGGGTGCACCGTTCCCGGCGACACTGCAATGCCGGGTCGATGCGTGGAGTGAACGGAGCAAGCCCCTTTTTCAGCTCCCGGTGGCAAAAATCCGTTTAATATGTTGTCCTCGGGTAGAGGACATATCAGATATTAAACTGATAAGAACAGATACTACACTTGATCTTAGCCAAAAGGCCGAGAAGCGATGGGGCCCAAGCGTCTGATTTCCGAGCGCAGCTCTGGGGCCGGACCCCACTCGACGCGGTTCCCTGTCGGTGACACTAAAGCCACACTGGCTGCATTGTAGCCCCTCCGCCCAACCTCTCCACGGCGCAGCCCTCGCTGCCGGTTGACTTTTCACAAACTCAAAGGGCTCGGCCGTACGGCAGAGCCTCCCAAAAATAGCTTGAACTCGTTGGTGTTCCTCTCCACGGAAGTCTTTAGTAAAAGGCGAAAGACTTGTGCGTTATGAAGAGAAGCCAGAGTCGGTAGAGCCCCTCGCCTCCCAGGCAGCCCACGAGCCTATCTGTCCCAGTCTCCACCCTCGCGGTTGGCTTCCGGTTGCCTGCCGAGTGCCGAGTCCCAGCTGCCGCCCCCGATCCCCCAGCCCTCCCCATGCTCTCACAGGCTCTGACCAACGGGGTCTCGGAGACAAGAGCCTGGGCAGGCTGGAAAAAAGGCAAGCTGGAAAAGGTCTGACGTTTGGCAGGCAGGCAGGCAGGCGGGCTGGGGAGGACGCACTTTGCTGGGAGTGGTTTGTGCAAAACCACCAGCGGCAGCTGGTGAAAGCTGCCAGGCCACTTGAGGCCCTTCCTTTGAGCCACGTGCAAAGTGCCATCTGAAACTCTGTGTTTGGTTTTCAACAAGGCGAGAGAAGGGTGCACCGTTCCCGGCGACACTGCAATGCCGGGTCGATGCGTGGAGTGAACGGAGCAAGCCCCTTTTTCAGCTCCCGGTGGCAAAAATCCGTTTAATATGTTGTCCTCGGGTAGAGGACATATCAGATATTAAACTGATAAGAACAGATACTACACTTGATCTTAGCCAAAAGGCCGAGAAGCGATGGGGCCCAAGCGTCTGATTTCCGAGCGCAGCTCTGGGGCCGGACCCCACTCGACGCGGTTCCCTGTCGGTGACACTAAAGCCACACTGGCTGCATTGTAGCCCCTCCGCCCAACCTCTCCACGGCGCAGCCCTCGCTGCCGGTTGACTTTTCACAAACTCAAAGGGCTCGGCCGTACGGCAGAGCCTCCCAAAAATAGCTTGAACTCGTTGGTGTTCCTCTCCACGGAAGTCTTTAGTAAAAGGCGAAAGACTTGTGCGTTATGAAGAGAAGCCAGAGTCGGTAGAGCCCCTCGCCTCCCAGGCAGCCCAGGAGCCTATCTGTCCCAGTCTCCACCCTCGCGGTTGGCTTCCGGTTGCCTGCCGAGTGCCGAGTCCCAGCTGCCGCCCCCGATCCCCCAGCCCTCCCCATGCTCTCACAGGCTCTGACCAACGGGGTCTCGGAGACAAGAGCCTGGGCAGGCTGGAAAAAAGGCAAGCTGGAAAAGGTCTGACGTTTGGCAGGCAGGCAGGCAGGCGGGCTGGGGAGGACGCACTTTGCTGGGAGTGGTTTGTGCAAAACCACCAGCGGCAGCTGGTGAAAGCTGCCAGGCCACTTGAGGCCCTTCCTTTGAGCCACGTGCAAAGTGCCATCTGAAACTCTGTGTTTGGTTTTCAACAAGGCGAGAGAAGGGTGCACCGTTCCCGGCGACACTGCAATGCCGGGTCGATGCGTGGAGTGAACGGAGCAAGCCCCTTTTTCAGCTCCCGGTGGCAAAAATCCGTTTAATATGTTGTCCTCGGGTAGAGGACATATCAGATATTAAACTGATAAGAACAGATACTACACTTGATCTTAGCCAAAAGGCCGAGAAGCGATGGGGCCCAAGCGTCTGATTTCCGAGCGCAGCTCTGGGGCCGGACCCCACTCGACGCGGTTCCCTGTCGGTGACACTAAAGCCACACTGGCTGCATTGTAGCCCCTCCGCCCAACCTCTCCACGGCGCAGCCCTCGCTGCCGGTTGACTTTTCACAAACTCAAAGGGCTCGGCCGTACGGCAGAGCCTCCCAAAAATAGCTTGAACTCGTTGGTGTTCCTCTCCACGGAAGTCTTTAGTAAAAGGCGAAAGACTTGTGCGTTATGAAGAGAAGCCAGAGTCGGTAGAGCCCCTCGCCTCCCAGGCAGCCCAGGAGCCTATCTGTCCCAGTCTCCACCCTCGCGGTTGGCTTCCGGTTGCCTGCCGAGTGCCGAGTCCCAGCTGCCGCCCCCGATCCCCCAGCCCTCCCCATGCTCTCACAGGCTCTGACCAACGGGGTCTCGGAGACAAGAGCCTGGGCAGGCTGGAAAAAAGGCAAGCTGGAAAAGGTCTGACGTTTGGCAGGCAGGCAGGCAGGCGGGCTGGGGAGGACGCACTTTGCTGGGAGTGGTTTGTGCAAAACCACCAGCGGCAGCTGGTGAAAGCTGCCAGGCCACTTGAGGCCCTTCCTTTGAGCCACGTGCAAAGTGCCATCTGAAACTCTGTGTTTGGTTTTCAACAAGGCGAGAGAAGGGTGCACCGTTCCCGGCGACACTGCAATGCCGGGTCGATGCGTGGAGTGAACGGAGCAAGCCCCTTTTTCAGCTCCCGGTGGCAAAAATCCGTTTAATATGTTGTCCTCGGGTAGAGGACATATCAGATATTAAACTGATAAGAACAGATACTACACTTGATCTTAGCCAAAAGGCCGAGAAGCGATGGGGCCCAAGCGTCTGATTTCCGAGCGCAGCTCTGGGGCCGGACCCCACTCGACGCGGTTCCCTGTCGGTGACACTAAAGCCACACTGGCTGCATTGTAGCCCCTCCGCCCAACCTCTCCACGGCGCAGCCCTCGCTGCCGGTTGACTTTTCACAAACTCAAAGGGCTCGGCCGTACGGCAGAGCCTCCCAAAAATAGCTTGAACTCGTTGGTGTTCCTCTCCACGGAAGTCTTTAGTAAAAGGCGAAAGACTTGTGCGTTATGAAGAGAAGCCAGAGTCGGTAGAGCCCCTCGCCTCCCAGGCAGCCCAGGAGCCTATCTGTCCCAGTCTCCACCCTCGCGGTTGGCTTCCGGTTGCCTGCCGAGTGCCGAGTCCCAGCTGCCGCCCCCGATCCCCCAGCCCTCCCCATGCTCTCACAGGCTCTGACCAACGGGGTCTCGGAGACAAGAGCCTGGGCAGGCTGGAAAAAAGGCAAGCTGGAAAAGGTCTGACGTTTGGCAGGCAGGCAGGCAGGCGGGCTGGGGAGGACGCACTTTGCTGGGAGTGGTTTGTGCAAAACCACCAGCGGCAGCTGGTGAAAGCTGCCAGGCCACTTGAGGCCCTTCCTTTGAGCCACGTGCAAAGTGCCATCTGAAACTCTGTGTTTGGTTTTCAACAAGGCGAGAGAAGGGTGCACCGTTCCCGGCGACACTGCAATGCCGGGTCGATGCGTGGAGTGAACGGAGCAAGCCCCTTTTTCAGCTCCCGGTGGCAAAAATCCGTTTAATATGTTGTCCTCGGGTAGAGGACATATCAGATATTAAACTGATAAGAACAGATACTACACTTGATCTTAGCCAAAAGGCCGAGAAGCGATGGGGCCCAAGCGTCTGATTTCCGAGCGCAGCTCTGGGGCCGGACCCCACTCGACGCGGTTCCCTGTCGGTGACACTAAAGCCACACTGGCTGCATTGTAGCCCCTCCGCCCAACCTCTCCACGGCGCAGCCCTCGCTGCCGGTTGACTTTTCACAAACTCAAAGGGCTCGGCCGTACGGCAGAGCCTCCCAAAAATAGCTTGAACTCGTTGGTGTTCCTCTCCACGGAAGTCTTTAGTAAAAGGCGAAAGACTTGTGCGTTATGAAGAGAAGCCAGAGTCGGTAGAGCCCCTCGCCTCCCAGGCAGCCCAGGAGCCTATCTGTCCCAGTCTCCACCCTCGCGGTTGGCTTCCGGTTGCCTGCCGAGTGCCGAGTCCCAGCTGCCGCCCCCGATCCCCCAGCCCTCCCCATGCTCTCACAGGCTCTGACCAACGGGGTCTCGGAGACAAGAGCCTGGGCAGGCTGGAAAAAAGGCAAGCTGGAAAAGGTCTGACGTTTGGCAGGCAGGCAGGCAGGCGGGCTGGGGAGGACGCACTTTGCTGGGAGTGGTTTGTGCAAAACCACCAGCGGCAGCTGGTGAAAGCTGCCAGGCCACTTGAGGCCCTTCCTTTGAGCCACGTGCAAAGTGCCATCTGAAACTCTGTGTTTGGTTTTCAACAAGGCGAGAGAAGGGTGCACCGTTCCCGGCGACACTGCAATGCCGGGTCGATGCGTGGAGTGAACGGAGCAAGCCCCTTTTTCAGCTCCCGGTGGCAAAAATCCGTTTAATATGTTGTCCTCGGGTAGAGGACATATCAGATATTAAACTGATAAGAACAGATACTACACTTGATCTTAGCCAAAAGGCCGAGAAGCGATGGGGCCCAAGCGTCTGATTTCCGAGCGCAGCTCTGGGGCCGGACCCCACTCGACGCGGTTCCCTGTCGGTGACACTAAAGCCACACTGGCTGCATTGTAGCCCCTCCGCCCAACCTCTCCACGGCGCAGCCCTCGCTGCCGGTTGACTTTTCACAAACTCAAAGGGCTCGGCCGTACGGCAGAGCCTCCCAAAAATAGCTTGAACTCGTTGGTGTTCCTCTCCACGGAAGTCTTTAGTAAAAGGCGAAAGACTTGTGCGTTATGAAGAGAAGCCAGAGTCGGTAGAGCCCCTCGCCTCCCAGGCAGCCCAGGAGCCTATCTGTCCCAGTCTCCACCCTCGCGGTTGGCTTCCGGTTGCCTGCCGAGTGCCGAGTCCCAGCTGCCGCCCCCGATCCCCCAGCCCTCCCCATGCTCTCACAGGCTCTGACCAACGGGGTCTCGGAGACAAGAGCCTGGGCAGGCTGGAAAAAAGGCAAGCTGGAAAAGGTCTGACGTTTGGCAGGCAGGCAGGCAGGCGGGCTGGGGAGGACGCACTTTGCTGGGAGTGGTTTGTGCAAAACCACCAGCGGCAGCTGGTGAAAGCTGCCAGGCCACTTGAGGCCCTTCCTTTGAGCCACGTGCAAAGTGCCATCTGAAACTCTGTGTTTGGTTTTCAACAAGGCGAGAGAAGGGTGCACCGTTCCCGGCGACACTGCAATGCCGGGTCGATGCGTGGAGTGAACGGAGCAAGCCCCTTTTTCAGCTCCCGGTGGCAAAAATCCGTTTAATATGTTGTCCTCGGGTAGAGGACATATCAGATATTAAACTGATAAGAACAGATACTACACTTGATCTTAGCCAAAAGGCCGAGAAGCGATGGGGCCCAAGCGTCTGATTTCCGAGCGCAGCTCTGGGGCCGGACCCCACTCGACGCGGTTCCCTGTCGGTGACACTAAAGCCACACTGGCTGCATTGTAGCCCCTCCGCCCAACCTCTCCACGGCGCAGCCCTCGCTGCCGGTTGACTTTTCACAAACTCAAAGGGCTCGGCCGTACGGCAGAGCCTCCCAAAAATAGCTTGAACTCGTTGGTGTTCCTCTCCACGGAAGTCTTTAGTAAAAGGCGAAAGACTTGTGCGTTATGAAGAGAAGCCAGAGTCGGTAGAGCCCCTCGCCTCCCAGGCAGCCCAGGAGCCTATCTGTCCCAGTCTCCACCCTCGCGGTTGGCTTCCGGTTGCCTGCCGAGTGCCGAGTCCCAGCTGCCGCCCCCGATCCCCCAGCCCTCCCCATGCTCTCACAGGCTCTGACCAACGGGGTCTCGGAGACAAGAGCCTGGGCAGGCTGGAAAAAAGGCAAGCTGGAAAAGGTCTGACGTTTGGCAGGCAGGCAGGCAGGCGGGCTGGGGAGGACGCACTTTGCTGGGAGTGGTTTGTGCAAAACCACCAGCGGCAGCTGGTGAAAGCTGCCAGGCCACTTGAGGCCCTTCCTTTGAGCCACGTGCAAAGTGCCATCTGAAACTCTGTGTTTGGTTTTCAACAAGGCGAGAGAAGGGTGCACCGTTCCCGGCGACACTGCAATGCCGGGTCGATGCGTGGAGTGAACGGAGCAAGCCCCTTTTTCAGCTCCCGGTGGCAAAAATCCGTTTAATATGTTGTCCTCGGGTAGAGGACATATCAGATATTAAACTGATAAGAACAGATACTACACTTGATCTTAGCCAAAAGGCCGAGAAGCGATGGGGCCCAAGCGTCTGATTTCCGAGCGCAGCTCTGGGGCCGGACCCCACTCGACGCGGTTCCCTGTCGGTGACACTAAAGCCACACTGGCTGCATTGTAGCCCCTCCGCCCAACCTCTCCACGGCGCAGCCCTCGCTGCCGGTTGACTTTTCACAAACTCAAAGGGCTCGGCCGTACGGCAGAGCCTCCCAAAAATAGCTTGAACTCGTTGGTGTTCCTCTCCACGGAAGTCTTTAGTAAAAGGCGAAAGACTTGTGCGTTATGAAGAGAAGCCAGAGTCGGTAGAGCCCCTCGCCTCCCAGGCAGCCCACGAGCCTATCTGTCCCAGTCTCCACCCTCGCGGTTGGCTTCCGGTTGCCTGCCGAGTGCCGAGTCCCAGCTGCCGCCCCCGATCCCCCAGCCCTCCCCATGCTCTCACAGGCTCTGACCAACGGGGTCTCGGAGACAAGAGCCTGGGCAGGCTGGAAAAAAGGCAAGCTGGAAAAGGTCTGACGTTTGGCAGGCAGGCAGGCGGGCGGGCTGGGGAGGACGCACTTTGCTGGGAGTGGTTTGTGCAAAACCACCAGCGGCAGCTGGTGAAAGCTGCCAGGCCACTTGAGGCCCTTCCTTTGAGCCACGTGCAAAGTGCCATCTGAAACTCTGTGTTTGGTTTTCAACAAGGCGAGAGAAGGGTGCACCGTTCCCGGCGACACTGCAATGCCGGGTCGATGCGTGGAGTGAACGGAGCAAGCCCCTTTTTCAGCTCCCGGTGGCAAAAATCCGTTTAATATGTTGTCCTCGGGTAGAGGACATATCAGATATTAAACTGATAAGAACAGATACTACACTTGATCTTAGCCAAAAGGCCGAGAAGCGATGGGGCCCAAGCGTCTGATTTCCGAGCGCAGCTCTGGGGCCGGACCCCACTCGACGCGGTTCCCTGTCGGTGACACTAAAGCCACACTGGCTGCATTGTAGCCCCTCCGCCCAACCTCTCCACGGCGCAGCCCTCGCTGCCGGTTGACTTTTCACAAACTCAAAGGGCTCGGCCGTACGGCAGAGCCTCCCAAAAATAGCTTGAACTCGTTGGTGTTCCTCTCCACGGAAGTCTTTAGTAAAAGGCGAAAGACTTGTGCGTTATGAAGAGAAGCCAGAGTCGGTAGAGCCCCTCGCCTCCCAGGCAGCCCAGGAGCCTATCTGTCCCAGTCTCCACCCTCGCGGTTGGCTTCCGGTTGCCTGCCGAGTGCCGAGTCCCAGCTGCCGCCCCCGATCCCCCAGCCCTCCCCATGCTCTCACAGGCTCTGACCAACGGGGTCTCGGAGACAAGAGCCTGGGCAGGCTGGAAAAAAGGCAAGCTGGAAAAGGTCTGACGTTTGGCAGGCAGGCAGGCAGGCGGGCTGGGGAGGACGCACTTTGCTGGGAGTGGTTTGTGCAAAACCACCAGCGGCAGCTGGTGAAAGCTGCCAGGCCACTTGAGGCCCTTCCTTTGAGCCACGTGCAAAGTGCCATCTGAAACTCTGTGTTTGGTTTTCAACAAGGCGAGAGAAGGGTGCACCGTTCCCGGCGACACTGCAATGCCGGGTCGATGCGTGGAGTGAACGGAGCAAGCCCCTTTTTCAGCTCCCGGTGGCAAAAATCCGTTTAATATGTTGTCCTCGGGTAGAGGACATATCAGATATTAAACTGATAAGAACAGATACTACACTTGATCTTAGCCAAAAGGCCGAGAAGCGATGGGGCCCAAGCGTCTGATTTCCGAGCGCAGCTCTGGGGCCGGACCCCACTCGACGCGGTTCCCTGTCGGTGACACTAAAGCCACACTGGCTGCATTGTAGCCCCTCCGCCCAACCTCTCCACGGCGCAGCCCTCGCTGCCGGTTGACTTTTCACAAACTCAAAGGGCTCGGCCGTACGGCAGAGCCTCCCAAAAATAGCTTGAACTCGTTGGTGTTCCTCTCCACGGAAGTCTTTAGTAAAAGGCGAAAGACTTGTGCGTTATGAAGAGAAGCCAGAGTCGGTAGAGCCCCTCGCCTCCCAGGCAGCCCAGGAGCCTATCTGTCCCAGTCTCCACCCTCGCGGTTGGCTTCCGGTTGCCTGCCGAGTGCCGAGTCCCAGCTGCCGCCCCCGATCCCCCAGCCCTCCCCATGCTCTCACAGGCTCTGACCAACGGGGTCTCGGAGACAAGAGCCTGGGCAGGCTGGAAAAAAGGCAAGCTGGAAAAGGTCTGACGTTTGGCAGGCAGGCAGGCAGGCGGGCTGGGGAGGACGCACTTTGCTGGGAGTGGTTTGTGCAAAACCACCAGCGGCAGCTGGTGAAAGCTGCCAGGCCACTTGAGGCCCTTCCTTTGAGCCACGTGCAAAGTGCCATCTGAAACTCTGTGTTTGGTTTTCAACAAGGCGAGAGAAGGGTGCACCGTTCCCGGCGACACTGCAATGCCGGGTCGATGCGTGGAGTGAACGGAGCAAGCCCCTTTTTCAGCTCCCGGTGGCAAAAATCCGTTTAATATGTTGTCCTCGGGTAGAGGACATATCAGATATTAAACTGATAAGAACAGATACTACACTTGATCTTAGCCAAAAGGCCG
Source organism: Trachurus trachurus (assembly GCF_905171665.1). Lineage (NCBI taxonomy): Eukaryota > Metazoa > Chordata > Actinopteri > Carangiformes > Carangidae > Trachurus > Trachurus trachurus. Next base: position 27,264,876 of record NC_139907.1, read on the forward strand.
AGAAGCGATGGGGCCCAAGCGTCTGATTTCCGAGCGCAGCTCTGGGGCCGGACCCCACTCGACGCGGTTCCCTGTCGGTGACACTAAAGCCACACTGGCTGCATTGTAGCCCCTCCGCCCAACCTCTCCACGGCGCAGCCCTCGCTGCCGGTTGACTTTTCACAAACTCAAAGGGCTCGGCCGTACGGCAGAGCCTCCCAAAAATAGCTTGAACTCGTTGGTGTTCCTCTCCACGGAAGTCTTTAGTAAAAGGCGAAAGACTTGTGCGTTATGAAGAGAAGCCAGAGTCGGTAGAGCCCCTCGCCTCCCAGGCAGCCCAGGAGCCTATCTGTCCCAGTCTCCACCCTCGCGGTTGGCTTCCGGTTGCCTGCCGAGTGCCGAGTCCCAGCTGCCGCCCCCGATCCCCCAGCCCTCCCCATGCTCTCACAGGCTCTGACCAACGGGGTCTCGGAGACAAGAGCCTGGGCAGGCTGGAAAAAAGGCAAGCTGGAAAAGGTCTGACGTTTGGCAGGCAGGCAGGCAGGCGGGCTGGGGAGGACGCACTTTGCTGGGAGTGGTTTGTGCAAAACCACCAGCGGCAGCTGGTGAAAGCTGCCAGGCCACTTGAGGCCCTTCCTTTGAGCCACGTGCAAAGTGCCATCTGAAACTCTGTGTTTGGTTTTCAACAAGGCGAGAGAAGGGTGCACCGTTCCCGGCGACACTGCAATGCCGGGTCGATGCGTGGAGTGAACGGAGCAAGCCCCTTTTTCAGCTCCCGGTGGCAAAAATCCGTTTAATATGTTGTCCTCGGGTAGAGGACATATCAGATATTAAACTGATAAGAACAGATACTACACTTGATCTTAGCCAAAAGGCCGAGAAGCGATGGGGCCCAAGCGTCTGATTTCCGAGCGCAGCTCTGGGGCCGGACCCCACTCGACGCGGTTCCCTGTCGGTGACACTAAAGCCACACTGGCTGCATTGTAGCCCCTCCGCCCAACCTCTCCACGGCGCAGCCCTCGCTGCCGGTTGACTTTTCACAAACTCAAAGGGCTCGGCCGTACGGCAGAGCCTCCCAAAAATAGCTTGAACTCGTTGGTGTTCCTCTCCACGGAAGTCTTTAGTAAAAGGCGAAAGACTTGTGCGTTATGAAGAGAAGCCAGAGTCGGTAGAGCCCCTCGCCTCCCAGGCAGCCCAGGAGCCTATCTGTCCCAGTCTCCACCCTCGCGGTTGGCTTCCGGTTGCCTGCCGAGTGCCGAGTCCCAGCTGCCGCCCCCGATCCCCCAGCCCTCCCCATGCTCTCACAGGCTCTGACCAACGGGGTCTCGGAGACAAGAGCCTGGGCAGGCTGGAAAAAAGGCAAGCTGGAAAAGGTCTGACGTTTGGCAGGCAGGCAGGCAGGCGGGCTGGGGAGGACGCACTTTGCTGGGAGTGGTTTGTGCAAAACCACCAGCGGCAGCTGGTGAAAGCTGCCAGGCCACTTGAGGCCCTTCCTTTGAGCCACGTGCAAAGTGCCATCTGAAACTCTGTGTTTGGTTTTCAACAAGGCGAGAGAAGGGTGCACCGTTCCCGGCGACACTGCAATGCCGGGTCGATGCGTGGAGTGAACGGAGCAAGCCCCTTTTTCAGCTCCCGGTGGCAAAAATCCGTTTAATATGTTGTCCTCGGGTAGAGGACATATCAGATATTAAACTGATAAGAACAGATACTACACTTGATCTTAGCCAAAAGGCCGAGAAGCGATGGGGCCCAAGCGTCTGATTTCCGAGCGCAGCTCTGGGGCCGGACCCCACTCGACGCGGTTCCCTGTCGGTGACACTAAAGCCACACTGGCTGCATTGTAGCCCCTCCGCCCAACCTCTCCACGGCGCAGCCCTCGCTGCCGGTTGACTTTTCACAAACTCAAAGGGCTCGGCCGTACGGCAGAGCCTCCCAAAAATAGCTTGAACTCGTTGGTGTTCCTCTCCACGGAAGTCTTTAGTAAAAGGCGAAAGACTTGTGCGTTATGAAGAGAAGCCAGAGTCGGTAGAGCCCCTCGCCTCCCAGGCAGCCCAGGAGCCTATCTGTCCCAGTCTCCACCCTCGCGGTTGGCTTCCGGTTGCCTGCCGAGTGCCGAGTCCCAGCTGCCGCCCCCGATCCCCCAGCCCTCCCCATGCTCTCACAGGCTCTGACCAACGGGGTCTCGGAGACAAGAGCCTGGGCAGGCTGGAAAAAAGGCAAGCTGGAAAAGGTCTGACGTTTGGCAGGCAGGCAGGCAGGCGGGCTGGGGAGGACGCACTTTGCTGGGAGTGGTTTGTGCAAAACCACCAGCGGCAGCTGGTGAAAGCTGCCAGGCCACTTGAGGCCCTTCCTTTGAGCCACGTGCAAAGTGCCATCTGAAACTCTGTGTTTGGTTTTCAACAAGGCGAGAGAAGGGTGCACCGTTCCCGGCGACACTGCAATGCCGGGTCGATGCGTGGAGTGAACGGAGCAAGCCCCTTTTTCAGCTCCCGGTGGCAAAAATCCGTTTAATATGTTGTCCTCGGGTAGAGGACATATCAGATATTAAACTGATAAGAACAGATACTACACTTGATCTTAGCCAAAAGGCCGAGAAGCGATGGGGCCCAAGCGTCTGATTTCCGAGCGCAGCTCTGGGGCCGGACCCCACTCGACGCGGTTCCCTGTCGGTGACACTAAAGCCACACTGGCTGCATTGTAGCCCCTCCGCCCAACCTCTCCACGGCGCAGCCCTCGCTGCCGGTTGACTTTTCACAAACTCAAAGGGCTCGGCCGTACGGCAGAGCCTCCCAAAAATAGCTTGAACTCGTTGGTGTTCCTCTCCACGGAAGTCTTTAGTAAAAGGCGAAAGACTTGTGCGTTATGAAGAGAAGCCAGAGTCGGTAGAGCCCCTCGCCTCCCAGGCAGCCCAGGAGCCTATCTGTCCCAGTCTCCACCCTCGCGGTTGGCTTCCGGTTGCCTGCCGAGTGCCGAGTCCCAGCTGCCGCCCCCGATCCCCCAGCCCTCCCCATGCTCTCACAGGCTCTGACCAACGGGGTCTCGGAGACAAGAGCCTGGGCAGGCTGGAAAAAAGGCAAGCTGGAAAAGGTCTGACGTTTGGCAGGCAGGCAGGCAGGCGGGCTGGGGAGGACGCACTTTGCTGGGAGTGGTTTGTGCAAAACCACCAGCGGCAGCTGGTGAAAGCTGCCAGGCCACTTGAGGCCCTTCCTTTGAGCCACGTGCAAAGTGCCATCTGAAACTCTGTGTTTGGTTTTCAACAAGGCGAGAGAAGGGTGCACCGTTCCCGGCGACACTGCAATGCCGGGTCGATGCGTGGAGTGAACGGAGCAAGCCCCTTTTTCAGCTCCCGGTGGCAAAAATCCGTTTAATATGTTGTCCTCGGGTAGAGGACATATCAGATATTAAACTGATAAGAACAGATACTACACTTGATCTTAGCCAAAAGGCCGAGAAGCGATGGGGCCCAAGCGTCTGATTTCCGAGCGCAGCTCTGGGGCCGGACCCCACTCGACGCGGTTCCCTGTCGGTGACACTAAAGCCACACTGGCTGCATTGTAGCCCCTCCGCCCAACCTCTCCACGGCGCAGCCCTCGCTGCCGGTTGACTTTTCACAAACTCAAAGGGCTCGGCCGTACGGCAGAGCCTCCCAAAAATAGCTTGAACTCGTTGGTGTTCCTCTCCACGGAAGTCTTTAGTAAAAGGCGAAAGACTTGTGCGTTATGAAGAGAAGCCAGAGTCGGTAGAGCCCCTCGCCTCCCAGGCAGCCCAGGAGCCTATCTGTCCCAGTCTCCACCCTCGCGGTTGGCTTCCGGTTGCCTGCCGAGTGCCGAGTCCCAGCTGCCGCCCCCGATCCCCCAGCCCTCCCCATGCTCTCACAGGCTCTGACCAACGGGGTCTCGGAGACAAGAGCCTGGGCAGGCTGGAAAAAAGGCAAGCTGGAAAAGGTCTGACGTTTGGCAGGCAGGCAGGCAGGCGGGCTGGGGAGGACGCACTTTGCTGGGAGTGGTTTGTGCAAAACCACCAGCGGCAGCTGGTGAAAGCTGCCAGGCCACTTGAGGCCCTTCCTTTGAGCCACGTGCAAAGTGCCATCTGAAACTCTGTGTTTGGTTTTCAACAAGGCGAGAGAAGGGTGCACCGTTCCCGGCGACACTGCAATGCCGGGTCGATGCGTGGAGTGAACGGAGCAAGCCCCTTTTTCAGCTCCCGGTGGCAAAAATCCGTTTAATATGTTGTCCTCGGGTAGAGGACATATCAGATATTAAACTGATAAGAACAGATACTACACTTGATCTTAGCCAAAAGGCCGAGAAGCGATGGGGCCCAAGCGTCTGATTTCCGAGCGCAGCTCTGGGGCCGGACCCCACTCGACGCGGTTCCCTGTCGGTGACACTAAAGCCACACTGGCTGCATTGTAGCCCCTCCGCCCAACCTCTCCACGGCGCAGCCCTCGCTGCCGGTTGACTTTTCACAAACTCAAAGGGCTCGGCCGTACGGCAGAGCCTCCCAAAAATAGCTTGAACTCGTTGGTGTTCCTCTCCACGGAAGTCTTTAGTAAAAGGCGAAAGACTTGTGCGTTATGAAGAGAAGCCAGAGTCGGTAGAGCCCCTCGCCTCCCAGGCAGCCCAGGAGCCTATCTGTCCCAGTCTCCACCCTCGCGGTTGGCTTCCGGTTGCCTGCCGAGTGCCGAGTCCCAGCTGCCGCCCCCGATCCCCCAGCCCTCCCCATGCTCTCACAGGCTCTGACCAACGGGGTCTCGGAGACAAGAGCCTGGGCAGGCTGGAAAAAAGGCAAGCTGGAAAAGGTCTGACGTTTGGCAGGCAGGCAGGCAGGCGGGCTGGGGAGGACGCACTTTGCTGGGAGTGGTTTGTGCAAAACCACCAGCGGCAGCTGGTGAAAGCTGCCAGGCCACTTGAGGCCCTTCCTTTGAGCCACGTGCAAAGTGCCATCTGAAACTCTGTGTTTGGTTTTCAACAAGGCGAGAGAAGGGTGCACCGTTCCCGGCGACACTGCAATGCCGGGTCGATGCGTGGAGTGAACGGAGCAAGCCCCTTTTTCAGCTCCCGGTGGCAAAAATCCGTTTAATATGTTGTCCTCGGGTAGAGGACATATCAGATATTAAACTGATAAGAACAGATACTACACTTGATCTTAGCCAAAAGGCCGAGAAGCGATGGGGCCCAAGCGTCTGATTTCCGAGCGCAGCTCTGGGGCCGGACCCCACTCGACGCGGTTCCCTGTCGGTGACACTAAAGCCACACTGGCTGCATTGTAGCCCCTCCGCCCAACCTCTCCACGGCGCAGCCCTCGCTGCCGGTTGACTTTTCACAAACTCAAAGGGCTCGGCCGTACGGCAGAGCCTCCCAAAAATAGCTTGAACTCGTTGGTGTTCCTCTCCACGGAAGTCTTTAGTAAAAGGCGAAAGACTTGTGCGTTATGAAGAGAAGCCAGAGTCGGTAGAGCCCCTCGCCTCCCAGGCAGCCCAGGAGCCTATCTGTCCCAGTCTCCACCCTCGCGGTTGGCTTCCGGTTGCCTGCCGAGTGCCGAGTCCCAGCTGCCGCCCCCGATCCCCCAGCCCTCCCCATGCTCTCACAGGCTCTGACCAACGGGGTCTCGGAGACAAGAGCCTGGGCAGGCTGGAAAAAAGGCAAGCTGGAAAAGGTCTGACGTTTGGCAGGCAGGCAGGCAGGCGGGCTGGGGAGGACGCACTTTGCTGGGAGTGGTTTGTGCAAAACCACCAGCGGCAGCTGGTGAAAGCTGCCAGGCCACTTGAGGCCCTTCCTTTGAGCCACGTGCAAAGTGCCATCTGAAACTCTGTGTTTGGTTTTCAACAAGGCGAGAGAAGGGTGCACCGTTCCCGGCGACACTGCAATGCCGGGTCGATGCGTGGAGTGAACGGAGCAAGCCCCTTTTTCAGCTCCCGGTGGCAAAAATCCGTTTAATATGTTGTCCTCGGGTAGAGGACATATCAGATATTAAACTGATAAGAACAGATACTACACTTGATCTTAGCCAAAAGGCCGAGAAGCGATGGGGCCCAAGCGTCTGATTTCCGAGCGCAGCTCTGGGGCCGGACCCCACTCGACGCGGTTCCCTGTCGGTGACACTAAAGCCACACTGGCTGCATTGTAGCCCCTCCGCCCAACCTCTCCACGGCGCAGCCCTCGCTGCCGGTTGACTTTTCACAAACTCAAAGGGCTCGGCCGTACGGCAGAGCCTCCCAAAAATAGCTTGAACTCGTTGGTGTTCCTCTCCACGGAAGTCTTTAGTAAAAGGCGAAAGACTTGTGCGTTATGAAGAGAAGCCAGAGTCGGTAGAGCCCCTCGCCTCCCAGGCAGCCCAGGAGCCTATCTGTCCCAGTCTCCACCCTCGCGGTTGGCTTCCGGTTGCCTGCCGAGTGCCGAGTCCCAGCTGCCGCCCCCGATCCCCCAGCCCTCCCCATGCTCTCACAGGCTCTGACCAACGGGGTCTCGGAGACAAGAGCCTGGGCAGGCTGGAAAAAAGGCAAGCTGGAAAAGGTCTGACGTTTGGCAGGCAGGCAGGCAGGCAGGCGGGCTGGGGAGGACGCACTTTGCTGGGAGTGGTTTGTGCAAAACCACCAGCGGCAGCTGGTGAAAGCTGCCAGGCCACTTGAGGCCCTTCCTTTGAGCCACGTGCAAAGTGCCATCTGAAACTCTGTGTTTGGTTTTCAACAAGGCGAGAGAAGGGTGCACCGTTCCCGGCGACACTGCAATGCCGGGTCGATGCGTGGAGTGAACGGAGCAAGCCCCTTTTTCAGCTCCCGGTGGCAAAAATCCGTTTAATATGTTGTCCTCGGGTAGAGGACATATCAGATATTAAACTGATAAGAACAGATACTACACTTGATCTTAGCCAAAAGGCCGAGAAGCGATGGGGCCCAAGCGTCTGATTTCCGAGCGCAGCTCTGGGGCCGGACCCCACTCGACGCGGTTCCCTGTCGGTGACACTAAAGCCACACTGGCTGCATTGTAGCCCCTCCGCCCAACCTCTCCACGGCGCAGCCCTCGCTGCCGGTTGACTTTTCACAAACTCAAAGGGCTCGGCCGTACGGCAGAGCCTCCCAAAAATAGCTTGAACTCGTTGGTGTTCCTCTCCACGGAAGTCTTTAGTAAAAGGCGAAAGACTTGTGCGTTATGAAGAGAAGCCAGAGTCGGTAGAGCCCCTCGCCTCCCAGGCAGCCCACGAGCCTATCTGTCCCAGTCTCCACCCTCGCGGTTGGCTTCCGGTTGCCTGCCGAGTGCCGAGTCCCAGCTGCCGCCCCCGATCCCCCAGCCCTCCCCATGCTCTCACAGGCTCTGACCAACGGGGTCTCGGAGACAAGAGCCTGGGCAGGCTGGAAAAAAGGCAAGCTGGAAAAGGTCTGACGTTTGGCAGGCAGGCAGGCAGGCGGGCTGGGGAGGACGCACTTTGCTGGGAGTGGTTTGTGCAAAACCACCAGCGGCAGCTGGTGAAAGCTGCCAGGCCACTTGAGGCCCTTCCTTTGAGCCACGTGCAAAGTGCCATCTGAAACTCTGTGTTTGGTTTTCAACAAGGCGAGAGAAGGGTGCACCGTTCCCGGCGACACTGCAATGCCGGGTCGATGCGTGGAGTGAACGGAGCAAGCCCCTTTTTCAGCTCCCGGTGGCAAAAATCCGTTTAATATGTTGTCCTCGGGTAGAGGACATATCAGATATTAAACTGATAAGAACAGATACTACACTTGATCTTAGCCAAAAGGCCGAGAAGCGATGGGGCCCAAGCGTCTGATTTCCGAGCGCAGCTCTGGGGCCGGACCCCACTCGACGCGGTTCCCTGTCGGTGACACTAAAGCCACACTGGCTGCATTGTAGCCCCTCCGCCCAACCTCTCCACGGCGCAGCCCTCGCTGCCGGTTGACTTTTCACAAACTCAAAGGGCTCGGCCGTACGGCAGAGCCTCCCAAAAATAGCTTGAACTCGTTGGTGTTCCTCTCCACGGAAGTCTTTAGTAAAAGGCGAAAGACTTGTGCGTTATGAAGAGAAGCCAGAGTCGGTAGAGCCCCTCGCCTCCCAGGCAGCCCAGGAGCCTATCTGTCCCAGTCTCCACCCTCGCGGTTGGCTTCCGGTTGCCTGCCGAGTGCCGAGTCCCAGCTGCCGCCCCCGATCCCCCAGCCCTCCCCATGCTCTCACAGGCTCTGACCAACGGGGTCTCGGAGACAAGAGCCTGGGCAGGCTGGAAAAAAGGCAAGCTGGAAAAGGTCTGACGTTTGGCAGGCAGGCAGGCAGGCGGGCTGGGGAGGACGCACTTTGCTGGGAGTGGTTTGTGCAAAACCACCAGCGGCAGCTGGTGAAAGCTGCCAGGCCACTTGAGGCCCTTCCTTTGAGCCACGTGCAAAGTGCCATCTGAAACTCTGTGTTTGGTTTTCAACAAGGCGAGAGAAGGGTGCACCGTTCCCGGCGACACTGCAATGCCGGGTCGATGCGTGGAGTGAACGGAGCAAGCCCCTTTTTCAGCTCCCGGTGGCAAAAATCCGTTTAATATGTTGTCCTCGGGTAGAGGACATATCAGATATTAAACTGATAAGAACAGATACTACACTTGATCTTAGCCAAAAGGCCGAGAAGCGATGGGGCCCAAGCGTCTGATTTCCGAGCGCAGCTCTGGGGCCGGACCCCACTCGACGCGGTTCCCTGTCGGTGACACTAAAGCCACACTGGCTGCATTGTAGCCCCTCCGCCCAACCTCTCCACGGCGCAGCCCTCGCTGCCGGTTGACTTTTCACAAACTCAAAGGGCTCGGCCGTACGGCAGAGCCTCCCAAAAATAGCTTGAACTCGTTGGTGTTCCTCTCCACGGAAGTCTTTAGTAAAAGGCGAAAGACTTGTGCGTTATGAAGAGAAGCCAGAGTCGGTAGAGCCCCTCGCCTCCCAGGCAGCCCAGGAGCCTATCTGTCCCAGTCTCCACCCTCGCGGTTGGCTTCCGGTTGCCTGCCGAGTGCCGAGTCCCAGCTGCCGCCCCCGATCCCCCAGCCCTCCCCATGCTCTCACAGGCTCTGACCAACGGGGTCTCGGAGACAAGAGCCTGGGCAGGCTGGAAAAAAGGCAAGCTGGAAAAGGTCTGACGTTTGGCAGGCAGGCAGGCAGGCAGGCGGGCTGGGGAGGACGCACTTTGCTGGGAGTGGTTTGTGCAAAACCACCAGCGGCAGCTGGTGAAAGCTGCCAGGCCACTTGAGGCCCTTCCTTTGAGCCACGTGCAAAGTGCCATCTGAAACTCTGTGTTTGGTTTTCAACAAGGCGAGAGAAGGGTGCACCGTTCCCGGCGACACTGCAATGCCGGGTCGATGCGTGGAGTGAACGGAGCAAGCCCCTTTTTCAGCTCCCGGTGGCAAAAATCCGTTTAATATGTTGTCCTCGGGTAGAGGACATATCAGATATTAAACTGATAAGAACAGATACTACACTTGATCTTAGCCAAAAGGCCGAGAAGCGATGGGGCCCAAGCGTCTGATTTCCGAGCGCAGCTCTGGGGCCGGACCCCACTCGACGCGGTTCCCTGTCGGTGACACTAAAGCCACACTGGCTGCATTGTAGCCCCTCCGCCCAACCTCTCCACGGCGCAGCCCTCGCTGCCGGTTGACTTTTCACAAACTCAAAGGGCTCGGCCGTACGGCAGAGCCTCCCAAAAATAGCTTGAACTCGTTGGTGTTCCTCTCCACGGAAGTCTTTAGTAAAAGGCGAAAGACTTGTGCGTTATGAAGAGAAGCCAGAGTCGGTAGAGCCCCTCGCCTCCCAGGCAGCCCAGGAGCCTATCTGTCCCAGTCTCCACCCTCGCGGTTGGCTTCCGGTTGCCTGCCGAGTGCCGAGTCCCAGCTGCCGCCCCCGATCCCCCAGCCCTCCCCATGCTCTCACAGGCTCTGACCAACGGGGTCTCGGAGACAAGAGCCTGGGCAGGCTGGAAAAAAGGCAAGCTGGAAAAGGTCTGACGTTTGGCAGGCAGGCAGGCAGGCGGGCTGGGGAGGACGCACTTTGCTGGGAGTGGTTTGTGCAAAACCACCAGCGGCAGCTGGTGAAAGCTGCCAGGCCACTTGAGGCCCTTCCTTTGAGCCACGTGCAAAGTGCCATCTGAAACTCTGTGTTTGGTTTTCAACAAGGCGAGAGAAGGGTGCACCGTTCCCGGCGACACTGCAATGCCGGGTCGATGCGTGGAGTGAACGGAGCAAGCCCCTTTTTCAGCTCCCGGTGGCAAAAATCCGTTTAATATGTTGTCCTCGGGTAGAGGACATATCAGATATTAAACTGATAAGAACAGATACTACACTTGATCTTAGCCAAAAGGCCGAGAAGCGATGGGGCCCAAGCGTCTGATTTCCGAGCGCAGCTCTGGGGCCGGACCCCACTCGACGCGGTTCCCTGTCGGTGACACTAAAGCCACACTGGCTGCATTGTAGCCCCTCCGCCCAACCTCTCCACGGCGCAGCCCTCGCTGCCGGTTGACTTTTCACAAACTCAAAGGGCTCGGCCGTACGGCAGAGCCTCCCAAAAATAGCTTGAACTCGTTGGTGTTCCTCTCCACGGAAGTCTTTAGTAAAAGGCGAAAGACTTGTGCGTTATGAAGAGAAGCCAGAGTCGGTAGAGCCCCTCGCCTCCCAGGCAGCCCAGGAGCCTATCTGTCCCAGTCTCCACCCTCGCGGTTGGCTTCCGGTTGCCTGCCGAGTGCCGAGTCCCAGCTGCCGCCCCCGATCCCCCAGCCCTCCCCATGCTCTCACAGGCTCTGAGCAACGGGGTCTCGGAGACAAGAGCCTGGGCAGGCTGGAAAAAAGGCAAGCTGGAAAAGGTCTGACGTTTGGCAGGCAGGCAGGCAGGCGGGCTGGGGAGGACGCACTTTGCTGGGAGTGGTTTGTGCAAAACCACCAGCGGCAGCTGGTGAAAGCTGCCAGGCCACTTGAGGCCCTTCCTTTGAGCCACGTGCAAAGTGCCATCTGAAACTCTGTGTTTGGTTTTCAACAAGGCGAGAGAAGGGTGCACCGTTCCCGGCGACACTGCAATGCCGGGTCGATGCGTGGAGTGAACGGAGCAAGCCCCTTTTTCAGCTCCCGGTGGCAAAAATCCGTTTAATATGTTGTCCTCGGGTAGAGGACATATCAGATATTAAACTGATAAGAACAGATACTACACTTGATCTTAGCCAAAAGGCCGAGAAGCGATGGGGCCCAAGCGTCTGATTTCCGAGCGCAGCTCTGGGGCCGGACCCCACTCGACGCGGTTCCCTGTCGGTGACACTAAAGCCACACTGGCTGCATTGTAGCCCCTCCGCCCAACCTCTCCACGGCGCAGCCCTCGCTGCCGGTTGACTTTTCACAAACTCAAAGGGCTCGGCCGTACGGCAGAGCCTCCCAAAAATAGCTTGAACTCGTTGGTGTTCCTCTCCACGGAAGTCTTTAGTAAAAGGCGAAAGACTTGTGCGTTATGAAGAGAAGCCAGAGTCGGTAGAGCCCCTCGCCTCCCAGGCAGCCCAGGAGCCTATCTGTCCCAGTCTCCACCCTCGCGGTTGGCTTCCGGTTGCCTGCCGAGTGCCGAGTCCCAGCTGCCGCCCCCGATCCCCCAGCCCTCCCCATGCTCTCACAGGCTCTGACCAACGGGGTCTCGGAGACAAGAGCCTGGGCAGGCTGGAAAAAAGGCAAGCTGGAAAAGGTCTGACGTTTGGCAGGCAGGCAGGCAGGCGGGCTGGGGAGGACGCACTTTGCTGGGAGTGGTTTGTGCAAAACCACCAGCGGCAGCTGGTGAAAGCTGCCAGGCCACTTGAGGCCCTTCCTTTGAGCCACGTGCAAAGTGCCATCTGAAACTCTGTGTTTGGTTTTCAACAAGGCGAGAGAAGGGTGCACCGTTCCCGGCGACACTGCAATGCCGGGTCGATGCGTGGAGTGAACGGAGCAAGCCCCTTTTTCAGCTCCCGGTGGCAAAAATCCGTTTAATATGTTGTCCTCGGGTAGAGGACATATCAGATATTAAACTGATAAGAACAGATACTACACTTGATCTTAGCCAAAAGGCCGAGAAGCGATGGGGCCCAAGCGTCTGATTTCCGAGCGCAGCTCTGGGGCCGGACCCCACTCGACGCGGTTCCCTGTCGGTGACACTAAAGCCACACTGGCTGCATTGTAGCCCCTCCGCCCAACCTCTCCACGGCGCAGCCCTCGCTGCCGGTTGACTTTTCACAAACTCAAAGGGCTCGGCCGTACGGCAGAGCCTCCCAAAAATAGCTTGAACTCGTTGGTGTTCCTCTCCACGGAAGTCTTTAGTAAAAGGCGAAAGACTTGTGCGTTATGAAGAGAAGCCAGAGTCGGTAGAGCCCCTCGCCTCCCAGGCAGCCCAGGAGCCTATCTGTCCCAGTCTCCACCCTCGCGGTTGGCTTCCGGTTGCCTGCCGAGTGCCGAGTCCCAGCTGCCGCCCCCGATCCCCCAGCCCTCCCCATGCTCTCACAGGCTCTGACCAACGGGGTCTCGGAGACAAGAGCCTGGGCAGGCTGGAAAAAAGGCAAGCTGGAAAAGGTCTGACGTTTGGCAGGCAGGCAGGCAGGCGGGCTGGGGAGGACGCACTTTGCTGGGAGTGGTTTGTGCAAAACCACCAGCGGCAGCTGGTGAAAGCTGCCAGGCCACTTGAGGCCCTTCCTTTGAGCCACGTGCAAAGTGCCATCTGAAACTCTGTGTTTGGTTTTCAACAAGGCGAGAGAAGGGTGCACCGTTCCCGGCGACACTGCAATGCCGGGTCGATGCGTGGAGTGAACGGAGCAAGCCCCTTTTTCAGCTCCCGGTGGCAAAAATCCGTTTAATATGTTGTCCTCGGGTAGAGGACATATCAGATATTAAACTGATAAGAACAGATACTACACTTGATCTTAGCCAAAAGGCCGAGAAGCGATGGGGCCCAAGCGTCTGATTTCCGAGCGCAGCTCTGGGGCCGGACCCCACTCGACGCGGTTCCCTGTCGGTGACACTAAAGCCACACTGGCTGCATTGTAGCCCCTCCGCCCAACCTCTCCACGGCGCAGCCCTCGCTGCCGGTTGACTTTTCACAAACTCAAAGGGCTCGGCCGTACGGCAGAGCCTCCCAAAAATAGCTTGAACTCGTTGGTGTTCCTCTCCACGGAAGTCTTTAGTAAAAGGCGAAAGACTTGTGCGTTATGAAGAGAAGCCAGAGTCGGTAGAGCCCCTCGCCTCCCAGGCAGCCCACGAGCCTATCTGTCCCAGTCTCCACCCTCGCGGTTGGCTTCCGGTTGCCTGCCGAGTGCCGAGTCCCAGCTGCCGCCCCCGATCCCCCAGCCCTCCCCATGCTCTCACAGGCTCTGACCAACGGGGTCTCGGAGACAAGAGCCTGGGCAGGCTGGAAAAAAGGCAAGCTGGAAAAGGTCTGACGTTTGGCAGGCAGGCAGGCAGGCGGGCTGGGGAGGACGCACTTTGCTGGGAGTGGTTTGTGCAAAACCACCAGCGGCAGCTGGTGAAAGCTGCCAGGCCACTTGAGGCCCTTCCTTTGAGCCACGTGCAAAGTGCCATCTGAAACTCTGTGTTTGGTTTTCAACAAGGCGAGAGAAGGGTGCACCGTTCCCGGCGACACTGCAATGCCGGGTCGATGCGTGGAGTGAACGGAGCAAGCCCCTTTTTCAGCTCCCGGTGGCAAAAATCCGTTTAATATGTTGTCCTCGGGTAGAGGACATATCAGATATTAAACTGATAAGAACAGATACTACACTTGATCGTAGCCAAAAGGCCGAGAAGCGATGGGGCCCAAGCGTCTGATTTCCGAGCGCAGCTCTGGGGCCGGACCCCACTCGACGCGGTTCCCTGTCGGTGACACTAAAGCCACACTGGCTGCATTGTAGCCCCTCCGCCCAACCTCTCCACGGCGCAGCCCTCGCTGCCGGTTGACTTTTCACAAACTCAAAGGGCTCGGCCGTACGGCAGAGCCTCCCAAAAATAGCTTGAACTCGTTGGTGTTCCTCTCCACGGAAGTCTTTAGTAAAAGGCGAAAGACTTGTGCGTTATGAAGAGAAGCCAGAGTCGGTAGAGCCCCTCGCCTCCCAGGCAGCCCAGGAGCCTATCTGTCCCAGTCTCCACCCTCGCGGTTGGCTTCCGGTTGCCTGCCGAGTGCCGAGTCCCAGCTGCCGCCCCCGATCCCCCAGCCCTCCCCATGCTCTCACAGGCTCTGACCAACGGGGTCTCGGAGACAAGAGCCTGGGCAGGCTGGAAAAAAGGCAAGCTGGAAAAGGTCTGACGTTTGGCAGGCAGGCAGGCAGGCGGGCTGGGGAGGACGCACTTTGCTGGGAGTGGTTTGTGCAAAACCACCAGCGGCAGCTGGTGAAAGCTGCCAGGCCACTTGAGGCCCTTCCTTTGAGCCACGTGCAAAGTGCCATCTGAAACTCTGTGTTTGGTTTTCAACAAGGCGAGAGAAGGGTGCACCGTTCCCGGCGACACTGCAATGCCGGGTCGATGCGTGGAGTGAACGGAGCAAGCCCCTTTTTCAGCTCCCGGTGGCAAAAATCCGTTTAATATGTTGTCCTCGGGTAGAGGACATATCAGATATTAAACTGATAAGAACAGATACTACACTTGATCTTAGCCAAAAGGCCGAGAAGCGATGGGGCCCAAGCGTCTGATTTCCGAGCGCAGCTCTGGGGCCGGACCCCACTCGACGCGGTTCCCTGTCGGTGACACTAAAGCCACACTGGCTGCATTGTAGCCCCTCCGCCCAACCTCTCCACGGCGCAGCCCTCGCTGCCGGTTGACTTTTCACAAACTCAAAGGGCTCGGCCGTACGGCAGAGCCTCCCAAAAATAGCTTGAACTCGTTGGTGTTCCTCTCCACGGAAGTCTTTAGTAAAAGGCGAAAGACTTGTGCGTTATGAAGAGAAGCCAGAGTCGGTAGAGCCCCTCGCCTCCCAGGCAGCCCAGGAGCCTATCTGTCCCAGTCTCCACCCTCGCGGTTGGCTTCCGGTTGCCTGCCGAGTGCCGAGTCCCAGCTGCCGCCCCCGATCCCCCAGCCCTCCCCATGCTCTCACAGGCTCTGACCAACGGGGTCTCGGAGACAAGAGCCTGGGCAGGCTGGAAAAAAGGCAAGCTGGAAAAGGTCTGACGTTTGGCAGGCAGGCAGGCAGGCAGGCGGGCTGGGGAGGACGCACTTTGCTGGGAGTGGTTTGTGCAAAACCACCAGCGGCAGCTGGTGAAAGCTGCCAGGCCACTTGAGGCCCTTCCTTTGAGCCACGTGCAAAGTGCCATCTGAAACTCTGTGTTTGGTTTTCAACAAGGCGAGAGAAGGGTGCACCGTTCCCGGCGACACTGCAATGCCGGGTCGATGCGTGGAGTGAACGGAGCAAGCCCCTTTTTCAGCTCCCGGTGGCAAAAATCCGTTTAATATGTTGTCCTCGGGTAGAGGACATATCAGATATTAAACTGATAAGAACAGATACTACACTTGATCTTAGCCAAAAGGCCGAGAAGCGATGGGGCCCAAGCGTCTGATTTCCGAGCGCAGCTCTGGGGCCGGACCCCACTCGACGCGGTTCCCTGTCGGTGACACTAAAGCCACACTGGCTGCATTGTAGCCCCTCCGCCCAACCTCTCCACGGCGCAGCCCTCGCTGCCGGTTGACTTTTCACAAACTCAAAGGGCTCGGCCGTACGGCAGAGCCTCCCAAAAATAGCTTGAACTCGTTGGTGTTCCTCTCCACGGAAGTCTTTAGTAAAAGGCGAAAGACTTGTGCGTTATGAAGAGAAGCCAGAGTCGGTAGAGCCCCTCGCCTCCCAGGCAGCCCAGGAGCCTATCTGTCCCAGTCTCCACCCTCGCGGTTGGCTTCCGGTTGCCTGCCGAGTGCCGAGTCCCAGCTGCCGCCCCCGATCCCCCAGCCCTCCCCATGCTCTCACAGGCTCTGACCAACGGGGTCTCGGAGACAAGAGCCTGGGCAGGCTGGAAAAAAGGCAAGCTGGAAAAGGTCTGACGTTTGGCAGGCAGGCAGGCAGGCGGGCTGGGGAGGACGCACTTTGCTGGGAGTGGTTTGTGCAAAACCACCAGCGGCAGCTGGTGAAAGCTGCCAGGCCACTTGAGGCCCTTCCTTTGAGCCACGTGCAAAGTGCCATCTGAAACTCTGTGTTTGGTTTTCAACAAGGCGAGAGAAGGGTGCACCGTTCCCGGCGACACTGCAATGCCGGGTCGATGCGTGGAGTGAACGGAGCAAGCCCCTTTTTCAGCTCCCGGTGGCAAAAATCCGTTTAATATGTTGTCCTCGGGTAGAGGACATATCAGATATTAAACTGATAAGAACAGATTTTTTTTTTTTTTTTTTTTTTCTTTATTAAACAAAGGCACAACAGTAAGGCATGATACATAGAATTGGGTAGTAACCCGATATAATAAATAAAATAATTAAAATAATTAGGAATGAAAGGAAGAGAAAAAAAAGGATAACAACAATTTTTTTTTTTTTTTTTACATTGCTTACATTAATTTGGACCAAACATAACAACAAAATATCCTATTGCTTCCTTACACAGGTAACTGAGTTTGGCACTTCAAATCAGGGTTTCCCCCACCATTAATGACAAGAAAGGAGCTAAGCACAAGAAGGGAGCTGAGGACCCTAATATTGATGTGTCTACATTATATTTTTAGGGTCTTTCAAAAATAACCCTTTCCATTTACATTTAATTGAATCCCATCCCCATTTCTGGACTTCAAACAGACATATTTTTTGAACTTCCAATTCAATGCATTTCACAACTCCAAAAACTGTACATTCAGTCGTATTGTTAATGACAGATTGTCTAACATTCCATAACTTAATTTTTGTTAGAGAAATTAAGATCACCAACGGTAGTGGTTGGGTGTTAACTCCTTTTTGTAGTTCAAAAGATTTCACAACTTCATAGTCAACTGAAGAAAGTATAGGAAACAGGCGTTTTAACCTTTTCCAAACTAAAAATGCAAAAGGACATTCCCATAGAACATGACATATGGTTTCTTCTGCATTGCATTCAATTCTTGGGCAATCTTTATGTTTCGTCAATTTATGTTTATATAACATGGAACGAACTGGAAGTCTTTTATGCAATACTAACCAATTGAAATCTTTCAACCTGTTTTCTAACCCTTTTAATTGGGCTTTCATCCAATCAATTTGTACAATATGAATATCAGTATGACATAACTTTTCCACCATCTTCTGATAAAGGATTCTATGTTTTCTCACATTATCTTTACTTATAAGCTCTGCATTTTTTTAAAACCATTTTACTATATAACAGAAATAATCGGGCATAACTTCAGCTTTTGGCATGCTATTTTCCCACCTAGTAATAAAACGAAAAGGGATTGTAAGCCAGAACTTTAAAAAAATCTGACATCTATGCATGTATTCGGCTATTAACAAATGGCATATGTTACAGAAAAACAACACATCCAGTTTTAGAGGAATGTTGGGGAGATCCCGTCCACCATCTTCTACGCTCTGGTAAATTCTTTCTCTTTTTATGTATTCATAACCACCCCAGAAAAACTGAAAGATTGTCTTTGTCAATGCTTTACGAAATGTAATGGGCATTGGGTAAACATAAGCTAAATGTAGCAATGCAGGTAAAATGTCAGATTTGATGGCCATTACTTTGCCTATGTATGTTAACCTCCTAGTTTTCCAAATAGATATTTTTTTATCAACCAGGTTCAGTTTCTGGGACCAATTATAGAAACCATCTCCCTCGGGGTGTCCAAAAGAGATGCCAAGTATGTTCATTGGACCAGTACATACAGTTAAACCAAAAAGAATATCTTTTCTCCAACTCCACGTTCCCAAAAATTTATATTGTGTCTTTTTCTTGTTTAGTTTTGACCCAGAAGCAACAGAAAAGTGGTCCAACACACCAAGGGCCTCCCCCAGACTGTTATCATCTGCTACATACAAAACCAAGTCATCTGCATATTGCGACAATTTCAAAACCTCCCCCCCAGGCAGAAAGACACCCTTAATATTAGAATTCTTTCTAATTGAACATGCTAGCGGTTCTGCATATAAAACGTACAATAATGCAGATAAAGGGCAACCCTGGCGAAGGCCTCTGGTCTGCTGGATTTCCTTACTAATGTTACCATTTACATTTACTCTACTGTTAATATTGTTATACAGAATCTTTATCCAAGTCATGAAATGAACTCCAAACCCAAAACGAGACAAGACTCTCATCAAAAAGGAATGATTCACTCTGTCGAATGCTTTTTGTTGGTCTAAACTGACACATATAGCTGACAGGTTTCTGTCCTCTATATATGTTAGTAAGTCTCTGTGTAATTGAATATTCCATGAAATCCTCCTTCCCGCCACTCCACTTGTTTGGTCAATGCCTACAATAAAGGGCATTACAGCAGCCAGACGGTTTGTTATGGCTTTACTCAAAATTTTGTAGTCTACACACAGCATTGTCAATGGCCGGTAATTAGCCAAGAGCATTGGGTCATCTTTTTTATAGAGTAGAGATACTACTCCCTCTCGCATACTCTTACTCATTTTCTCACAATCTAAAATTTCATTGAACACCTCCAACAAATGACGTCCAATTAAGGACCAAAAGGTAATGTAGAATTCTTTTGTAAGCCCATCCCCACCTGGAACTTTTTTATCTTTCATTGACTTTAAGGCATTATACAACTCTTCCAGCTTTAGTCCTTCATCTAACTTTTCTTTTAAGTCAAGTGGTACACTTTTATCTATGCAATCTAAGAAAGAATTCCCTTTGTCTATGTCAATATTTTCTCTTTCAAATAATCTACTGCAATGTATTCTTGCCATCTCCAATATGTCTTCGTTGTTTTCACAAACATCTCCATTTTCTCTTTTTAAGCCCTGTATTACCTGCTTTTTCCTTTGTGTCTGGGCTTTCTTGAAAAAGTAAGCAGAGCATTTCTCATCATGTTCATACTTTTCTTTTTGCAATTTAAATATAAAATTTCGAGCTTTTTGTTCACACATCTCCTGTTGCTCACCCAGCAATACAGTTAATTTGTCTTTGTCTATCTCCTTTCCAGTTGTATTGTAATGTGTATATAGTTCTTGGATTTTCTTTTGGATTTCAAAAAAGGATTTGTGTCTCTGTTTAGATCTTTTTTTACAAAAAATGTGTATGTACTGTTTTATTCTATTTTTTGTATCGTCCCACCAGTCTATAGCAGACGAATATAGGCTTTTTAGTTCCACGCATCTATTAAAAAAAATCCGAAAGGTATCTTTGAAATCTTTTTCCAGCAAAATTTCGTTATTGATTTTCCAGTACCCTTTCCCGTATTCCAACGTTTGTAGTTCTATTGACACTAGAAGTAAACTGTGGTCTGAGTAATAAACAGGAGATGTCTGGACATCAGAAACTTTCATGCCACGTGGGATGAAAATGTAGTCTATTCTACTCTTGGCCCCACTGCTATTTTCCCAAGTAAACCCAGCATCTTTCTTATTTACTGACCTGTAAGTGTCTACCAAGTAAAATTTTTGTATTAAGGATTGGAGTAAAAAAATATTACAACCTTTATCTAAGGAAATATTAAAGTCTCCTGCTATACAAACCATTCGATTTGTCATGAAACAGGTATCAAGGGATTTCAATAGCTCCCTGCGGGCAGCAGGATCTGTATGTGCATATATATTAATAATTCTCAATTGTTTGTTTCTCCAATTTAGATCTACTACAAGGGCTCTCCCATGAACAAATGAAAAGCTATTTAATATCTCTATTTCTCTGTTATTTCCACATAATAGTCCCACTCCACTTGAATGCACTCCACCCACACTCCACCTAGAATCCCCTTTTACCCACTCTCTAGAGAAATTAACAATGTCTTTTTCGCTTTTTAGATGTACTTCTTGGAGTAAGCAAACATTAAAGTCAAGTGTGGCTAGATGTGAAAATACAGACCTTCTCTTTTTTATGTTTTGTAGACCTCTAACGTTCAAGGTTATGATTTTGAAATCCATGTGACAATGTTATGAGATGATGTTACTGTCTGCTTATCTTGGACGTCAACTCTGTTGTCTTCATGGTATAGGTAGACTGGATTAGCCTGTGCTACCTTAACCATCCGCCCACGAGCCTGGTCGCATTGGTCCAAAGGAGCCCCTCCTCTGGCGGCCACGTGAAATCCAGGGCATGCGGCTTGTTGTGTTCTCAGGGCCGTGGGGTAAATTGTGGGGGGAGGGTTGAAGGGGGGGAAGGGAGAAGGGAAAAGGTGGTGGTGGCGGGGGCCTCCGTCTGAGGGCTGACCATCCTGAGCCTTTTGACTGGGGATGAGGGTGGGCGGGCCGCTGGGGGTGGGGAGAAGAAGACCACTGGGGGGGGGTGTCGAGGTGGGTTCGGTGTGCTGGGGATCCTCATCAGTGAGAACAGCACCATCAGCAACATCGCTCTCATTCAACAGTGAGCCAAAGCTGGAGTCCGGAGGCAACACCGGCAGATCTGGGTCCTGTGCCGATGCCCCTGGGCTGACGACAACTTTCCTTTTTTTTGATTTTCTCTGGTTTTTCTTGGCAACGATGCTCCATCCATCCGTCTGCTGGTCACTGTCTGTCTTCCCAGCCTCCCCCGTCTCACCAGCAGTCGGTGCGGGAGCCGAGGCCGCCGTCTCAGTGCTCACTGTGCTGCGCTGCTCCTCCGTCCCTGCCTCCACCCGTGTTTCTTGTTGCTCCTCGTTTTGATTTCGGATTTCTTCTAGCACTATTTCAATGTCTCTTAAGTCTGTGTCTTGTGTGGTCTTATCACCTCCTCTATGAGTTGTGATGTCTTTTAAGGCTGCTGCGTATGATCTTGGCTTGGGGCAGTCTCTGGCTAGATGGTATTCAGAGTTGCACAGGTCACACCTTCTTGCTTCTTGGCAGTCTTTGATGAGGTGGCCCAACTCTCCACAGTTCCGACATCGTATCTGTGTGCAGGTCTCTGCCATGTGTCCATATGTATGGCATTTTCGGCAGAATTTTGGCTGCCCTGCGTAAATCAGGTAGCCGCGGTTCCCTCCAATGGTGAAAACAGCTGGGGGGTGGGAAAACCCCTCGTGTCCGTTGGCTTCCTCTTTCAAACGGACACGGAACTGTCTTTTCCCAGTCCAGATACCCAAAGCATCTTTTATTTCTTTAACGCCAGGTAGGACTATTGCATATCTCCCAAGGAAAAATCGTATAGTCTCTTCACTCACCCATGGGTTGTACATGTGGACGGTCACAACACGAAAATTGTTTCGGAACAAGGATGTGACTTGAAATGGTTTCAGTGCTGGACTGGCTTGCTGAGAAACCAGACCACGTATCTCTTCCATTTGTGCACTTGAGTTAAGCGTGACATCGTAGTATCCACTTGTCAGGTTCTGTTGAAGACAGAAGATGTCCTCTGGTCTTAAATTCAGAGCGTTGAAGAGCACGTTCTTCCCAAACGAGACTCTGTCAGGTATTTCTTCCTCTTTTATCTGGAATCTCAGCGTGTTCTTCAGGTTCAGTCCAGCTGATTTCTCTGCCGACTGCAGTGTTGCTGATGCCGCCATTACCACTCAGGAGGATTGTTGTCTTCCGTCTGCTTTTAGCCAGCCGGCTGAAAGGCAGAGAGCTTATTGCCGTCCCATACACCGCACGACTGACAATAAGGCACAAACTGATAACAACTGATAAGAACAGATACTACACTTGATCTTAGCCAAAAGGCCGAGAAGCGATGGGGCCCAAGCGTCTGATTTCCGAGCGCAGCTCTGGGGCCGGACCCCACTCGACGCGGTTCCCTGTCGGTGACACTAAAGCCACACTGGCTGCATTGTAGCCCCTCCGCCCAACCTCTCCACGGCGCAGCCCTCGCTGCCGGTTGACTTTTCACAAACTCAAAGGGCTCGGCCGTACGGCAGAGCCTCCCAAAAATAGCTTGAACTCGTTGGTGTTCCTCTCCACGGAAGTCTTTAGTAAAAGGCGAAAGACTTGTGCGTTATGAAGAGAAGCCAGAGTCGGTAGAGCCCCTCGCCTCCCAGGCAGCCCAGGAGCCTATCTGTCCCAGTCTCCACCCTCGCGGTTGGCTTCCGGTTGCCTGCCGAGTGCCGAGTCCCAGCTGCCGCCCCCGATCCCCCAGCCCTCCCCATGCTCTCACAGGCTCTGACCAACGGGGTCTCGGAGACAAGAGCCTGGGCAGGCAGGAAAAAAGGCAAGCTGGAAAAGGTCTGACGTTTGGCAGGCAGGCAGGCAGGCGGGCTGGGGAGGACGCACTTTGCTGGGAGTGGTTTGTGCAAAACCACCAGCGGCAGCTGGTGAAAGCTGCCAGGCCACTTGAGGCCCTTCCTTTGAGCCACGTGCAAAGTGCCATCTGAAACTCTGTGTTTGGTTTTCAACAAGGCGAGAGAAGGGTGCACCGTTCCCGGCGACACTGCAATGCCGGGTCGATGCGTGGAGTGAACGGAGCAAGCCCCTTTTTCAGCTCCCGGTGGCAAAAATCCGTTTAATATGTTGTCCTCGGGTAGAGGACATATCAGATATTAAACTGATAAGAACAGATACTACACTTGATCTTAGCCAAAAGGCCGAGAAGCGATGGGGCCCAAGCGTCTGATTTCCGAGCGCAGCTCTGGGGCCGGACCCCACTCGACGCGGTTCCCTGTCGGTGACACTAAAGCCACACTGGCTGCATTGTAGCCCCTCCGCCCAACCTTTCCACGGCGCAGCCCTCGCTGCCGGTTGACTTTTCACAAACTGAAAGGGCTCGGCCATACGGCAGAGCCTCCCAAAAATAGCTTGAACTCGTTGGTGTTCCTCTCCACGGAAGTCTTTAGTAAAAGGCGAAAGACTTGTGCGTTATGAAGAGAAGCCAGAGTCGGTAGAGCCCCTCGCCTCCCAGGCAGCCCAGGAGCCTATCTGTCCCAGTCTCCACCCTCGCGGTTGGCTTCCGGTTGCCTGCCGAGTGCCGAGTCCCAGCTGCCGCCCCCGATCCCCCAGCCCTCCCCATGCTCTCACAGGCTCTGACCAACAGGGTCTCGGAGACAAGAGCCTGGGCAGGCTGGAAAAAAGGCAAGCTGGAAAAGGTCTGACGTTTGGCAGGCAGGCAGGCAGGCGGGCTGGGGAGGACGCACTTTGCTGGGAGTGGTTTGTGCAAAACCACCAGCGGCAGCTGGTGAAAGCTGCCAGGCCACTTGAGGCCCTTCCTTTGAGCCACGTGCAAAGTGCCATCTGAAACTCTGTGTTTGGTTTTCAACAAGGCGAGAGAAGGGTGCACCGTTCCCGGCGACACTGCAATGCCGGGTCGATGCGTGGAGTGAACGGAGCAAGCCCCTTTTTCAGCTCCCGGTGGCAAAAATCCGTTTAATATGTTGTCCTCGGGTAGAGGACATATCAGATATTAAACTGATAAGAACAGATACTACACTTGATCTTAGCCAAAAGGCCGAGAAGCGATGGGGCCCAAGCGTCTGATTTCCGAGCGCAGCTCTGGGGCCGGACCCCACTCGACGCGGTTCCCTGTCGGTGACACTAAAGCCACACTGGCTGCATTGTAGCCCCTCCGCCCAACCTCTCCACGGCGCAGCCCTCGCTGCCGGTTGACTTTTCACAAACTCAAAGGGCTCGGCCGTACGGCAGAGCCTCCCAAAAATAGCTTGAACTCGTTGGTGTTCCTCTCCACGGAAGTCTTTAGTAAAAGGCGAAAGACTTGTGCGTTATGAAGAGAAGCCAGAGTCGGTAGAGCCCCTCGCCTCCCAGGCAGCCCAGGAGCCTATCTGTCCCAGTCTCCACCCTCGCGGTTGGCTTCCGGTTGCCTGCCGAGTGCCGAGTCCCAGCTGCCGCCCCCGATCCCCCAGCCCTCCCCATGCTCTCACAGGCTCTGACCAACGGGGTCTCGGAGACAAGAGCCTGGGCAGGCTGGAAAAAAGGCAAGCTGGAAAAGGTCTGACGTTTGGCAGGCAGGCAGGCAGGCAGGCGGGCTGGGGAGGACGCACTTTGCTGGGAGTGGTTTGTGCAAAACCACCAGCGGCAGCTGGTGAAAGCTGCTAGGCCACTTGAGGCCCTTCCTTTGAGCCACGTGCAAAGTGCCATCTGAAACTCTGTGTTTGGTTTTCAACAAGGCGAGAGAAGGGTGCACCGTTCCCGGCGACACTGCAATGCCGGGTCGATGCGTGGAGTGAACGGAGCAAGCCCCTTTTTCAGCTCCCGGTGGCAAAAATCCGTTTAATATGTTGTCCTCGGGTAGAGGACATATCAGATATTAAACTGATAAGAACAGATACTACACTTGATCTTAGCCAAAAGGCCGAGAAGCGATGGGGCCCAAGCGTCTGATTTCCGAGCGCAGCTCTGGGGCCGGACCCCACTCGACGCGGTTCCCTGTCGGTGACACTAAAGCCACACTGGCTGCATTGTAGCCCCTCCGCCCAACCTCTCCACGGCGCAGCCCTCGCTGCCGGTTGACTTTTCACAAACTCAAAGGGCTCGGCCGTACGGCAGAGCCTCCCAAAAATAGCTTGAACTCGTTGGTGTTCCTCTCCACGGAAGTCTTTAGTAAAAGGCGAAAGACTTGTGCGTTATGAAGAGAAGCCAGAGTCGGTAGAGCCCCTCGCCTCCCAGGCAGCCCAGGAGCCTATCTGTCCCAGTCTCCACCCTCGCGGTTGGCTTCCGGTTGCCTGCCGAGTGCCGAGTCCCAGCTGCCGCCCCCGATCCCCCAGCCCTCCCCATGCTCTCACAGGCTCTGACCAACGGGGTCTCGGAGACAAGAGCCTGGGCAGGCTGGAAAAAAGGCAAGCTGGAAAAGGTCTGACGTTTGGCAGGCAGGCAGGCGGGCTGGGGAGGACGCACTTTGCTGGGAGTGGTTTGTGCAAAACCACCAGCGGCAGCTGGTGAAAGCTGCTAGGCCACTTGAGGCCCTTCCTTTGAGCCACGTGCAAAGTGCCATCTGAAACTCTGTGTTTGGTTTTCAACAAGGCGAGAGAAGGGTGCACCGTTCCCGGCGACACTGCAATGCCGGGTCGATGCGTGGAGTGAACGGAGCAAGCCCCTTTTTCAGCTCCCGGTGGCAAAAATCCGTTTAATATGTTGTCCTCGGGTAGAGGACATATCAGATATTAAACTGATAAGAACAGATACTACACTTGATCTTAGCCAAAAGGCCGAGAAGCGATGGGGCCCAAGCGTCTGATTTCCGAGCGCAGCTCTGGGGCCGGACCCCACTCGACGCGGTTCCCTGTCGGTGACACTAAAGCCACACTGGCTGCATTGTAGCCCCTCCGCCCAACCTCTCCACGGCGCAGCCCTCGCTGCCGGTTGACTTTTCACAAACTCAAAGGGCTCGGCCGTACGGCAGAGCCTCCCAAAAATAGCTTGAACTCGTTGGTGTTCCTCTCCACGGAAGTCTTTAGTAAAAGGCGAAAGACTTGTGCGTTATGAAGAGAAGCCAGAGTCGGTAGAGCCCCTCGCCTCCCAGGCAGCCCAGGAGCCTATCTGTCCCAGTCTCCACCCTCGCGGTTGGCTTCCGGTTGCCTGCCGAGTGCCGAGTCCCAGCTGCCGCCCCCGATCCCCCAGCCCTCCCCATGCTCTCACAGGCTCTGACCAACGGGGTCTCGGAGACAAGAGCCTGGGCAGGCTGGAAAAAAGGCAAGCTGGAAAAGGTCTGACGTTTGGCAGGCAGGCAGGCAGGCAGGCAGGCTGGGGAGGACGCACTTTGCTAGGAGTGGTTTGTGCAAAACCACCAGCGGCAGCTGGTGAAAGCTGCCAGGCCACTTGAGGCCCTTCCTTTGAGCCACGTGCAAAGTGCCATCTGAAACTCTGTGTTTGGTTTTCAACAAGGCGAGAGAAGGGTGCACCGTTCCCGGCGACACTGCAATGCCGGGTCGATGCGTGGAGTGAACGGAGCAAGCCCCTTTTTCAGCTCCCGGTGGCAAAAATCCGTTTAATATGTTGTCCTCGGGTAGAGGACATATCAGATATTAAACTGATAAGAACAGATACTACACTTGATCTTAGCCAAAAGGCCGAGAAGCGATGGGGCCCAAGCGTCTGATTTCCGAGCGCAGCTCTGGGGCCGGACCCCACTCGACGCGGTTCCCTGTCGGTGACACTAAAGCCACACTGGCTGCATTGTAGCCCCTCCGCCCAACCTCTCCACGGCGCAGCCCTCGCTGCCGGTTGACTTTTCACAAACTCAAAGGGCTCGGCCGTACGGCAGAGCCTCCCAAAAATAGCTTGAACTCGTTGGTGTTCCTCTCCACGGAAGTCTTTAGTAAAAGGCGAAAGACTTGTGCGTTATGAAGAGAAGCCAGAGTCGGTAGAGCCCCTCGCCTCCCAGGCAGCCCGGGAGCCTATCTGTCCCAGTCTCCACCCTCGCGGTTGGCTTCCGGTTGCCTGCCGAGTGCCGAGTCCCAGCTGCCGCCCCCGATCCCCCAGCCCTCCCCATGCTCTCACAGGCTCTGACCAACGGGGTCTCGGAGACAAGAGCCTGGGCAGGCTGGAAAAAAGGCAAGCTGGAAAAGGTCTGACGTTTGGCAGGCAGGCAGGCAGGCAGGCGGGCTGGGGAGGACGCACTTTGCTGGGAGTGGTTTGTGCAAAACCACCAGCGGCAGCTGGTGAAAGCTGCCAGGCCACTTGAGGCCCTTCCTTTGAGCCACGTGCAAAGTGCCATCTGAAACTCTGTGTTTGGTTTTCAACAAGGCGAGAGAAGGGTGCACCGTTCCCGGCGACACTGCAATGCCGGGTCGATGCGTGGAGTGAACGGAGCAAGCCCCTTTTTCAGCTCCCGGTGGCAAAAATCCGTTTAATATGTTGTCCTCGGGTAGAGGACATATCAGATATTAAACTGATAAGAACAGATACTACACTTGATCTTAGCCAAAAGGCCGAGAAGCGATGGGGCCCAAGCGTCTGATTTCCGAGCGCAGCTCTGGGGCCGGACCCCACTCGACGCGGTTCCCTGTCGGTGACACTAAAGCCACACTGGCTGCATTGTAGCCCCTCCGCCCAACCTCTCCACGGCGCAGCCCTCGCTGCCGGTTGACTTTTCACAAACTCAAAGGGCTCGGCCGTACGGCAGAGCCTCCCAAAAATAGCTTGAACTCGTTGGTGTTCCTCTCCACGGAAGTCTTTAGTAAAAGGCGAAAGACTTGTGCGTTATGAAGAGAAGCCAGAGTCGGTAGAGCCCCTCGCCTCCCAGGCAGCCCAGGAGCCTATCTGTCCCAGTCTCCACCCTCGCGGTTGGCTTCCGGTTGCCTGCCGAGTGCCGAGTCCCAGCTGCCGCCCCCGATCCCCCAGCCCTCCCCATGCTCTCACAGGCTCTGACCAACGGGGTCTCGGAGACAAGAGCCTGGGCAGGCTGGAAAAAAGGCAAGCTGGAAAAGGTCTGACGTTTGGCAGGCAGGCAGGCAGGCAGGCGGGCTGGGGAGGACGCACTTTGCTGGGAGTGGTTTGTGCAAAACCACCAGCGGCAGCTGGTGAAAGCTGCCAGGCCACTTGAGGCCCTTCCTTTGAGCCACGTGCAAAGTGCCATCTGAAACTCTGTGTTTGGTTTTCAACAAGGCGAGAGAAGGGTGCACCGTTCCCGGCGACACTGCAATGCCGGGTCGATGCGTGGAGTGAACGGAGCAAGCCCCTTTTTCAGCTCCCGGTGGCAAAAATCCGTTTAATATGTTGTCCTCGGGTAGAGGACATATCAGATATTAAACTGATAAGAACAGATACTACACTTGATCTTAGCCAAAAGGCCGAGAAGCGATGGGGCCCAAGCGTCTGATTTCCGAGCGCAGCTCTGGGGCCGGACCCCACTCGACGCGGTTCCCTGTCGGTGACACTAAAGCCACACTGGCTGCATTGTAGCCCCTCCGCCCAACCTCTCCACGGCGCAGCCCTCGCTGCCGGTTGACTTTTCACAAACTCAAAGGGCTCGGCCGTACGGCAGAGCCTCCCAAAAATAGCTTGAACTCGTTGGTGTTCCTCTCCACGGAAGTCTTTAGTAAAAGGCGAAAGACTTGTGCGTTATGAAGAGAAGCCAGAGTCGGTAGAGCCCCTCGCCTCCCAGGCAGCCCAGGAGCCTATCTGTCCCAGTCTCCACCCTCGCGGTTGGCTTCCGGTTGCCTGCCGAGTGCCGAGTCCCAGCTGCCGCCCCCGATCCCCCAGCCCTCCCCATGCTCTCACAGGCTCTGACCAACGGGGTCTCGGAGACAAGAGCCTGGGCAGGCTGGAAAAAAGGCAAGCTGGAAAAGGTCTGACGTTTGGCAGGCAGGCAGGCAGGCAGGCGGGCTGGGGAGGACGCACTTTGCTGGGAGTGGTTTGTGCAAAACCACCAGCGGCAGCTGGTGAAAGCTGCCAGGCCACTTGAGGCCCTTCCTTTGAGCCACGTGCAAAGTGCCATCTGAAACTCTGTGTTTGGTTTTCAACAAGGCGAGAGAAGGGTGCACCGTTCCCGGCGACACTGCAATGCCGGGTCGATGCGTGGAGTGAACGGAGCAAGCCCCTTTTTCAGCTCCCGGTGGCAAAAATCCGTTTAATATGTTGTCCTCGGGTAGAGGACATATCAGATATTAAACTGATAAGAACAGATACTACACTTGATCTTAGCCAAAAGGCCGAGAAGCGATGGGGCCCAAGCGTCTGATTTCCGAGCGCAGCTCTGGGGCCGGACCCCACTCGACGCGGTTCCCTGTCGGTGACACTAAAGCCACACTGGCTGCATTGTAGCCCCTCCGCCCAACCTCTCCACGGCGCAGCCCTCGCTGCCGGTTGACTTTTCACAAACTCAAAGGGCTCGGCCGTACGGCAGAGCCTCCCAAAAATAGCTTGAACTCGTTGGTGTTCCTCTCCACGGAAGTCTTTAGTAAAAGGCGAAAGACTTGTGCGTTATGAAGAGAAGCCAGAGTCGGTAGAGCCCCTCGCCTCCCAGGCAGCCCAGGAGCCTATCTGTCCCAGTCTCCACCCTCGCGGTTGGCTTCCGGTTGCCTGCCGAGTGCCGAGTCCCAGCTGCCGCCCCCGATCCCCCAGCCCTCCCCATGCTCTCACAGGCTCTGACCAACGGGGTCTCGGAGACAAGAGCCTGGGCAGGCTGGAAAAAAGGCAAGCTGGAAAAGGTCTGACGTTTGGCAGGCAGGCAGGCAGGCAGGCGGGCTGGGGAGGACGCACTTTGCTGGGAGTGGTTTGTGCAAAACCACCAGCGGCAGCTGGTGAAAGCTGCCAGGCCACTTGAGGCCCTTCCTTTGAGCCACGTGCAAAGTGCCATCTGAAACTCTGTGTTTGGTTTTCAACAAGGCGAGAGAAGGGTGCACCGTTCCCGGCGACACTGCAATGCCGGGTCGATGCGTGGAGTGAACGGAGCAAGCCCCTTTTTCAGCTCCCGGTGGCAAAAATCCGTTTAATATGTTGTCCTCGGGTAGAGGACATATCAGATATTAAACTGATAAGAACAGATACTACACTTGATCTTAGCCAAAAGGCCGAGAAGCGATGGGGCCCAAGCGTCTGATTTCCGAGCGCAGCTCTGGGGCCGGACCCCACTCGACGCGGTTCCCTGTCGGTGACACTAAAGCCACACTGGCTGCATTGTAGCCCCTCCGCCCAACCTCTCCACGGCGCAGCCCTCGCTGCCGGTTGACTTTTCACAAACTCAAAGGGCTCGGCCGTACGGCAGAGCCTCCCAAAAATAGCTTGAACTCGTTGGTGTTCCTCTCCACGGAAGTCTTTAGTAAAAGGCGAAAGACTTGTGCGTTATGAAGAGAAGCCAGAGTCGGTAGAGCCCCTCGCCTCCCAGGCAGCCCAGGAGCCTATCTGTCCCAGTCTCCACCCTCGCGGTTGGCTTCCGGTTGCCTGCCGAGTGCCGAGTCCCAGCTGCCGCCCCCGATCCCCCAGCCCTCCCCATGCTCTCACAGGCTCTGACCAACGGGGTCTCGGAGACAAGAGCCTGGGCAGGCTGGAAAAAAGGCAAGCTGGAAAAGGTCTGACGTTTGGCAGGCAGGCAGGCAGGCGGGCTGGGGAGGACGCACTTTGCTGGGAGTGGTTTGTGCAAAACCACCAGCGGCAGCTGGTGAAAGCTGCCAGGCCACTTGAGGCCCTTCCTTTGAGCCACGTGCAAAGTGCCATCTGAAACTCTGTGTTTGGTTTTCAACAAGGCGAGAGAAGGGTGCACCGTTCCCGGCGACACTGCAATGCCGGGTCGATGCGTGGAGTGAACGGAGCAAGCCCCTTTTTCAGCTCCCGGTGGCAAAAATCCGTTTAATATGTTGTCCTTGGGTAGAGGACATATCAGATATTAAACTGATAAGAACAGATACTACACTTGATCTTAGCCAAAAGGCCGAGAAGCGATGGGGCCCAAGCGTCTGATTTCCGAGCGCAGCTCTGGGGCCGGACCCCACTCGACGCGGTTCCCTGTCGGTGACACTAAAGCCACACTGGCTGCATTGTAGCCCCTCCGCCCAACCTCTCCACGGCGCAGCCCTCGCTGCCGGTTGACTTTTCACAAACTCAAAGGGCTCGGCCGTACGGCAGAGCCTCCCAAAAATAGCTTGAACTCGTTGGTGTTCCTCTCCACGGAAGTCTTTAGTAAAAGGCGAAAGACTTGTGCGTTATGAAGAGAAGCCAGAGTCGGTAGAGCCCCTCGCCTCCCAGGCAGCCCAGGAGCCTATCTGTCCCAGTCTCCACCCTCGCGGTTGGCTTCCGGTTGCCTGCCGAGTGCCGAGTCCCAGCTGCCGCCCCCGATCCCCCAGCCCTCCCCATGCTCTCACAGGCTCTGACCAACGGGGTCTCGGAGACAAGAGCCTGGGCAGGCTGGAAAAAAGGCAAGCTGGAAAAGGTCTGACGTTTGGCAGGCAGGCAGGCAGGCAGGCGGGCTGGGGAGGACGCACTTTGCTGGGAGTGGTTTGTGCAAAACCACCAGCGGCAGCTGGTGAAAGCTGCCAGGCCACTTGAGGCCCTTCCTTTGAGCCACGTGCAAAGTGCCATCTGAAACTCTGTGTTTGGTTTTCAACAAGGCGAGAGAAGGGTGCACCGTTCCCGGCGACACTGCAATGCCGGGTCGATGCGTGGAGTGAACGGAGCAAGCCCCTTTTTCAGCTCCCGGTGGCAAAAATCCGTTTAATATGTTGTCCTCGGGTAGAGGACATATCAGATATTAAACTGATAAGAACAGATACTACACTTGATCTTAGCCAAAAGGCCGAGAAGCGATGGGGCCCAAGCGTCTGATTTCCGAGCGCAGCTCTGGGGCCGGACCCCACTCGACGCGGTTCCCTGTCGGTGACACTAAAGCCACACTGGCTGCATTGTAGCCCCTCCGCCCAACCTCTCCACGGCGCAGCCCTCGCTGCCGGTTGACTTTTCACAAACTCAAAGGGCTCGGCCGTACGGCAGAGCCTCCCAAAAATAGCTTGAACTCGTTGGTGTTCCTCTCCACGGAAGTCTTTAGTAAAAGGCGAAAGACTTGTGCGTTATGAAGAGAAGCCAGAGTCGGTAGAGCCCCTCGCCTCCCAGGCAGCCCAGGAGCCTATCTGTCCCAGTCTCCACCCTCGCGGTTGGCTTCCGGTTGCCTGCCGAGTGCCGAGTCCCAGCTGCCGCCCCCGATCCCCCAGCCCTCCCCATGCTCTCACAGGCTCTGACCAACGGGGTCTCGGAGACAAGAGCCTGGGCAGGCTGGAAAAAAGGCAAGCTGGAAAAGGTCTGACGTTTGGCAGGCAGGCAGGCAGGCGGGCTGGGGAGGACGCACTTTGCTGGGAGTGGTTTGTGCAAAACCACCAGCGGCAGCTGGTGAAAGCTGCCAGGCCACTTGAGGCCCTTCCTTTGAGCCACGTGCAAAGTGCCATCTGAAACTCTGTGTTTGGTTTTCAACAAGGCGAGAGAAGGGTGCACCGTTCCCGGCGACACTGCAATGCCGGGTCGATGCGTGGAGTGAACGGAGCAAGCCCCTTTTTCAGCTCCCGGTGGCAAAAATCCGTTTAATATGTTGTCCTCGGGTAGAGGACATATCAGATATTAAACTGATAAGAACAGATACTACACTTGATCTTAGCCAAAAGGCCGAGAAGCGATGGGGCCCAAGCGTCTGATTTCCGAGCGCAGCTCTGGGGCCGGACCCCACTCGACGCGGTTCCCTGTCGGTGACACTAAAGCCACACTGGCTGCATTGTAGCCCCTCCGCCCAACCTCTCCACGGCGCAGCCCTCGCTGCCGGTTGACTTTTCACAAACTCAAAGGGCTCGGCCGTACGGCAGAGCCTCCCAAAAATAGCTTGAACTCGTTGGTGTTCCTCTCCACGGAAGTCTTTAGTAAAAGGCGAAAGACTTGTGCGTTATGAAGAGAAGCCAGAGTCGGTAGAGCCCCTCGCCTCCCAGGCAGCCCAGGAGCCTATCTGTCCCAGTCTCCACCCTCGCGGTTGGCTTCCGGTTGCCTGCCGAGTGCCGAGTCCCAGCTGCCGCCCCCGATCCCCCAGCCCTCCCCATGCTCTCACAGGCTCTGACCAACGGGGTCTCGGAGACAAGAGCCTGGGCAGGCTGGAAAAAAGGCAAGCTGGAAAAGGTCTGACGTTTGGCAGGCAGGCAGGCAGGCGGGCTGGGGAGGACGCACTTTGCTGGGAGTGGTTTGTGCAAAACCACCAGCGGCAGCTGGTGAAAGCTGCCAGGCCACTTGAGGCCCTTCCTTTGAGCCACGTGCAAAGTGCCATCTGAAACTCTGTGTTTGGTTTTCAACAAGGCGAGAGAAGGGTGCACCGTTCCCGGCGACACTGCAATGCCGGGTCGATGCGTGGAGTGAACGGAGCAAGCCCCTTTTTCAGCTCCCGGTGGCAAAAATCCGTTTAATATGTTGTCCTCGGGTAGAGGACATATCAGATATTAAACTGATAAGAACAGATACTACACTTGATCTTAGCCAAAAGGCCGAGAAGCGATGGGGCCCAAGCGTCTGATTTCCGAGCGCAGCTCTGGGGCCGGACCCCACTCGACGCGGTTCCCTGTCGGTGACACTAAAGCCACACTGGCTGCATTGTAGCCCCTCCGCCCAACCTCTCCACGGCGCAGCCCTCGCTGCCGGTTGACTTTTCACAAACTCAAAGGGCTCGGCCGTACGGCAGAGCCTCCCAAAAATAGCTTGAACTCGTTGGTGTTCCTCTCCACGGAAGTCTTTAGTAAAAGGCGAAAGACTTGTGCGTTATGAAGAGAAGCCAGAGTCGGTAGAGCCCCTCGCCTCCCAGGCAGCCCAGGAGCCTATCTGTCCCAGTCTCCACCCTCGCGGTTGGCTTCCGGTTGCCTGCCGAGTGCCGAGTCCCAGCTGCCGCCCCCGATCCCCCAGCCCTCCCCATGCTCTCACAGGCTCTGACCAACGGGGTCTCGGAGACAAGAGCCTGGGCAGGCTGGAAAAAAGGCAAGCTGGAAAAGGTCTGACGTTTGGCAGGCAGGCAGGCGGGCGGGCTGGGGAGGACGCACTTTGCTGGGAGTGGTTTGTGCAAAACCACCAGCGGCAGCTGGTGAAAGCTGCCAGGCCACTTGAGGCCCTTCCTTTGAGCCACGTGCAAAGTGCCATCTGAAACTCTGTGTTTGGTTTTCAACAAGGCGAGAGAAGGGTGCACCGTTCCCGGCGACACTGCAATGCCGGGTCGATGCGTGGAGTGAACGGAGCAAGCCCCTTTTTCAGCTCCCGGTGGCAAAAATCCGTTTAATATGTTGTCCTCGGGTAGAGGACATATCAGATATTAAACTGATAAGAACAGATACTACACTTGATCTTAGCCAAAAGGCCGAGAAGCGATGGGGCCCAAGCGTCTGATTTCCGAGCGCAGCTCTGGGGCCGGACCCCACTCGACGCGGTTCCCTGTCGGTGACACTAAAGCCACACTGGCTGCATTGTAGCCCCTCCGCCCAACCTCTCCACGGCGCAGCCCTCGCTGCCGGTTGACTTTTCACAAACTCAAAGGGCTCGGCCGTACGGCAGAGCCTCCCAAAAATAGCTTGAACTCGTTGGTGTTCCTCTCCACGGAAGTCTTTAGTAAAAGGCGAAAGACTTGTGCGTTATGAAGAGAAGCCAGAGTCGGTAGAGCCCCTCGCCTCCCAGGCAGCCCAGGAGCCTATCTGTCCCAGTCTCCACCCTCGCGGTTGGCTTCCGGTTGCCTGCCGAGTGCCGAGTCCCAGCTGCCGCCCCCGATCCCCCAGCCCTCCCCATGCTCTCACAGGCTCTGACCAACGGGGTCTCGGAGACAAGAGCCTGGGCAGGCTGGAAAAAAGGCAAGCTGGAAAAGGTCTGACGTTTGGCAGGCAGGCAGGCAGGCGGGCTGGG